>NC_064631.1:79443063-80068063 GCF_023864275.1 Schistocerca cancellata | reverse complement strand
CTTGGTGACTGGAATCCTGTTAAAACTTCTCTGAAAGTCTTATAGAAGTCTCTAGTGTTGTTCCTTTTGAAATAAGTATCCATTTCTTCTAATCTGTCTTTGTCATATTTTCTTTTCACTGATCTGATGCTTTTTGCTGTCTTTTTCCTTTCGTCTTTAAACTTTCCCAGTATTCGTGTTTCTTATTACTGTTCCATTTTTTCCATGCTTTTTGTCAATTGTCAATTGCTTCATCACACAGCTCGTTCCACCATCTGTGTTGTGGTTTTCTTCGTGGCTGTCGCATTTCTTTAACTGACCCTATCATTGTTTCTTTAATTTCTTCCCAATTATCCATTTTTCTTGTGTTTAGTATATGACAGAATTTGTCCTGCTTTTGCAGGAGAAATTTAGTGTTTACTCTTGGAAATCTTCTTGGTTTTGGTTTAGGTTTGTTTGGTTGGAACATGGTCTTTATTTCTGTCAGATAATGATCTGAGTCTATGTTTAGGCCCTTCCTCACTCTGACATCCATGATTTCCTTGTAGTTGCGAGTCGTTATTGCCACATGGTCCAACTGATATTCACCTTTGTTTGGATTAGGTGATATCCACGTTTTTTCTTTCTTGCAAGTTTCCTGAAACATGTCGACATTTAGATTAAACTGTCTACAAAAATCTATGAGTCTTTCCCCATTTCTGTAGGTTCTTGCATGTGCTGGATAATCTCCAACTACTGATTGAAATTTTATTTCCTTGCCAACTTGTGCATTAAAGTCTCCCACTAAAATTTTTATATGTTCTTTAGGTAATATGGATGTTTCGTGTTCAAGCATTTCCCAAAAATCTGCCACTTTGTCAACATTTGTTCTGTTATGTTGGTTAATAGGTGCATGTGCATTTATAGCGTTTATTGCCTGACTTGAACGTCAGAAATCGTTCTGATAGGGAGCTAAAATTAGTTATTGATTCCGTAAGTTGCTGTTTGACCATAAATGGGGTCCCTAATATAGTCGTATTATTGGAATTTTTAATGGCTGGTTTTACTTTGTAGATCCTGTATCCACCTGATTCAAATGCATTTTCATCCAGATACCTTGTTTCTTGAAGAGCTAATATAAGTATGTTGCGTTGATTGAGAGTGTCCGTTAGGTGTTTTAGTTTTCCAACTTTCATAAGTGTGTTGATATTCAGAGTCCCCAGTAGATGTTTTTTCTTCGGTCTTACTTACTAGTACTTAGAAGTACTAGGAAGCTCCGACTCTTCCTTATATGATGTTCTAGGCTCTCCAGAATCCAAAGGCCTAGTCGCACCGCCATGAATAGCGATGGAAGATTGGTTACTTCCAGGAGTAGTTTTCATTCTGAAATTTACCATCATGTCTTAGGTTAAAGTTTGGTTTGGGGAAAGGTAGTAGAACCTTTCTGTGACAAAAATTCAATCATTCAGCTTAGAATTATAAGTGAGGCCGCCACTAACATGTAGGACAGACGCCTTTTGCAGCCGCCCACTGTGGGAACAGACGCTACAGTCTGGTGCTTTTATACAAAAGCCTGCCTCTTCCACCAGTTCCGCCGTTCTGATGATCTTCATCGCCGCCTTCACTGCCGTTGAGGTCTTCACCGTTTCCCTGGCAAGGGACCCTCACGAGTTACTATCACCCGGGCAAGGTGAACCAAGGTTTTTTAACGAGGTGTTACTCCCCCCCCATATATATATATATATATATATATATATATATATATATATATATATATAACTTTTCTTTGTATCTGTATTCATATTCGATTGATATTTATAGCAGATACCTTCAGTACTAAGAGACCATAGAGTTCACTGATATTCCTTTTAATACCAGTTGTCTTTAATAAATTTTGGAATTATGACGTAATGCTGACGACTGTGCCTTCGTAGCGCGAACAGTGAGAGCTATGCGAAGTGTTTCAGGCTTACTGTAGCACTTGGGGTCCACTGCGTGAGTCGAGCGCGAGCGGTATAATCGGACCCCTTGTTTAGCCTAGTGACGTTGGGACCTTATCACATTCGCTCTTAACTTTCATTACAGCCTCACAGCTTCACAGGGACATCAGTAGAAGATATCAGCTCGATGGCCTATCAGAACTTTTGTGTTCTCTCTTGCTGTGATGGAGCACATCTGTGACTCCTTGCAACGGTCTGCATTCGCAGTACAAGTATAAACAGTTCGATGTAATCCGTAGTAATAAGAGGAGAGAAACACAGGGCGCATCAAATACTGACTCTTGTTTCCTCCGGTTGCAAAAGTTAGTTAGTTCTCAAACAACTAGCGCCTTCAAAAATAGCACCTTCTGTAGTGCTGTCTCCCCGTGCTCTGTTAGTCCCATATACGGTAGGGCTCTCACAAATTGAGCAACGCCCTAAGATGGGGCGCACGGGTATTTTGTAAGCAGTAACTTTCGTAGACTGGGTGCATTTGAGCAGCATCCTGTCGATAGACGAAGGTCTGCTACGTTCCTGTTTTACCTACCACTGACCTTACGTGGTAAATCAATTTCGTACCCATATAAACTGTTGCTACAAGACGTTTTTATATGTTGATTTAACTAATTCCTATTGTGTCTGACTGGTATCATAGCGTATATCTTTTCTGTGCTGTGTGAATTGAACAGTTTTACAGTTCTGTACGTTTATCAAGAGCGCAGTCTTTGCACTACTTCAAAATATTTTCAGGTTTTCACTGTATACCTCTACTCAGGTACAACTAAAATTTACATGTAGCAGCGTCAATTCTAAAACGATTGCAATCGCTTTTAACATCGTGTGGCAGGTCAAGAACATACGACATCAGCAGCAAGGATCCATGGCGCATGCCTAAAGTTACAAGGTCCAGTCTCATTAATGTGAGCACCGCTTATGTTCGACGTCAACGTGCAATAATCACTCATCGACAGCAGTTGGCACCACTAGCAACAGAGGGTATATAAAGCATCTCGGGGACGCGGGAAGTAGTGCAGTCGTTGTCGTAATGCGAAAACCGAGTGACTTATCTGACATCCAGAAGGGCATTATCATTGGCTTTTGGTCCAAAGGTGGAAGCATATCTGATACGTCAAAGTTTGTAAACTGTTCGCACACTGCCGTGGTTGAAGGATACCATGCGTGGCAAAATGGTGCTTTTCTAAATTGTCGACGAGGAAACTGGTGCACCACGCGACTAGATGACAGGAATTAGCGACGGCTGCGGAGTCATGCGCCGGTAAATGGAAGAACAACTGCTGGGCACATGACCGCCCAGATGAACAAAGGCGACCATTGAGCGAAGGTCGCTTTGTATGGGACTCTGCAGCAGTCGCGTGGTTCATGCACCCATGCCGACTGCAGTTCATTGACGACGAAAGCACGCCAATGTCGCATCCGGAGGTCCACTGAGAGCGAAACTTGTATGACTCACATTTTAAACTCCATCGAACTCATGGACAGCGGTGCGTACAGCGTGAAACGTCTAAAAGCGAACACCCTGCGTGCGTGTAGGTCTGGGGATTCTTTTTGTGGCATTTCCGGGGTGATTTCGTCGTTCTACAAGGCACATCTGATCAACGCAAGTATGCATTTATTCTTCGAGACTATTTAGACCCGTATATGTAGTTTTTTTTTCATCGGTACGACGGTATTTACCAGCAGGACAATGCAACGTGTCACACAGCTCATGGTGTACATGCGTGGTTCGAAAAGCACCACCATGACTTTACCGTACTCTTCTGGCCACCAGGATCCCCGGATTCAAATTCAGTAGTGAATCTATGGGACCACCTCATTAGGCTGCGACATGGATTCTCAACCGAGTAACTTCGGTTGGCTCAAATGGCTCTAAGCACTATGGGACTTAACATCTGAGGTCATCAGTCCCCTAGACTTAGAGCTACTTAAACCTAACTAACGTAAGTACATCGCACACATCCATGCCCGAGTCAGGATTCGAACCTGCGACCGTAACAGCTGCGCGGTTCCGGCCTGAAGAGCCTAGAACCGCTCGGCCACAGCGGCCGGCGGGAAACGTAGGGCAGCTGGGCATGGTATTGAAGTTGACATGGTTCCACGTCTCCAACGGGAGCTTCCAGACCCTCATTCACTCTCTTCCTGCACCTCTTGCAGCGATTCGCGCTGCAGAAGGGCTTTTGATAGGTGGTCATAGTAAGGTGACTGGACTGTGTTGTACTCCTGTAGATGATTCTCCACCGAAAATAAAGTGTTACATCCTTCCATTAGGAAATACTGAATCCTGTTTCGGATTTTGTTTGGGACATATATAGCCGTACAGTTCCTAAAAAAAGTTTGCGTGATGTCGATTCAAACTAGGGATGGGCAAAGCCGTTCATCCTTGGGAACTAGTTCACTCGTGATCGTTCTTTTTTGGGAACCATTCATTTTTACTCGTTCATTGTGCTTGGTATATGGTTCTTATGAGAAGCTGAAAATTGGTAGCATAAGTGACTGAAGATGGAAGGCGCCAAGAGGGGCCTCCCCCCTGGAGCACAGAGTTTTTATTGATAACAGGTCAAAGACTTGTAATTTTCGTGATTCTGCAAAACATCTCGTTTAGCGAACTGCAGCGTTATGTGGCTGATCGCAGTGAAATAATATAAGGTGGCGCACGAAAAACCGGCCCAGAGTAGAGACTACTCGGGAATTACGCACGATTTGTTGACCGCTACAACAAGAATAGATGAACATGTTATAATTAGGCAGTGAAGATACAACAAATAAGCTAATGCAAACAACTTCGAAACAATAGATAACGATTGGTAAGCGACAATGAGCAGTCTAGTACTCGGGGCCAGCCGGTCGGAGTGGTCGTGCGGTTCTGGGCGCTACAGTCTGGAGCCGAGCGGCCGCTGCGGTCGCAGGTTCGAATCCTGCGTCGGGCATGGATGTGCGTGATGTCCTTGAGTTAGTTAGGTTTAATTAGTTCTAAGTTCTAGGCGACTGATGACCTCAGAAGCTAAGTCCCATAGTGCTCAGAGCCATTTGAACCATTTTTTTACTCGGGGCCGCCTTTTCTTGCGCCACCCTGTACCACAGAAATAATATTGTAGGAGTTATCATATTCTCTTTACAAAATGTGACACCATACACTCAATTACGAAGCGCGGGCCTCATTCGGTTGTAAGTCTGTTTGCTTTCCGTAACAATGAACATGCTCTTTTACCTTCGATCAGAAAAAGACTGAAAATGTCCACTCGTGTGTACCGCGCTGACGTACTTTGCATTTGTACTATCAAAAAATCTTTCATTTTTAAAAGTATTTCTTCTCCTGTTTATCGAAATAGTGAAGTAAGCTGATACGCCGTTTTCTTACTTGAAAAGATGTATGTATTACATACCATGTAATTTTTGTGCAACCGACGTAATTATAAAATACAGTTTATTTACCGGTTGTGGACGCTGAATAGAATACGAAAAGAACCAGAAGTTTCGAGTCCAAGAAAGGTTTGAAACCGATCTAGAATGGGCGTGCGGAGCGAACGAAATATACAACTCGATACTGAACGAACTATGAGCAGTGGGCAGTGGAACTGCGACGAGCGGCCTCGCGAAGAAGGACGAGTCCGCCCGAGCGAGACCGAGGCAGAAGGGAGCGGGACCGCGGCTGGAACGAGACCGGCCGACGTGCCGTTCCAGAACGAGACCGACCGTTTCCTGTTCCGCGGAACTATAAGTAGAAAGCCGCAACCAAAGTGAACTATGGAAGACCGTTCCCTAGGATTGGTTCCTCGCTCGTTCCTTTCATCTTGGTGAACCGTTCCTTTGGACTAGTTAGTCCGCGAACGACCCGGCTCTAATTCAAACCCTTCTTTGAAATTAATAAATATTGCTCACACCTGAGTGCTTTGATGTGTGGCTTTCAGTAGTATGTCATGATTTCGAATGACCTATGTTTTCGGAATCCATGCTGTTCGAAATCTTCGTCTTTGATCGCCAAAATTCTGCTAGGACTCTACAACACGTACCTATAGACGTCAGTGTGACTGGACGATAGTTCTGTTGATAATTTTGCCTATTACGTGGAAGACAGAAGCATCTAAAAGTAGTGGAAAGCGAGCACAGATATATGAGAGCACACCTCGCGAAGGGGCAGCATTTGTAGCCGTTTGTGTGACCTGTGGGAAGCTACTCGGCATCTGCGGTTGGCGGAACACACGGGGACCGCGAGGTGAGCCGGTTGTCAGATTGGTAACAGGGTGTCTGGATGGTTACTACTGATGGTGTAAGTAGGCTGTTTATGTTTTCTTATTGGCAACGTTACGTAGCGCTCTGTATGAAAATCACTGGCTGTGCTGTGTGTAGTCTGTGGCAAGTTTGCATTGTTGTCAGCCATTGTAGTGTTGGGCAGCTGGATGTGAACAGCGCGTAGCGTTGCGCGGTTGGAGGTGAGCCGCCAGCAGTGGTGGATGTGGGGAGAGAAATGGCGGAGTTTTGAAATTTGTTAGACTGGATGTCATGAACATGTATATTATGGTTTTTCAACACTATTAAGGTAAATACATTGTTTGTTCTCTATTAAAATCTTTCATTTGCTAACTATGCCTATCAGTAGTTAGTGCCTTCCGTAGTTTGAATCTTTCATTTAGCTAGCGGTAGTGGCGCTCGCTGTTTTGTAGTAGTTCGAGTAACGAAGATTTTTGGTGTGGTAAGTGATTTGTGAAAGGTATAGGTTAATGATAGTCAGGGCTATTCTTTTGTAGGGATTTTTGAAAGTCAGATTGCGTTGCGCTAAATATACTGTGTGTCAGTTTAAGCACAGTCATGTTCAATTTTTCTAAGGGGACGTTTCAATGGTTCTCACCGGGCGGTGGGCGTTGCTGGCGCGCTTGTGGTGAGGTTGCCACCGTATAGGAAAAAGAGTCGCCGCAAGTTATTTCTTAGGCCGCGCACAAGCGAAGCCCATATTACTAAAGGTACAAATCGGGCGAGGAAGCAGGTCAAAACTTCCAGTCTGTATGTACGAGGTGCGGTCACAAAGTAATGCAACACATTCTCTTTTCTCGGCCACTATAGGTTGCAAACAATGCGGAATTTACTACGGGACACGTGGAATATTCCCACTGGAACCCCCGCAGTTTCATGAAGTTCAGGTAGGGGGCGGAGCTATATATAGTCTTCAGACCAGCGTCCGTAACGGAGGGGCATACCAAGCAGAGATATGCCATGGTGTTTCTGCTGACGGAAGACAAGAGCATCGCAAATATTCATTCGCACTTGCAGAATGTCTACGGAGACCTGCGAATGAACAGAAGAACGGTGAGTCATTGGGCGAGGCGTCTGTCATCATCGGAAGAAGCTCACACAAACCTGCCCGATCTTTTACGTTCCATCCGGCCGGAAACAGTTGTGATTCCTGCAATGTAGGAACGTCCGGACACTCTCATTAGAGGTGATCGACGGATCGCAATCAAACAACTCGCTGCTCAACTGCACATCTCTATTGGTACTGTTGACACATTCAGAAACCAGTTGGGATACTAAGGATTCCCCGTTACCTAACAGAAGACCGTAAAGAGCAATGAAGGATCACATGTCCGAAGTTGGTTGCACGTTACGAGGCTGATGGTGACAAATTTTTTTCGAACGTCGTCAAAGGCGATGAAACATGAGTTCAACACTACGAACCGGAAGCAAAACGGCAATCCATGGAGTAATGCGACATCACCTACCCTCCGAAGGAAAAGTTCGAAGCTGCAGTCTCAGCCGATGAAGTCATACCTGCTGTCTTCCGGGCCTCTGAAGGGGCTATTCTCTTGGACGTCCTCATGATTCAACGTTCAACTCTGAGCTGTATTGTGCTACACCGAGGACACTGAAGAAACAATTTTCGCATTTTCATCGCCACAAAAAAGCAAACAAACTTGTGCTTCTGCATGGTGACATAAGGCATCACACACGTCTGCGCGTTAAGAGGAGCTTAAAAAACTTCATTTGACTGTTTTCCCTCATCCACCCTACAGCCGTATCTCACAATTTCAGACTTCCATCTGTTTGACCCAATGAAGGATGAACTCCGCGGGAAGGAGAAAGTGGATGATGTGCGGGTTGTTGACGTTGGTTCCGACGTGGATCAGTAGAGTGGTACAATGCCGCAATACAGGCCCTACCAGTAAGCCGGCGTAAGGCCATCGCGCTGAAAAATGTTAGGCTATAAACTAGGGTTTTGTAGCCAAAAGAGTGAGGAATAATGGGGATATCTTTGAATTCTATATAAAACGAATCTACTTTCAGGAAAAATATGTTGCGTTATTTACCGAACGCTCCTTCACTTCAGAATTTGATGGTAGAAGAATTGAATGTACTAAATTTCTATAAAAATTAATAACTTGCATGTGTCTTAACGAACCAAGTATGGAATAACAGCACTAGACCAACAGTATCGGTTAAAAACTTCAGGGCAGTAAAATTTGAGCTATGACCCACAACCTTTAGTACGAATGTAAAGAAGGCATTTTATTTCAAAATAAATTGCATAACGGTAACAGACTGCAATGGTTATCTCTAAGTTTTAATTCCCCTTAAGATGAAAATAGACAATATTGGATAGGGCTACGTATTACCATTTTCACTGAACAAGATGCGAATAACCCGAAAACCAAGCACCCCAACAAAAGACCAAGGAAAACGTGCCGAAATTCCTGGCCTAATTGAAGTACTGGTAAAAAACGTAAGGGAGCACTAAGTTTAATATCATGCTTTATTCATTATAGAGGTCATGTGCAACCTATGAATGACATAATGCCCATTTTCTGACAAAAGAACAAATAAACTGCTAGTTTTTTGGCAGAGCACAGGGATCAGTGAGCAAGCGCCAGTCATGTAAAGTGTTTAGCTATATACTTTTTGCAGTAACATATACAGTACCTGAATTTTGTGCGTTCTGCAACTTCAGAATCCGGCTACGTAAGTGACGCTGCCGTATTGGCCTGGGGTCAGTTGGCTTTACGCCGTTGTTGAGAGTAGCAAATCGCGGTTAATGTGTTGCAGCTTACGGACGACAGGGGTAAGGACCTGCAGGGTTTCAGTAAGACCTCAGCGATTTAGAGAGGTACTCGGGGAATTTAACTACGTACAATAGGTGATGTTAGCTTTGGAAACAATTCTGCATACGTTTCTGTGTACTCTGAGTAGCAGGGTCTTGCTTAAATACAAGTGAAATTTCTGAATAAAATATTGGACGTTAACTTTGAACTTAAGCTTCGTGTTTAAAGACTTGTGAAATTTCAGTACGGATTCGCGCGGTTTGCAAAGCTATTCACCACCAATTCCTCAAATTTTGCCTTCGAATAAGAATGTGGTGACCAGAAACTAGAGCGTTCTTGGTCACGCTTGTTATTCAGTCTTTCGTTGGAATGGTAGTGTTATTTAGGGGCTAAGTAAAACATTTTAATTACTGATTCATAAATCCGTCTGCAATTATTGCATGTTACGGAATAATAACAAGGTAACGCACCAGGCGTGAAGACATTACCTTCACACGTGCGAAGCAAACAGGCTGTAAAAAGCGGCCGCGGACTTAGTTAATGTTTTTTACCAGAAGAAATAGGGTATAAGCAAACGAAGCAGTGCGTCACAAGCCACTCACCTTGTAGATAACTGTGAGCTCTGCGATTGTACTGTGGTTGAAGTGGGAGCTAACAAATGTTAGTATTCTGTACAGAATCCGACTGGCATTTTATCCGGCCTTGAAGCCTGGTTCAGTTTTAGCGATTTCAGTGGTTCCGCACTGACAGCGCAGCTATTACTACGCCAGTCGACTTTGTAGTGGTGCAAGGAATAAGCCGTGAGTGTAGCTCTACATCTTCATTCGTGTTGCAGTATTTGAAAATGTACTCATTAGTCTTACTTTTACGTCGCCACCCTCAGCTTCGGTGCGCATGTCATCTGCAAGTCTTTGGCGCCATAGACAGATTTTGCCTATGAATGGAATTTCATTGCGTAATTTGACAAGTCTTTCACATGAATTTGCTACGATGGTCATTGCAGGCCTTACACATTGACTCTTTGAGACCAAAAGCCTTTTATTCGCCATCCTTTATTTCACAAAAAAAAAAAAAATGGTTCAAATGGCTCTGAGCACTATGGGACTTAACTTTTAAGGTCATCAGTCCCCTAGAACTTAGAACTACTTAAACCTAACTAACCTAAGGACATCACACACATCCATGCCCGAGGCAGAATTCGAACCTGCGACCGTAGCGGCCACGCGGTTCCAGACTGTTGGGCCTTTAACCGCTTGGCCACACCGGCCGGCCTTTATTTTACAGCAGCAGTCCCTGTTTCTGTAGTAGTTTCTAAATATACACTGGTGTCAAAAATGAAACCAACAAACCGCTATTTCCCCGTCCTGTGTCTTATTCACTATATGATCTTACAAACTGTCAACAGATGTCCGTACGACCGTGTCCTGCACGGAAGATGGCATACCGGTCAGCGGACTACCCAAAGACCTTGTAAAAATAACTAGACTCACTGATGGCGCTGCAGTCGCGGGATAATTTGAACCTTCGGCTGGACGCCATTATAGTGGTTGTAGTCTGATGTGTTGTGTAGTATTGTTGTTTATGGATACCCTGATTCAACGTTGTATATTTGTTGGGGCGTACATACAGTATTTGTTCCTCGTAATTCTACTGTCTGTACATTCCAGTGAAAAGAAGTACAATGGTGAAGAGTTGTGCAGCGATTAATTGTACAAATAAATTCGAGAAAGGAACGAATATTACATTTCACAGGTATGTGAATATTTTAAGTTGTTTTGTATGTCAGTGCACTTGCTTAATAAATGTTTTTGTATAGCATAATGTCTGTGCATCTATTTGCAGGTTTCCTTTCTCAAAACCACAGCTGTTAGAAAAATTGTGGCACGGTGTCAGGAGGCAAGATTTCCGACCGACAGAATACCATTTTATATGTTCTGATCATTTTGAGGAAAGTTGGCTGATCGGTAGTGTTTTCATGGTCTAGGTTAGGTTGAAACTTGATATTTTGGTCGTGAGTTGCCAAAGCACTATGCGGTATATAACGCACTTCTCGTCATAAAATCTAATGCAAGGTAGAGTCAGAAAATATCTATTAATATAGTGGGCAAATCTTCGAGTATTTTGATGCATTTTGCGTACATCTATTGAAAATGAACTACAAAAAATGCTAGGGGTTCAGTACATAACTTTTAGCTACGGCAGATTCCATGTAGTACGTAAGATAAATTCATAAACAGTGACTAGTTGCTGTTTGTTCATAAATTAAAAAGTATATTGTAGTAACGTAATTAAATGAGGCATTATGTTTGCGACCTAACTCAAGGGAAGGCATTTTATAACCAAAAGCGATGTATAAACATTCGAACTCCGCGCGTCAGTTTACCACTCTAATGGCCGCCGCCCAGCTATTCAATTTGTCCGCTCTTCACAGTCGGCCACTCGTGCGGTTGTGGGGGCTGGGACTACCACTCCAAGGATCACGAGAGGGCACCTGTCGAACGAGGTAGCGTTTGCCGGGTAGTCACACTTCCGCAGTCGCCGTGTACAGCGTCGCAGATGGTGCAGTATGCCGCAGAGATGACGCCTGCCAGGCACTCTGCGGTGGAGGACAATAGGAAGAACGGAAGTACGACAGACGCAAACTGACGTGGTCCGATGGCTTAAAGTGGATCGTTCCGTAGTTTCTCGGGTATGGTGCCAGTTTGTAGAGATCGAAACTGTGTGCCGAAGACTAGGGCAGCGCCGACGACAAGTGACATCAGAGAGGACCGTCATTCGGCTGTAAGGGCACGACGGTATCACCTTAATACTACGCGGAAACTGGCATCTGACGTCGGAACATCCAGTGGACGTGTTGTATCTAGGCAAAAAGTGTACATGTGTACAGGTGTCCGAGCGGTTTAGGCGCTGCTGTCTTGGACTGTGCGGCTGGTCCCGGCGGAGGTTCGAGTCCTCCCTCGGGCATTGGTGTGTGCGTTTGTCCTTAGACTAATTTAGGTTAAGTAGTGTGTAAGCTTAGGGACTGATGACTTTAGCAGTTAAGTCCCATAAGATTTCACACACATTTGAACATTTTTTTGTGTACAGGTGTGAAGGTGTACAGAAGGCTTTATTGTAGGAGACCTGCTGTATGTTTACCTCTGACGCGCTTTCACATAACGTGCCACACAACGTGCCACCTAGACGATCGAACACTTGACCTACGTTCTTTGCACACATGAGTCCCGATTTAGTCTAGAGAGTGATTTTCGGCGGATTCACATCTAGACGGAACGTGGAATACGATTTTTTGACCCAAAGATTGTGGACAGAGACAGATATCGAAGAGGATTCCTAGTGCAGGGATTATGTTGGCCACTTGAACATCTCTTCATGAAATTTTATGGGTTAATCGACAAGGTTTAACTGGTATCGTGACGAGATCTTGGGACGTTATGTGTGGCTCTAGTGATGTGCTGTGGGACCCGACTTCGTACTGATGGACGATAATGCTCGACTTGTAGAACACGGATGGTTGATGTTGTCTTGTAAACGGAAAATACAGCACCCATGGCGTAGCCTGTTCGCCCTTCCGCTTTGAACCCCGCATAGCATGTCTGGGATGCAATAGGGAGACGGGTTCCAATTTACAACAAGCACTCTCCAAGACCTGTGAGCAGCACTGCAGCGAAAATGACCTAGTTGATAGTGTCGGAAGTTCCATGCGGCTTTTCGCGGATGACGCTGTAATATACAGAGAAGTTGCAGCATTAGTAAATTGTAGCGAAATGCAGGAAGATCTGCAGCGGATAGGCACTTGGTGCAGGGAGTGGCAACTGATACTTAACATAGACAAATGTAATGTATTGCGAATACATAGAAAGAAGGATCCTTTATTGTATGATTATATGATAGCGGAACAAACACTGGTAGCAGTTACTTCTGTAAAATATCTGGGAGTAAGCGTGCGGAACGATTTGAAGTGGAATGATCATATAAAATTAATTGTTGGTAAGGCGGGCACCAGGTTGAGATTCATTGGGAGAGTCCTTAGAAAATGTAGTCCATCAACAAAGGAGGTGGCTTACAAAACACTCGTTCGACCTGTACTTGAGTATTGCCCATCAGTGTGGGATCCGTACCAGATCGGGTTGACGGAGGAGATAGAGAAGATCCAAAGAAGAGCGGCGCGTTTCGTCACAGGGTTATTTGGTAACCGTGACAGCGTTACGGAGATGTTTAACAAACTCAAGTGGCAGACTCTGCAAGAGAGGCGCTCTGCATCGTGGTGTAGCTTGCTCGCCAGGTTTCGAGAGGGTGCGTTTCTGGATGAGGTATCGAATATATTGCTTCCCCCTACTTATACCTCCCGAGGAGATCACGAATGTAAAGTTAGAGAGATTAGAGCGCGCACAGAGGCCTTCAGACAGTCGTTCATCCCGCGAACCATACGCGACTGGAACAGAAAAGGGAGGTAATGACAGTGGCACGTAAAGTGCCCTCCGCCACACACCGTTGGGTGGCTTGCGGAGTATAAATGTAGATGTAGATGTAGATGTTGTTGTCTCAACATGAGATTGATAACATCATTCACAGCATGCACCGACGTTTACAGCCCTGTATTTTCGTCAACCTTTATCCATGTGACAGTTGCTTACCTTCTGTACTTTTTACACTGTTTGTACTTCACTATCATCCGTTTGTACTGTTTTGTGGCAAAAGAAAAGCAACATTGCAAAATATCAGTATATATGTAGTGCTACGTCAAGTTTTTGCTACGTCAAGTTTCCTTTTGAACTTAAACTACTGTTTCTCTACCCGTTCTACCCAAGACGTAGTTCATTTTGTATGTTATTCTTTTGTACTTATTCCAGAATCCCTTTAAACCTTAATACAACTGTTGTTACAATTTCCTCATGCTTACTAACAACATTTTGAAGATACCATATATTTGTTGCAATTAAATCTAATATATATGCGGTCGTTCATTATCCTGCTGAAATGTAGGGTTTCGCAGGGATCGAACGAAGGGTAGAGCCACGGCTCGTAACACATCTGAAATGTAACGTCCACTGTTCAAAGTGCCGTCAAGCCGAACAAGAGGTGACTGAGACGTGTGACCAATGGCACCCCATACCATGACGCCGGGTGATACGCCAGTATGGCGATGACGAATACACGCTTCCAATGTGCGTTCACTGCGATGTCGCCAAACACGGATGCGACCATCATGATGCTGTAAACAGAACCTGGATTCATCTGAAAAAATGACGTTTTGCCATTCGTGCACCCAGGTTTGTCGGTGAGTACAACATTGCAGGCGCTCCTGTCTGTGATGCAGCGTCAAGGGTAACCGCAGCCATGGTTTCCGAGCTGATAGTCCATGCTGCTGCAAACGTCGTCGAACTGTTCGACAAGATAGTTGTTGTCTTGCAAACGTCCTCATCTGTTGGCTCAGGGATCGAGACGTGGCTGCACGATACGTTACAGCCATGCAGATAAGATGCTTGTCATCTCGACTGCTAGTGATACGAGGCCGTTGGGATCCAGCACGGCGTTCCGTGTTACCCTCCTGAACCCACCTATTCAATGTTCTGCTAACAGTCATTGGATCTCGACCAACGCTAGCAGCAATGTCGCGATACGATAAACCGCAATCGCGATGGGCTACAATCCGACCTTTAGGAAAGTCGGAAACGTGATGGTATGCATTTCTCCTCCTTACACTAGGCATCACAACAACGTTTCACCAGGCAACGCCTGTCAACTGCTGTTTGTGTATGAGAAATCGGTTGGAAACTTTCCTCGTGTCAGCACGCTGAAGGTGTCGCCACCGCCGCCAACTTTGTGTGAATGCTCTGGAAAGCTAATCATTAGCATAGCACAGCATCTTCTTCCTGTCGGTTAAGTTTCGCGTCTGTAGCACGTCATCTTCGTCGTGTAGCAATTTTAATGGCCAGTAGTGTACTCTCTTAACTTTACAGGAGAGCTTCCGTAAAGTTTGGAAAGTAGGAATTCCGAACATCTTGCGCCGTTTTACATTGTCGAACGCTATTTCCAGGTGAACAAATCCTATGAATGTGTGTGATTTTTCTTTAGTCTTTCTTCCATTCTTCACCCCAACGTCAGAATTGCCTCTCTGGTGCCTTCACCTTTTCTAAAGTCAAACTGATCGTCATACAACACATCTTCAATTTTCTTCTCCGTTCTCCCGTATATTATTCTTGTCAGCAATATTGGTGCATAAGATGTTAAGCTGATTGTGCAATAATTCTCGCACCTGTCCGTTCTTGCAGTCTTCTGAATTGCGTGGATGTTATTTTTCCGGAAGTCAGATGGTATGTCGCCAGACTCATACATTGTACACAACTACGTGAATAGTCGTTTTGTTCGCATTCCCCCGAATGATTTTAGAAATTCTGATGAAATTTTATCTATCCCTTCTGCCTTATTGCATTTTAAGTCCTCAAAAGCTCTTTTAAATTCTGGTTGGTTGGTTGGTTGTTTCGGGGAAGGAGACCAGACAGCGAGGTCATCGGTCTCATCGGATTAGGGAAGGACGGGGAAGGAAGTCGGCCGTGCCCTTTGAAAGGAACCATCCCGACATTTGCCTGGAACGATTTAAGGAAATCACGGAAAACCTAAATCAGGATGGCCGGACGCGGGATTGAACCGTCGTCCTCCCGAATGCGAGTCCAGTGTCTAACCACTGCGCCACCTCGCTCGGTTTTTAAATTCTGGTAATAACACTAGATCCTCTATGTCATCTAAATCCACTCCTGTTTCTTCTTGTATCACATCAGACAAATCTTCGCACCATAGCGGCCTTCAATTTATTCCACCAATTCGATCTCTCCTCTGAATTTAACAGTGGGATTCTCGTTGTGCTTTTTATGTTACAATCCTTGCTTTTAATTTCACCGATGGTTATCTTGACTTTCCGAAATGCTGAGTCAGTCCCTCCGACCGTATTTCTTTTGAGAATTGGTCACATTTTTCTTGCAGCCATTTCATCTTAGCTTCCCTGCACTTCCCATTAATTTCACTCTTCAGCCAATTATACACTCCTGGAAATTGAAATAAGAACACCGTGAATTCATTGTCCCAGGAAGGGGAAACTTTATTGACACATTCCTGGGGTCAGATACATCACATGATCACACTGACAGAACCACAGGCACATAGACACAGGCAACAGAGCATGCACAATGTCGGCACTAGTACAGTGTATATCCACCTTTCGCAGCAATGCAGGCTGCTATTCTCCCATGGAGACGATCGTAGAGATGCTGGATGTAGTCCTGTGGAACGGCTTGCCATGCCATTTCCACCTGGCGCCTCAGTTGGACCAGCGTTCGTGCTGGACGTGCAGACCGCGTGAGACGACGCTTCATCCAGTCCCAAACATGCTCAATGGGGGACAGATCCGGAGATCTTGCTGGCCAGGGTAGTTGACTTACACCTTCTAGAGCACGTTGGGTGGCACGGGATACATGCGGACGTGCATTGTCCTGTTGGAACAGCAAGTTCCCTTGCCGGTCTAGGAATGGTAGAACGATGGGTTCGATGACGGTTTGGATGTACCGTGCACTATTCAGTGTCCCCTCGACGATCACCAGTGGTGTACGGCCAGTGTAGGAGATCGCTCCCCACACCATGATGCCGGGTGTTGGCCCTGTGTGCCTCGGTCGTATGCAGTCCTGATTGTGGCGCTCACCTGCACGGCGCCAAACACGCATACGACCATCATTGGCACCAAGGCAGAAGCGACTCTCATCGCTGAAGACGACACGTCTCCATTCGTCCCTCCATTCACGCCTGTCGCGACACCACTGGAGGCGGGCTGCACGATGTTGGGGCGTGAGCGGAAGACGGCCTAACGGTGTGCGGGACCGTAGCCCAGCTTCATGGAGACGGTTGCAAATGGTCCTCGCCGATACCCCAGGAGCAACAGTGTCCCTAATTTGCTGGGAAGTGGCGGTGCGGTCCCCTACGGCACTGCGTAGAATCCTACGGTCTTGGCGTGCATCCGTGCGTCGCTGCGGTCCGGTCCCAGGTCGACGGGCACGTGCACCTTCCGCCGACCACTGGCGACAACATCGATGTACTGTGGAGACCTCACGCCCCACGTGTTGAGCAATTCGGCGGTACGTCCACCCGGCCTCCCGCATGCCCACTATACGCCCTCGCTCAAAGTCCGTCAACTGCAAATACGGTTCACGTCCACGCTGTCGCGGCATGCTACCAGTGTTAAAGACTGCGATGGAGCTCCGTATGCCACGACAAACTGGCTGACACTGACGGCGGCGGTGCTCAAATGCTGCGCAGCTAGCGCCATTCGACGGCCAACACCGCGGTTCCTGGTGTGTCCGCTGTGCCGTGCGTGTGATCATTGCTCGTACAGCCCTCTCGCAGTGTCCGGAGCAAGTATGGTGGGTCTGACACACCGGTGTCAATGTGTTCTTTTTTTCATTTCCAGGAGTGTATTTCTGTGTGTGTGAATTTCCCTGACTTTTTTTTCTTCCTTCTTTCATAGATTGGGTGAAGTATTTTTTCTGTTACCCATAGTTTCTTCGTAATTACTTTCTTTGTACCTATGATTCTCCTTCCAACTTCTGTGAATGCCCCTTTTAGACGTGTCCATGCTCCATCAGCTGTACTTCCTAGTGAAATATTTCTGATTGCTGTATCTATAGCCTTGGAGAACTTAAAGCGTATCTCGTCATTTCTTAGTGCTTCTATATCTATCTTTCATATCTCATGAACTTCAGCCTACTCTTCATCACTATTACGTTGTGATCTGAGTCTGTACTTGCTCCTGGCTGCGTCTTACAAGCCAGTAACTGATTTCAGCATCTCTGTCTGACCATGGGTAATCCAACCGAAATCTTCCTGCATCACATGGCTTTTTCCACGTATACCTCCTCCTCTTACGGTTCTTGAACAGAGTATTCGCTATTACTAGCTGAAACTTGTTGCAGAACTCAATTAGTCTTTCTCCTCTCTCTTTGCTTGTCCCAAGTCCGTATTCTCCTGTAACCTACCCTGCTACTCCTTCTCCTACAACTACAATCCAGTCCTCCATGAGTATTGGATTTTCATCTCCCTTTCCGTATTATATTACTTTCAATATCCTCATATACTTTTTCTGTTTGTTCATCTTCATCTTGTGACAACGGCTTGTCTACCTAAACTATCATTGTCGGTGTTGGTTTGCCTACGATTCTGATAAGAGTAACTCTATCACTGAACTGTTCACAATAACACATACTCTGTCCTGCCTTCCTGTTCATAACAAATCCGACTCCTGTTATACCATTTTCTGCTGCTGTTGATATTACCCTATACTCATCTGACCAGAAA
Source organism: Schistocerca cancellata (assembly GCF_023864275.1). Taxonomy (NCBI): domain Eukaryota; kingdom Metazoa; phylum Arthropoda; class Insecta; order Orthoptera; family Acrididae; genus Schistocerca; species Schistocerca cancellata. The sequence continues at coordinate 80,049,738 of NC_064631.1, read as the reverse complement.
TCCTTGTCTTCTTTCTATTTCAATTCACTGACCCCTACAACATCTAGACTCAGCCGCTGTATTTTCCTTTTCAGATATTCTAGCTTCTCTATCACATTCAAGCTTTGACATTCCACTTTCCGATTCGTAGAACGTTATCCTTTTGTTGGTGAATGAATCTTTTTCTCATAGTCACCTCCTTCTTGGCAGTCCCCTCCCGGAGATCCGACTGGGGAACTGTTCCGGGATCTTTTCCAATGGAGCGATCATAATGACACTTTTTCAGTTACAGGTCAGGTCTTGTGGATACATATTATGTATCTTTAATGCAGTGGCTTCCACTGTTCAACAACGGAATATTGCATAAAGAAAATTACCCAATCTTTACAGATTTCAGTCCTCTTCATTCGAAATCGATACTTTTTTTTTATTTTTAGCTACTGTTTTCGCACTATATCAAGTTTATTATATCTTTATTTATGGATTTAGCTCTCATTTTCTTGTTATATCAAGAATTCCACTGAAATCACTCGTGAATACTGCGTTTCACCCAGTATATCCTCTGATATATCGATCGGTGAGACGTTTTACTTGTGTGGTTTGTTTCTCGATAACACGGTCAGTGGATGGTTGCCTTTCGGAGTGCTCCATTACGTATTATGAAATTTAGTTGAGTTATTGGGTGTGTGGGATCAAAACTGCCGTTATGCGCCAAATATTTTTGTTACTCACGTGGAGATGCAATTTTTGGACAAAGGAAGAGAACATTTTCACAAGCGGGAGACCAATTAAAAGAATGGGCTTCTCATGTTTGTTGTGCGTTGTGTTCATCAACTCTAAGTGGATGGATGGAAGGAAAAAATATTTCCTTGGAATTTCAGTGCCGGTCATTTGGTGCGAACTCACAAGCAGGGTAACAGGTTGCTACTTCTACTTGGTGCCTCTACTCAATAATTAATTTAACAAGAAAAATGGAAGTCTTACACAGTATCCTAATGTAACAAGTGCAGTGCTTCCTTGAGTGGGTCCATTAAAAGTCTTTAGTGAAAGTGCGCTTATGATCTAAGAGTAACGTCTTTGATTAGTAATTAAATCATTCTCTGTCCCGGGTTCGAAAGCTGCTCCTGCTTAATATTTGGTTAATAATACGCATCGGCGACCGAAGACCTCCGACATAAGAAGTCACCCTCATTCTGCCAACGCCCTTGCCAAAGCTAGTTGTGTTTCACCAGAACGATGTTTACTACGTTCGTGTTGACTGTGTGTGAATAGACCGTTCTCTTCGGCGTAATTCATAATGTTCGAACACGATATACGTTCCAGAATCCTGCTGCATATCGAATTTAATGATATGGGGCTCTAATTAAGTGGATTAGTCCTACTGGCTTTCTTCAATATTGGTATGACCTGTGCAACTTTCCAGTCTTTGGGTACGAATTTTTCGTCTAGCGTGCGGTTGTATGTGATTGTTAAGTACAGAGCCATTGCATCAGCATACTCTGAAAGGAACCGCCGGTCGCGGTGGTCTAGTGGTTTTCGGCGCTCAGTCCGGAGCCGCACGACTGCTACGGTCGCAGGTTCGAATCCTGCCTCGGGCATGGATGTGTGTGATGTCCTTAGGATAGTTAGGTTTAAGTAGTTCTAAGTTCTAGGGGACTGATGACCACGGATGTTAAGTCTCATAGTGCTCAGAGCCATTTGAACCATTTTTTTTGAAAGGAACCTAATTGTTATACTGTCTGTACCGAATATTTGCTTTTATTAAGTGAATTAAGTTGCTTCACTACTATTAGGATATGTACCTCTAATTACCCATGTTGTCAGCTGTTCCTATTTCGAATTCTGGCATATTTACTTCGTCTTTGGTGAAAGAATTTCGGAAGGTTGTGTTTAGCAACTCCTCTTTTACAGTACTGTCATCGATTGTATTCCCATTCCTATAGCACAGAGAAGGCATTGACTATCATACCGCTAGTATATTTTACATACGACCAGGTTATCTTTGGATCTCCTGAAAGGATTCGAGACAAAGTTTCTTTCTGGAAACTATTATGAACATCTCGCATTGAAGTCCGCGCTAAATTTCGAGCTTCTGTAAAAGATCACCAATTTTGGAGATTGTGTTCGTTTGAATTGTGCATGATTTTTTGTGGTTTCTGCAACAATGTTCTGACGCGTTTTGGGTACCAAGGAGGATCAGCTCCGTCATTTGTTAGTTTGTTTGCTGTAAAATCTCTCAGTTAATGTTATGAAACGTCCCCTTTTGAAGATTTTGTTCCATTGTGTCTAACTGTTGCTGTGTTTGTCTCTGATTTTGTTCCATTGTGTCTAACTTTTGAATATTTTGTCCCATTTGTTTCTGATTTTGTTCAAGCGTTGTGTCTAACTTTTGTAGCCTTTGTCCCATTTGTTGCATTAACTGTAATAACAATGCACTGGTGTCTGAAACATGTTCCTTAGTGCGTTTCGGCAGTGAATTTGCACCGGCAACATTCACATTTTGACAAGCGGAAAATGTGTCTTGACTCATTTGAGAAAAGGGTGAGGACGCAAAACCTGAATCTACAGTATTTGCAAGATTGTGTCCTGTCATTTCGGACTCCTGAGGCGAGCTGCTGCCGACCGATCGATCGATAATGCTTCCCTGTTCACCAATTGTTTCACTGTCTACACCATTATTTGCAGCCCGCTCCATTTCCCTATGCACAGTTACCAAATTACTACTTTGAATATTAGTTAATTCATTACATGGTGGCGTTAACACACTGCTTTCGTCTTCACTGTCATTTCTCAGTTTACTTTGGAGCCTAGTGTTACGTTTTTCACATGCCATAATTGTCACAATATTTCACACGATAACACAGAAAAGCACAATTTGAAGAGCAAAATAAAATAACATAGCAATGGAAATAATGTCTATTTAATTGCAAGCGCAGCTGCGAAATACTTGGTGCAAATCTACATGCATGCCACAACTGTTTTACGGTACAACAATGAAAGACTGCAACTACAAAGGAGATTCTCTCTACAATTACGCAATAGCAATAAACAAAATCTACACTAACTACACAAACTACAAGAAAAAAATCAAAAGATTCCAGTGAGGTATCCTCAGCTAAGGGTCGACATATGAAACGTCCCCTTTGAACAATTATTCATGACTGTGCTTAAACTGACACATGATATATTTAGCGCAACGCAATCTGACTTTCAAAAATCCCTACAAAAGAATGGCCCTGACTAACATTAACCTATACGTTTCACAAATCACTTACCTCACAAAAATCTTCATTACTCGAACTACTGCAATACAGCGAGCGCCACTACTGCCAGCTAAATAAAAGATTCAAACTAGGGAAGGCACTAACTACTGATAGGCATAGTTAGCAAATGAAAGGTTTTAATAGAGAACAAACAATGTATTTACCTTAATATTCGTAATTGACATCCAGTCTTACAAATTTCAAAACTCCGCCATCTCTCTCCCCACATCCACCACTGCTGGTGGCTCACCTCCAACTGCGCAACGCTACGCGCTGTTCACATCCAGCTGCCGCTGCCCAACACTACAATGGCAGACAACAATGCAAACTAGCTACAGACTGCACACAGCACAGCCAGTGATTTTCACACCGAGTGCTACGTAACGTTGCCGATAAGAAAACATAAACAGCCTACTTACAAGGTGTCAACCGAATTTATATCTGCTTTTTTGCATAGCCATATTTTTCGATTATTTTTGGAAGATTTTGGAGTTACAATATTCAGTCTCGCTACGACAAACCTGTGTCTACTAATGCCTAAATCCGTTTTGATGCTCGTTATTAGCTAAGATGATTTGTTGCTAAGAGATCAAGTGTGGTTACGCAACCGTTTACTATTCCAGTTTGCTCATGAACTAACTGTTCCAAATAATTTTCTGAGAATGCGTTTAGCACAATTTCGGATGATATATTATCCGTATTTCTGGATTTAAAAACGTTTTGTAGCCTACATATCGTGGATAAACTGAAGACACCACCCACTATAATTTTACGAGTCAGGTACATGTTTGAAAATAGACTCAAGTTTTTTTAACCTTTCAGTAATTGCATCTTAAGAGTTGGGAGGTCAGTAAAAGGATCCCACTACAATTTTTTCCGGTTGCCAAGGAAGACCTCTATCCATACGAACTCATAGGAACTATCTATCTCAATTTCACTACAAGATAAACTACTTCTGACAGCAACAAACACGCCACCGCCAACTACGTTTAGCCCATCCTTCCTGAACACCATTAGGTCCTGCGCAAAAAATTTCAGCAATATTTATTTATGGCTTTAGCCACCTTTTGAGTGCCTATAATGATTTGAGCAACAGTGCTTTCTATTAGAACTGGGAGCTCTGGAACTTCCCAACGCAGATACGACAATTTACAAACTTTATACCGATGTTCCCACGAGTACGTTTTTCGTGTTTTCGGCCTGCACCCTTTGAGACGGAAGTCCTTTTTGTGTTCCCTAAAACCCTAAAAAAATCGCCCAGTCCACGCCACACAGCCCCTGCACCCATGTAGCCGCCTCCTGCAACTAGTGGTCCCCTGATTTACACTCCTGGAAATTGAAATAAGAACACCGTGAATTCATTGTCGCAGGAAGGGGAAACTTTATTGACACATTCCTGGGGTCAGATACATCACATGATCACACTGACAGAACCACAGGCACATAGACATAGGCAACAGAGCATGCACAATGTCGGCACTAGTACAGTGTATATCCACCTTTCGCAGCAATGCAGGCTGCTATTCTCCCATGGAGACGATCGTAGAGATGCTGGATGTAGTCCTGTGGAACGGCTTGCCATGCCATTTCCACCTGGCGCCTCAGTTGGACCAGCGTTCGTGCTGGACGTGCAGACCGCGTGAGACGACGCTTCATCCAGTCCCAAACATGCTCAATGGGGGACAGATCCGGAGATCTTGCTGGCCAGGGTAGTTGACTTACACCTTCTAGAGCACGTTGGGTGGCACGGGATACATGCGGACGTGCATTGTCCTGTTGGAACAGCAGGTTCCCTTGCCGGTCTAGGAATGGTAGAACGATGGGTTCGATGACGGTTTCGATGTACCGTGCACTATTCAGTGTCCCCTCGACGATCACCAGTGGTGTACGGCCAGTGTAGGAGATCGCTCCCCACACCATGATGCCTGGTGTTGGCCCTGTATGGCTCGGTCGTATGCAGTCCTGATTGTGGCGCTCACCTGCACGGCGCCAAACACGAATACGACCATCATTGGCTCCAAAGCAGAAGCGACTCTCATCGCTGAAGACGACACGTCTCCATTCGTCCCTCCATTCACGCCTATCGCGACACCACTGGAGGCGGGCTGCACGATGTTGGGGCGTGAGCGGAAGACGGCCTAACGGTGTGCGGGACCGTAGCCCAGCTTCATGGGGACGGTTGCGAATGGTCCTCGCCGATACCCCAGGAGCAACAGTGTCCCTAATTTGCTGGGAAGTGGCGGTGCAGTCCCCTATGGCACTGCGTAGGATCCTACGGTCTTGGCGTGCATCCGTGCGTCGCTGCGGTCCGGTCCCAGGTCGACGGGCACGTGCACCTTCCGCCGACCACTGGCGACATCATCGATGTACTGTGGAGACCTCACGCCCCACGTGTTGAGCAATTCGGCGGTACGTCCACCCGGCCTCCCGCATGCCCACTATACGCCCTCGCTCAAAGTCCGTCAACTGCACATACGGTTCACGTCCACGCTGTCGCGGCATGCTTCCAGTGTTAAAGACTGCGATGGAGCTCCGTATGCCACGGCAAACTGGCTGACACTGACGGCGGCGGTGCACAAATGCTGCGCAGCTAGCGCCATTCGACGGCCAACACCGCGGTTCCTGGTGTGTCCGCTGTGCCGTGCGTGTGATCATTGCTTGTACAGCCCTCTCGCAGTGTCCGGAGCAAGTATGGTGGGTCTGACACACCGGTGTCAATGTGTTCTTTTTTCCATTTCCAGGAGTGTATATAGCAAAACTTGAAACCCCATCAGCCTATCGTGCAAGTCGAGGAATCTGCAGCCTACGTGGTCGCAGAACTGTTTCATTCACACCCTTTACTAGGCTCTGTTCCAGAGGTCCACAATCTGTCCTTTCGACTATGTTGCAAACGGTGAGCTCTGCTTTCACCTCGCAAGCGACACTGGTGGCCATTACCACTTATGATAGCCGCTCCAAACCAAAGAGAATCTCTTCCAGTCTAAGGCGACACATTTCATGTCACCGACGTGAGCCACCACCTGCAGCTGGCTGCACCCTGTGCTCTCCATGGCATTCAGGACGACTCATTCCACATCTGGAATGTCTCTACCCAGTATGCATGTGGAGTGCACACAGGCTTTCTTCATCTCCTTGGCAATCATGTCCCTAAGGGACCCCACAACACGTATAACATTGCATCTTCCAACCATCAGTAATCTAAAAAAAAATGGTTCTAATGGCTCTGAGCACTATGGGACTCAACTGCTGAGGTCATTAGTCCCCTAGAACTTAGAACTAGTTAAACCTAACTAACCTAAGGACATCACACACATCCATGCCCGAGGCAGGATTCGAATCTGCGACCGTAGCGGTCTCGCGGTTCCAGACTGCAGCGCCAGAACCGCGCGGCCACTTCGGCCGTCTCAGTAATCTGACCGAATAATCTGACCCACTGTGTTTGCCCAGATCTCGCAAGCCGATAGGTGTGCTCTGAAACAGGACAAGCGACTGCATTTGGCTGTGGGGCACTGTCTGCCAGAAATAGCACGTGGAAGCTGTTTGTCATACTATTTGGGGAGGCCTTACGTGTAGCCCCCAGGAAAGTCTTTCGCTGCCTGCCACGCTCTGAGGCGACCTTCCGCTCGATTACAGGTGAGGAGTCACCCTCAGTGCGAGCAGTAACCACCGATGCGGACCTATGATGTGCTGAACGTCTGTTGGATCCCCACGGCCGGTCCACAACAATGATGTCCATCCACTGCAACTTCAAGCTGTGTAACCCAAGCCATCAGATGTTGGAGCTGGGAGTGAAGTGTCAGCAACTCAGCTCGCATCCGTACGCAGCAATCATAGCATACTAAAGCATAGCATAGCATACTAAACACCGCGGAGAACTACACTACCAACAAAGAACTATCGAGACGCACTACAGATCTGTACTGTAGACACTGACGAAAAGGCCAGAACTGTGTCTAATAAATTAGATTAACACGCAGAATTTTTAAGAAGTGAACTACCAAAGCACTCAGGTGATATTAAATAATTCGCTCCAGTTTAGCAACTCTTAATAGGTCACAAAATCGATTTACTTTCAGACTGAAGAGACTGAACTACCAAAGTACACAGATGAAACTATTCAATTCTCTCCTGGTTAGGAACACGTAATTAGATTAACACGCAGAATTGTTAAGAAGTGAACTACCAAAGCACTCAGGTGAGATTAAATAATTCGCTCCAGTTTAGCAACTCTTAATAGGTCACAAAATCGGTTTACTTTCAGACTGAAGAGACTGAACTACCAAAGTACACAGATAAAACTATTCAATTCGCTCCTGGTTAGGAACAAGTAAAATGTCACGAAGTCGGTTACTTCCCTGGTGGTGCTTGTGTCTCGGCCGGCTGCTGCTGGCAGGTGCTACTTTGCTCTGCTGTTCATGCATCACGTCGATGAAGTGTTTCTACTGTTGTTCGTAATGGACGCCTAGGGAATAAACAAATGATGCATGCCATCTGGATCAGCAAAGTCCTCCAAGCTGCCTCGCCAAGGACAGTGCTGTAACCTGACACATTCACTTCGCTATGGCTATGAGGCATAATTTGTTGGTAAAGTCCATTGGCTGGTGTTGTCTCCAGCTGACCATCATTAGGCAAATCTTTGTCGCTGTTTGCTTCCCAATAGCAGCCTTAATGTGTGAACAAAGTACATCCACATCTACATCTACATCTACATAGATACCCCTCGAGCAGTGCGTGGCAGAGGGTACACTGTACTACTACTAGTCACTTCCTTTCCTGTTCCGCTCGCAAATAGAGCGAGGGAAAACCGTACCTTATCTTCATGGTCATTACGAGCGATGTATGTTGGCGGCAGCCTAAAATGACGGATCTCTAAATTTTATCAATAAGTTTCCCAGAAAGAACGCGGCCTTCCCTCCAGGTATTCCCATTTGATTACCGAAGCATCTCTGTAACACATACGTTTTGTTCGACAAATCTAGCAGCCCTCTGAGTTACTTCGATGTCTTCCTTCAAACCGACCAGGTACGGATCCCAAACACTCTAGCAGTAGTCAAGAACAGGTCGCAGCCACGTCCTATATGCGGTCTTCTTTACAGGTGAACCACTCTTCCCTAAAATTCTCCCAATAAACTGAGATCGACAATTTTCCTTTTCTACCACAGTTTTCGCATGTTCGTTCCACCTCATATCAGTGATCAGCGAACAACTGCAGACTACTGCCCAACCGGTCTGCCAAATGATTTATATGTATAGATAACAGCAGCGGTCCCATAACACTTCCCTGGAGCAGTCCTTACGATACCCTTGTCTCTGATGAAATAGTTTTCTTTTGTCGCACTTCAGAGAGAAACTTTGTGTATTGACAGCTATTCTTGATGTAAAATAATAAGTCTAGGCGTGATTAGGTCATTGAGGCAGGCAGACTGACTGCACACTATAAACGAGCCTGTTCACATTCTAGACAAGTGCGCTCTCCAGTAATGAGATGAGAATGTAGGTTTACCTTCACCCAGCTGGTGGCTGGATGTGAAATCTGTTGTCCAAAGTGTGGTGTCACCGCCAGACACCACACTCGCTAGGTGGTAGCCTTTCAATCGGCCGCGGTCCGTTAGTATACGTCGGACCCGCGTGTCGCCACTATCAGTGATTGCAGACCGAGCGCCGCCACACGGCAGGTCTAGAGAGACTTCCTAGCACTCGCCCCAGTTGTACAGCCGACTTTGCTAGCGATGGTTCACTGACAAATTACGCTCTCATTTGCCGAGACGATAGTTAGCATAGCCTTCAGCTACGCCATTTGCTACGACCTAGCAAGGCGCCATTACCAGTTACTATTGATGCTGTAAAACATGTACCGTCAAGAGCGATGTTCACCAATTATGGATTAAAGTTAAGTATTCCAGCAGCTACGTATTATTTTTGCTAGTCTCATTTCCCTGTCTTGTTCCAGACCTCACGCCAGCCTGCGTGAGCTTAAACGCGTGCCTTTCGACTTCCTCCTAGTGGATTGGCTGTCTTGCCAGTCCACAACACAAAGGATAATAAGAAGGAGGTTACCATAAAGTATGTAACCTAGTGACAAAAGACATTTACTGAACCACTTATATCAAGATGCTTAGACTGTGTCGTTTCGCAATCTGCTGCTTGCTAATACCCTGGAAGGCTTACATTAGAAACGTTGACGCCCCCACAGTTTCAGAGTGCTATATTCTGGCTTGCAAGGCTACTCAAGTTATGAATGTGTAGAAGAAGCAGGGGTTGGCAGGGAGTTTCCCCTGGGACTGGTCGCAGCCGGTGGCGGTGTGCCACCAAGGCGAGAGGATCTGCCGGGAGGCCGTCCCCTCGCAAGCTGGTGAATCCACTGCGCGCCCGCAGAGTCCCTCAGCAATAACGCTGAAGGGCTCGCCAGCGCCGGAGGGCTTCTCCAGCCGTCAGGGGTGGCTAAATTATCTCCTCTATCTGTGTGTTGCAGTGCTTTACACTTACAGTGAGGAGAAAATAATACACAACTACATACTACGGGTGTCCAGAAAATAGTCACAGATTAAACATACACTCCTGGAAACTGAAATAAGAACACCGTGAATTCATTGTCCCAGGAAGGGGAAACTTTATTGACACATTCCTGGGGTCAGATACATCACATGATCACACTGACAGAACCACAGGCACATAGACACAGGCAACAGAGCATGCACAATGTCGGCACTAGTACAGAGTATATCCACCTTTCGCAGCAATGCAGGCTGCTATTCTCCCATGGAGACGATCGTAGAGATGCTGGATGTAGTCCTGTGGAACGGCTTGCCATGCCATTTCCACCTGGCGCCTCAGTTGGACCAGCGTTCGTGCTGGACGTGCAGACCGCGTGAGACGACGCTTCATCCAGTCCCAAACATGCTCAATGGGGGACAGATCCGGAGATCTTGCTGGCCAGGGTAGTTGACTTACACCTTCTAGAGAACGTTGGGTGGCACGGGATACATGCGGACGTGCATTGTCCTGTTGGAACAGCAAGTTCCCTTGCCGGTCTAGGAAAGGTAGAACGATGGGTTCGATGACGGTTTGGATGTACCGTGCACTATTCAGTGTCCCCTCGACGATCACCAGTGGTGTACGGCCAGTGTAGGAGATCGCTCCCCACACCATGATGACGGGTGTTGGCCCTGTGTGCCTCGGTCGTATGCAGTCCTGATTGTGGCGCTCACCTGCACGGCGCCAAACACGCATACGACCATCATTGGCACGAAGGCAGAAGCGACTCTCATCGCTGAAGACGACACGTCTCCATTCGTCCCTCCATTCACGCCTGTCGCGACACCACTGGAGGCGGGCTGCACAATGTTGGGGCGTGAGCGGAAGACGGCCTAACGGTGTGCGGGACCGTAGCCCAGCTTCATGGAGACGGTTGCGAATGGTCCTCGCCGATACCCCAGGAACAACAGTGTCCCTAATTTGCTGGGAAGTGGCGGTGCGGTCCCCTACGGCACTGCGTAGGATCCTACGGTCTTGGCGTGCATACGTGCGTCGCTGCGGTCCGGTCCCAGGTCGACGGGCACGTGCACCTTCCGCCGACCACTGGCGACAACATCGATGTACTGTGGAGACCTCACGCCCCACGTGTTGAGCAATTCGGCGGTACGTCCACCCGGCCTCCCGCATGCCCACTATACGCCCTCGCTCAAAGTCCGTCAACTGCACATACGGTTCACGTCCACGCTGTCGCGGCATGCTTCCAGTGTTAAAGACTGCGATGGAGCTCCGTATGCCACGGCAAACTGGCTGACACTGACGGCGGCGGTGCACAAATGCTGCGCAGCTAGCGCCATTCGACGGCCAACACCGCGGTTCCTGGTGTGTCCGCTGTGCCGTGCGTGTGATCATTGCTTGTACAGCCCTCTCGCAGTGTCCGGAGCAAGTATGGTGGGTCTGACACACCGGTCTCAATGTGTTCTTTTTTCCATTTCCAGGAGTGTATTTTAGCTTATTTTTTTTATTTCTCACTTCATGTGTGACTGCAGATGGTAGATTGCATTGGTAGTTAGAATTTAAATCCTCTTAGTGAAAGAGCAATGAAAAGTACAGTAAAACGGTCGTCACACTGGACGGGTTTGTCATCGAGAAAGAGGCCGGACATGGTGTCCGTCGAACGATCTCATTGCGTCTCACGCAGTGGCGGCTCGTGATCATACGTTCTGATTCATATAGTTGCGACAGTGTGAAATTAATAGCACCTCCCGTATAATATTTAAGCTTATCAACATATTTAACAATTACGGCCACTTCTAATAATAATTTCAATTATAATAATTTTGTACATAATTAAGTATAGTTTAGGAAAGAACGAAATACCATGTAAGCTTTCGTTATTCTCCGCATCGCATTTATTTGCAAGTGGGAATTTTTGTGAGATTTTATTTTTTCGGACATATGTACAAGATCTCTAACACATGTAGGCTATTAGTTAACGAATTAACTTGCACGCTGAAAAGCAGGCATTCTTACGTTGCCCACACACAACAACTTACGCTTATTATAGCCTTCTTTCTTCGCTTGTAGTCAAGCTTGTTTGATTTCGTCATTTTCTCAGTCAATGACTCTGGTCTGTGAGGCCCTAATTCCTTTTCGGCTAACTTTTCCTGACAATTATCTTTTGTGTTAGCACCTAAAAAATATTCAACTTACAAGGGAATGGTCAGACTTGTCATGCCGAAACATGTATTGCTATTTTTAGCACTGTTATTTAACTGTGCAAAAGGTCCGTATGCAGAATTGTAGCTGCTGACATGAACTGGAAGTCACCTAAAAAAAAACACGAACATGGCCGTGTTTCCTGCTTGGCGCTTGCAGTGACGGCTGGCCACCCCTGGAAATGGCGAGTCGCGAGCGTCGTGCGCATGATCGGGAAGTGCGGCCGTCTTATCGCGGCGTTCACTAAAGAGGAATATCGCTGCACGGTTTTGGTGGAAAGGGGAAAGGAATATTCGTTTCTGTGGCATCCACGTCCTTTTAATTTCTGGTACGTATTTCGAAACATACCGTTCTGAAACTGGTTAGAGATGTGAAAGATGTTCTGTACATGTTCATCTATACTCCGCAAGCCACTTAACGGTGAACATTCAATCTCCCCTCCCAGGTGATGGTGAACCCTGTAAATGTTTTGCTGCTTGCCATGGAGATATGCCACAGACGCCAAATGAAGCAATCAACAGAAAACACGCGTGAAGACTATGTGTTGTGCGACATGGTTGTTAAACTTCTAGACGAGCATGTAAATGGCTCAGACATGTGGCTAGAAACAACTGAAACACTCGATATTGCAGACTGTGAATCTACAGACGCCGAAGGCACCGACGAAAGTTGCACTCATGAAGACTCTTCGAGTGATAGTGCCACGTACCATCCGAAAGTAACACCAACAACTACAATTACCTTATCAGACAAAGAAAAAGCGGTGACGTATTGGTTGAACGAAAGTGGTAAGAAACGCCTATGTGTAAGTACTGTTCAAAATAAGTATCGGTTTGTCCGTTCTGAACGTGAATTATATAGATGGAAAAAGGAAGTCGGTGGACGACGTAAGAGTCGACTGGAAATTGCGACGGAGATAAATGCGCGATTTTTTGAGCTATTTACGATGCCAGACAACAGTCATTTAATGTCAGCGATACAACTTTGGGTGATTGGGCGTTAGAGATTGCCAATGCGATACGCGCTAAAGAATTTACAGCTTCTCAAAGTTGGATTAGTCGCTTCAAAAGATCACATAAAATTGTGGCAATAAAAATAATAAAATTTGTATCGAGAAACAGGTCGGAAAATGAAGTGACGCAAATGGAAATGATAGAAGCTTTTCTTACGAGTGCAAAAAATAAGATCGCTAGTTTTAGTGTATCGTACGTGTACAATGCAGATCAGTCAGGTTTTCAAAAATAAATGCGTGCGAAAAGAACACTGACATTCAAAGGGGAAAAACATATTGAGGCGATTGCGCAGTCCACGACTGCACTCACCCATTCATACACTATAATGCCCATAATTTGTCTGGATGGTTCATTGCTGCCTAAACTGGCCTATATGTATGTCTTCAAGAACCAACTGGACGTTTTGGACCACGTGTCAAAAGAACAATGTTACACGCAAACAATCTTGTGGTAGACGCATCGAAGTCTGGAAAAATGGGAAACGAAAACGTTACACATTTCATGCGTCATGCTTTTCTTCCGCTCTGCGGGAACAAATCTCTTCTCCTTCTAGATTCGTGGTCAGGTCATAAAAGGTGTGATTCATTAAAAGCTGTATTTCGAGCCCACCCTGACAAAGGAGATACTTCAGATTCCACCCGACACGACGAACGTAATTCAACCTTTAGACAGAGAATTTTTCCGTCAGTGGAAGGCATTTTACAGAAAATTAACAGAGAAAATTATTGTGTGCAGAACACTGTAATTTCCTGTGTATCACCGTGACAATATTCTCAACCTGCAATCAGTAGTACATTATCAATTTTCCTCCCCACAGTTTCAGAATTTGATTAAATATGCGTGGCACTCCTCGAAATATACTGATACTAGGCCTTATTCGTTCCTAACGCCAGCCCAGTTTTGTCTATGGACATCTAACAACGTCTGTGATTCGCAGGGCTGTCATATGTCATCTTTGCTTGTATGTTCTTGGTGCACAAAAAACCTACGTTTTGAACATTGTATCAATATTTCGCATTTTTGAGGTAATTACAAGAAATAAAATTTGGACGTGTTCTAAACCGTATATTTATTTGTGTCTATTTCATAGCTATTTGGAAAGAATGTTGTAGATAACATATCAGCCATATTTGTCAACGAATGTTTAATTATCATACGATCCCTTTCACTGGGGGAATCAGCTCTCACTGCTGTGGCAAGAGAGCGGCGCGTAGCTAACGCCACCTTGTCCGTAGATGGCGTTGGTATAACGTAGCGAGAGAGGTCAGGGTTGTACAAGAGGCAGTTATAAGCGCGGAAACCATGCGACAATAATGTCCTACTTCATCAAATTGTTTACAGACTTGCAGTTCATGTCAGCAGCTAAAATTCTGCATACAGACTTCTTACAATGTTAACTCACAGTGGTAAAAAAAGCAACACGGGTTTCGACATGACAAGTCTGACTATTCCCTTGTTAGTTCATGTTGACACTACACACGTATGCAAATGCCAGAACAGTATACATCCAACTCCAAACACAAACTGCCGTTTGTGGAAATAATTAAGTTCATGCAGTAGTGTCTAGCAATATGATCACTTGACTGGAATAGAAAAGGGGCGCTGAAAACAACAAGGGCCAATAGTACACCGTCGTCGATCCCACATTTAACTGAATATCAAAGTAACCAATGAGACAGCTTTTCGTGGATGTTCATATGTACATTGTGGGCGCACAGCATATATAAACGTGACCCACCATAGAATCAACAGATATCTGAGGCATGAATAAATGCTACAGTCTCACAATCGACGATGATGTACTTTATGGTTCTCAGCGCCTCAAATGGACAACCGTATGATAAACTCCAGGACTCACTATATTCTATCTCATTCATAATCGCACAAAATGGGTTTTCCTGCCAGTATAACTATAACATGTATTGATGTCTAATCTAATTTTAGTATATACTGAGTGGATTGGCGTATCTGATGAGTGTGATAGCATCTAGCGGGATTTATGTGAAGCGAACTGGGATAAGAGTCTGCTGCAGTGTGCTACCATTTGGTGGCACTAACGTAAACTTGTAGATTAGTGGTAAGGACTAGCCGTGCACACTGTGAACCATGCAGGTTTTTATCAGATAAGTACGAATTTGCCCCGTAAGGTAATTACACCACGCCAGTTGCGCATACGCACAAGCTCCTTAAAACGTGCACTACTGAAAATATGTTCACAACTCTGATGCCAGGTTTCACGGAGTCTAGACGCGAACAATCTAGCATAGCGCGGTAGATTTAACGCCTCGTATTTCACATTTCCGCATCCTCATTGCGTTTAACAGCATTCAAAGAAATATAACCGCTAACTCCGAAAGCTTTCAAAAGGTTATGGTGCCCACGCGTTCTTGCCCTCTTACGCAATAGCCGCCACGGATATCATTGAACAGAAAGCACTTCTTTTCGTGATTTGCGGCCGGCCGCTGTGGACGAGCGGTTCTAGGCGCTTCAATGTGGAGCCGCGCGACCGCTGCGGTCGGAGGTTCGAATCCTGCCTCGGGCATGGATGTGTGTGATGTACTTAGGTTACTTAGGTTTAAGTAGTTCTACGTTCTAGGGGACTGATGACCTCAGATGTTAAATCCCATAGTGCTCAGAGTCATTTGAACCATTTTTCGTGATTTGAGACCTCACGGGTCACCAGTGGCAGTCTGAGTTGAACTAGTGTGACATTGACCTATGCCGCGTAAATCACGCGTGAATATTGGTGTTACCTTTGTTAACGGTTGTCCAAGAACGGCGGAGGAAATTGGGAGAAGGTTCTGGACTCGACAACGAATAACCGTGTACAGTGATCCGACGTACATACTAATAGAAATTAATCGTCAGCTCAACTGCATCTTCACCCCCTTCTCGGTTTTAAGCTGAATACAGCTATAGTGACTAATACCAGATTATGAATGCGTGATGTCCATGTTCTCGAAGTCGCATTGAATACCATCACGCTGAAGAATCGTACTTGATAGTTTCCAAAATCGATAATTCATTAGAACGGAACAGGTAATTTTTGGTGATGCTTTATAAAAGCTTGTATTCATATCACGCGCTCTGTGATAAAGAATCCAAAGAAATCCATAGTTTAACTCAATACAATATCGCGGCTCGCATTTTCCGCTTGTGACGTTAAGTAGTGTCGCATATTACTGGTCACGTCCTCTCCACAGGAAAACAAAGCTGATATGCCATGTTGTTTATTTCACGCTCCACGGGGTAGTAGAATTCCACACAGTGACGTCATCAGCTCCTCGTCTACGTGCGTTTTCAGATCCCGTGAGAGGACGACTTATGAATGGGAACCGTTTTTCAAACGTTACCGGTAACCAAAACTTCTCCCACCCCCATACTTTACATTACTCAGTGCGTGACAAAGACGCTCCTGGGGTGAGCAAGACGGCAAGCTTTAACGGAAATCCCTCTCTTTCACATGAGCAGCTTTGAGAGTGAGACAGAAGCTTTTGGATGAGCGAGATGGCAAAACGCGGTACCGCGAAGAAGAAAATCATACTCGTGTTTATATACTAAAGAAAATCCCTCCCCACTACTCGGTAGAGACAGTTTTGGACATGAGAAAGACGCGCAGGGCAGAACAGGGACAGGAAAACGCATACCCTCCACGACCCATCATTGGCGGGTTTCAAATCCACAGCACGTCTAGAAGCCCTCTACCTGTAGCTGAGCATCGTTCTGGGAGTGAGGTAGATGGCAGAGTGCGAGGGACAGCTGGACATAGAGTTGCAAGCCTCGTGAACGACTGGAAATTTAAAAATCTAATGGGTTTTACCCTCGTCCTTTGGATACGAAAGTAAAATGTGCGGAAGAGTGGGCCTGGCGGACGAGAGAGCGAGAGATAAATTCAGTCGAGGACAGAAAAGTCACGAATGCGAGAGAGATTATGCTTGGTCATTTTCAAATCTGCCGCATTCTGCTTTCCCCCTCTCCTGACTACGGAATGGCGTAAGTTGTACAACTGGTTCTCGTGCAGACGGAGCGTGGCTGAGTACGTCGAGCGAGGAGAGATTGAGCGTTGGAGGACTCACGGACGAAGGGGACTGCTTTCATTGCAGGGCCTTACTGTCTACGCGGCGAGTGCTCCATCGCGATTCCAGTTAGTTTTCTGCTGTTTCTCCGGAAGTCGGAAATCAGGCCACATTAAGTCTCGTTGCTGTCGCTTTCGTTCCTCTCCATTCGATTATGTTCAGTCAGGAACACGACTGACGTAATTCTTACATCCTATAATGACGGTGCGTTGGTCCAATAGGAAGTATCGCCGGATTTCCGTTACCGTCACTTAGCACACAAGTGATCAAAATAGTAGTTGGTACTTACAAGGGAAACCTTCCATCTCACTCTCCTCAGGTTTAGTAGTAAAATGCCCCAGTGGATAGCCCGCAAAGAACGGGAACACAGATCAGCCGTGAAAAGAGGAAGAAAGTGTACTGAACTGTGAAAAAAGAAGCAAAATAGGAACAGTGAATGGTTGAAGTTCAAGACGTGCAACATCGAGCAAATTGCAGAAAGCTTCGGCCGTAGTTGTCTGGCCTCGGTGCTGGAGTGCAAACCACGGGATCTGCTTCCAGAGCTCTCGCACGCCCCATTTTTTTCCAGAAAAGTCTGAAATTTCTGTCCGGCCAGTGTTGTGTCGGTTCTCCTTCTGTAGTCTTGGCAGTTGTCATACAGATTCGCCACATAATATGAGTCATGTGATAATAGTGTGTTACCGCCACAAGTAGATGTAATGAGTAGTGGGAGCAGACGAGATGTAGCATACACATCTCACAGAAATAACAAATAAACGGGTGTGAACTATGTTACAACAAGAGAATTCAAGAGTCAAAACTTACAAAACGGAACGCTAGAGTCATAACACGTGGTATTTGTGAAGGACAAATAGGAATTACATCCGTCCGGAGATCCGTTCCCTACAACTCGCTGGTAACAAACGGACGTTACACCACGACACAGGCGTAAATTTGAGTACACCGAACAGACGCGTCAGTAACCGGACGGCAGTTCATAATTTAATGAAAAGCAAAAAATATGCGGCATAAACACGGATCTCCCCTATCACCGTGCCGCCCAACCACGACGCCACGCTGCACGTGCTGTACGTCGCATAAATTGAGCGTGGATCATTCACTGTTTCGATTTTGCTTCTTTTTCCGCAGTTCAGGAAACCTTCTTCCTTTATTTTCATGCGTGATCTATGTTCAGTTTTTTATGGGCTAACCTCTGGGCCATCTTGCCGCTAAAGCGAGTTTTTTTCGGTTAAATGGCTCTGAGCACTATGGGACTTAACATCTATGGTCATCAGTCCCCTAGAACTTGGTCATCAGTCCCCTAGAACTTAGAACTACTTAAACCTAACTAACCTAAGGACATCACACAACACCCAGTCATCACGAGGCAGAGAACATCCCTGACCCCGCCGGAAATCGAACCCGGGAACCCGGGCGTGGGAATTTTCTCGTTTACGGAGAAGAAAGATTCTCAAGTATACCTGAAAGGGATGAGAATAGTATCCTCACCTTGCTGTACCCAATCATCTTTTTCTTCCAGAATGACATTTTCACTCTGCAGCGGAGTGTGCGCTGGCAGATTAAAACTGTGTGCCGGACCGGTACTCGAACTCTGGACCTTAGCCTTTCGCGGGCAAGTGCTCTACCAACTGAGCTATCTAAGCACGATTCACGACCCGCCAGAACCTCGTCTCCTAACATCCAAACTTTACAGAAGCTCCTCCGCGAACCTAGCAGATCTAGCACTCCTGAAAGAAAGGATACTGTGGCGACATGGCTTAGCCACAGCCTGGGGATGTTTCCGGAATGAGATTTTCACTCTGCAGCAGAATGTGCGCTGGTATGAAACTTCCTGACGGATTAAAACTGTGTGCCGGACCGAGACTCGACCTCGGGACCATTTCCTTTCGTGGGCAAGTGCCTACCAACTATTTTTTATTGTTTCTCTATTTCGTTGACAATGTTTATATTTAATTTGAACTTGAGACATTGCAATTTTTGGTCCTCGACTGAAATTCCAATGCGGCTCTCTAGGAATGTAACGTATGTGGGTTACAATCCTGGTCCAGCACAAGCATATTCATAAACTGAGCTACCCAAGCACGACTCACGAGCCACCCTCACAGGCAAAGGTCCCGAGTTCGAGTCTCGGCCCGGCACACAGTTTTAATCTGTCAGGAGGTTTCATCTTTTTCTTCTCACGCAGATGTTAGGGGACTCTCGGCTTGTTTGAACTGTCTTACAAATCATTCATTATTTCTAATCTTGCAATGTGGTTCTCCATCATCTTTTTCTTCTCACGCAGATGTTAGGGGACTCTCGGCTTGTTTGAACTGTCTTACAAATCATTCATTATTTCTAATCTTGCAATGTGGTTCTCCATCTTTCGTCTTCTGATTAACCATCTCTTACGAAATAAAGACCATTTGCTTCACTAAAGAAAGCAGTCAGTCCCCTCCGAGTCATCTTACGCCTACTGCGCACCTGAATTCGATGATTAGCAGCTGGGCCGCGGTTTAATAGCTTATCCTAATTCCTAAGGGAAGCTGGGATGGAAGAGCGTTCAGAAATTAATGTTTCCATTTATCCTGTTTGATAGGAAGCTATTTTAAACGCCTTATTTACTCGATTGAGGAACTTTCGGTAAAGTTTGTCCACCGAGAAGAGTATTAAAAACAGATCCATAAGGTGCCACTAGTCTCACCCTGTTAGGTTATATTTAAGAAAACGAAGCAAGCAACTGTTAACAAGGAAATGTAAAATGTTTGTGTTTAGGAATATATTAAAAGCAGGTGACATGTAGGAACCGATGTAAAATCCTGCTCTTTGCTTTGTAATACTGGAAGCCATCACATGCTTTAATCATAAATATATGTCTGAGCGAACCGAAATGTTATTATGTTTACGTAAAAAAAAATATTATCTTAGGAATAACCTCCAAATCGCTTGCTGCACCCTTAACTTTTGTATATGAGTTAATAAATTTACTCACGGCACTTTCGTTGCCGTATGCCCTAATCACTTTCGGAAGTCAAATTAATAGACCAATTAACTAATTTAATAAGACTGAACCATAAATTCCTAGTGTATCCGTGAACCACCAGAATTAAATAGAAACAGTAAATGGCAGAGGGAGTATGAATCAGAACAGTGGCATATTTAAGTTTACAAAATAATGACAAGTTTTATTAAACGTTTTGTAATCACAAATTTCCGGAGAACCGATTGATAAATTTTATACAGAAATCACAAACACAAATCAGTTAAGGATTAGGATTTGTTAGGCAAAGCATACATTGGGGAGGAAGCTATACTAGCTCTGCCTTGAATTCATTCCTTTTACAGCACAGTGTGACTTCGTTTACATGAATCCGCTGCGAGGACCAACTCCATTCAAATGGAATCAGCTACGATCAAGTATACCACAAAGTAGGTTCACCTGAGAACTGGGAGCTGCGGTTATCATTTAACAACCTTACACTGGTGCAGCAGTACTTTATCCTTCAACTTTGATTCTGACAGCAGCAGAAAACGGCGCGTCGTGGGCGAGGAGCGTTGCGCTGCGGCAGATGTAATGTTCTGAAGCGGCAACTAAAACTTGAACACTACGTGGCCTGGCGTTCTGATTATCAGAACGCTGGAAACTTACCTATTAGAGCCCTGAAATCACGGCAGATTTCAGTGTGAGGTGCTTCAGTTTGCTGGTCTGGCCAAACCAATTTGACTCACGGTCGCAGGTTCGAATCCTACCTCGGGCATGGATGTGTGTGATGTCCTTAGGTTAGTTAGGTTTAAGTAGTTCTAAGTTATAGGGGACTGATGACCACAGCTGTTAAGTCCCATAGTGCTCAGAGCCATTTGAACCATTTGATTTGACTCACAGGCATGACAGTGCGTGCTGTAACGTCAGGCAACCGATTCAGGACGAATAAGTTCACCCTCGTAACTCACGATAGACTATGTGATCAAAAGCATGCAGACACCCCCAAAAACATATTCTAATTAGTTATATTGTGCTGCCACCTACTGCCAGGTACTCCATATCAGCGACCACAGTAGTCATTACACACCATGGCAGAGCAGAATTGGGCGCTCTGCGGAACTCACGGACTTTGAAAGTGGTCAGGTGATTGGGTGTCACTTGTGTCATACGTCTGTACGCGAGAAGTCCATACTCATAAACATCCCTATGTCCACTGTTTCCGATGTGATAGTGAAGTGGAAACGTGAAGGGACAAGTACAGCACAAAAGCGTACAGGCCGACCTCGTCTTTTGACTGCTAGAGACTGCCGACATTTGAAGAGGGTCGTAATGTGCAATAGGCAGACATCAATCAAGACCATCACACAGGAATTCCAAACTGCATCAGGACGCACTGCAAGTACTATGACATTTCGGCGGGAGGTGAGAGAACTTGATTTCATGGTCGAGCGGCTGCTTATAAGCTACACATCACGGCTGTAAATGCCAAACGACGCCTTGCTTGGTGTGAAGAGCGTAAACATTGGACGACTGAACAATGGAAAAACGTTGTGTGGAGTGACGAATCACTGTACACAATGTGGCGATCCGATGGCAGGGTGTGGGTATGGCGAATGCCCGGTAAACATCATCTGCCAGCGTGTGTACTGCCAATAGTAAAATTCGGAGACGGTGGCTTTGTGGTGTGGTCGTGTTTCTTGTGGTGGGGGATTCAAATAGCTCTGAGCACTATGCGACTTAGCTTCTGAGGTTATCAGTCGCCTAGAATTTAGAACTAATTAAACCGAACTAACTTAAGGACATCACACACATCCACGCCCGAAACAGGATTCGAACCTGCGACCGTAGCGGTCGCCCGGCTCCAGACTGTAGCGCCTAGAACCGCACGGCCACTCCGGCCGGCCAGGTGGGGGATTGCACCCATTGTTGTTTTGTTCGGCACTATCACAGCACAGGCCTACATTGACGTTTTAGGCACCTTCTTGCTTCCCACTGTTGGAGAGCGATACGGGGATGGTGAATGCACCTTTCAACACCATCGAGCAACAGTTCATATTGCACGGCCTGTAGCGGAGTGGTTACACAACAGTAACGTCCCTGTAATGGACTGCCCTGCACAGAGTCCTGAGCTGAATCCTATAGAACACCTTTGGGATGTTTTCGAACACCGCACCAGGTCTCACCGACCGACATCGATACCTCTCCTCAGTGCAGCACTCCGTGAAGAATGGGCTGCCATTCTCCAAGAAACCTTCCATCGCCTGATTGAACGTATGCCTGAGGGAGTGGAAGATGTCATCTAGGCTAAGGCATATTGAATTCCAGCCGTACCGATGGAGGACGCCACGAACTTATAAGTAATTTTCAGCCAGGTGTCCGGATACTTTTGATCACATGGTGTATGTCCGAGATTAAATGCAGATCCACCGCCGGTACACCTGGAAACTGCCACTGCCTCTTAGTCCACCGCAAGGTACAGACCACAAGTCTCACCCAATACAGAAAGACCTGAAGTTGTTCTCCAGGGCAGGACCAGAAGACGAAGCAAGCAAATTGTAACTACTTTATTATAAAGTCTTGGTATGGGAGCCGAAATATCAAAACCGAAATCGCCCCCTCATTGCATAACCCAGCCGGCCGGTGTGGCCGAGCGGTTCTAGGCGCTACAGTCTGGAACCGCGCGACCGCTACGGTCGCAGGTTCGAATCCTGCCTCGGGCATGGATGTGTGTGATGTCCTTAGGTTAGTTAGGTTTAAGTAGTTCTAAGTTCTAGGGGACTGATGACCACTGCAGTTAAGTCCCGTAGTGCTCACAGTCATTTGAACCATTTTTTGCATAACCCAATTGAACTTTCTTCTACTCATTGGCAGCCTACATAAATGAGGGACTGTGGTCCCATC
The DNA here is from genome assembly GCF_023864275.1 of Schistocerca cancellata. NCBI lineage: Eukaryota > Metazoa > Arthropoda > Insecta > Orthoptera > Acrididae > Schistocerca > Schistocerca cancellata. The sequence continues at coordinate 80,026,853 of NC_064631.1, read as the reverse complement.
TAGGTAGATGTTTCTTGCCAAAACATGGCTGCGTTTTAATGGCAGGACCCGTAGAAAATGTAACAGACCTACTAAGGAGTCTGCCTACACTACGCTTGTCAGTCCTCTTTTAGAATACTGCTGTGCGGTGTGGGATCCTTACCAGGTAGGACTGAAGGAGTACATCGAAAAAGGTTCAAAGAAAGCAGCACTTTTTGTATTATCGCGAAATATGGGAGAGAGTGTCACAGTAATGATACAGGATTTTGGCTGGGAATAACTGAAAGAAAGTAGTTTTTCGTTGCGACGGAATCTTCTCACAAGATTCCAATCTCCAACTTTCTCCTCAGAATGCGAAAATATTTTGCTGACACTGATCTACATAGGCCGGAATGATCACCACGATAAAATAAGGGAAATTAGAGCTTGTACTGAAAGATATAGGTGTTCTTTCTTTCCGCGCGCTGTAAGAGATTGGAATAATAGGAAATTGTGAAGGTGGTTCGATGAACACTCTGTCAGGCACTTAAATGTGATTTTCAGAGTATCCATGTAGATGTAGATGTAGATGAAACTTACCTCTTGTCTGTTCTGTTGCCCTGGTAGCCAATCCAGACACAGCACTGGGGTTCCCACGTTGTGGAGGGGATGGGGGGATAGCCACCACTTTGTATATCCTATGAGGATCATATCTCTCTTGTCTGGAGAAAGAATATTTTAGAATAGGGATGCGTCGTTCTCATGGTAAACAGGGCCATGTTTTGGCAAGAAACATCTACCTAGATGGGACCACAATCCCTCATTTATGTAGTGTCCTAATGTTTCAGGGCCGACCATTCCCAATTACTGCGTGAAGGATATTACGCATCCTAGACAGCTGTGCTCATGAAATATATGTTTTTGCTGCTCGCTAAAAGAACCTGACGACTTCCTGGCGTCAGGAGTGGGTGAGGGGGGGGGGGGGGGGGGGGGAGGGTTGGGGGGTTACAATTCAACCTCCACTAAAAACGTACACCATCCACTACGTCCGTATTGTCCTAGCTTCTGACATGAGAATAAATGGAATTTTATGATCTTCCCATAATTTGCACAAAAGCTCAGTTTACAACAGTCTCTCTTAAGTGGCTTCCTCCTCCCACTTTGCCCATCTGGCTGCCTACGTGACAGACTGCCAACTGGACCAGGTAAAATATGTTTTGCAAACCAGCGCTGCTCTGACCGACCCAAAGAGAAAAGAGGAGGGAGCTTTGGGCAGGATTCCCTCTGCAGATAAGGTTCACTGTGCTCTGTTTCCTAGAATCACTCAACATTTACGGTCCCCCCTTTCCATCGCTCCCCCTGTTCTCTATCACCTCAACTACAGCCCCTCTGGTTACATTTGCAGTTATAAGAACATTCATGCCACAATTTCGCCATGTAAAAATATCGTTAACCAATCATAGCAAATGTAGTACTGGGGAACACCGAAATCGTTACCTAAAATATAAATGTTCATCTGACTGATAATATTGATAATATTGTTAGAGAGAGAGAGAGAGAGAGAGAGAGAGAGAGTGGCGTGCCAACTCTCAGATACACAGAGTTTCTTGACGAAAAGAAGAGACTTGAGACGTTTGATTGACCATCAGTCAATATTAGCATTTGACCAATTGTGTAAGGGCAAGCGAGTTGCATTAAACACTGCACTATGTATGTGCGGAACATAGGTCTGAGAAAGTCTATAAAACAAGAGGAAAGATAATTATAGACTGTAAGCTGTAAGAAAACAACAACTGGAACAAACTGACAAGGTTTAAGCTCGAAATGTCTATTTTAGTTTACTGTAAGGCTGATAAGTAGCATTAAGTGCCAAATTACTTCACAAAATAAAAAATGGGCATTGATTAAAATGATTTTAATGCTTTTTATGTGATTATATTTCCATGCCTCTTACAAATCGGTATATACCTCTTAAATGAACTGAAAGAGGGCAAAGGAGGATATATTGCGAAATGGGGGCGTTACATATTAGAACTTTCTTAGACGTTTTATAGGGAATAGGGTTTTATGGATAGCCAGGTAGAATGGAGGATCAGAGCAGTTCCGTTAAGATTTGAGAATCTAAGAGAAAATCAGGTATTCATTCTCTCAGTTTAATTATTGCATGGAGGCTGTATAATATATCACATTTATATTTTCTTTTCGCTAGTCACAGGTCTTTCGCTGTATGATTTCTGTCTCATCACTACATGGTATTCCCAGACTGTCCTGAGTCATCAATGAAAATGTATACTTACATATCGCATATTTTCTCCTCTGGTCGCTAATGGAAAGATTGCTAATTGATTATTGCTCTTAAGGCAACAAAAATACTCTACATTTTGTTCCATTGCAAATAGCGTCATCATTATGCACAGTTCTGTCACTGAATGCAATAATTGCTTGTGTCTTAAATTAAGCAAATTGAAACCTGATTTGTTGAATGTATTTTGTATGACTGAATGACTAAGAATGACATAGTTGTGTGTACTCACTAGGCGATTTCTTTATTACGGAGAAAGCGAAGTGCAATGTTTACAAAGAGGGTTGGTAATAAATGCTTATGCCATTTCAACCTCAATGAATGATTTATTTCGTCTGTGGCATCCCCTTGATATAAAACATGTGATTTTGGATTACAATATTACCAGTGCTCTTTCCCGTCGCATCTTCTCTACATTTTCAACCGAGTTGTTTTGTACAGATTCTCTGGTGTCAGTTAGTATTGCAAGCACCATAATATTTTTTTTCCCTTTCATTTACTGTGTGTGCTTCATTCAAAGCTCCAGGCGTAAATCGTTGTCAGTCTATAAGTTGATAACATCTTCATTACCACCCTTCCCAAATACTAGTAATATTAGTTTTTGTAATCTGTAATTTATTGATTTCACACATTATCCTGCTACACTCCAAAGCAGATATCGAAATAGTACGTAAATTTGTCATTTCGTTCCTTTAGTATTTTGATGTACTTTCTCCAGAGTTTACAAATGAAATCAATGTTTCAATTTTCATTTCGAGGCTCCTACTTACAACTGAATAAACGATCTTCCAAATAATGTTTTTCCTAAATTCTAAGCAGTATATTTTTCACGTTTAGAAACTTTATAAGATGTGGTTCTTCCTGGATTCCACCATTTCTGTATTTTATTTTGAATTCTTTTCCATACACAACAGTGGTATCAGAAAATACTCACTACATCGTAAAGTTCTGCAGCGTTTAAAGGAAGTACTCTTCGCTTTTGCTTGGGAACACTGACATCATTCCACACCTGCAAGACAAGGTCGGACACATCGAGGATCATGTCTGGACATACCAAATCTTACGACATACACTCCTGGAAATTGAAATAAGAACACCGTTAATTCATTGTCCCAGGAAGGGGAAACTTTATTGACACATTCCTGGGGTCAGATACATCACATGATCACACTGACAGAACCACAGGCACATAGACACAGGCAACAGAGCATGCACAATGTCGGCACTAGTACAGTGTATATCCACCTTTCGCAGCAATGCAGGCTGCTATTCTCCCATGGAGACGATCGTAGAGATGCTGGATGTAGTCCTGTGGAACGGCTTGCCATGCCATTTCCACCTGGCGCCTCAGTTGGACCAGCGTTCGTGCTGGACGTGCAGACCGCGTGAGACGACGCTTCATCCAGTCCCAAACGTGCTCAATGGGGGACAGATCCGGAGATCTTGCTGGCCAGGGTAGTTGACTTACACCTTCTAGAGCACGTTGGGTGGCACGGGATACATGCGGACGTGCATTGTCCTGTTGGAACAGCAAGTTCCCTTGCCGGTCTAGGAATCGTAGAACGATGGGTTCGATGACGGTTTGGATGTACCGTGCACTATTCAGTGTCCCCTCGACGATCACCAGTGGTGTACGGCCAGTGTAGGAGATCGCTCCCCACACCATGATGCCGGGTGTTGGCCCTGTGTGCCTCGGTCGTATGCAGTCCTGATTGTGGCGCTCACCTGCACGGCGCCAAACACGCATACGACCATCATTGGCACCAAGGCAGAAGCGACTCTCATCGCTGAAGACGACACGTCTCCATTCGTCCCTCCATTCACGCCTGTCGCGACACCACTGGAGGCGGGCTGCACGATGTTGGGGCGTGAGCGGAAGACGGCCTAACGGTGTGCGGGACCGTAGCCCAGCTTCATGGGGACGGTTGCGAATGGTCCTCGCCGATACCCCAGGAGCAACAGTGTCCCTAATTTGCTGGGAAGTGGCGGTGCGGTCCCCTACGGGACTGCGTAGGATCCTACGGTCTTGGCGTGCATCCGTGCGTCGCTGCGGTCCGGTCCCAGGTCGACGGGCACGTGCACCTTCCGCCGACCACTGGCGACAACATCGATGTACTGTGGAGACCTCACGCCCCACGTGTTGAGCAATTCGGCGGTACGTCCACCCGGCCTCCCGCATGCCCACTATACGCCCTCGCTCAAAGTCCGTCAACTGCACATACGGTTCACGTCCACGCTGTCGCGGCATGCTACCAGTGTTAAAGACTGCGATGGAGCTCCGTATGCCACGGCAAACTGGCTGACATTGACGGCGGCGGTGCACAAATGCTGCGCAGCTAGCGCCATTCGACGGCCAACACCGCGGTTCCTGGTGTGTCCGCTGTGCCGTGCGTGTGATCATTGCTTGTACAGCCCTCTCGTAGTGTCCGGAGCAAGTATGGTGGGTCTGACACACCGGTGTCAATGTGTTCTTTTTTCCATTTCCAGGAGTGTATTTTCTTCCAGTTCACCCATAAGACCCTAAAATATACTACACATTAATTTGAGCGTAGTACAAAATCAGATCCCGGTCAAAGGGACATTAAAGCGTTCCTCGCATCATCGGCGTAGTTCCTGCTTCTGATCTGTTAATTCAACTCAAAGTCGAGTCACTATTTACGTATGTTTGCAGGTCCCTACATTCAGCCGCCAAATAATTCTTAAGATTCAATGTGAAACTTTTAGCTCTGATTTATTTTGCACAATTCGCTACTAGGTTCATTCAATACCAATTATCAGTCTTAGCCTAAAATGAAAAAATCAAACCATTAGAGATTACACAGTTTACAGGGATATATGAGGTTAAATAGTATTTCACTCACTGGCATAAATGGTAGGGAAGTTATACCACGATTTGAACAACAGTAATTTTCTCTTTTAAGCCCACTATAGTTCGTAAAATATTTCTCACAATTGTAATTGTGTTCTATAATTTTCGTCAAGAAGCAAATCCAAATCGACAGCTAGTAGTATACGGACAGGTGTAACTAGGCCGAACAGTCAGGCATACAATCAAAGGCAATGCCATGTCAGAGATGAAACTATGATACATTTTAGCAATAGCAGTATTAATTTAATAACAGGTACATTATGGTCTTAGATTCCAAGTAAAGACTGCAAATTAGTGAGCTAGATCGTGAATTTCCGTATGTACAAACGCAATACAACATGAAATGCCACACTAGCGACCTTTTTATTCTAAAATACAGTGTAACTGCCGGAAAGAAATTAGCTTAAACCACAGAAAACAATTTAATGACGTCAATACGCTAGGTAGAGCAACACTGGCGAAATTTTGTAAATTACGAAACATCGTAATTGCCGAAAAATAAGTCAGCTGGGACATATTACTGGGATAGCAAGTTGTGATGTTAATAGATAAAAACGAAAATAGCAATACTAAAAAGTAACTTCAGCTCACAAAATGACGCATCGTAAAATTTCATGTAGAGTGTGAATAAAAAGAAAGCTTACCCCTCACAGTATCCTATACCAGAGTATATTATAACATGCATTTCTTTTGAACATAGAGATTAGAACTTTATTACACTTCCATTTCCACATGCCTGTCACGTCCCGGCACAGCCTCACTATACCAGAATGAAGTAAGTGCGAACTGCGTAGCGCCATCGGGACGTTAACGCAATGGGTTAGTTATAAATTGCTGTCAACTTTTATATCGGAGATAAGAGGGAGAGAATCTCCTTGGTTTGAAGCAAATAAGTTTCCTGAAAATAGGTTACAGAATTGCAATAGGCAGAAAAGATTGGTTAGTTTCTATCAAGTTTATTCTCACATATACTTATGTGTGGTGTTGAACATAAACCCCTTAGTTAGATTCAGTCTATTTATTCGGATTTGCTACTTCAAAGCTAATTGCCGGTACATATAAGAAACAAGTACAAAGCAGTCACTTGTTCTTGATTAGCACTGAAATCTCTCTATGTAATTGAGACAAAGACTGACAGACTCTGTTCAACACTATTCCAATGAAACTCTAAAAATCCTACTTGACCTGCAGTTCCTGAGTGTCCACCAGAGTCTATCACCGTCTCCTCGTAGATGAAGTCTTTAACAGCTGTATCGGCTGCTACGGGTCTATGCCCCACTGGAGTCTCGCTGCGGAATCTCCAAACTGCCGGCACTAGCTCTGAATCTGCATCTGAATCTCTGCCCTAGGTATTCCGCTGCCTGGCCTTTTATTTCGTTTCTCATGTACTTGGGTGCACACGAGTTAATTTGATTCACACGATTCTCTTGCTGTATTTCGCCCTGATGTTTGTGTCTTCCATTGTGCAAGTGTGATTCATGCTGCCTCCTCTGGCAGGAAGTCAAACACTAAGTTATTTGATCAACAAGCCATACTTGGCAGGCTCCGCCGCTTATCTTGTCTCTACGTCCAAGATGGACTATTTCTTAATGTTGGCTGGCTGTTTGCCTAGTGTGTTGGAAATAAGAATTTTTTTCTACTTCACATCCAGTTTTTGTTTTGGTTAGGCTGGAGGCCTCAGACCCATTCCCAACCCTGTTCATCCCACTGGCCTCCTGTATACTGTACGGTTCCATTTGGTTGGTTTTGTCCATCAGATTCTAGAGATGGCCTCTAACTTTGATAAAAGAAATTTTGTCTATTCCTTCCCCCGTTCTATTCGCACCTGTTAAGAGTCTGTATAAAATTAAGTCATTTATGTCACAATTTAAGCTGCAGGTGTACTCGACTGTTTATCTCCATCGTTCTTTCGCCCGATTGTTACCCATACTTCTAACCCCTCTTTAGGGAAAGAAATTAGCTCTGTATCTTCCCAGTTTCTCTGTACTATGTTTTATACTCATATTCATCAAAATTGCTACTGTTTAGAACGGTCCTCACCTTCCCTCCTCCCCCCCCCCCCCCCCCCGCCCCAACCAGAACTTCCATTAGGTACGTGGAATTAATAGTACGATAAATTATTAATGCATATGTTCACATTCTTCATCAAAATATTTCAATTGTTTCAAATGCCACCGCCCCCCTCACACAACCAGCGTCTTCCCGCAACTTTCATGGGTGTGTGGATGTAAAAGTGTAACAAAGATTTAATTCCTATGTTCCAGAGGAATGCATGTTACTGTTGTAATATATTCTTGCACAAGATGCTGTGAGAGGTAGGATTTCATTTTATTCACAATGTACATAAAATTTTCAATGCATCATTTTGTGGTCTGATGTTTAATTGCTAGTATATGCTATTCTCGTTTCTTTCTGTTAACATGATGACATCCTATTCTGGTATGTCATAGTTAACTTATTTTTCGTCAATTACTACATTTTGAAATATACAAAATTTCACCAATGTGGCTTTACCTGGTGTATCGATGTCATTAAGTGGTTTTCTATGGTTTAAGCTGATTCATTTTCGGCAGTTATGATGTATTTCACATTAAACCGGTCGGCAGGGTGGCATTTCTTGAGGTATTACGTTTATACATATCCAATTGCGCGAGCAAAACCCCTAATGTATAGTGTTTACATGGAACCTAAGATTACAATTTACCTCTTAGGAAATTGATGCTGCTATTGATAGCATGTACTATAATTTTATCTCTGACATGGCATTGCCTTTAACTTTCTTGCCTTGTTGCACGTGTCATAAGTATTACTATCTGTCGACGTGGACGTGCTTCTTGACGAAAATTATCGTACACAGTTATTATAGTGGTAAATTTTACGTGCTATGGTAGGCTTATAAGAGTAAATTTCTGTTGTTCAAATCATGGTATAACATTCCTTCCGTTTGGGCCAGTGAGTGAAATACAATTTAATCTCATATTTTCCCATAAACTGTGTAATACCGAATGGTTTCATTTATTCGTTTTAGGGTAAGCTTGAAAATGGTCACTGACCGAAACTAGTAGCGAATAGTGCAAAATAAATGATAGCTGAATGTTTCACCATGAACTGTAAAAGAAGTAGTGTTTTTCTCTCATTGTCAACATGAGACGAATCTTCTCCACACTCATCCACGTCTGTTTCTTTCTTTCATCTTATATGCTAACGTTACCATATTATCTCTCATATTATCTCGCTCTTCGCCAGACCAGTTGACTTCTCCAGATCTGATATCGTCTTTCGTTGCTGCAGTGTACTTTCAATAATATTAGATCCCTCCAAATTTGACTTGAAAACGTGACGTTACTAGAAAATTACTTACGACGACGTTAATAAGATTTACATTATGGCAATATCTACATTCATTACTATAAGTAGTATTACTATCATTAATTTTTTATGTGAACGAACCATTCAGTAATGCTTAAAACAGTACAGGGCTATTACAAATGATTGAAGCGATTTCATAAATTCACTGTAGCTCCATTCATTGACATATGGTCACGACACACTACAGATACGTAGAAAAACTCATAAAGTTTTGTTCGGCTGAAGCCGCACTTCAGGTTTCTGCCGCCAGAGCGCTCGAGAGCGCAGTGAGACAAAATGGCGATAGTAGGCGAGAAAGCGTATGTCGTGCTTGAAAAGCACTCACATCAGTCAGTCATAACAGTGCGACGACACTTCAGGACGAAGTTCAACAAAGATCCACCAACTGCCAACTCCATTCGGCGATGGTATGCGCAGTTTAAAGCTTCTGGATGCCTCTGTAAGGGGAAACCGTTGGGTCGGTCTGCAGTGAGCGAAGAAACGGTTGAACGCGTGCGGGCAAGTTTCACGCGTAGCCCGCGGAAGTTGACGACTAACGCAAGCAGGGAGCTAAACGTACCACAGGATGGTGCTCCACCTCACTTCCATCATGATGTTCGCCTTTTCTTAAACAGGAGATTGGAAAACCGATGGATCGGTCGTGGTGGAGATCATGATCAGCAATTCATGTCATGGCCTCCACGCTCTCCCGACTTAACCCCATGCGATTTCTTTCTGTGGGGTTATGTGAATGATTCAGTGTTTAAACCTCCTCTACCAAGAAACGTGCCAGAACTGCGAGCTCGTATCAACGATGCTTTCGAACTCATTGATGGGGACATGCTGCGCCGAGTGTGGGAGGAACTTGATTATCGGCTTGATGTCTGCCGAATCACTAAAGGGGCACATATCGAACATTTGTGAATGCCTAAAATAACTTTTTGAGTTTTTGTATGTGTGTGCAAAGCATTGTGAAAATATCTCAAATAATAAAGTTATTGTAGAGTTGTGAAATCGCTTCAATCATTTGTAATAACCCTGTAAGAAAAGTTCGTTGATCTTATACTATGCCCAGGTGTCTTTCGTTCGTCTGCTATGAGATTCTCCGTCGCTTCTGCCCAAGCCGCCTTGATCTTCAGTTTTTCTTCCTGGTTAACTAGACACCGTTTAAGTTTAGATCTGAAAATTTCCTTACTGTGAGTATCTCAATATGTGTCTCTGCTATTTATAACATGTTCTTAATTCCGAAATTCCTGTTATGGTGCCTGTGTTTGTTTTACTAATTACGTGTATCTCATTACATGCAACTCTCTGCCTTGTCTTGTAGCATACCGCCGTGCAGCGTGGTACCTTACGAGAGAGGGAGGTGGACAAGACTGTGGCGGATTAAAGCCAGCGTGTTGGTCTCTGGCCAGCATGAGGGCGGTCTTCCACACTCGGTTTTGCAAATGCTGGGCTGGTGCCCAAATTCCGCTTCAGAGAATATAGTACCCACACTGCTAAATATGATACCGCACTCAACAAAGTTACGCCATCCACAGACAGATGACGTCAACGACTTCCCAGCTTAAATATACTTTCACGGCTGTGACGTCAGCGATGGATCTCGTAACCACGTTAAATAACCAATATAGTTTTCCAAACACTGAAAAGGCCGACACTGAAATAGACGGAATAAACACAAGCTGAAAGAAGGAAAATTTTACTGTCCGCCTTGTCGGCCTATCTGATTTAATTCTATTGACGCCCCAAAATTTTAATCACCGATTTATAATGTCGCTATGAATGCGTCAGTTCCATTTGATGTCAAGGTTATTTTTTGTCCAGATTGATCAGCTGCACATTTATATAAAGAGGGTTTTCCAATAAATTTTCCGTAGTTTGTGTTTCATATTCTCGATACCGGTATTCGCGTTCAAACTTCAGTGTTTCTGGAATGTGCAAATGTTCTATTTTATTGATGGAGTTTTGATGTATCATGTTAGTGTGTTTGGAGATGCCCTTCTTTCTGTAGGTATTTTGGTTGGGGTAGAATACTGCTTCAATTTTTTTGTTGGTACCATTTCGTCGGTTTATATGACCACGGGTATTATTATTAATGGTATCAATATTAAAATTGCAGGCCATGTACACTGAGGGTGTATGGTGAAATGGGAGATACAGCGTAAAGACCTAAATCTTGACAGACAAAGTAAAGGCAAAGATAATCCAATAAATAAACACTGTCTACGACATAGGGAACGCTGGAGCACCACGTTATAGCGTTCCGCGCGCCCAACATTTGCGAGAAGCCCGTGACACACATAAAGTGTACGGTGCAGGACCGTAACGCTCTGACACTCAGGGACGTATCACAGCTCTTAGATGCGGATAGTGAGAGTTTTTTTCCTCCTCTACGACGCGCCATTTTACGTTCGGAGTGGCCGCTGAATCTATCTCGTTTATCTGTACCGACAGTATTGAGGTCTTCTGCCGCCTTCACTTGTCGTATATCTCTTCTTCTTCCACGATGTCTGCGGAAAAGACACGAAATAACAGCAAGAAACCGCCTGCGATAGATGTCCAGCGTATCTGAAATTTAGAGTGTCCTCCATCTGAACTACAAGCTGAGTATTTATCTTGTCCTTCACTTACAGTGGATGTGCGAGAAGGCCAAGGGATTCGGTCTCTGTTTTATGGTCTCCGAATTGTCACGTTGTATTTTCAATTCTTCACACTGTATTCTCAGATGTCATGATAAAGCAAATGATTCATCAAGTACATGACCAACAACAGATAGAAATGAAATGTATTACCATCACGAAGAGGGACGTACTGAAATTTTAAATCAAATGAATGTTATGAACGAAGTTTTAACATAGATTTCCCGTTTTCTTCTTATAATGATAAGTCAAAACATTATGACGACTGTCCACAGCCAAACTGAACCCCACGTTGTGACGAGCGGACAGTCATGCGAGCCGTTAATGGCCACATCAGCTGACTTAGCCGACTTTGACAAAGGGGAGATTGCTGTGGTCTGTCGCCTGGGAACGAAGATGTCAGAAATGGCGAAGAATATCAACTGTCTGCCTGCTACTGTCGACGGCATCTGTGGAAAATGAATGAAGGAGGATGGAACCACGAGGAGACGACAAAGTGTCTGTGGTCCACGTCTCCCCACAGAACTTGGATGTCAGAGGCTCACCCACATTGTGATGCGGGATAGGCAGCGATCTGTCACAAATATCACTACAGGTTACGGTTCTGGTGCAGTCACAAGTGTTTTGGAGCAGTGTTCAGCACACATAGATTAACTTGGGGCTCTGCAGAAGACTATTTCTAAGAGTTCCCCTGTCAACCCTAGGACATCGTCAGTTACGATTGCAGGCCAATAGAGTCTGGACCGTGGGACACTCGAGACGTGTCACCTGCCCAGTTGAATCGCAGCTAAAGCTTCAACAGGTCATAGCCAGATACGCCGTTGTCCTAGCAACGGTTGTCCCAAATATACATCGTACGACGGATGCAATCCAGTGGGAACAGTAATATGCGGCGAGGGACCTTCATCTGCGCTTCCGTGGGACCTGTGGTGGTAATCGAAGGCACCATGACATCTGTACAGTACGTGAACGTTATTGCGGGCCACCTGCGTCCGTTTGTGCTTGATCTCTTTCGCGACGAAGACTGTCTGTGTTACATTGCGACAATTGTGCTGGACTGGGTGGGGGAGCACGATGACGATCTCACGTTCATGTGTTGGCCACCAAATTCGCGTGATCCCAACCGAGTGGAGCACACCTGGAACCCAGTCGTGCGACAGCGCACACCAGCAAACGACCGACCCATAATTTACGGGGATTGAGTGACATGTGTGTGAAAGTCTGGTGTGACATACCTGAAAAGACCTACCAGTGCCTTGTCGATACACTGCCACGCAGAATCTCTGCTGTATTCCGATCCGAATGGAAACCAACGCGATATTAAACATGTTGTCATCATGTTTACGCTCGTCAGTGAAATACGTACAGTGACTTTATACCTAAGGTGTGAGTGAAAGGAGTACATCCGAAACATCATCCAGACCCCATGCTCAACCTGATGAGCAATGTTCCCAATTACATATTAAGAGGAAATTAACGCACTCACTTCTCTGTTCAACATATTGGGATTTCACACCTATTTTCCATTAAGCGTCTGAGATACGAGCAATTGATCCACTGTGTCTCAGGCCATGGTTGACAGCATCTGTATTGACACTAAATATGATGTCATACCCGTCGATGATGGTCTCTTGGAATAACTTCACAATTGTTTAATTGTAGTGGACACTGAAACCGTTGTCCAAAGAATCTTGTTTATAATAGTAACATGGACTGGTTATGATAATGTGCAATGAACGTTTTATTAACCACTAGATTATTCTACCCACTCGTGAACACACGTTCAACTAGAGAACTAGATTATCCGTCAGTTTTGCTGTAAGATGAAAACTCTTCAGCCAATTTTACTTAAATATCATTCTCGTTCCTGCCACGATCTTGCTGCTGCGGGCTCGCTTGCTTGCTTCAGCGATACAGATGGCCGTCAACCACACTTTCATAGTATCTGTGAAGAGGGAAGACTGACATGGTTCATGAAGAGCGCAGCAGCCTGTTCACCAGTGGCAGGGACGAAAGTCTGGATAGTTGGCCGTGTAACTTCTGCCATACGTCCTTGCTATTCCGGTACTGTGGCTGGCTGAAAACAAGAGTGAACTATTGCTGTCATATTTCCCGAGGACATGTAGCTCTAGTGTATGATATAATGATGACAGCATCCTCTTGCGTAACATATTCCCGAGGTAAAATGGTCCACCATTCGCTTTCCTGAGCTAGGACTACCCAAGTTGTCGCTGTCATCAGAAAAAACAAATCCACAATCAAAGCGTGGAATGTCAGTGAGTAAGAGAATTCGAAAACAAAAAAAAATTGATATATTCGTATTAGATATACTGTAATTAGTGAAGCGCAATGTTAGGGTGAAAAGAATTTGAACTCTGCTCAGTACATGGTACACTAAGTCGAATAGATCTTACACAGGAGCAAGTGCAATAATGAATAAAAATATAGGATTGCTAAGACGAGTGTAGTGGGCGCCTTGTAATAGCCATGACAGACAAAAATCTACGACCAACTGAAGTAGCACAAGTATATGGCATTCCAGTTCCGTAGGTGACGAAAAGAAATTCCAATGATATATGATAAGTTATGGGAAATCATACAGTTAGTCAAAGGAGATGAAAATTATATTCGGATTGGGGATTGGAAATCGACAGTAGGAACACAAAGAGAAGGAACACTTACAGGAGTTTTTGGCTTGCGAGAAAGAAATGAAGACGGAATTGATAGTTTTACTGGATACGAAATGAGGGTGTTATCTGAAGAAATGGTGAGCAGAGGAACATATGGAAAACGTTTAAAAGGAGGGAGACACCAAGGAATAGCTTAGGTGTTACTTAACACAGTTATAGAGGGTGACGTCTGGACAGTCGTCATAATGTTTTGACTTATCATTATAAGAAGAAAGCGGGAAATCTATGTTAAAACTTTGTTCATAACATTCATTTGATTTAAAATTTCAGTACGTCCCTCTTCGTGATAGTTATACATTTCATTTCTATCTGTTGTAGGTCATGTACTTGATGAATCATTTGCTTTATCATGACATCTGAGAATACAGTGTGAATAATTGAAAACATAACGTGACAATTCGGAGACCATAAAACAGAGACCGAATCCCTTGGCCTTCTCGCATATCCACTGTAAGTGAAGGACAAGATAAATGGAAGACGTCCAAGAAATATTTCGGAATGTCCGGTGCGCGTGTTACTCTGAGGTGGAAAGGTTGCCACAGGAGAGGAATTCATCATGGACCACAAAACATCCAGCTGTTATTCTTTTGTTCCGCTCGCACTACTTTCAAGGGGCCTTGCTACTCATTATAAGTAATTTAATGGAAAATAAAACTGTCCGTGATACTAAGATTGCGGAAGTAGGACTGTTATGTTAATAGAAAACTCATAACACCAAACAATCAGAGTGTAGTATTAAAATGAAGCGTAGAAACAGTGTGAGTTTTCGCTATTTGTAATGTGCGCATCAACCATGCCCCTGTTCCCCTCTGCCCCATCCTTATCTTCACCCCATAAAAAAAAATTCAAGATGATGGAATCACGCTAACAGTGTGCTGTGTAGCACCACTCCCTCACCTCATTCCAACCATCAGAGCGCAGTATTAGGCTAAAATGATGCGCTAGATATGCGGGAAAGAATTACAAGACCCACAGTTTCAAGTAAAAGATACTGTTTCTGTAAAAGTCACATACACCTGGCTTAATAATAAGCTGAAGCAGGATCAAAGTTATGCATAATGTACTTACATACATATAAATTTGGCGTAATATTAAAATGACTACCTAAAAATGACGTCTCCGTATGTCACTTTCTGTCCTTGCAAACACGTGTGTTCTCTGTATTTCATACAAGAAATAGTAATGTGGTCGTTAAACACAACTGTGGTAAAGTAATCAGTTGTCTCTGTTACGTCTGACTTTAAAGTTCAGAAGATCAAAGTAACGCACTATTTATCTCCATCTCGTACATTCATTTGGCGTAACACTAAAATGATTGCATTATCAAATATATGCATTTCATACGTAAAATGGCGCCAACACACACATATCTCTGTTACTTTGTACACAAAATACTCTTTAAACACCTCTCTCTTTGAAAGCAATCCTTTCTCTCCATATTTTTTGTGTCAGACACACACACACACACACACACACACACACACACACACATATATATATATATATATATATATATATATATATATATATATATATATATATGGTAAGGAAGGGAGAGAGAGAGAGACGGAGAGGAGGTCCAACGCAAAGGAAGGTGAGATGTAACATATCTCTGTAGGTCTCAACTATCCTGTAAAGACGTAGTCCAGCTGAAAGACAGACACTGATCAACACTGTGTGGAAACCAACTATAGAGTGAATAGGAAATAAAATCACACAAATAATATGGTTCATACGTAACAGACTATAATTTTTTCATAGAATAGTTTAACATAGATCTCTTTTTGTACTGTATGAACAATTACGTTGTATGACTAGATAAGTTTTTGTTCTGTATGAACAATTACGTTGAGCGACGAAAGTTTCGTTGAAAAAGTGTACGATGTAACCTTCACATTCAGTGTTTTCTACAAAAAGTACAACTGCCGTAGATCATTACGTAAGGATTGTGAGAAAATAATCAACAAAGACTGCCTTCTGTGATTTACGCTGATACAGAGAACATTTTGCAACAAGACGCTGTTTGCAGTAGCAGTACAGTCGTACTCTAGTCAGTGACACTTGTATAGAACATTCAATGTCACCTACTATATATATTGCAGCTGTAACCAGGAATATTCCCAGTTTAAATTACATAGCTGCAACGGTTGTATGGAATGGTCAACTACTCTACGCCATCGACGAGACCGTAAATGGCTGTTTGTTGCAAAATAAACAGACGGTATTAAGCCATGAGGAAGAGTCAGCGCCTCGCTTTCATGATAGATGTCTGACTTGTAGGAAATATTTGAAGAAGACCATATGAAGCACCGGATCATTGTCATTTCACAGTCGTATATCGAGGTGCAACACATCCTAGGAGCAATGTTAACCATAGGCATCGCTTTACAGTGCCTATCGTATTCCACAATCGAAGCAAATATTAAGGGCATTCTTTTATCACAAACCTTTGCGAACAAAAAATTATAGGCAATAATGAAAAAGAAGTTAAACCCACATCACACTGCTATTTTACCATCAAACATGGAGAAATATAAATCTTTTACGGGAAGTAACGCGGCACAAGCGGCAGTGCAACATAAATTTACAATTTATTGATTGATTAAATTTTCTGAGGTGCTCCCTTGAAAAATGTGCAACATGCCTAGTACCAGCAGAACTCAGTTAATGAAGTCATACTTTTCCGATCATCATGAATTTAGTTAAATTAACCAGAACGTAATTTTCTCTAATGAATGGGTAGAAAAGGAATCGATTCCTTTCGTAAATTGTGTGCCCTCAGTCGATTAGTTTAAGAATCTATTAACAAGCGAAAAGGTAACAGATCATGAGTATCAAACAGACTGCCGTGTATGTAGTATTCGCCTTAAGGCATACGAATAGAAACAAGCACATTATATTACTCTACATGATTTGGGATGGGACACTCTGCTCAAAACTATAAAAGAGGAGTTGTAGCTAATAACCGATATATAATAATTACAGTTTGTTGAAAGCGGCATCAGAATGTTCATTATTATTGCAGACGTGCGGTTACTAGTAACCGACTCATGTATGATTATGAAGAAAACTTTTATGAAATTTACATAATATATCTTGCTGTGAATAGCTTATAATTCTGAACGGCTTCCTTCAGAGAGCATCCAAAGTTGTTGACGTGTGAAACATACCACACGTTCCGAGCACACATCGCATACTGAAGATTGATCTTAAACACCTCGACAGTATCTCGATTTACATCCAGATTTATGCTTACATCGCGAACAAATGTCACGACCATCAGACAACAATAAAACAAAGATATCGTTTTAGAGAGTTTGAAAAATAAAATGGTAGTAAGAACAATTCACTGAATCTTATCCTGTGGACAAGCACCACAGATGAAGCCATATATTGAGATTAGCTCACAAAATGACGTGAATGCATGAGATGAACTCGAGAAATATTCCTTCAAACTGATAGTCAATGCGGTATTCGGCAAAACCATGCAAAATATGTGGCAGATTCCGTTCATTGGACTTGCATCGTCATGGGACGGCAGGTCTGGGCGTCTGCGTTTATTGCAATGCCTAATTTTCGAAGGAGTGTGATTTACATCAAAAATCTTATCTCCATTGAATTTAGCAGACTAAATGTTGTCTTCAACAGACTGTAGTGACACTATCCAGTTTTTAGTGAAATTTGAAGGGAAGAGGCCACAAAGTGTTGCAGTAGAAACCACAGGCTGATAAGCGCAGCATGGCGACATGTGGACAGAGAGATGGGCCTGCCGTGCTCGGAGAACCCTCCACCACCCAGAGGTTTAAGGTAGAGCCATCCGCCACGTGCACTGAGTCTCCTTGCAGGCCTGGTGCCACAGAATCGCCGACCTGCGGTCAACACATGCCTCCACCAGACTCCTGTCAGTGGGTAGCGAGTCATGTCACACACAGAGATGTCTTCACCCATCACTGAAGAGGATGAGAGCGTTGCTCGTGCCCCCCAGTGCAGCCATTCTGTACTGGGATGCAGTCACAGCAGAAGTTGGGAAGAGTCACTGACGTCAATGACAGTGTCGGGCTGCAATCAACACATGCCTCCACCAGACTCCTGTCAGTGGGTAGCGGGTCATGTCACACACACAAATGTCTTCACCCATCACTGAAGAGGATGAGAGCGTGGCTCGCGCCGCCAGGTCCAGCCATTCTGTTTTGGGATGCAGTCGCAGCAGAAGTTGGGAAGAGTCACTGACAACAATGATAGTGTCAGACTGCAATCAAGACAAGCCTCCACCAGACTCCTGTCAGAGGGTAGCGAGTCATGTCACACACACAAATGTCTTCACCCATCACTGAAGAGGATGAGAGCGTGGTTCGCGCTGCCAGGTCCAGCCATTCTGTGCTGGGATGCAGTCGCTGCAGAAGTTGGGAAGAGTCACTGACGTCAACGATAGTGTCAGGCTGCAATCAATACATGCCTCCACCAGACTCCTGTCAGTGGCTAGCGAGTCAGGTCACACACACAGATGTCTTCACCCATCACTGAAGAGGATGAGAGCGTAGCTCGCGCAGCCAGGTCCAGCCATTCTGTACTGGGATGCAGTCGCAGCAAAAGTTGGGAAGAGTCACTGACGACAATGATAGTGTCAGGCTGCAATCAACACATGCCTCCACCAGATTCCTGTCAGTGGGTAGCGAGTCATGTCACACACACAAATGTCTTCACCCGTCACTGAAGAGGATGAGAGCGTGGCTCGCGCCGCCAGGACCAGCCATTCTGTGCTGGGATGCAGTCGCAGCAGAAGTTGGGAAGAGTCACTGATGTCAAGGATAGTGTCAGGCTGCAATCAACACATGCCTCCACCAGACTTCTGTCAGCGGGTAGCGAGTCATGTCACACACAGAGATGTCTTCACCCATCACTGAAGAGGATGAGAGCGTGGCTCGTGCCGCCAGGTCAAGCCATTCTGTTTTGGGATGCAGTCGCAGCAGAAGTTGGGAAGAGTCACTGATGTCAAGGATAGTGTCAGGCTGCAATCAACACATGCCTCCACCAGACTTCTGTCAGCGGGTAGCGAGTCATGTCACACACAGAGATGTCATCACCCATCACTGAAGAGGATGAGAGCGTGGCTCGCGCCGCCAGGTCCAGCCATTATTTACTGGGATGCAGTCGCTGCAGAAGTTGGGAAGAGTCACTGACGTCAACGATAGTGTTAGGCTGCAATCAACACATGCCTACACCAGACTCCTGTCAGTGGGTAGCGAGTCATGTCGCACACACAGATGTCTTCACCCATCACTGAAGAGGATGAGAGCGTGGCTCGCGCCGCCAGGTCGAGCCTTTCTGTTTTGGGATGCAGTCGACGCAGAAGTTGGGAAGAGTCACTGACGTCAAGGATAGTGTCAGGCTGCAATCAACACATGCCTCCACCAGACTCCTGTCAGTGGGTAGCGAGTCAGGTCACACACAGAGATGTCTTCACCCATCACTGAAGAGGATGAGAGAGTGGCTCGTGCTGCCAGGTCCAGCCATTCTGTACTGGGATGCAGTCGCTGCAGAAGTCGGGAAGAGTCACTGACGTCAAGGATAGTGTCAGGCTGCAATCAACACATGCCTCCACCAGACTCCTGTCAGTGGGTAGCGAGTCATGTCACACACAGAGATGTATTCACCCATCACTGAAGAGGATGAGAGCGTGGCTCGCGCCGCTAGGTCCAGCCATTCTGAACTGGGATGCAGTCGCTGCAGAAGTTGGGAAGAGTCACTGACGTCAACGATAGATTAGGCTGCAATCAACAAATGCCTACACCAGACTCCTGTCAGTGGGTAGCGAGTCATGTCACACACACAGATGTCCTCACCCATCACTGAAGAGGATGAGAGCGTGGCTCGTGCATCCAGGTCCAGCCATTCTGTTTTGGGATGCAGTTGCACCAGAAGTTGGGAAGAGTCACTGATGTCAAGGATAGTTTCAGGCTGCAATCAACACATGCCTCCACCAGACTCCTGTCAGTGGGTAGCGAGGCATGTCACACACAGAGATGTCTTCACCCATCACTGAAGAGGATGAGAGCGTGGCTCGCGCCGCCAGGTCCAGCCATTCTGTTTTGGGATGCAGTCGCTGCAGAAGTTGGGAAGAGTCACTGACGTCAACGATAGATTAGGCTGCAATCAACACATGCCTCCACCAGACTTCTGTCAGTGGGTAGCGAGTCATGTCACACACAGAGATGTCTTCACCCATCACTGAAGAGGATGAGAGCGTGGCTCGTGCCGCCAGGTCGAGCCATTCTGTTTTGGGATGCAGTCGAAGCAGAAGTTGGGAAGAGTCACTGATGTCAAGGATAGTGTCAGGCTGCAATCAACACATGCCTCCACCAGACTCCTGTCAGTGGGTAGCGAGTCATGTCACACACACAGATGTCTTCACCCATCACTGAAGAGGATGAGAGCGTGGCTCGCGCCGCCAGGTCCAGCCATTCCGTACTGGGATGCAGTCGCTGCAGAAGTTGGGAAGAGTCACTGACGTCAACGATAGATTAGGCTGCAATCAACACATGCTTCCACCAGACTTCTGTCAGTGGGTAGCGAGTCATGTCACACACAGAGATGTCTTCACCCATCACTGAAGAGGATGAGAGCGTGGCTCGTGCCGCCAGGTCGAGCCATTCTGTTTTGGGATGCAGTCGCAGCAGAAGTTGGGAAGAGTCACTGATGTCAAGGATAGTGTCAGGCTGCAATCAACACATGCCTCCACCAGACTTCTGTCAGTGGGTAGCGAGTCATGTCACACACACAGATATCTTCACCCATCACTGAAGAGGATGAGAGCGTGGCTCGCGCCGCCAGGTCCAGCCATTCCGTACTGGGATGCAGTCGCTGCAGAAGTTGGGAAGAGTCACTGACGTCAACGATAGATTAGGCTGCAATCAACACATGCCTCCACCAGACTTCTGTCAGTGGGTAGCGAGTCATGTCACACACAGAGATGTCTTCACCCATCACTGAAGAGGATGAGAGCGTGGCTCGTGCCGCCAGGTCGAGCCATTCTGTTTTGGGATGCAGTCGCAGCAGAAGTTGGGAAGAGTCACTGATGTCAAGGATAGTGTCAGGCTGCAATCAACACATGCCTCCACCAGACTCCTGTCAGTGGGTAGCGAGTCATGTCACACACACAGATGTCTTCACCCATCACTGAAGAGGATGAGAGCGTGGCTCGCGCCGCCAGGTCCAGCCATTCCGTACTGGGATGCAGTCGCTGCAGAAGTTGGGAAGAGTCACTGACGTCAACGATAGATTAGGCTGCAATCAACACATGCCTCCACCAGACTTCTGTCAGTGGGTAGCGAGTCATGTCACACACAGAGATGTCTTCACCCATCACTGAAGAGGATGAGAGCGTGGCTCGTGCCGCCAGGTCGAGCCATTCTGTTTTGGGATGCAGTCGCAGCAGAAGTTGGGAAGAGTCACTGATGTCAAGGATAGTGTCAGGCTGCAATCAACACATGCCTCCACCAGACTCCTGTCAGTGGGTAGCGAGTCATGTCACACACACAGATGTCTTCACCCATCACTGAAGAGGATGAGAGCGTGGCTCGCGCCGCCAGGTCCAGCCATTCCGTACTGGTATGCAGTCGCTGCAGAAGTTGGGAAGAGTCACTGACGTCAACGATAGATTAGGCTGCAATCAACACATGCCTCCACCAGACTTCTGTCAGTGGGTAGCGAGTCATGTCACACACAGAGATGTCTTCACCCATCACTGAAGAGGATGAGAGCGTGGCTCGTGCCGCCAGGTCGAGCCATTCTGTTTTGGGATGCAGTCGCAGCAGAAGTTGGGAAGAGTCACTGATGTCAAGGATAGTGTCAGGCTGCAATCAACACATGCCTCCACCAGACTCCTGTCAGTGGGTAGCGAGTCATGTCACACACACAGATGTCTTCACCCATCACTGAAGAGGATGAGAGCGTGGCTCGCGCCGCCAGGTCCAGCCATTCCGTACTGGGATGCAGTCGCTGCAGAAGTTGGGAAGAGTCACTGACGTCAACGATAGTGTTAGGCTGCAATCAACACATGCCTACACCAGACTCCTGTCAGTGGGTAGCGAGTCATGTCGCACACACAGATTTCTTCACCCATCACTGAAGAGGATGAGAGCGTGGCTCGTGCCGCCAGGTCGAGCCATTCTGTTTTGGGATGCAGTCGAAGCAGAAGTTGGGAAGAGTCACTGATGTCAAGGATAGTGTCAGGCTGCAATCAACACATGCCTCCACCAGACCTCTCTCAGTGAGTAGCGAGTCATGTCGCACACACAGATGTCTTCACCCATCACTGAAGAGGATGAGAGCGTGGCTCGTGCCGCCAGGTCGAGCCATTCTGTTTTGGGATGCAGTCGAAGCAGAAGTTGGGAAGAGTCACTGATGTCAAGGATAGTGTCAGGCTGCAATCAACACATGCCTCCACCAGACTCCTGTCAGTGGGTAGCGAGTCATGTCACACACAGAGATGTCCTCACCCATCACTGAAGAGGATGAGAGCGTGGCTCGCGCCGCCAGGTCCAGCCATTCTGTACTGGGATGCAGTCGCTGCAGAAGTTGGGAAGAGTCACTGACGTCAACGATAGTGTTAGGCTGCAATCAACAAATGCCTACACCAGACTCCTGTCAGTGGGTAGCGAGTCATGTCGCACACACAGATGTCTTCACCCATCACTGAAGAGGATGAGTGCGTGGCTCGTGCTGCTAGGTCCAGCCATTCTGTTTTGGGATGCAGTCGCAGCAGAAGTTGGGAAGAGTCACTGATGTCAAGGATAGTGTCAGGCTGCAATCAACACATGCCTCCACCAGACTCCTGTCAGTGGGTAGCGAGTCATGTCACACACACAGATGTCTTCACCCATCACTGAAGAGGATGAGAGCGTGGCTCGCGCCGCCAGGTCCAGCCATTCCGTACTGGGATGCAGTCGCTGCA
The DNA here is from genome assembly GCF_023864275.1 of Schistocerca cancellata. Taxonomy (NCBI): domain Eukaryota; kingdom Metazoa; phylum Arthropoda; class Insecta; order Orthoptera; family Acrididae; genus Schistocerca; species Schistocerca cancellata. Next base: position 80,004,091 of record NC_064631.1, on the reverse strand, counting down.
GAAGTTGGGAAGAGTCACTGACGTCAACGATAGTGTTAGGCTGCAATCAACACATGCCTACACCAGACTCCTGTCAGTGGGTAGCGAGTCATGTCGCACACACAGATTTCTTCACCCATCACTGAAGAGGATGAGAGCGTGGCTCGTGCCGCCAGGTCGAGCCATTCTGTTTTGGGATGCAGTCGCAGCAGAAGTTGGGAAGAGTCACTGATGTCAAGGATAGTGTCAGGCTGCAATCAACACATGCCTCCACCAGACTCCTGTCAGTGGGTAGCGAGTCATGTCACACACACAGATGTCTTCACCCATCACTGAAGAGGATGAGAGCGTGGCTCGCGCCGCCAGGTCCAGCCATTCCGTACTGGGATGCAGTCGCTGCAGAAGTTGGGAAGAGTCACTGACGTCAACGATAGATTAGGCTGCAATCAACACATGCCTCCACCAGACCTCTCTCAGTGAGTAGCGAGTCATGTCGCACACACAGATGTCTTCACCCATCACTGAAGAGGATGAGAGCGTGGCTCGTGCCGCCAGGTCGAGCCATTCTGTTTTGGGATGCAGTCGAAGCAGAAGTTGGGAAGAGTCACTGATGTCAAGGATAGTGTCAGGCTGCAATCAACACATGCCTCCACCAGACTCCTGTCAGTGGGTAGCGAGTCATGTCACACACACAGATGTCTTCACCCATCACTGAAGAGGATGAGAGCGTGGCTCGCGCCGCCAGGTCCAGCCATTCCGTACTGGGATGCAGTCGCTGCAGAAGTTGGGAAGAGTCACTGACGTCAACGATAGATTAGGCTGCAATCAACACATGCCTCCACCAGACTTCTGTCAGTGGGTAGCGAGTCATGTCACACACAGAGATGTCTTCACCCATCACTGAAGAGGATGAGAGCGTGGCTCGTGCCGCCAGGTCGAGCCATTCTGTTTTGGGATGCAGTCGCAGCAGAAGTTGGGAAGAGTCACTGATGTCAAGGATAGTGTCAGGCTGCAATCAACACATGCCTCCACCAGACTCCTGTCAGTGGGTAGCGAGTCATGTCACACACACAGATGTCTTCACCCATCACTGAAGAGGATGAGAGCGTGGCTCGCGCCGCCAGGTCCAGCCATTCCGTACTGGGATGCAGTCGCTGCAGAAGTTGGGAAGAGTCACTGACGTCAACGATAGTGTTAGGCTGCAATCAACACATGCCTACACCAGACTCCTGTCAGTGGGTAGCGAGTCATGTCGCACACACAGATTTCTTCACCCATCACTGAAGAGGATGAGAGCGTGGCTCGTGCCGCCAGGTCGAGCCATTCTGTTTTGGGATGCAGTCGAAGCAGAAGTTGGGAAGAGTCACTGATGTCAAGGATAGTGTCAGGCTGCAATCAACACATGCCTCCACCAGACTCCTGTCAGTGGGTAGCGAGTCATGTCACACACAGAGATGTCCTCACCCATCACTGAAGAGGATGAGAGCGTGGCTCGCGCCGCCAGGTCCAGCCATTCTGCACTGGGATGCAGTCGCTGCAGAAGTTGGGAAGAGTCACTGACGTCAACGATAGTGTTAGGCTGCAATCAACACATGCCTACACCAGACTCCTGTCAGTGGGTAGCGAGTCATGTCGCACACACAGATGTCTTCACCCATCACTGAAGAGGATGAGTGCGTGGCTCGTGCTGCTAGGTCCAGCCATTCTGTACTGGGATGCAGTCGCTGCAGAAGTCGGGAAGAGTCACTGACGTCAAGGACAGTGTCAGGCTGCCGGCTTCTACTTGGCCAGCGCCAGTACTGCAGGGCACTTACGCATGCATCTCTTTACTGGGGTGAAGCCATCCACCTGCGAGCCAGTTTCAGCCGGAATCGTTTATGTTGGCTGCCTGCCTCAAGATCCTAACGATGTAATGTGTATTTGAAGTTGAATAAAACATTTCTCTCCATCACCATTGAGTCACTGGGGATACCAACTTATAACTCTGCCACTCAGGCTACATAGTGCAGTCTCCACTTCGTAAAACCAATCGCAGTTGGCATAGCAATTTTCGAATTTTCGAAAACGCTGGTTTTCGGTATCCATTGTGGACGTTTACTGAAAAAATTTTCATCAAATTGTGTAAAACTGTGCCACATAGACAATGACAGCCTCATATACCTCGTCAAATCTGGTAATATATATATAAGGACATCAGGAGTGATGTATACATGAGGTCTGATGCTTTGAGATTCGCAGCGAATAACAAATACGATATTCCATTGATGAATGAAAAAATTTTTGGTTTGGTGAATACCAAAGTATCACAGGATTTGCGAGGCTATGTAACAATTTTCACAGACCATTTAAATACTATCCTCTGACTGGCTGGAGATATGCAAGAGGGTGGTGTAGGATATGTAGCACTATTGATTCATCATCTTGGACTTTTAATACTGCATTACGATGAGATGGATATACAGGGAAGGAGAGGAGGAAAAGGGGAGAAAGTTTTTAAATTTGCATTAACGCAATCGGTTTAGTCTAACGATCTGGGATTTTTAACACTGCATTATGATGGGCCAGATATGGAGGGAAGGGGAGAAGGGAAGAGGGTTTTTAATTTTCCATTAACACAATTGGGATAGTGTGACCACCTGGGATTTCTAATACTGCACTGCTTCTGCCTGGTGGTAAGGGAAGAGAGAAGCGAAAAGTGGCGGCGTAGGAGATATCGGTTCTCGTTTCCAATTATGAGCGACTGATTGACGATGTGATGCGTTCTAGTTCACTGATCACTTCAGGCGTGACCTTCAAGGTCATTTAAGAAAGCGGCCATCCGCTAACAGGGGCGATAGTTATTTTGGCATCGATAATATCCTGTAAGTTTCAAGCATTGCCCGTTTTATTAATATGATAAATAATTGTCAAATTTTAAACGCGTTTATCTCAAAACCCTGTTTTTCGCCGTGGTTGTCGTCGCCCACGCTACAATTATCATCCCATTATAATGATTTTCGGTGTCCGCTGAAGCAGACTGAATTCTGTTCAGTTCATCGTAGCCGATTTTTTTATGTTGGTATTAATTTTTTACGGCCCAAAAAGATGGGTAAAGATAGCCAGTTTTTCAAATATCTATAATTCTGGCAAAAAAAAATTGTCTGCAAAACCCTACGACGAAATAAAATTTCATCTGTAAGGATCAGGATGATATGTTGATTTCATATTTCAGATAACCGCAACAGGAGTTACAGCTGCAACCGTCGATCCACCTTTTTTTCAGAAATGCCTTGGGAAAATCTGATTTACACAATTAGGATATTAATACCTTTCAATAGAAATAACTAGTAAAAATCTCAATGTATTTTTTATTCTCTGTAGCAAACGCTATTTTTTTACTACATTCCAGTAGACAGAAAAAAATTCTGAACTCGAGCTATATTTTCGTCCGTCTCTCTTAACAGCCGAAGTAGAGACAATCGTCAACGGTCTTTAGATTTTAGAATGATATGAACCACAAAGCGGCACACACATAGTGCAAATCCTCTAGTACAGGCTGCCAGCGACATTTGGAAGAGATCTTTAATGATTCACTACCTAGATATCTTTAGTTATGTCACTAGAGCACGTCTTTACGAGGATAATTTACCTGTGTACTCATTGCGCACATTGCACCATCACGTAGTGCTTCAAATAACGTATCAAGACCTTTTGAGAAAAGTGGAACCTTCTTGTAGTTATTACAGAGTAAGTGGTTTTCTTGATGAGACTGAACTATGATACAATATGTGGGATTAAAAATATGTGGCACAGGGCGAACAGAAGGACATGGAAAATCTTGCGCTACTCAAACGAAAACAGCTGTTTCACCCAGGCATAAAACAGGCGCTTCATATTTCACTTGCGCATCACAGCACGACATGTACCATCGATAGATCGTTCAGTATGTTACGAAGAGTCGAGACTTGGTTACGTTCGACAATGTCTTGCCGGCCTCTGTATAATAGGTGTGCATAGAAAGAGGGTTCTACAAGCACAAAATAAATTAGGAACTAAAATCTTAACCTGAGTTGGCCATAAGTTTTGCAGATATTGTTCAAGTAAAATTATTTAGTAAGTTGAATGAATAAGTATTTTTTAGTTCCTACTACTTATCGAGTTTTCTTACTTGTGCCCCACCCCTAAGCAAATTATAGGTACACCCATGACTCCACCCAAAACCCAAGCTCTCCCGCTTCGTCATTCTAGGCTCATTAGCGCAAGATGTCGGTAATCCCTACCATCTTTTAAACCTAAAAGGGATAAATATCAATTTCTGCCAGTCAGCAGAAAGTCTAGGAGTAGTAACAGACGAAAATCGAAACTATACTAAGTACAACCTGCAACTGGCAATACGGCAGCACCATATTTTAGTGTCCTATAAAAATACAAAAACTCTTCCATGTTTATCTTGTACAAGAACTTGTACAAGTGTTTGTATTTCCAGTTACTGATTACAGCAAATCCTTTCTCAGGGAAGATCGGAGCGGCTAGAACTGGTTATGAACGCCTGTGTTTGCCACTACTGTGACATATTTTACCATCATATGCATAGTTATCCTGGCTGCGTGTGTACAGGTGCAGAGATTTCCACACACTGTATCTCCTTCACTGTCCCCGAGTCTCTCCTAGACCGTGATGTTCGTGTCTGAACAAAATGCGAGAAACAGCTGTTCCCATCAGAGCAAATTCGATTCTGTCTATCAACCATTTTCTCGAAATCCTTTCCAGCAGTAGGAACATCTCCAGATTAAGAAGACAATTAGCGACATATCTACTAAAGGAAGAATGCTGATTTTGTCCTTGTACACACTAATTACCCATGTACATTCTCCTTACTTATTATATGTTCCTCATATCCCAGTGGTCTCAGCTGTTGTAGACTATTTAAACTTTCCTTCCCCATAATTCGCTGCATCACAAAATGTCGATTTGGTATACCTATAAAAACTTTTCTCTTCCGCCACTATCATTAATGTCATTAGTTTGTTGTTATTATTATTATTACTATTATTACCATCATTTCTATTATTATTAGTGACCAGTAGAAGCATCAGTAGTGATTTTTGGTGATATTGTCCCTACATACACTAAAACCATTTTATTATTATCTGTCCTATCAAAATTATTATTACTTCTTCCATAACTATGAAAAAAACCTGGTCTGATGTGAGAGATTACCTGAATGTCAAAATCTGATAACGTTAAATAAATAGGCAACAACACTCCCTGGTTAGTCATAATCGGGAATAACACCTCGAAATTAAATTATAATTTATTGTGTAAAATGTGATTAAACTAACATAAAGCGTATATCATACGCAAGCGATATTGTAACATAACGAACAGTTTAGGAATATTAAATAAACTGCACTGGCGTGAGCTTTGTTCAGTGCAAATAATAGATATGTGCACTCCAGACGGCTATCGATATAATACCTATGGGTCTGAATTTTCTCACTTTATGTCGTATGAACCCGAATTTACTGTAATACAAGCTACCATAGCAAACAAGAAATGGTTTTACGTGCATTAAATATTATTGTAAGTACTCTTAAGAGTACATACATTGGGCTATTACTGTACTTTCTGAAAAATACATATCTGAAGCTCCATTAATGATATCACTAACCCTCTTTCCGTCCTCCATATCACTAGTGACAGTTGTATTCTAAATGCAGTCCAGGCTTTAGCATAGAGCTTGCACTTTATCGTCACAGGTTGCACCTTTGTACTGGAAGGCGTAGTGCATTTACTCTAAAGAGATCCACACTTCAGTTTACCAAACGTATACTGAGATCTTTTTCTTACGACATTTATTTGTATTGTTTGTACCCTCAGCCCCTCAGTTAATAACAAAGGAGACAGTTGACTGGATCCTGATGTATCAATATGTAATATCAAGGGAGACTCCTTGGACTCATAATATGCTGTGGCAATGACTTTGTCAGTATTTCCTCTCAAAAATTTATGTGTGTTACATCATGCTGCGATGACTGGGAAAACTCTAAGAGAGACTACAAATAAATGACTAATTACAGAGAAATATTCTCGGCTGCTATAATTATTTCCATACAGAACAAAAGAAGCGTGCTTGAAGGAACCTTTCTATCACTCAGTTTTTCAGCGCTTCTGGAAGTCTACTGAAAATTAAACGTACTGAATAGTCCACATCTTTCTACGTAGTACTTAAGGAAATTTTATCCAAATGTTTATCCCTTTCCCGTCTAGTATTCACTCAACGAATGTTGCAGTTTATTCTCAGTATTATCAACAGCAAATCCCATGATGGAATATAGTGTACAGAGATGACAGAATCAGAAGTGCAGGACACCTAAAGAACGACCCGCAGGAAGTTCGCAACTGACACAGCATATCAGTCTTAGCGCCCTTTTATAAACTAATAACATTCGTGGTGACTGGAGGCCATTTCCAAATATGCATCACACGATGTAATAAAGTGGAAGTAAGCAAACTGGCAAGCTTTGACATTGAAGCCTCATAGCCGACACCAATCTTATAGACATCCAAGGAAGACTTGCATCTATCCTCAATTCTATGAATATTAAATGGTTGACTTCACTGGCTGTTCGACCTGCTTGATAAAGTAAAATTTCGTTTTTATGGGAGTTCCATGTCAGAAACTTCATGCATTGCATCTTAGTTGTAGTTAAGTGCTAACGCGTTCTCTGAAAGATACATGCTGGTGTTAGTGACACTCTTATTAGCTACTTTATTTGTATTACGTTCCATATACAGGGTGTTTCAAAAATGACCGGTATATTTGAAACGGCAATAAAAACTAAGCGAGCAGCGATAGAAATACACCGTTTGTTGCAATATGCTTGGGACAACAGTACATTTTCAGGCAGACAAACTTTCTAAATTACAGTAGTTACAATTTTCAACAACAGATGGCGCTGCGGTCTGGGAAACTCTATAGTACGATATTTTCCACATATCCACCATGCGTAGCAATAATATGGCGTAGTCTCTGAATGAAATTACCCGAAACCTTTGACAACGTGTCTGGCGGAATGGCTTCACATGCAGATGAGATGTACTGCTTCAGCTGTTCAATTGTTTCTGGATTCTGGCGATACACCAGGTCTTTCAAGTGTCCCCACAGAAAGAAGTCACAGGGGTTCATGTCTGGCGAATAGGGAGGCCAATCCACGCCGCCTCCTGTATGTTTCGGATAGCCCAAAGCAATCACACGATCATCGAAATATTCATTCAGGAAATTAAAGACGTCGGCCTTGCGATGTGGCCGGGCACCATCTTGCATAAACCACGAGGTGTTCGCAGTGTCGTCTAAGGCAGTTTGTACCGCCACAAATTCATGATGAATGTCCAGATAGCGTGATGCAATAATCGTTTCGGATCTGAAAAATGGGCCAATGATTCCTTTGGAAGAAATGGCGGCCCAGACCAGTACTTTTTGAGGATGCAGGGACGATGGGACTGCAACATGGGGCTTTTCGGTTCCCCATATGCGCCAGTTCTGTTTATTGACGAAGCCGTCCAGGTAAAAATAAGCTTCGTCAGTAAACCAAATGCTGCCCACATGCATATCGCCGTCATCAATCCTGTGCACTATATCGTTAGCGAATGTCTCTCGTGCAGCAATGGTAGCAGCGCTGAGGGGTTGCCGCGTTTGAATTTTGTATGGATAGAGGTGTAAACTCTGGCGCATGAGACGATACGTGGACGTTGGCGTCATTTGGACCGCAGCTGCAACACGGCGAACGGAAACCCGAGGCCGCTGTTGGATCACCTGCTGCACTAGCTGCGCGTTGCCCTCTGTGGTTGCCGTACGCGGTCGCCCTACTTTTCCAGCACGTTCATCCGTCACGTTCCCAGTCCGTTGAAATTTTTCAAACAGATCCTTAATTGTATCGCTTTTCGGTCCTTTGGTTACATTAAACCTCCGTTGAAAACTTTGTCTTGTTGCAACAACACTGTGTTCTGGGTGGTGGAATTCCAACACCAGAAAAAGCCTCTGTTTTAAGGAATAAACCATGTTGTCTACAGCACACTTGCACGTTGTGAACAGCACACGCTTACAGCAGAAAGACGACGTACAGAATGGCGCACCCACAGACTGCATTGTCTTCTATATCTTTCACATCACTTGCAGCGCCATGTGTTGTTGAAAATTGTAACTACTGTAATTTCGAAAGTTTGTCCGCCTGAAAATGTACTGTTGTCCCAAGCATATTGCAACAAACGGTGTATTTCTATCGCTGCTCGTTTAGTTTTTATTGCCATTTCAAATATACCGGTCATTTTTGAAACACCCTGTATCTTAAAACAGCAATTGTCATCTGCTACGAGAAATATTTTTGAGTCGTATCTCATATTTAAAGGCAAGTAATTGACGTACTTCAGTAAAGGCAATGGTCCCAGAACTGAACCCTGCGGACATCTCCACGTTACATGACCGCAGCCACATTCAAACGTCTACCCTGTTTATTGACATTGGAGGACAATCTCCTGCTTTAAGTGTGCCTGATGTGAAGTGAACCGTAGCTGAGACATTTGAGCAGTCCTGTAATGTTCGAACTTGGCAGAAGGTTTGTGTGGTCGGCATAATTTAATGATTTCGTTAAATCAAAGAAAATGTCTATTGTCCTCAGTGTATCGTGTATGCATAAAAAAAAATAAGTAGCACTTTCTATGGATAGTACATTCCTGAAATCAACGTGCGAGCCAGATAGCAAATTATGCGTACCGGTGCTCTGCTACATATTCCTATCCCAGAATCTTTTGAATACACTGGTAGTAAAGAAACTAGCCGGTAATTGTCTACATTGTCTCTCTCAGTCATAAAGTGCTTTCACCGACGACTACTTCAATCTGTCAGAAAATTGACCACCTCTGAAAGACACACTGCATAAGTGATTGAGCACAGAACTCTTGTATACTGTAATGATCTCAATAACCCTACATGAAACTTCATCACGAACATGGTAGTCTGTACTGTAATAATTGATACACGTTCATCACTGCTTGTTTTCCGGTGTAGTGTTTTGGAACACCAGCTTAGAAAAGTTATGCATGTTTATCTGTACCAATAAAATTTTGATTCCACTTGCGGCAATAGGCAAGAAGTCATTATTAAATATTTAGCACATTTCAGGTGTATCGGTAACAGCTTATTTCTCATACACTTAGGGTATAACACGTTCAACACCCACGTTCTGCCCTGATACTTCCTTCACGTTTGAGCCATGTAGCTTCCGTTTTATTCTGAGAGCTATTTCTTCTCTAGGCGTGATACACTCCTGTCTGCCGACATTCCTCAGCACTTTGCGTTGTATGTAGTGAAAATCTGCTCCAGGGCTGTGACTGCCCTTCATATTACGATGAAGCTCCCGTTTACTTCTGCATGATGTTCTAACGCCAATAGTTATCCAAATAGATTGTCTGTTAGTGCCGCTTGATTGCCTGCAATTTTTAGCGCAAACAATCATCAAAGAAGTGTGTTATATGTATCGTCGAAGTTGGTATATCGATTCCTTTCCGTATTAGTACTAGTGCATCATGAACTGACAAGCTATTACTAATGTTTCACAAAAAATGCCCTCCAACGAAATAATTATCTACGAAGATAATGTCTATGACTAGACTGGTGTTTCCTGGGACTCTAGTAGGAAACTATACTTTATGTACAAGGTTATAAGATTCGTGTCAGTCCGTTAACAGTCATTTCTCTGGAGAATCAGTCAGAAAGTTTACAAATACATGATAGAGGATTTCGGGTGCACATTATTAAAACAAAGGCAATGCGGCGGAACCTTCTCATGAAGTTTCAATCACCGACTTTCTCCTCCGAATGTGAAAATATTTTGTTGACGTTATCCTACGTAGGGAGAAGCGATAATCATAATAAAATAAGGAAAATCAGAAACCACGTGGAAAGATATAGGCTTTTTTCCGGGCGCCGTTCGAGAGTGAAATAATAGATAATTATTCTGAAGGTGCTTCGATGAACACTCTTCCAGGCACTTAAGTGCGATTTGCGGAGTAGTCATATAGATGTAGATAGGAATCCCCACACAAACTCAAATCCGTGTCTTTCTTAAGAACTGAATCCAGCACATCATCTAGTCTGGACATGAAAACCCGGTAGTCTGGAATTTGTCGATGTGTAGGGGCCTATAATGATATGGCTTTCCCCTCACAACTCAAATTTGAGAATGTGTCCTATCAGCCTATCCCATGTTTCAATTAGTTAGCAGATTACCCATTTACATGTCAGAAACCTTCTGCTGCACCTAATTTCAAAATTCCTAGTCACGTCTTGTCTATGCTGTTTATCATGCACGTTCAGTTCGATCTAAGCCTCGACTCAACCAAAATATTGTGAGTAAAGATGTTCTAACACTTAAATTTATATCCCATTTTAATGTATTTCATTTTTTTGGAAAAGTTTTGTTGCCATTTTCGGCTTGCATTTTATATTTTCTTTATTTTGAAATACTTTGTTACATTGATGCAAAAATAAAAAAAAGTTTGTTCCACTACTTTTAGTTCCCCATAACTTAAGAAAATTCGCTGAGAAGCATGTAATTTGATGAAACTGTACTTCATTAATCTTGTTTCATTTTTGTTGAGCGTGATCTCGCAACCCCATTTCATTGCACTAACCATTTCGTTCAACTGGTCTTGAAAGACATCTGCTGTCTCTTACAGAATTACAGTGTCATCAGCTGACCATAAACATCTTCTTTAATCTGTATAAGCTTTAAATACGTGTTCAAGTTTTTTCGTGATTTTCTTCAGTCCTTACTCAATGTAATGATTGAATATCATGGGCTGTAGACTAGAACTTTGTGTCATCCTCTTCTCTATCATTTACTGCCGTTCTTGTCTTGTAACTGCGGCTTAGTTTCTTTTCAAGTTACACATAAACTCTCACTTCCTGTGTTTTAAATTTGATACCTTAAGTATTTCAAAGAGGCTCTTTAGTGAATATTGTCGAAAATACTGTATAAATCTGCAAATATAACTTGTTCCTACATTTCTCCGGCAACTAACTGATTTTCCCGTTGGTTGGCATCTGTTAGATGCTCCGTTCTTCTATAGATAATTTGCGTTAGTATTCTTCAATCTTGAATTAGTAAAATGTTTGGAATGAAGTTTACTACATTCTTCTAGAAGTGTGAAGTGATCTTCATAACTGTAAAAACGTTTCGTCTATTCCATGTGGCTTCTTTTGATATGAACATTGCAGATTTTTGGCAAAATCCTCGTGCATTGTCGCATGCTTCATCTCATCTTTTTATAGTATATCTTCTCTTTCCTTCACATTATCTTCAGATTTCTTGCTGTAGTAGCATATCCTTCTTCCGCCTTTCAGCAGTGCATTCTTTGCTTAATACTGACTAGCTTAGTGAGGTCGAAATGTTTATGGAGCTGCTTCTCTTATCTTTAAAACTCCTACAAGCGATTTCTGTCTTTCCCAACTCATCCAAGTTTCTACAGCATTCGCTTTCTCCGCTAGCGAATCTACCTTTTCAAATTTTTCAATTCCTCTCGGTATTATACTTTAGACGTCAGTATGATATGTTAACAGGGGACCTAGAAACGCCGGAGAGGCTCCGTCCCCGCCGCAGCTGCAGTGGTCCGCAACCCCAGCACGACTACCGCAGTCCACTTCACCCCTCCGCCGCCCCATACCGAACCCAGCGTTATAGTGCGGTTTGGCCCCCGGTGGACCACCCCAGAGAACGTCTCACACCAGACGAGTGTAAGCCCTATGTTTGCGTGGTAGAGTAATGATGGTGTACGCGTACGTCGAGAACTTGTTTGCGCTGTAATCGCCGACATACTGTAGCTGAGGCGTAAAAAGGGGAACCAGCCAGCATTTGCCGAGGCAGATGGAAACCCGCCTAAAAACAATCCACTGACTGGCCGGCTCACCGGACCTCCACACAAATCCGACGGGCGGATTCGTGCCGGGGACCGGCGCTCCTTTCCGACCGGAAAGCCGTGCGTTAGACCGCACGGCCAACCGGGCGGTCTAACGTCAATATACTCCTTCGGCTCATTCACCTGCTATATTTTTGTATTTTATTTCATCATTTAAATTTCTTACATTAGGATAATCTTTTAATGTGTCCACAGATTTTCGATGACACTACAAAACGTCTGTGACGTTGAATGTGACTCGTTTGCAAACGACACTTTTATATTGTTGTAACTAACATCAAAATTGGACAGCGGGGATTGGACTAGTTTGCGACAGCAAGATTTATATTTGGGCCACATTGCAATTTTACGAATTTCAGTTTCATTTATAGTCACTCGTCCTCCACAGCAATACAATATTCACTTGTTGCAATATATTCTAGTATTTTTAATTCGTTTGGAACCGTTTCTATCTTTATTTTTGCAGCCATAGAGGACGAATAAATAAAGATACAGGGTGGTCCATTGATCTTGACCGGGCCAAATATCTCACGAAATAAGCGTCAAACGAAAAAACTACTGTGGTGTCACCGCCAGACACCGCACTTGCTAGATGGTAGCCTTTAAATCGGCCGCGGTCCGCTAGTATACGTCGGACCCGCGTGTCGCCACTATCTTTGGTTGCAGACCGAGCGGCGCCACACGGCAGGTCTAGAGAGACGTCCTAGCACTCGCCCAAGTTGTACAGCCGACTTTGCTAGAGATGGTTCACTGACAAATTACGCTCTCATTTGTCGAGACGATAGTTAGCATAGCCTTCAGCTACGTCGTTTGCTACGACCTAGCAAAGCTCAAATGGCTCGGAGCACTATGGGACTTAACTTCTAAGGTCATCAGTCCCCTAGAACTTAGAGCTACTTAAACCTAACTAACCTAAGGACATCACACACATCCATGCCCGAGGCAGGATTCGAACCTGCGACCGTAGCGGCCGCGCGGTTCCAGACTGTAGCGCCTTTAACCGCTTGGCCACCACGGCCGGCCGACCTTGCAAGGCGCCATTATCATTTGCTATTTATCTTGTGATGCATGTACCGTCAGACCGATGTTCACCAATTATGGATTAAAGTTAAGTATTCCAGAAGCTACGTACTTTTCTTCCTACTATAAACTCCTATAACTGTTCCAGACCTCACGCCAGCCTGCGTGAGCTTAGACGCGTGCCTTTCGGCTACCAATCATAGTGGCTTGGCTGTCTTGCCAAGTCACAGCAACTACAAAGAACGAAACTTGTCTAGCTTGAAGGGGGAAACAAGATGGCGCTATGGTTGGCCCGCTACATGGCGCTGCCATAGGTCAAACGGATATCAAAAGCGTTTTGTTTTTTAAATAGGAACCCCCATTTTTATTACATATTCGTGTAGTACGTGAAGAAATAATAATGTTGTGGTTGGACCACTTTCTTCGCTTTCTGACAGATGGCGCTGAAATAGTAACAAACATATGGCTCACAATTTTAGACGAACAGTTGGTAACAGGTAGGTTTTTTAAATTGAAATACAGAACGTAGGTACGTTTGAACATTTTATTTCGGTTGTTCCAATGTGATACATGTACCTTTGTGAACTTATCATTTCTGAGAACACATGCTGTTACAGCGTGATTACCTGTAAATACCACATTAATGCAATCAATGCTCAAAATGATGTCTGTCGTCCTCAATGCACTTGGCTATACGTGTAACGACATTCCTCTCAAAAGCGAGTAGTTCGCACATGCATTGACTATGCGCTGACGCATGCTGGCAGGCGTTGTCGGTGGATCACGATAGCAAATATCCTTTAACTTCCCCACATAAATAAATCCGGGGACGTCAGATCCGGTGAACGTGCGGGCCATGGTAGGGTGCTTCGACGACCAATCCACCTGTCATGAAATATGCTATTCATTACCGCTTCAACCGCACGCGAGCTATATGCCGGACATCCATCATGTTGGAAGTACATCGCCATTCTGTCATGCAGTGGAACATCTTGTAGTAACATAGGTAGAACAGTACGTAGGAAATTAGCGTACATTGCACCATTTACATTGCCATCGATAAAATTCGGGCAAATTATCCTTCCTCCCATAATGCCGCACCATACATTAACCCGCCAAGGTCACTGATGTTCCACTTGTCACAGTCATCGTGGATTTTCCTTTGCCCAATAGTGCATATTATGCCGGTTTACGTTAGCGCTGTTGGTGAATGACGCTTCGTCGCTAAATAGAACGCGTGCAAAAAATCTGTCATCGATCCGTAATTTCTCCTGTGCCCAGTGGCAGAACTGGACACGACGTTTAAAGTCGTCGCCATGCGATTCCTGGTGCATAGAAATATTGTACGGGTGCAGTCGATGTTGATGTAGAATTCTCAACACCGACGTTTTTGAGATTCCAGATTCTCACTCAATTTGTCTGCTACTGGTATGCGGATTAGCCGCGACAGCAGCTAAAACACGTGCTTGGGCATCACCATTTGTTGCAGGTCGTGGCTGACGTTTCATATGTGGCTGAACACTTCCTGTTTCCTTAAGTAACGTAACTATCCGGCGAACGGTCCGGACACTTGGATGATGTCGTCCAGGATACCGAGCAGCATACATAGCACACGCCCGTTGGGCATTTTAATCACAATAGACATACATCAACACGATATAGACCTTTTCCGCAATTGGTAAACGGTCCATTTTAACACGGTTAATGTATCACGACGCAAATATTGTCCGCACTGTCGGTATGTTACGTGATACCACGTACTTATACGTTTGTGACTATTACAGCGCCATCTGTCACAAAGCGAAAGAAGTGGTCCAACTAAAAATTCGTATTTACTTACATACTAAACGAATATCTAATACAAAATGTGGGTTCCTATCTAAAAAACGCAGTTGATAAGCGTTTGACCTATCAATGGACCACCTCATCTTAAGAAATGTTCCGCTTCCTCGTGGAACAATACGTGCCGACCTTTGAGACGTTGTAGAGAAGAAACACTGACTAAAGTAAAAGGAGAGTTACTAAAGAAATCAGGTCTCTCTTATGATCTTGCGCAGTATTTGCAACCACAGGGTCTGACTCCATTAAAAGAGGATGGTCTTCATATTGAAAAAAGGTGTACCATTAAGACATATCGTTATCACAATTGGCTCCCCAATATAAAGACTGTACAAATATTTGAAGGAATGAATGACATACTGTGTTGGACCTTATGAACCACACATTGAGAACTCTTTAACGTTTATTGATAATATCAAACAAATGAGGACAGAGACAGATGAACTTACGGCCAGTCTCGATGTGGTATACCTATGTACCACCAACTGAAGATAGGCTGAGTTTATTTCCAACCGCCTCGTTCCAGAAATTGTCAGATTATTCTAATACATGATGACAACTACTTAATTGTATATAGCGCAAATATTTTGAAATAAATCGGAATGGCAATGAATTCGTCTATGTTACAGCCTATCGCCAGTTGTTTCATCTGTATGTGAGGATTTGGAACTGCGTCAGGCCTGAGTCTTTTCGCCGTTCTCCTTGTCCGCTGTCCGTCTTCGTCCCTTCACTGCATGTGTTCCTGTTTCTATGCTTTTGGGTGCTGATGACCACGCTGTTTAGCGCCTGAAAACCTCAAACCACACACACACACAATAGGAATGTACATCAAACACAGTTCCTCGTCGCTAGCCCTGTTGATAATAAACTTTTGATTCTCCCTAACAACAAAAAAAGAGTTCAACTATTCACTGATCATGTAAACCACATACATCCAACTAGGTGTATTGTAAACTGCCTCACAAAGACTAGTACTTCAAAGGGCACAATTTTCGTTATCCTGCTGAAGTGGGAGTGTGTTCAACATCCTGATAGTTAAGGCTAGAGAATAAGATTGACCCCATAATAAATTACTCAACCCTTATGTTGAGGCAAAATGGCTATCGAGCACTTGGTATGAAGCCAGCAGTCTCTGGAAAACATACACTTAAATCCAGTCAGTCAACGCAACAAAGACAGCTTATAATGTTCCTTCCTTTCTGTGAAGCTACTTACTAAAATAGGCGAATCGTAAACAGACAAAGGACTAAGGACGCCTTTCGGCTGGGCAAGATACCCTCAGAGAAAAATGCCCCATGAAAGATAGTGCTGACCTCAGAGCCATAGGTGTGAATACAGCAGTAACTATATACGACAGTCTACTCAAACTATAGCCCACGGTAGTACCTAACATCAGCAGCACCTCCTAAAACCATAAATCTAGAGAAATCTGTAGTTGTCGAGCACAGCCTTATAGGCTCACATCTCGTGTGAGCAAACACTGACTCTGGCTGACGCTTTATACTAATGGGACCTAAAGGTGTTGAAGAAATTACAATGTGCGTCAAGCACTTTGAGTTACAGACGACGTACTGAGCAATACAGGGAAGCAGGCACTTAATATCGAAGGACTTCATTGGAGTATTTTTCCCTCTGTACTTCGAAAAGGAAGTAAAAACTATAAGTGTGATGTATCATCATTGGCACCAATGTAACATCTGGTCACGGTTAGCCCCATTATGTCATTTCATATGTGCATTATTACGTTATATCTTTGACAGTGAGTTTCTGTCCTTGCAAAGACATTGGGTTATATAATTCAAAGCTACTTATTTTAACATAATGTTTGATTTGGTGAACGACGACAGCTGAGGATATGCTGAGAACTTTGTGAAATCTGCTTGAATTGTAAGTGTGAATAGTAACTTGTTTGGACTATTTAATTGATTAAGAATGTCGGCAAAATTTAATGTACTAACAACATTTGCTTTACCAAACAAGACATAAATTATACTAAACAAGTTATTGATTGAAATGAAAGTAGGCTGTTTAGGTTTTTATGTTGGTAACGACACGTAGTGCTCTGTACGAAAATCGTTGACTGCGCTGTTTGCAGTCTGTGGCTGGTTGGACTCACTGTAGGAATATTCTCTAGTGTAGTTGTATGTGAACAGCGCGTAGCGTTGGGCAGTTGAAGGTGAGACGCCAGCGGTGGTGGATGTGGGGAGGGAGATGCCAGAGTTTTGAGAGGTTACAATGAGCGGACGATCTGGACGTGTGTCCGTCAGAAAAAGGAAATATGTGAGACTGGATGTCGGTAAATACATTGTTTGTTCTCTATGAAAATCTTTTATTTGCCCCTTTAGTGGTTAGAATCTTTTACTTAGCTGGCGGGATTGGTGCTCACTGTATTGCAATAGTTAGACTAACGAAGATTTTTGTGAGGTAAGTGATTCACGAAAGGTGTAGGTTACTGCTAGTCAGGGCCATTCTTCTGTAGGGATTATTGAAAGTCAGATTGCATTGCACTAAAAACATTGTGTGTCAGTTTAGTGATGATCACAGTAATAAAGAGAGAACTGTCTGAGTACGTTCAGCTTTGCTCAGCTGTTTGAAAATCAAATAACGTAAGAGTTTTTCCAGCACTGTACGTCTTAATATTCAAAGGGGAAGTTTCAGAATTCCCAAAACAACTAACAGAAGATTAAACACCCCACTGCGTGAAGCCTGGTTGGCAAAGACCAACTAGGTGATCAGTGAGTCAAGTACTCTGACCCTAAAATGTGGACAACGCAAGCTGTGTTGATCTCACGCTGAGCGGAATTTGATTGATCTAATCTACCGAAGTTTCTCTACATAGGTGCAGCTGAGAGCAAATGGCGACTGAGATCTGTACGCCCTGACAATGTCGGAGCGGCAGGACGTAAACCTGTTTACTTCGTGCAGCGACGTGACTAGCAGATGGCGAGATGTGTGCGGAGGAGACGTGGAGCCGGCACCTGTGAATCGATCGCTGCCGCGAAAGAAATGCAAAAATCTCACGGTCTAGCGATCAGGCAGACGGATCGCAATTTACTCTCCACCAGAGCCCTGCAGCACACCCGTTCGCTGGTCGTACCAAGGACCGATTTGCCTCACGACAGTGTCAACAAGGATACCAAACGTCAAGACTGGTAAACCAAAAACAAATAAGTGTGCCCTCGGCAAACGAGTAGTCCGAGACGTTTTGAAGTCACACTGTCGGTACAGTAACAACTGCACCACAGGCTCCAAAGTCTAACTACTGGCAAGTGAAGTCAGTCTTAGGACAGGTCTGAAGTACCAACCATACGGGCCAGAGCTTCGACCAGAAGAGATTACCAGCCCAAAGTCCTGCGCCCAAGAGCTTCTCACCGTCCAGAAGAAATTCCGTTTTCCCGCAAAGTGCACAACGACATCGCCTTTACACCGCCTTGAGCCAATCACAAGTTTCTAGAGGCGCCAAATATCCCGTCCCACACGACAGCACAAACTCATGTCGAATCGGAGCAAGAGTTAAGAAACCTGCGCCTCTGAGTAAAGGAAACTCCCAATTACTGGCCTTAAGTTTTCGCAGAAGGGAAAAAGATCATTTTCTCCAAAGTCATGTCTCTTCCCACAGCAAAAACGAACACATACAGTCTCAAAAATATTTATCTAAATCGCCTGTACCTTGGAGCTTGTTAGTCCTAGTTATGAGGTGTGTTACGATTTCTGCACCACTTGTTAGTATCAGACACACTGGCTGCGCCAAAGACTGAGACGGCGTGAAGTTTTACAATTATTTAGTGAACTTTCTTTACACTTTCTCCCTCGTCGTCGCTGCCCAACCCTGCGGATCCCTCCGCCTAGCTGTTGCTGTGTAGATTCTCCGACAATGCGAACAACGCGCGCCGCTGATCGCACTCGGGAGCCTCAGGCCACCAGTGCTCCGCTGAAGCCAGGATGCCCTGCGATCGAGATGAACTCATCCCCGTTCGGCGCCCCAGTACGGGCACGCCCACGGAGCTGTGTCGCCTTGAGGTCAGCTGCCGACGCCTGCTGCACCGGCGGCTGGGAAGCCGTCAGTCGCGATGTCCGCGAGGTCCCGTTATGGACGGAACACGCGCCGTGGGGCCAGGTTGCCTTGAAGTCCGGGCGTCAGTCCCCGGCGGCGCCTACGACCACGACCGCGCTGCGGCCGGTCCTGCTGGAAGTTCTCGCTGTAGTTATTCAGCAATGGTGCCGACCGAACTCGCGCCGATCTCCAGAGCTGAAGTTGACATCTGGCGGCGAACGGATGACTCCTGCGAACTGGAACAGGCTTCCGGAATCGTCACCTACGAAGATTGAACATTCGGACATTATATCCGGCAGGAGGACGTTTTTTAACCTCGGTGGTAGCTTTTTGTTATTACTCCCGCAGTATATTGCAGTGTAACTTAGCCTGCTGGCCTCACTTCCCCTTACTCAGTACTCTCCAGGCTTCACTCGGCGCTCGGTCTGTGTGCATCGTTGCATCAGCCTGTTGGTAGGCTGCTGCTGTCAGCAAGGCTATCTGTATCTGCCTACTTCGTAACGCCTCGGTCGCTGGTGTGCCTCTGTTTTGCCATTCTCCACTGTGTGAAGCAACACTTACTACATGTGACCGCAACAAGTGTAATAAAGATTCCATCTCTAAACGTTTCTCAGATGCGAAAGTTTTCTTATACAACAGGGGCAACCAAGGGATGTGGCTCATTGGCCTTCTTGCAACATCTGATAGCATGAAACGATGTGAATTTTTATTGTGTGTGGCTCTGCCCACAATGCCCAGTTTGTGACTCCACTTTGTCGACGTGTCCCTTTAGACTGTCACTCATGCCCAGGCTTCTGCTGGAGCTGCGGCAGGTATCGTGGCATTATTCTGCTGGAGCCCTGTCCTGACAAGGGGCTGCCCTGTCTGCCGTGTGTGGCTGGGGTCCTGTACAGCAAGATTTACTAAGGAATGGGCTCACTGCCAATTACTTTCAACTCCCAGCAAGCCGTTTCTACGAGCTAGGAATCATGAAATTACCTCATACTTTTAGCGACCTACCAGGTTTCATCAGTGTCTGCTCAGGACGTTAACTTTCTGGAGGCTCTCTCAAGGTGTGTCGCATTGTAATTAAATCTTCACTAATTTTCTGTACGCAAAAAATAGAGTAGCTTGACCTCTCTCAAGTGATGTTTTCATTAGCATGACTGGTTTTGGACATACTTATTCCATCATCAGGTGATCCACACTGCAACAAGAAGGGGTGTGGTATAGAGCACTGTTATCATTACAAGACAAAGCAGTTAAAGCCTTGAGTAACAGCTACTCATGCGGTGAGTTAAGTAATAGGTGTGGGACAGGGTGGCCAGTTACGCGCAATAGATATAACTCTGGCATATGTGACATCATGATCTCACACAGAATATTTAAATGGTGGTTTGGTTAACCAATGAAATCTGGTGGCCAATGCTAGTGCCCTGTCCTGCTCCAGTTGAAGTATAAATTATTTGTTGGCTAACTCAAATGTAAAAATTTATATCACAATGTATTTCAAGTATCGAGATCAATTTAGACATTTCACGTTGTTATAACTGTGGTATGGCCCTTTCTGTTTATCTGCACATGCATGGTTGTACTTGACTCAATGTTCCAAAAGATTGCTTCATTCAACCTTTAAGTAGTATTTAATACCAAGCCTCTGAGATCACGTGGAGCGTAATACACGAAAGCGCCAAAGGAACTGGTATAATCATGCGTATTCAAATACAGAGATACGTGAGCAGAAAAATATGGTGTTGGAGTCTGCAACGCCTATATAAGACAATAACGCCTATATAAGGCAACACGTGACTGGCGCGGTTGTTAGACAGGTTATCAAAATTTAAATGAGTTTGAACATGTCTAACAGTCAACACACGAGCGTTGGGACACTATATTTCTGAGGTAACGATGAAGTGGGGATTTTCCTATACGACCGTTTCATGACTGTATCGTATCAGGAACCCGGAAAAACATAAAAATCTCCGACATCTCTGAGGCCGGAGAAAGATCGTGCAAGAACGGGACCAACAGCGATTGAAATTGCAGCAGATTTCAATGCTGGGCCGTCAAAAAATGTCAGCGTGCGAACCATTCAACGAAACATCATCGATATGGCTTCTAGAGACGAAGGTACACTCCTGTACCCTTGACAAGTGCACGACACAAAGATTTATGCCTCACAAGGGACCGTCAACTCTGACACTGGACAGTTGATGACTGCATGTTGTCTTGTCAGACGAGTCTCGTTTCAAATTGCTTCAAGCGGATGGACGTGTACAGGTAAG
The DNA here is from genome assembly GCF_023864275.1 of Schistocerca cancellata. NCBI lineage: Eukaryota > Metazoa > Arthropoda > Insecta > Orthoptera > Acrididae > Schistocerca > Schistocerca cancellata. The sequence continues at coordinate 79,982,980 of NC_064631.1, read as the reverse complement.
GAGACAACCCATGACTCCATGGACCCTGTACGTCATTAGGGTACGGTTCAAGCTTGTGGGGGCTCCATAATGGTGTGGGACGTGTGCAGTTGGAGTGATATTGGACCCCTAATACTTCTAGATACGACTGTGACGGGTGACACCTACATAAGAATCCTGTCTTATCACCTGCATCCATTCATGTCCATTGTGCATTCCCACGGACTTGAGAAATTCCAGCAGGACAGTGTGACACCCAACACGTACAGAATTGCTGCAGAGCGACTCCGGCAACACTTTTCTGAGTTTAAACACTTCCGATGGTTACCAGACTCCCCAGACATGAACATTATTGAACATATCTGGGATGCCTCGCACCGTACTGTTCAGAAGATATACTACCCCCCCCCCCCTCCCTGTACTCTTAAGGATTTATGGACAGCCTTGCAGGATTCATGGTGTCAATACCCTCCAGAACTACTTGAGACATTAGTCAAGTCCGTGCCACGTCGCGTTGCGGAACTTCTGCGTGCTCGCCGGGGCCATACAGGATATTAGGCAGGTGTACCAGTTACTTTGGCTCTTCAGTTTACGTTCTTTGTGTTCCACCTGTATTATGCTGGTGTTAAAGTTGGGTGGACCGACTAAGTGTATCACAAAGCCACTGTCTGTGGTGGGATTTGAAAGCATATTTAACAGCCTGTAAGGAGATCAGGGTGTGAGTCCCTTTGTCGTAAGGACTTTCCGTTGTGATACGGACCGCTGCCATTGTAATTTACTGTAAGCGTCTAGTGCCTAGAATAAGCAGCTTAGCGACAGGAAAAGAAATGGCTGTGTTTCGTTTTTATGGACTAGGTCTGCACAATATTATCGCGGTGGTGTAAGCAGAATGAAGGAGATTAAGAAACAATATCTCCTGAAAACTTTTCAAGAGAGCTCTCCTCGCCTTCACCGCCCTCCCCCCACACTCCTTCGCCGCCCCACCCTTAAGAGGTCCGCCAAAGCCCACAGTGCAATATCGGGGCAGTGTTCTCCTGCGCTGTGTCAGCGGTGCCGCCGAACAGCGTTTCCAACTTCAGCGCAGCTTTCACGTACCATTAGCCTTATTCTTCTCCGGCGTGCCTCTCCAATATACGAACTGACGTCACACTGAAAAGAAAAATAACTCTCACAAAGGAGGACTAATTTCGGTGTACAAAGGAGAGAAAGACATAGCTGCAGACGATCGGAAAATATCGATTGCAGAAGGGCAGGAAGAATTCTGAAGTTCCACAGTTGATGCTGGAGTGCGGACGCTCTGAATTAATATAATTATGAGTACTTTACAATGTCACGCGTTTTATAATACATCAATATCCACTGTGTTCAAATACTAAATAGGAATCTATATGCATATTTGGAACACACACTGACTCAGTTCCCCAATGCTGCTTGTCGGAAGATGATCACAAGAACAAAAAGAGAAATACTTCTATCGCGTTCTGCACCATTTTTGGTTTATGATTTAACGGCTGGTTTCCGGCTTCTGCGGTTGCAGCTCGAGGTAAATCTTCGTGCGACGGACAAAGGTTATTAAGTTAAAAAATTATTATTAAAAATTGTGTTCTTAAGAAACCGTTACTTTTACTGTTTGGAGTTTTAATTGCCCTATTCTTCTCTATAGAAAGAAATGCAAGTTAATTTCACACAGAGCAACAGCAAATTAATATTTTATTTAAAATACCGTAGGGTTCTCTGTCATACGCTAATTTATATCTCGCGATATCATCACCCCATCTTCCTTCGTTATCACACTGCACATCTAATGCAGAGTTCTCTATTAGCAGAGACTCTGCAATGACTGTACCCATCATTTCTAGTCTGAGAACACTCTGGTAATCGTACAGCATATTTGCCGCAACTCTTCATGATATGAACTATGAGTACATACACTGAAGAGCGAAAAAAACTGGTACACCCGCCTAATATCGTGTAGGGTCCCCGCGAGCACGCAGAACTGCAGCAGCACGACGTGGCATGGACTCGACTGATGTCTGAAGTAGTGCTGGAAGGTGATGACACCATGAATATTGCAGGGCTGTCCATTCATACGTAAGAGTACGAGGAATAGGAGATCTCTTCTGAATAGCATGTTGCAAGGCACCCCAAATATCCACAATAGTCTGGGGAGTTTGGTGGCCACTGGAAGTGTTTAAACTCAGCAGAGTATTCCTGGAGCCACTCTGTAGCAATTCTGGACGTGTGGGGTGGGGTGGGAATGCACAATGGACATGAATGGACGCAGATGATCAGACAGGATGCTTTACTTAGGTATCCCCCATCAGAGTCGTATCTACACGTATCAGGGTCCAATATCACTCCAACTGCACACGGCCCACACCATTACAGAGCCTCCACCCGATTCAACAGTCCCCTAATGACGTGCAGGGTCCATGGATGCATGAGATTGTTTCCACACCCGCACACGTCCATCTAGATACAATTTAAAATGATACTTGTCCGACCAGGCTACATGTTTACAGTGATGAACAGGGCAATGTCAGTGTTGACGGGCCCAGGCGAGACGTAAAGCTTTATGTCGTGCAGTCATCAAGGGTATATGAGTGGGTCTTCGGCTCCAAAAGTCCATATCGATGATGTTTCGTTGAATGGTTCACACGCTGAAGATTGTTGATGGTCCATCATTGAAATCTGCAGCAACTTGCGGAAAGGTTGCACTTTTTTCACGTCTCTTCAGTTGTCGTTGGTCCTTTTCTAGCTGGATCTTCTTCTGGCCGCAGCGATGTCGGAGATTATTGATATTCACGGTACATTCGTGAAATGGTCGTGCGTGAAAATTCCCACTTCATCGCTACCTCGGTAAAGCTATATCCCACCGCACCACGTTCAGACCCCCTTAAATCTTCATAACCTGCCATTGTAGCAGCAGTAACGGATGTAACAACTGCGCCGCATACTTGTTGTCTTAGATAGGCGTTGCCAACAGCAGCATCTTGTTCTGCCTGTTTACAGTTCTCCGTATTTGAGTACGCATGCTTATACCAGTTTATTTGGCGCTTTAGTGTATAATTTCCCACATAGCTGGCAGGTGATCCTGTAGATTGACAGAATCTTCCCAGCTGAACAGCATCTGGGATATGTTAATGTTGTCCAATTCCGAAGTTGCGACAGCTTTGTGGGGGATCTGGATTTAATTCTCGGTTCTGACAGGGATTGTTCCTCAGTGGGATTACTGGAACGATCTGCACTCGGCCTCATTGTGGCAGTTGGGCCAGTTGCTTAAGTGGGAAGTAGCAGCACCAGGTCTGCCAATCCGACAACGGCTGGGAGAATGGTGTGCTGTCACTACCCCTCCATGCCCCAACAAGGTGACGCCATTGTTTCAGGATGGCACAGCGGTCGATCATGCCCGATTGTCCCGTCTGTGCCCAAATCGTCTGTGCTCTCCTTTTACCTTCCTCTCAAATTGCTCTCAGTATAAAATGACATTTGTTTCCATTTTAGAAGAGCTTCTCAAATGTTTCGAGCATACGATCATAATTAGTCCCGTCTGTGCCCAAATCGTCTGTGCTCTCCTTTTACCTTCCTCTCAAATTGCTCTCAGTATAAAATGACATTTGTTTCCATTTTAGAAGAGCTTCTCAAATGTTTCGAGCATACGATCATAATTAGTCACTAGTAACTGATTAGTTTTAGCCATCAGAAAACAGGGGCTCTCTCTTTGTATTACCTTGTCGTGTGAATTGTTATTAAATGTATCGCATATAACACCTGCGACTTAAGCGATGTTTCTGATATTCTGGAAATATGATTAAGGGCTGATATGGTTAATCATACACATATGCGTGGACCTACGGCATTGAAAGCCGCACATTTATGATATTGTAAGTAGTTATGATTATTGAACTATGCACTTAGTTGCAATACTGCTGCATATTTGTTAAATTGTAAGCAATCATGATCATTCAACTGTGCACTTACAACACTGTTAAATTCCAGGTTTTCTGTGATAGAGAGTTATAGGTCACAAGCTGACAATCAGATTTCCTTTGACTGGCTAATTTTGTTTCAGATATTTCTTTCTGCGTATCATTGACAGCAGGTAAATGTCAGTGCGTAAACGTCTTATTTCGTCTGTAGTTACATCATTACTCATCAGTAACCGTTGTAAACAGTGAAACATCCCCTTAGAAAACTTAAGAACGGCAGTGCTGGAATAACTCTTACGTTATTTGATTTTCAAACACATGATCAAAAATCAATGTACTCAAACGGTTTTCTCTTTACTTATTCTGATCATCACTAAACTGACACACAATATTTTCAGCGCAACGCAGTCTGACGTTCAATAATCCCTACAAAAGAAAGGTCCTGACTAACAATAACCTATACCTTTCATGAATCACTTGCCTCCCAAAAATCTTGGTTACTCGAGCTACCGCAACACTGTGAGCGCCCATACAGCTAACTAAATAAAAGATTCTAACTACTGATGTCACTAACTACTTTTACGCATAGTTAGCAAATGAAAAATTTTGATAGAGAACAAACAATGTGTTTCCTTAATAATGTTCAAAAGTCATCACACATGTATCCATTCATGACAATCATCTTCACGAAATTTCCTTTTTCTGGCGGACACACGTCCAGATCGTCCGCTTATAGTAACCTCTCAATCCTCTGGCATCTCTCTTTCCACATCCACCACTGCTGGCGGCTCACCTCCAACTACCCAACGCCACATGCTGTTCACATCCAACTGCCCAACACTACACTAGTGAATAGTCCAATTATGAGTCCAACCAGCCACAGAGTGCACACAACGCAATCAGCGATTTTCATACAGAGCACTACGATTTTCATACAGCCTACTTACATAGCCCCCATGCAAATTGATTTGGGCAGTGGACAAAAGTGATTCGATAAATTTTTCATAATTACATTAACAAAAATATGAAATGCAGACACTTATTCATACACTGTTGGCCAAAAGCAAAAATTGTCCTCCCAGTCCAAAAAGGCAGTCCTGATGATTCTTCACAGTAGTACAGAGTATGAGCAGTAAAAGAAAATGGACATGGAAGTAGTGAATTTCCATGCAGTCTTGAAGAAGTAGTGTCGTCCTTCCAACGGCAAGACAGTGCTAACTCTTGACATGCAGACAGGTAAGGGACCACAACAGAGCAAACCCACAGCAGTGTCAGTCGAGGATTTGATGAATATTGGTAGGTATGTCATCACAGAGCATACCCACTGTAGTCCTGGTAGAGATTATGGTATGGGTGAGCCACCAAAGATGCAGACCCACTGTAGTCCTTGTAGAGATAATGGTGTAGGAGCGCCACCACATGTGCAGGCCCACGGTAGTCCTTGTATAGATGGCCAGCAGCGATCTGTTGCCACTGTGTGGGGGCACAATCACCATCGAAGAGTCTTGCTGGTAATATAGCAAGTCCTTAAACCACCAACTGTGCACACAAAAACTTTTTGGAATGTCCTTAGAACCAGCAGTGCTGTTAACCAGTCCCTTGCTGAATTACAAACACACGTGCGAGCACTAACAGTCCTCTTTTTTTTCAAATTCTCATAAATTGTGCATATACGAGGATGAGTCAAATGAAAATCTTAAATATTTTTTTAAATATTATTTATTGTGCAGAAGTGGTGCAAAGCTGTACCACATTTCAACATAATCTCCCCCGCGCTCAATGCAAGTCCTCCAGCGCTTACAAAGTGCATGAATTCCTTTGGAAAAAATTCTTTTGGTACACCGCGTGGTGTACCTCTTCAGCAGAACGAAACTTCTTTCCTCCGACTACGTCTGAGTGGTCCAAACATATGGAAATCATTTGGGGCAAGGTCTGGTGAGTATGGTGGATGAGGAAGACACTCAAAATGCAGGTCTCTGATTGTTACAAGTGTTATGCTGGTAGTGTGTGGCCTTGCTTTGTCATGTTGCAAAAGGACACCTGCTGACAGCAATTCACATCGCTTTGATTTGATGCCGGCCGCAGATGGTTTTTTAGGAGATCTGTGTATGATGCTCTGGTGACAGTGGTTCCTCTAGGCTTGTCACGTTCCAAAACGACGCCATTTTGATTCTAAAAGAGACTCAGCGTAATCTTCTCTGCTGATTGTTGTGTTCGAAATTTCTTTGGTTTTGGTGATGAGGAATGGCGCCATTCCTTTCTCGCTCTCTTCGTTTCCGGTTGGTGGAAGAGAACCCAGGTTTCGTCCCCAGTAACGACTCTTGCAAGGAAGCCATCACCTTCTCGTTCAAGGCGCTGAAGAAGTTCTTCACAAGCATCAACACGTCGTTCTCTCAGTTCAGGAGTCAGCTGCCGTGGCACCCATCTTGCAGACACCTTGTGAAACTGGAGCACATCATCCACAATGTGGTGTGCTGACCCATGACTAATCTGTAAACATCCTGCAATGTCATTCAGTGTCACACGGCGGCTTTCCTTCACTATGGCTTCAACTGCTGCAATGTTCTGTGGAGTCACAACTCGTTGTGCCTGACCTGGACTAGGAGATTCTTCCACTGAAGTGACACCATTTGCGAACTTCCTACACCATTCGTAGACTTTTTGCTGTGACAAACATGCATCACCGTACGAAACCTTCATTCGTCGATTAATTTCAATAGGTGTCACACCTTCACTACGCAAAAAACGAATAACAGAAGGCGCTTCTTCCCTGGTGCAAGTCGCAGGTGGGGCGGCCATAACTTTACTGATGCTACCACGGTATGTGTGCATCTGCACTATTCTGCCACCTACATTCTGCACGCTATTTGTAGCACGCTTACCAACTTACACGATAACGGCGCGAAATTTCGATTTGTTATCACAGATTTAAGGTTTTCATTTGACTCACCCTCGTACTATGACAAACAGAAACGTGTGCAGTGAAATGAAACTTAAATCAAAGAACTGGTGTCTATACAATTTTATAACATGAGAATATAGTTACAAAGGTACAGAAAACGTCATTAAAGAACATAATAATACAGATAACATTTGTAGTAATACAGGCCTTACAAAAGAATAGAAATAAGCATATGCATCAGTGTTACAGGAATTATGTCATAAGTAAATAAATGAGAATATTCAAATATTGACTTGACATATTGTCATTAAAGGAAAATATAACAGAGTAAATAATATCGAAACATTCTTCCGAAGCATTTGAGGATAACAGTATTCCTCATCATAGTGAATGTAGTTTAGTATTAGAAAAATTCTGCAACATAACTCTTATCAGATAAACACACAAAGTCAGGAAGAACACAAATACGCAAGGATACACAAACAAATAGCGGAATAACATAAAAGGAAAGGACAGTGTTAATTTTCGGTCTATCATTTGGTTCTGCAGTCCAACCCGAAACTTCACTTCATATATCTTTTCTCTTCTTTCAACATTTGTTTCCACAAAAAAATCCTATCTAAGCATGCTTTCAGTATTTATATGTTAACATATTTCTTACCTCATTATTTATTTTCCATTATCTTACCTCATCATGTGTTTCCAAGAAAATCCTACCTAAACCTGTTGTCCCTAAACCCTACTTTTTTGTTCATATCCTCTTTCAAAATGATTATTCTTCATATCACACTACCTTTTTGGCCAAACTTTTTTCTTGTACCTTGTCAATGCATTTCTTCCAATTCATCACAACTCATTCTCTTATATAGCCTACCCTGTCTTAAGCTAACTTAAATCTACTGAGCTCAGATATATATCTAGAGAACGAGGCACTGCAGCATCACAAAACATTTAACACAAACAGCAATGACACAAAAAATTCAGATTGGCAAAGCAAGCAGCAGTATATCTAAATTAGCAAAGCAAATACAATATTACAGCTAATATGAGCCAATGTGCAGCAACAATAAAATAAATCAGTAGTAAAACTGGCTTAATACAATGTAAAATTCAGTAGAACTATGCCTTGAAAATGCAATAACTTATACCTAAACATGATAAAGCTCAAGCAGAAAAATTAATACAATAAAGATAGGAAATGTATAATACCTATGTCACATCTTAAAACTAGAGTGATGCATCACGATAACTTACTCTACCAAACAAGTTACCAAGTCATTAAAAAATTAATGCTGCAATTCCTGTGAAGGGAAACGCCTATTTGCACTCTATTTTTTTAAAAAAAAAGTAGATCATAAAATTATGATTTACTGTATCAGTAGAAAGAAAACAATTCTATTAGTATATCTATTAAATTTCATTTTAAACAATGCTGCAGTGCAGCTAGAAACTAGATATTAAACAAAATAAGGAAATATATGCATACAGCAAGGCATGAAACGTCATTCACTAGCCATACGGCATTTCATAAGGCAGTTAAAAAATCTCTCAACTAGAAAGACAATAGACATAAAATATTTCTCATCATTTCATTAGGCATTTCAGTAAATATCAAAAATTCCTAGCCCTAAAGTGTTATCATATATCTTCAAGTATGAGTATGTTGTATTTGCGATGCTTTCTAGAAAGAAATGTCAATAATGAGGTTAATGGCCTCTTTTGTTTCCACCTGTGCCTCTGAAAGGCCCACACTAACGGATTTTTTTTTCAGACGACTATCGAGCAGCTAGTCGCCCACAGCGCATTATGTGAAGGTCACCTACCTTCCTTACCCAAATATTTACAACAGTTTCCACTACAGTGACAGTTTTATACCAATAAAATTTCACATGTTGAACAATTACAGTAGAAGTGTGTTGAAACAAAATCTCATACAAATAGTGTCCAAAATTTCTGTTACCTTAGTGGTCCCCACATTCATGCACACACTCACCCTTCATAATGACTACTACCACACCTCGATGTCGCAGTATACATCGTCGTTGCAATAATAACATCATAACACCTCAGTAAAATCTCAAAAACGTCATAGCTTTCTTCAATAATCTCAAAATGGTCTCTGCTCGTTTGAATAAAGTCATATACCTCAAATGTACTTCAGAAATCATGATCCATACCAAATACATCATTCACAGCTCTCATAGTACCACAATGGTTCCATAAAAAAAAATTAACAGTTCACAAAGTACAAACAAAATACAATTTTGTAATTGTTAAGTTATCCAACTGTGTAACTGTGTAACTGTGTAAACGTGTGTCACTGATGTAGTAAAAAACGTTTGTTTCTCTGTTAAATAATCAGATAGCTGTGTAATTCTGTGTTAGAGAAATATGGTACCGATGTGTAAAGTTGTATAATCAAACACCATATTAGCTAGGGCTCCTAGCGTTTGCCACACACTTAGTACACAAAGTAAACGTGTACCCCGTGAGGGTTAATTTAATTATACCCTCAGGTGTTACAGATTACAGCAATGGGATGAAATGTATCACCGAAAACCTTCTTTGTATCTTTGTAATTCAAGAATCTTTCTAAAAAAAGTTCTAAGTACAATAATTAAACACTCAAATGCGTTTCCTATAGCGCTAAACTGTGCATCTTGCTGTAAGATAATTTCTGTCATCACTTAACGGTAGAAATGTGCAAAGTGTCGTAGTTGTCGTCATCCATAAGCAAAGTTCTGAAAAAGTCAATGTACTTACCTCTTCATAAACAAAAGAAAAATGGTATGCTTATAGATATCGTAGTTGTTACTGTTATTGCTGTGATCAAGAAAGTACTGTACTGTAACGTATTGTTGTGCTACGAAAAAAAGGCTGTCTCATTGTAACTATATCACAAAAGTTACTACTAAAACATGTTTTACTTTCCAGAATAATATAGAAAAACTGTGCAGATATAAAACGGATACAGCGCAAAAGCAACAATGTAGATTGTGTCACGCATTAGTAGCGTCGTCATATAATCATGTAGCTGTCAAACAAACCAAATACTAAGTCATATGTAATCTCACAGGAAGTACTTTAAATCGAGAATGTCTTTTCAAGTAAACCAAAATGTTGCATTAAAGTATCATTAGCAGTATATTTTCTAAGTATGTAAGCCTTATAGTCGTTACGTAATGGTGCAAGTAAGAAGCAAGAATGTACACACAATAACACTGTACCGCCTGTTCACTATAAAAATGCATTCGTAATTACTGTCTGAATTAGTTCCCTAGGCTCTTGCCTGGATATTTGACTTCAAAACACTGTTGCATGTTAACAGTTTCTAAGTGTGACAAAGCATACTAGTAACGTGAAGTGAAAAATTTTATGGCAAAGACTAAGTTAAAAAGCAGATTTTTTCTCAATAAACGGTTTTACTTGTGAAATGTGGAGTAAACCTTTACTCTTCCTAGTACGCAGAGTTTCAACTTCAATGCAATTATCATGTGGTATACGTCGGATTCTGTTAAGGTCCATTGTAAATCAGAAAGAATTTGTGAGTCAAGTGTTTCTTCTTAAGTGACAATGAATGAGCTTCAATGAGAACTTTCTAACCAATATATAGTTTCTTTGCATTTGCTTTACCGTGTAGTTTTATCCTTTTGTTTGCAGCAGAATTAATGTTTTTAATAGCCAAATCAATTATGTCTTTGTGTCAAAGTTTACGTGTATTCGGAAAAGGTACAAGTTCTCTGATTATGTTAGGTGGTTCTTCATTCTTCAGTACAAGAACAGGTGGTAAAGCAGTGGTGTCATGAGACACTTCATTGAGCAGTTTTGAAATACGTGTAAATATCAGTCCCAATACTGATACTTTCTGTGACAATTAAGTCTGCAAAGCTTATTGATTTCTTTCATAATCCGTTCAGACGGGTTACACTGTGGTGAATCCAACGAAATAAAAACAAGTTTGATTTTATGATTCCGAAGCATGCGTGACCAAACAGCAGATCTGAATTGCGGTCCGTTATCTGAAATTACTTTAGCAATCTATCCAACTTCACGTAAGAAATTTTGAACAAAGGCGTTGGATACAGACCGTCCTGTGGCTTCATGTAACGAAGTGAAAGAAACAAATTTTAAGTAAGTTCAACAGCAACTAGAACGTACGAAATTCCATTCGATGTTCTGACAAGAAGTCCCAAGAGATCAATATCCGCTTTGAAAAATTAAGAATGGCAGTGCTGGAAAAACTCCTACGTTATTTGATTTTCAAACAGGTGAGCAAAACTCAACGTACTCAAAGAGATTTCTATTTACTTATTCTGATCATCACTAAACTGACACACAGTATTTTTAGCGCAACGCAATCCGACTTTCAATAGTCCCTACAAAAGAATGGCCCTGACTAACAACAACCTATACCTTTCATGAATCACTTACCTCCCAAAACTCTTGGTTACTCGAACTACTCCAATACAGCGAACGCCAATACTGCCAGCTAAATAAAAGACTCTAACTACTGAAGGCACTAACTACTGATAGGCATAGTTAGCAAATGAAAGATTCTGATAGAGAACAAACAATGTGTTGTGGCGTATCAAGACAGCCACGCCACTCGGAAGTAGCCGAAATGCACGCGTTACACACGCCGGCTGGCGTGATGTCTGAAACAGGATACGTAATGAATGCTATAAAGAAAAGTACTTAGCTTCTTTAATACTTAACTTTAATCCATCATTTGTATACAGCATTCTTGATGACACAAGTGAGACTCTCTATAGAAATGGTTAATGGCGCCTTGCTAGGTCGTAGCCATGGACTTAGCTGAAGGCTATTCTAACTATCTCTCGGCAAATGAGAGAAAGGCTTCGTCAGTGTAGTCGCTAGCAAAGTCGTCGTACAACTGGGGCGAGTCCTAGTACGTCTCTCTAGACCTGCCATGTGGTGGCGCTCGGTCTGCAATTACTGACAGTGGCGACACGCGGGTCCGGCATGTACTAATGGACCGCGGCCGATTTAAAGCTACCACCTAGCAAGTGTGGTGTCTGGCGGTGACACCACACAATGTATTTACCTTAATAATATTCAAGAGTGATCATATATCTATCAATTCTTGACAACTATCTTTACAAATCTCCTTTTTCTGGCGGACTCATGTCCAGGTCGCCCGCTTATAGTAACATCTCAAAACTCTGGCATATCTCTCTATCCACATCCACCACTGCTGGCGGCTCACCTCCAACTGCACAAATGCTACGTGCTCACATCCAACTGCCCAACACTACAATAGCTAATATTCCAAGAATGAGTCCAACCAGCCACAGACTGTACACACTGCAATCAGCGATTTTCATATAGAGCAATACGTGGCGTTACCAACACAAAAACCTGAATAGCCTACTTACAACAGTGCTGAAACCCCTAACTGTCGGATAGGCCAGGAGCTGACAGCGGTAATCTCAGTTCGGTGTTCCGACGTGTTACGATGCGTGACATTTATATCAATAGCTCTGTGAAGACTGTGAAAACTGTTTCTGAAGTCTAATGTATGTGTCCTAATGGATTAGTGTGGATTGAGGGAGGGAAATTAGAAAACTCCTTGAAGCACAAAGGCGACCTCCCTCTCAAAATGTCCCGTTTAGAGTACCACCCTTCTCTCAAAGAGTTCCACAGGATCCACCTTCACGAGATATGGCGGTTAGTTTTAGAGATTTAACCAGGGACGTTGACAGATTCTCTGCTAATTAAAAAATTTCAACTTTCCTATCACCTCCTTCTTCCTGAGAATTACTGGCTGTGAACTTTCTCCCACAACCGATATTGGTGCTAACTTCCTCCTAATTCAGCGGCATTGCATCAGTGTGCTTTTAAAAGCGCCGTGGCGGAAATTTCCAGAGGAAACAATGTATTTATACGAATACGTTTCGTCATAATGACTTTCACCAATAGTACCACACAGAAATATCTATTTTGAAACGCTACAGTTCTGTATACGATCGAATTCACCATCTATGACTTATGTTAAGGCACCATGCAGAGCGTATAGCGCATGTTGAATCTCGCTGCAGTAGATGTTCTTGCTATCAGTCGCATGTAATACAGAACCTGGACTTGAAATGGCTAATATTCTTGTGGTGATTGTGTTGCACAAACACTTTTAATTCATTTGTTATATTTATATATCCTAATGATAATTGGTCTGTTGGACTCACTCTAAAATCAAACCACGCATTTTAACATTAGATTCCTGATGGTACATATGTCAGGTCTCTTATTTAGTGTGGAATCTAAACAAAGGAAACAAGGAACATTAGCGATTAAGGCATCGTCGACACGGAGCTCATTATGGAGGAAAAAATAAGTTCAAACTATGGAAGGATTGGGCAATAGATCGAACACGTCCTATGCCGACATTTTCCTTAATCGGTTTACGGTAATCACTGATCGAAATGTGGGTGGCAGGATGGGGAATCGAATGTCGCGCCTCCAGAACGAATGTCCAGTATCACTACTGTATCATCTTGGTTGTTGCATGGAAACCGCAACTGAGAAATGAAAGAGACGGAAAGAAAATAAATTAAAATATGTACAACAATAAAAATGCGGTTTATATTTTTCTGTAAAGACTACGACACTAGATACGACTTGTAAGTGGGTGGATTAAGACTTAAGGTCTTGACAACACTGGTCAAGAGGAAAGAGAAAGAGGAGAGGAAGACTTCGTGCGGAAAGGGTGCAATGCACTTGATGAAGAAAGAAGACATAGCAAGATCAAGATCAAAGAATAAATGGAAAGTAACACAAGTCTTACTGGAAGAAGAAATGAGCGTTTTCTTGATTGTTAGAGAGACATGACCGGGCATTTTGTCAATGAGAACAAAAATAATTTTACTGAACATCTGAAAATTATTTATGGATAGGTGCACCCTTGAAATTAGATCTTCTATTGACATTATGATGGGATGACAGCTTCTACATATTTAATGCGGTGCACTGAACGCACATCAACGAAGGAGAGACTGTATGTATTAATGGTTCTGGGGAAGCAGTCGAATCGTCTACTGTCGTACTGCTCGCAAGCATTCCAGTTTAACTAACGCTGCCGTGCTATAGTGAATAGAAATAGTCGATATGCAATATAACGACTAACCGCGTAAGTTTTTCTTTCGCATTTCTTGTAAATCAAGGAATCTAGCTATAAAAAGTTTTTTTAAAATTCCACGTACGTCATCAAGTTTTCCAAATGCCCAAGTCGAGAGGTTATAAAACACAGCCTGGAGATACCATGAAAGGCAGATGAGAAAGACAGGATCTTGTTAACATATAAATTTAAGTTTAGGAAGTCTTTTCTAAAAATATGCTTGAGTGTAACCTACTGTGGGTGTAACGTGAACTAACAGACATCTAGAAACAGAAGCTTCTCAAATATTGTGCTGCAGAACTATTCTAAGAGTTAGATGAGTAGACTGCAATGAGGAGGTGCCGAACCGTATATGCGTTACAGAAAGACGTTTCCACGATTCGTCTTAGCAACAGTGCTTGTGTGTTTTTGAGTATCCCGAATACCTCTTACTTAACCCTTTGAGACCATCTGGCTACAAGTGACTACATTAAATTTTACTGTGCCTTAGCTGCAACATAAATATTTTTTCCCAACGCAAACCTGAGGTACACATTTGTGAATGCTCAATCTTTTCATCAGACGCAAGTGCTGACAACAGTTGGCAAAAGTATAAAAATACCACCAAGTCAATGTAGCAACGTGCAGCAGCTCGATACCGCCAGAATACACAGATGTGGTTGGTTCGCTATATTCCAACGTATGATTCAATATTGTTACTGTTATTTTGAATGGCTATTATTTAGTGACTATTTTACAATTTATTACGATAGAAAATATTTCGTAATCAATTATTCAGTCCATAAAATGAAGCCAAGTGAACGAAGTATGTTTCTAAAACGGATACATATTTTTGTATAAATTTTGCATGTAAAAATATTAAAAAATCACCTAAGACGTTTGCTACGTACAGAATTTTTCCTTCCTCCAGAAAAAGTTAATACAACCCATTTCGTTGTTCAAAACGGAGAGTGTTCGTTAGAGGCAAGAATGTCTTAGGTTCCAGTGAAGTGTGAAGGAACCGCTCTCATTCTGTTTATGCATACAAAAAATGGCTCTGAGCACTATGGGATTTAACATCTGAGGTCCTCAGTGCCCTGGACTTAGAACTACTTAAACCTAACTAACCTAAGGACAGCACACACATCCATGCCCGAGGCAGAACCGCTCGGCCACAACGGCCGGCTTATGCATTCATGATCTTCTCCTGTCGTCTGATGACACAGTGGTGTACGGGAAGCTGTCGTCGCTGAGTGACTTTAGGACAAAATTCCTATTTGATATGATGAATGCCTGATTTCCCTGCTTGTGGAAAAAATGTAATTTAATGAAGATGGGTAAGAAAAACGATCCCATGACGTTCGAACACTGCATTAGTACTACGCTCCTTGACACAGTCGCTGAGATGTCGTCGGAAGAACGGGGTACCATGACGAAATAGGTACCTCACTACGAACGTACAGTTAAGTACGGCCGCTGTCCGACGCGTCAGCGCATGAGACACGTCGGCGCAGACCCGCCACCACGAGTGTCCATACGCCACCGCTGCAGAAGACACAGGCAGGCCGTGGCGAGTACGTCACAGCACGTGACACTACAGGTCTTACGAGTGTCAGGAGCCGTCTCCGGCGGGGAGCGAGTAACTACACTGCCGTCCAAAATTAAAGCAACAAACCGAGATTTTGCAAGGTTGCGCTTCTTGTGCGCTTATTGTGCTTATTGTGTTTATTGTGCTTATTGTGCTGTATCATCAGGTGACAGTAAAGCAGAAACAATAGAAATAATGCAGAACATAAACAGCTGCAACATGCATAACTGTAGACAAAAATGTTTTTCGTTTTTCCCAACTTAAGGGGCTCCGGAACGCCCTATACTTGCAATGTTAAAATAACGTTTATAAATTACATCTTTCCTCACAAAGTATTTGAGGTAGGAAGTTGAACTTTTTACAGATTATTTATTGGAATATGGGCTACAACTTAACACAGGGATTTTACAAAATTTTAGTTCAGTTATTAAAGATGATTTTTTTTCAATTGTAATGAAAATTCACAAGATTTTTTTGCAATTTTTTATTTATATATTCAAAAATGTAGAGTTTTTTGGAAAAAGGCTGTGTTAAATTATGCAGAAGGTACTGTGTAACATTTACTGACAGTCTGAAAGAAATATGTTTGGAAGATCCATAGAAAACATGTAATTAGTATGAAAAAATAAAAGTTTTGGGAATCGAGCGACAAAGATTGGATTAACTTTTTAGTGCATTCCAGATCCATAGGATGGATTATCTTCATCCTCTGCAAACTCCTCCTCCAGCTTCCTCTTGTTCCTCCTCCTGCTTACTCTTGCTTGTATTTCTAGACTCTTTACAGCCCTGTCTGCAGCCCGAAGGCGTTCTTTGTCTAAAGCAAGCATCGCTCGTACCATGTTAGAACCTATCTTCATTCGCATATTTCTAAATACCTTGCACCTTACAATGTTGCCATCATTGAAAGTCGCAACAGCAACTTTACTTTTATTCATTATTATACTTCAACAAAACAGAGACTCAAGAAACAGAATTAATTACGAATATTTTCGAGATAACGACAGAGTAAATAAACATGAAACAAATGACAATCACACCAGCGATATATATTGAACCATCACAGGTTAGCCACAACACGTACTTTATCTCACATCACTAAAATGTACCTGATGAACACGGACGTTAATAATAACACCATTTGACAGCAGTGTAACAGCGCCACAGTGGGTCACGCCCATGTAGAACATATTTCAAAAAAAATTTAAAAATAGTTGTAGTCTTCGGAATTGAATAAATTATATATCTATTAAAAGGTAATAGTCTGCAGATTCAGAAAACACAAAAAAGTAAAAATTGAACTTTTCATGATTTTGAGCCTTTCCGGAGCCCCTTAACGGATTAACACACACATTGTGACAACTGGTTAATGCTCTCAGTATGGGGTGTGACCACATCTGGCAGCATACAGATCTGACAAACGATGGGGCATGCTGTGAATGACATCATCAATCTCATGTTGACGCAACGACGCCTATTCTTCCTGGAGCGCTGCTCGCCAGCCTTGTAGAATGGTTGGTGGATGCTGACGTGATGGAACCCGTGTCCCTGGTGCGTCGCAGAGGTGCTCTATGGGATTCAAATCGGGAGAGCGAGCGGGCCACACCATGCGTGCAGTATCTTCCGTTTCCACGAAAACGTCGTCTGAGCGTGGTGCATGAGGCCCAGCGTTATCGTCCAACAGTACGACGTCTGGGTCCACAGCACCTTACTACAACGGCACATGAGGTCCCAAGATTTCGTCATGACACGTGACAGTAGCTAAACCCTGCCGATTTAACCGCACAATTTCACGAAGAGGTGTTCGAATGAACACCATTAGGGATCGATATCAGTCTCTTTCCACAGTGGTTGGGCGCGGAAATCGTGATCCACTCGCCATCCAGATGCGAATCCGTCGAGAATCAGTGTCCAGGCCAAATAGGGACTCATGTGTGAAAGGAACATTGACCCACTGTTCGACCGCCCAGGTGGCATGTTGACGACCCGACTAGAAGTTCCCCTCTGTGAAGACGCATCAGAGGTACACTTACAGCCTGTCTCGGACAATAAAGGTCCCTCTGCCGAAGCCTTCCGTACGCCGTTTGTGTCGATACAACACGTCCAGTGGATGCTGCGAGGTCATATGAAGGGCTTATTTCAACACTGGTACAAGTCCATTACCTCAACTTTTCTGTCTATAATGCTTGTGAAATTAATGAGCCAAACAAACAGAAAGAAAGGTTCATGTCTAGCAAGAAGCCATATGCTTGAATGTTACTGGTATCTCAACTGCAGATTCTTCAACGCTCTTTAAACTTTAGGACTCTGTATCTCAATATGAACTGGCAAGTTGACATGCAGTACTAAGATAGTACCGTCGTGCCATTACAGAAAAATAACGATTCTCTCTTTCTGATTTTACACGTGGTCGACTCCGCCCTAATCTTCGGAATACAGTTTTCAACTCCATAAACTATCGTCACATCCGAAAAACAACAGAACGATTCCCATTAAGCCAACGGGCCACATCAGTTTGTGACTGTCTTGCTTCCATTCTTCCCATAGCCCTCCACCGCAGATAGCCTGGTAGGCTGCTCTCTACGCCACGCTGCACCGTCTGTGACTGTGTATACAGCGAATGGTGATGTGGAACCACCCAGCAAATGCTATCCCGGTTGATAGGTGCTCTGACATAATCTCTGGCATCGTTGTCCGTTGAGCAGAATGCCATTTTCCGCACAGGACAGAGATAGTACGGACATCTATTGACATTTCGTATAATTATATCGTGAATTAGACACAGGACGGGTAAATAGCGTTATTTTGCTCTAATTTTGAACACCAGTGTATTTCAGATGAGTTTAATAATTCTTGACTGCTCGTTTAAACGCATGAAAACTCTCGACAGCACCCGAAAGAATTAAGTCCTTTAAAAGGTACCTTTCAAATTACCTATTGATTTTCCACGAGCCCTGCTTGGAGCCGATTGTCGTTAGAGACTGGCGGAAAAGCCGAATAATATGATGTCACATATTCGTTGCAGAGCCCGTATTTCTCTTGGGCCCCGGCTGAAGATTTATCCACTTCACAGCATAGGGTCGTTGAGCCCGTTCCATAGTTATCGCCGATGACGACAGCATTGTCTCACTATAGAGCCAGCGGCGCGACACTTCAGTGAGACAGAACTATGTAGCAAGGTTTATAGTCAGTTGGACATTGAGACGAGAGATTAGTTATTGTACTATATCAAGTGACAAGCTGGTGTTCAGCGACAGTAACCAATACACATGACATTCCTGTACGCATAGACTGTTTCAATGTTGAATATATCATCTTGTTCAAGTTACAATAAAGTGATATATTACTTCGTGCGTTTTGTGTAACATCCACTAGGCATTATCCAGAAGTAAATCAAACAACCCGCTACAGTGCCAACGAGTGTAGTTTCGGCACAGCAGTCACACTGATGAAGTACGTAGGTGTAGCGCTGCAAAGCGATATGAGTTAACAACTATAATCAAAACGGAAACAAGGGTAACAGGGGTGTCGTTGCGAGACTGAATACCGTATCCCACAAATCCATCAAATATAAGCGAAAAATATATTTATTCAAAAAAGCAGATAAAATTTCGTTTAACGCATACTAAGAGACAATCTCCATTCCTTCCAAATTAACGTTGTAAATGTAGACCAGTTGTGATTGAATTCAAAGAATTGATATCGACAGCAATTGACACATTTATATCAAATAAATTAACGACGGGGCTGATGCATCATGGTACAGAAAACAGGTCAGAGCAGTGTAGCAGAAACAACGAAAAAAGCATGCCGAATTACAATGAACGTAAAACCCCTAAGATATGCGATCCTTTCAGAAATTCGAAATTTAACGTGGGCTTCAATGCGAGATGCTTATAATAGTTTCCACAACAAAACTTTGTCTCGGAACCTGGCAGAATATCCAAAGAAATTCTGATCGTATGTAAAGTGTACTAGCGGCAAGACACAATCAATGCCTTCTTTCCAATGTACCAATGGAGATACTATCGACGACAGAACTGCTAAGGGAGCGTCACTAAACACGGCCTTCCGAAATTACTTCATGAAAGAAGAAGAAATTAAATATACTAGAATTCGAATCAAGAGCAGCTGCCATCATGAGTAACTTTAAAGTGGATATCCATGGAGTAGTAAAGCAACTTAAAACACTTAATAAAAGCAAGTCTACCGGTCCCGACTATATACCAATTAGGTTCCTTTCAGAATATGCTAATAAACAGTCCAAACTTAACAATCTTGTAAAACCGCTCGCTCGACGTAAGATTTGTACCCAAAGACTGGAAAGTTGCACACGTCAGATCAATATTTTAAAAAAGTAGCAGTAGTAATCCACTAATTTACAGGCTCATATCATTAACGTCGTTATGCAGCAGGATTCTGGAACATATGATGTGTTCCAACATTATGAATTACCACCAACAGAACGGTCTATATTAGCCGGCCGGGGTGGCCGAGCGGTTCTAGGCGCTACAGTCTGGAACCGCTCGACAGCTACGGTCGCAGGGTCGAATCCTGCCTCGGGCATGAATGTGTGTGGTGTCCTTAGGTTAGTTAGTCCCATAGTGCTCAGAGCCATTTGAACCATTTGAACCAGAACGGTCTATTGACGCGCTGTCAACACGGGTTTAGAAATCATCGTTCTTGTGAAACACCACAAACGTTTTACTCACACGAAATGTTGAGTGCTGTCGAGAAAGAATTTCAAACTGGTTCCGTATTTATAGATTTCCGAAAGGCTTTCACGCTGTACCTCACAAGGGGCTTGCGTATGGGATATCACCTCAGATATGCGACCGGTTTTGTGATTTCCTGTTAGGGAGCTCACTGTTCATAGTAATTTACGGAAAGTCATCAATTAAAACTGAAATGACATCAGGTGTTTCCGAAGGTAGTGCTTTAGGCCCTCTGTTGTTCCTGATCTATATAAACGATTTGGGAGACAATCTGAGGAGCCGTCTTAGGCTGTTTGCAGATGATGCTATCGTTTATCGTCTAGTAAAGTCATCAGGAGGTCAAAACCCAGTGCAAAACGACTTAGATAAGATATCTGTATGATTTGAAAATTAGCAATGACCGTAATTAATGAAAAGTGTGAGATGAGAACATTCACATGAGTCCCAAAAGGAATCGATTAAACTTCGGTTACATGATAAATAAATCAAATCTAAAGGACATAAATTCAGCTAAATATTGGAAAAGTACAGTTATGAACGACCAAAACTGGAACGAATACATAAAATGTTGTGGGCAAGACAAGCCAAGGACTGCGTTTCATTGGCAGAACACTTGGAAGATGCAACAGATGTAGTAAACGGATTGCCTACGCTACGCTTGTCTGTCCTCTTTTGGACTACTGCTGTGCGATCTTGGATCTTCACCAGACAGCACTAACGTAGTACATCGAGAAAGTTCAAAGGGGGGCAACACGTTTTGCAGTATCTTTCAGCTTTTATGCTGGGTTTTTACCGCTAGACCGTCCGGTCTGACACGGCGCAATAAAAGCGGTCGTTAAAATATTCTTAACTCTCAGGTACCAGATATCTGTTTCATGCCACGTCGATGACAGCAGGTTTCAAATCCGACAGATATTACGTTGTCAGTGGATGCAGATCAACCTCAATGAGTTTCCGAATGAACATCGTGGAAGGAAGTACTTGTAATACGAATTAGGAGGCGGATACCTCACAAAGGTTACTACATACAGCTTCTCGTCCTCGGCGGGACAGACAACACAGAACTGGACCGTGGCTGATTAGCTCGGTTGCAGTTCGGAGTGTGGTCCGACGAGTTGCGATTTTTCAAATGATGGATGGCGTCGCCAGTGCCGACGGCCGTATGAGATGTTTAACTGTCAGTGTGTGGTCGGTGTAGTTCATGCCGGAGGTAGTTCTGCCACGTCATGCGGCTGTTTCCCGTGCCATGACTTGGACTAACTCATTCAAGATTCCGCGAACGTGAAGTTGTGTTTTTATTTTAACATTCTCGGTTGCCGTCTCTTCTACAGTTTCGTGATGAGGATGCTGGGTACACTCCCTCCCGCCTTCCACGATGACACGGACAGATGCACAAGACAGCGCGCACACGCGCCTGGTTTGACAAACAATCAGGCATCCAGTCGCATGTCGACTGCCCTCTAAATGACATGATCTTGGTCCCACATAAAGTGTCTCTAACCATTAGCAAGAGAGGGTGAAATGTGGCAATCAGCATCACAGTAGTTTCGTAACTCTACAACCAGGGGTGTCCAACTGTTAGCTTATCTGAGCCCACACTGAAGAAGACAAGTATTTTTGGGACGCACATAATATACTTAAATATAACCGCTGAGAAGAAAATATGTATTAACACATTAAAGAAATACGGAAGTTATTAAATTATGATTCTTCATTCTAAAACGGCGAGACGGAAATTGTTTGACTTTTGAACAGGGTTATTACAAATGATTGAAGCGATTTCACAGCTCTACAATAACTTTATTATTTGAGATATTTTCACAATGCTTTGCACACACATACAAAAACTCTAAAAGTTTTTTTAGGCATTCACAAATGTCCGATATGTGCTCCTTTAGTGATTCGGCAGACATCAAGCCGATAATCAAGTTCCTCTCACACTCGGCGCAGCATGTCCCCATCAATGAGTTCGAAAGCATCGTTGATGCGAGCTCGCAGTTCTGGCACGTTTCTTGGTAGAGGAGGTTTAAACACTGAATCTTTCACATAACCCACAGAAAGAAATCGCATGGGGTTAAGTCGGGAGAGCGTGGAGGCCATGACATGAATTGCTGATCATGATCTCCACCACGACCGATCCATCGGTTTTCCAATCTCCTGTTTAAGAAATGCCGAACATCGTAATGGAAGTGCGGTGGAGCACCATCCTGTTGAAAGATGAAGTCGGCGCTGTCGGTCTTCAGTTCTGGCATGAGCCAATTTTCCGCGGGCTACGCGTGAAACTCGCCCGCACGCGTTCAACCGTTTCTTCGCTCACTGCAGGCCGACCCGTTGATTTCCCCTTACAGAGGCATCCAGAAGCTTTAAACTGCGCATACCATCGCCGAATGGAGTTAGCAGTTGGTGTATCTTTGTTGAACTTCGTCCTGAAGTGTCGTTGCACTGTTATGACTGACTGATGTGAGTGCATTTCAAGCACGACATACGCTTTCTCGGCTCCTGTCGCCATTTTGTCTCACTGCGCTCTCGAGCGCTCTGACAGCAGAAACGTGAAGTGCGGCTTCAACCGAACAAAACTTTATGAGTTTTTCTACGTATCTGTAGTGTTTCGTGACCATATGTCAATGAATGGAGCTACAGTGAATTTATGAAATCGCTTCAATCATTTGTAATAGCCCTGTATATGAGACTTCGTTAATAATTTTATATGTAATTACGAATCACTGAATTAATGAGATTATGATAATGTATTCAGCGGTGTTTAAAGTGCTGCCAGCCTGCTTTTGCTATTA
This sequence comes from Schistocerca cancellata, assembly GCF_023864275.1. Lineage (NCBI taxonomy): Eukaryota > Metazoa > Arthropoda > Insecta > Orthoptera > Acrididae > Schistocerca > Schistocerca cancellata. The sequence continues at coordinate 79,959,967 of NC_064631.1, read as the reverse complement.
ATAATATGTAATTCATGCTGCACAGGAACCTATTCCATGGACTGTCCAATGAGGGAACTGAATTAGAGATCATCTTTTCTTGCCTGGCGTGTTACGTGACATGCCTTCATTAACACGGTCAAACAGCTGCTGCTACATTCAATGTGTACTGCCATACTCTGTACGAACGAGTACAATTCTCTAATTTCGCAGCATTTTGCCACATTCTGAATTATTTTACAGGTCTCACTGTGAGGAGTCATTCAACTTACGGGTAGCGACCGACCTTCAGTTTCAGTCACAATATCAAACACGCTGCTAGCTACGCAGCGCTTTCTACTGACAGTTACTTCGGTTGACATTAGTTCCAAGACGATGACTTCCGACTTCTACCGATCAAATTACACAGGAAAGCAAGATGATTTCGAGAAAGCCCACTATAGAGACGTTTACTATCAAATGGTTTTCTTTTTTGTAGCAATGTATACGATACCAAATTAAACCTGTTATAACAGGATTATGGTACTATTAGATAGCAATCATTGGCAGTAACTTCAATGCACGTGGATATTTCAAATTTATAACAATTTGTTGTGATGAAAACTATGGTGAAAATCGTTATCACAACGGTACGGAAGTAATACACAATTTCCTTGTACTTTCCTTGTAATTTCATTATACGTCTCAATATCTCTAGTTTCGTAGTTGTAGATGAAGTAGCCGTAAAATAAAAGACCAACTCGTCTGAACGGATTGGCCGGCTATAGCAATCAGACTATGACGGTTCAAGATATCACGGGCGGCTGTGTTAAGAAGGGGACCGATCAATGAGAGAACGGCATGTGTGGCTGGAGTTTCAAATTGAAAATATTCAGTTTACCATAGCTTTACCTAAACAGACTTTTTTGCGATCGTGTAGTAGATGCTCACTTCTTGGTCCCAGGTTGGAACACCCCTGCTCTAGAGGATCAGGTTATCAATGAGTGTCTACTTTTTGATGTGGCGTATTTGTAGAAACGTGTTGGCTCCTCCTCGCGAAACTTAGATCAATAAAGACATGATCTCTGTTACATGGCATTAGCGTCGTGTCTCCTGAGATGATAAGTTTTCTCCACGTAACATGAGAAACGTAAAAATCATAATACTAACATCTTTATTATTATTTGTGTATGGGTCGTATTGGTTTAAATGGTGCCCTTGGTTTCCTTTTCCTAACCATCCGCATGCCTCTCATTCTCTGACTCATACTTTTATAATCCACTTAGTTCCTCGTCTTCTTTTGTCGAACCTCATTTTCTTGCTGCACTACCATAAAGTTTTTCTTTTGGCTGAACAAATTCCTGTCTTTTACTTTCACTGCCTCTATCTCGGCTATCGAATTTCTTTTCAAGCTGTTGTAGAGCTGGTACATCCTTTAATTTTTCATCGTATGTCGTAATTATCTTTGGATGCCTCATTTCTGGGAATCGTTGAACATGTTCATAAAATTAGTCTTCATTTTCTAATGTCCACTGTCCAATTTGATAGTTTCTCTGTTACTTTACGGCCTTTAACTCAGTATCCATCCTCCTATTTTTCGAGACCAAGCATTTTCTTCATAATCCTTAATTCTTCTTTCATGAAGTTTTAGGTTGCTTTTTCTGTTGCAAATTAAATTTTTGGTTGGGTACACAGCTTCTTATCACCATATTGCATTCTCTAATCTTAGTATCTATGAATTTGCTCATTGTTGCTGGATGGCATGCATTCCGCCGTACGCTGTCTTTAGTTTCCGTAATCGAACTCTATGCTTTCTTTTCTAGCCGCGTTCGTTGAATTATCTCATCGAGATGCTTGAAGTGCCTGACTCACGAGGTCTGTCCGTACTTCGTGTTTAATTTCTAAAAGAAAAATTTCATACAAATGATACCAGTTTCTACATAAGGAAACTGTAGGCAAACTTAACACTGCAATCTTTCAGGCCTCCTATCTGCGTTACTGCTGTGATTTCACTGTCGACCAATATCGCCAAATCGCTTGCGAAAGCCAAGCAAGCGATCTTAATTCCATTTTTAGTTTGTTCAAGTTTACTAGTACGCCAGGGATTGAGTTTTTTTAATCATGTTTTCCATTCCCCGTAGACTTAACATAGGACGAGATTGAAAAGGAGTGGTCGCAGTCATTTTCTTGGTGAGTACTGATTTTAAATGCAACTTTGGGTCCGTGAGTGTTTGCTTAAAATAACAATAAAAGTGTGGATCGAACAGTAAACGGATGTACTGTCGGTTCGAGGTGTCCAACGGGCACAATATTTCGGTGATCAGACGAGTTGTTATAGTCAGGTGTGCCTACGATGGCGATATTTCTGATCACTGACATATTGTGCCCGTTGGACACTACGAACAAGCAGCCGTGGTCTATTCGATCAACAAATACGCTATGAGACACTGTGTGGTGTCACCGCTAGACACCACACTTGTTACGTGGTAGCCTTTAAATCGGCCGCGGTCCGTTAGTATACGTCGGACCCGCGTGTCGCCACTATCAGTGATTGCAGACCGAGCGCCGCCACACGGCAGGTCTAGTCTAGAGAGTCTCCCTAGCACTCGCCCAGTTGTACAACCGACTTTGCTAGAGATGGTTCACTGACAAAATACGCTCTCATTTGCCGAGACGATAGTTAGCATAGCCTTCAGCTACGTCATTTGCTACGACCTAGCAAGGCGCCATTACCAGTTACTATTGATACTGTGAATAATGTATCGTCCAGAGCGACGTTCACCATTAATGGATTAAAGTTAAGTATTCCACCAGCTACGTCCGTTTTTTTCTAAATTCTAATTTCCTTGTCCTGTTCCAGACCTCACGCCAGCCTGCGTGAGCTAAAACGCGTGCCTTTCGGCTTCCACCAATAACCCGGTGTTGGCTCTCCTGCCAACCACAACACACTGTAGATTCATAATAACAATGTCAATCATAGAAATATTTCCTACGTAATATACGCTGCTTGCACAGCAAGTTAACTTCTTACGTTACTTTTCGCGTTGCTAAAGTGGAAACAACCACGGTGATTGTGGCGTTACGTTTTTGAGATTACCCAAATCTCTCTCCTAGACGTTAGGAAACTCTCTTGTCTTGCCTGATCATCAGACAGGTTCTTCAACGAAGGTGTGTGTGTGTGTGTGTGTGTGTGTGTGTGTGTGTGTGTGTTGTTGTGTGTGTGTCAGTATCCGAAGCTCATAGTCTCTATGTGGTTCCAGAAGCTTTACACCAAGTAACACAAGTGTCACTGAGGAGGATCGTAAGTAAAAAACACAGTGGCTGGCGTCCATATATAACATTCCGTTTGTAATTTTCCAAACAAATATTTACAATCAAGGCGCAGATACTCTGTTGTGTGGAAGTTACGAGAAACTCTCTTACATTGCCCAGCAGTCCACCAATAACGAATTTCAAGTTCGCCCGGGGGAATTTTATTGACAAATGCCAACAATTAGAATATTTCTCATTTAATCAGTGCTGTAAGGCGCAATTTCCTAGTTCGTTTAATGACAACATTTTTAATTGCCTATTGCACAAACTATTGTTCCACTTTAGACTACTACACCTCATGACGTTTAATACTTGTAGATTAAATTCTACAAACCAGTTTCCTTCGAAATCTACTCCTACGCATAATTTCACCGCATTCTGAAATCTCAGTGCGTATTTTACTTTTACAGACATTTCCTAATGAAGTAATCAGAAGACTGAAATGACACAGATGCTTAACTAGGTCAGGTACTTAGCGAACTTCTCTCTGGAGAGACGTTATCTTTTTCTTGGCTTCACTCTGAGGTTTCTCTCCCAGACACAAGGGGGACTGGCTTACTTTTGTGGCCTTCCGAGCTTAGCCAGTAGGCCTGACGATCCGCTTTTCCTCTCTCTGACTTCAGAAGCCATAAGGAAGACTGATGTCACGCTTTCCATCTGCTTGCTGTGTCATGACCTGCTGCCAGCCTGCTGGTATAATAATAAAGGATACTCTCATAAACTCGAAAGAAAATGGCCATTCAATACCAGAAATTGTGAAGTTCTTCACGCATGCCCTTTACACATATGTAACAACGCCCAATTTATTCGGTTTCAAGGATATGGTGAATTCCTTAATTACTTGTAACAAGGATCTCGCATACATAATTTCGTACAAGTGTGGAACTATCAGTTCGCTGGTTATAGATCGTCCTTATTTTCCCAACTGAGATAAATGTTACTATAGGAAAGCTGTTCACTCACCATGAACCACATGATGTGCAACTGATGGCCAGTGTACCTGGCATTCAAGACTGAAATGTTTAACTCATGGTTACAATTATAGATCAGTAAACCAACTGTAATCTCACTGAAAATGAGTGTTTCACCAAAAATGATAACATTAGTTACCGAGCAAAAACTGCAACCATTTACATTTTGAACGGAATTTGAACCTCATAATAAGAAATACATCGATAAAAAGCCGAATGAATATTCAGAAAATCATTTACAACTCATAAACACTATATGAAAATGTATCTCTAAGAACATAGTATCCTACTTACAAATATGGTGAAAATGGCTTGGATTTTTCGATTATTCAAACTGACAACCGCTAAATATAAGAAAATATATTATTAACAGAATTACATGAAATAAGTATTGAGTAAAAATGTAGAATACTTATCTTTCTCTGCCACTTGAGAATTGTCGAGTATATCTGCTTTGCGTTCTTCCGAAAGCAACACGACTATTTTTGGATGTTGTTTGAAATATTTGTTAAAAAACTGTAGGCTTAACAACATGTAAAACAAAAATATCGTTAGACATCTGGAAACATGGAAAAAATTGATGTTCAGGTACTTGACAATATTATTTCACCCACAAATTTTAAAATATACGTAGTCATTATTTGTTAACGTTGAGCTACATTTCTAGAAGACTTCATATCCAAGTTTTGATGCCAACAGCGAAAAAATTAGAGAGACGGATCTGAATTTTAAAAAATATATTTTGAATTAGCTAACGTTAAGTGTATACCGCATCTGTTCATTTACCTCAAGAAATTAAGTATGGGTCTATTACAACAGACACAATTCATGTTTTCACTGAATGTTTTGCAATAGAGTAATTCCAAGACAAGGTTAATATTTATTTTCATCTTGATTGTAAAGGATATGAACTTCATAGTTGAAATAATGAATCAAAATAAATCTAATTACATCTCTACATCAATTTCAGGTAAAAAAGAAGTCTTTTAGTGATTTGTAACGTCTAATACTTATTCTCCTTTATCATTTCCTTCATCTTTACGTCCTTCGCACCATTTGTATTAAATACCCCAAGAAATATGTGTAAATGGACATTTATTGATCTTTATCTCTAGACAACTACCATTTGCTTTATGCCATTCAGAAATCAAAAAGGACCCTTTTTAAATAATACTGAATCTGAAATATATTATCGCCTTCACTGTATTATAAGTGCTGCTGTTACCAAATAATTCTATCATTTTTGGATTATGTGCACCAGACTACAGTTGCTTTTGTACGGCGAAAATAGGCATCGTATATTTAATTTATCTCTTCTGACTTTTACTGCTAACATTAATCTTCTTGGGGTCTTTAGACAAAAGACTTGTTTGACACAGTTCTCCACGCTACTCTAATTTATTCCATCCTCTTCCACCCCAGATAACTACTGCAACCTACAACCATTTTAATCTGCTTCTGATACTCATTACTTGGTCTCCCTGTACAATTTTTACCTCTCCCCACACTTACATACTTTATTAACACGTTGAGCTATAGATACGTTTTCCCCATTTCGATTCAATACCTCCTCAATTGTTTGACCATCTATCCACCTAATTTTCAGCATTCTTCTGTAGCACCATATTTCAGAAGCCTGTATTTTGTTCTTGTCTGAACTGCTTATCGTCCACGTTTCATTTCTGTATAAGGCTACACTCCAGACAAACACCTTCAGATGAAATTTCATGACACTTAGATGTAAATCAGATGTCAACAAAATCTTGGTGCTGTAGCCCATCAGCATTTTACATCCTATCAACTTTTTTTGCCCAACTAGCAAACCTCACTTTCCACTATTACCGTCTCATTTCCTAATCTAATCTCATCGTTATCGCCTGATTTAATTCCACTACATTCAGTTACCCTTGTATTACTTTTTTTGACATTCGTAGTATAACATCTTCTCAAAACATTATCCATTCCATTCAATTGTTCTTCTAGCCCTTTACTGTTTCTGACAGAACTACAATGTCATCGGCACACTTCAAGGCTTTTGTATCTTGTCCCTGAACCCATATCCCCTCTCCAAATTAGTTCTTGTTTTTTAAACTGCTTTCTCGATGTACAGATAGAATAAAATCGTGGATAACTTACAACCCCTTCTCACTCCCTTCTCACCCACGGCTCCCCTTCCACGCACGTCGATTCTTATAACCGGAATCTACTTTCTGTAGAAGCTGTAAAAAGCCATTCTCTCTCTGCGTTTCATCCCTGCAACCTTCACTGTCTCAAAACGTGTATCTGAGTCCTCATTGTTAGAAGCAATCCTTCAGGCAAGCGAAGCTTCATACATGTTTGTTTTTCTTCAATTTATCATCTAAGATATATCGTGGGGTCAGGAACGCCTTGTGTGTTCCTAAGCCTCTCCGGAACCGACACCGACTTTCCCCGGCGTCGGCTTCTACCCTTTTTCCATCCTTCTGTAAACAATTCGTGTCAGTATTGGTAACCATGGCTTATTCAACTGACGTTGCGGAAATATTCACAGCTGTCACCACTTGCCTTCTGTACGATTGCCATTATTACATTCCTGTTGACCTCGGAGGGTGCTTCACATGTTTCGTATATCTTACACACCAGTTGAATTTTTTTTTATTTTTTTTTATTTTTTTTTATTTTTTTTTCCATAGCTGGGTCTCTCAAGGATCTCAGTAATTCTGAGGATATGCCGTCTATTCTGGCAGCCTTGTTTCAACTTAAATCTTTCATTGCACTATCGAAATCTTCTCGCAGTATTATATCTCATATATCATCATCATGAACTGGCGTTTCTCGTTCTATAGTACTGTCTATATGTTCAGTTCCCTCCCGTATCCCTTCTGCATATTCTTTATACCCTTTCATCTTTCCCTTCTTTGCTTAGAACTTGTTTGCCATTTGAGCTATTAATATTCACACAGCTGCTTCTCTTCTCCCCGAAGGTTTGTTTAATTTTTCTATAGACGGCATCTATATTTTCCATTTTACGCTGGCTTTTACATTCTAGCCATTCTTGTTTTGCCATTTTCCACTTGCTGTCAGTTTCATTTTTAGAGTTCTGTATTCCGGTTTTCCTGTTTCATTTCTAAGTTTTTATAATTTACCATCTATTCTGTTAGGCCCAGTACCTCGTGCACTGAGTTATCTAAGGCAGCTACTGGGCTATGTATTTTTACTAGTTTGGTACTCTGTTGCCCTAACTATTTCATCTTAAAGAGCTACCTATTCCTGTCCTCCTGAATTCCTTTACCCGCTCCTTCTGAAACTCTCAACTACCTCTGGTTATTTCAATTGGTATAGGTCTCATCTGTTCAGTTTCCTTTCTTTATGCAATTTTCTCATTTTTGCTGCGTAGTTCGTAACCAACAGACTATGGTTACAGTCCACACCTGCGCATGGAAATGTATTACACTTTAAAATCTGGTTTCGAAATCGCCGTCATCTCGTTATGCGATCAGTCAGAATCCTTTGGTATCTCCAGCGTCCATCCATGTAGACAGCCTTCTTTCATGATTTTTAAATCAGGTATAAGCTCCCTGCAAAATTCTACCAAGCGAATTCGTGTTTCATTCCTTTCACCCAATCCACAATGACTTACTATTTTTTCTTGTCTTCATTTTTCTACTATAGAATATCAGTCCCCCTTAAAAATTAAGTTTTCATCTCCATTAAGTGTCTGAATGACATCTAATATCTCACCATACAATCTTCTAATTTCTTAATAACCTGGGAAACTCACTGGAATATAAGGTTTGTTATATATTGAGTAAATAATGCATTCTTCATGAGTGAGGTGTTGCAGTCTTCTACCTGCCTAACTTTACTTCGTCTTTAACTGAATATATATCGCAATTTCAAAGGAACAGTTACAATTAAGGTATTGTTCCAAATGTTTAGCAGTGAGAGGTACATAAAATCAAGAACGGAACACACAAATTTTGATTTGGTGTCATCCAGTTTGAGGCACACTCGCACATCTACACTGGTGTCCAAAATTAAAGCAACAAACTGCTATTTCCCCGTCCTGTGACCAATTCACGATATAATCGTACAAACCAAATTCTCTCCCCCACCCCCCCCGCCCACCCCCCATGCCGTTGGTGGGGAGGCTTGCGTGCCTCAGCGATACAGATAGCCGTATCGTAGGTGCAACCACAAGAGAGAGATAGCATTTGAGAGTCCATACATACGTGTGGTTCCTGAAGAGGGGCAGCAGCCTTTTCAGTAGTTGCAGTTACAACAGTCTGGATGACTGACTGATCAGGCCTTGTAGCATTAACCAAAATGGCATTTCTGGCAGGTACTGTGAACGGCTGAAAGCAAGAGTTGCGTCACGCGCAACAGGTGTCTCCGGGATCCATATTTTCTTGGCAAGGAGGAAGTTAATCCTTTTCAGGAATATTATTACGCTTGAGCTCTGAGTATGTCCTGAAGTTCTACCACAGATGGTTGTCAGTTACAGTGAACTGGTAACATACCCCCTAGATTGTGTAATAAATCGATATTCCATGCTCGAAACAGCTTCAGAGATTTTATGATAACTGTATTTTAACAGTCCCCTACCAATGAACCGAGTCAGGCAACCTGTTTTACCTACGACTGGGCCTATGCATGCGTTTCACAGCATACATCCTCAAACTGTAACATTGGGGCTCTTGTACGAGATGCCTGATTTCAGTTCTTACTGACCGATATTACACTCATACAATACTACGTTTATTTTTTTTACATTTCTGCATATTTAAAACAAGTTAACAATCTCTGAAATCTTTCCAAAACGTTCCTGAAAATTGTGATGTGTTTTTCAGATGGAACTTCTATACTGAAATACATAAGCCGCAAAATTTCGGAGTATGCTATTAATATTGTCTGACAATTCATTTGTATTCTTAAGCAAGGGCTTTTTTATACTTCAAGTGCGTCTTTTACTTGGCTTTTGTCGTGTTAACAAAAGACGTCACCACGGGTTCACACAAAAAAGCATCAGGAAAGCAGGACAGAAGGAGGCCGCCAGGGCATTCTTTCGCAATGCACTATGGTCGGGCAGAGCTGAAGTACCAAGGATTGCCGCCCAGGCCGCGTAATACGCTAAGTAACCGCACACCTGCCTCACTACCTCCGTCAGCGCTGCACACTGAAGACACAGCAGAAGTACGGAAGGCAGACTACACTAACGGCCGACTGTAGTGACCACAACTATTAGTCCAGCACTGGGATCCTCCCTGTCCTGTGCGACAAAGGGTGCTAGCCTTGTAAAACATTGCTGATGCAATCCCACATAAATGCTGCCCATTCTAGAAAGAGAATATCAGTAACTGCCTTCAAGCTGTGAGAAGCACTCCATTCAGGTCACCTTAATGACGTGAGCCATGCAGCCACCAGTTATGGATACGGCCTCCGCTACCTGTGGATGGATGGACTGCTCCTAGGATTGGTCCTGTAGAGCCACCCGTTGGCTGACTGCTGTCGGCTCCAGGATGCCTATCTGGTGCCCGGCACTTTGCCCTGGGCCGTGTCCACTGCCGCACCATCACTTGCCGTCTGCGCAAACGCTCTCCTACTGTGGGCTTATTTCCACAATAAGAAGCCGCTGTCTTCTGAGTCTGATCGCTGGTTCAACCCCTCAGGAGTTTCTGCACTGGGCCGTGCCTCTACGCTAATCGGTGCGGCGGTCTTCCATAGTGTGTGTCGTAGGCGCGTGCTGTCTCTAGTCCAGAGGCCTGACGCTCCCTGTTTGGCCAAGCCTGGATCTGTCACAAGTATAGTTCGGCCTTAAAAAGACAACAATGCACCGACTGCAGCTCACGCACTGACTAAATATACCCTCCCGGAAATTGAAATAAGAACACCGTGAATTCATTGTCCCAGGAAGGGGAAACTTTATTGACACATTCCTGGGGTCAGATACATCACATGATCACACTGACAGAACCACAGGCACATAGACACAGGCAACAGAGCATGCACAATGTCGGCACTAGTACAGTGTATATCCACCTTTCGCAGCAATGCAGGCTGCTATTCTCCCATGGAGACGATCGTAGAGATGCTGGATGTAGTCCTGTGGTACGGCTTGCCATGCCATTTCCACCTGGCACCTCAGTTGGACCAGCGTTCGTGCTGGACGTGCAGACCGCGTGAGACGACGCTTCATCCAGTCCCAAACATGCTCAATGGGGGACAGATCCGGAGATCTTGCTGGCCAGGGTAGTTGACTTACACCTTCTAGAGCACGTTGGGTGGCACGGGATACATGCGGACGTGCATTGTCCTGTTGGAACAGAAAGTTCCCTTGCCGGTCTAGGAATGGTAGAACGATGGGTTCGATGACGGTTTGGATGTACCGTGCACTATTCAGTGTCCCCTCGACGATCACCAGTGGTGTACGGCCAGTGTAGGAGATCGCTCCCCACACCATGATGCCGGGTGGTGGCCCTGTGTGCCTCGGTCGTATGCAGTCCTGATTGTGGCGCTCACCTGCACGGCGCCAAACACGCATACGACCATCATTGGCACCAAGGCAGAAGCGACTCTCCTCGCTGAAGACGACACGTCTCCATTCGTCCCTCCATTCACGCCTGTCGCGACACCACCGGAGGCGGGCTGCACGATGTGGGGCGTGAGCGGAAGACGGCCTAACGGTGTGCGGGACCGTAGCCCAGCTTCATGGAGACGGTTGCGAAAGGTCCTCGCCGATACCCCAGGAGCAACAGTGTCCCTAATTTGCTGGGAAGTGGCGGTGCGGTCCCCTACGGCACTGCGTAGGATCCTACGGTCTTGGCGTGCATCCGTGCGTCGCTGCGGTCCGGTCCCAGGTCGACGAGCACGTGCACCTTCCGGCGACCACTGGCGACAACATCGATGTACTGTGGAGACCTCACGCCCCACGTGTTGAGCAATTCGGCGGTACGTCCACCCGGCCTCCCGCATGCCCACTATACGCCCTCGCTCAAAGTCCGTCAACTGCAACTTACGGTTCACGTCCACGCTGTCGCGGCATGCTACCAGTGTTAAAGACAGCGATGGAGCTCCGTATGCCACGGCAAACTGGCTGACACTGACGGCGGCGGTGCACAAATGCTGCGCAGCTAGCGCCATTCGACGGCCAACACCGCGGTTCCTGGTGTGTCCGCTGTGCCGTGCGTGTGATCATTGCTTGTACAGCCCTCTCGCAGTGTCCGGAGCAAGTATGGTGGGTCTGACACACAGGTGTCAATGTGTTCTTTTTTCGATTTCCAGGAGTGTATAAATATCTTTCAGTTCACTATCTCTCTGATTTACCATGGACATCCACATGCCTTCAGCAGCCTGTTGTGAGGCTAACGAGCCCACGTCACCATCACAACTTGTAGCGAGGGATCGATTTACGAGCTCCACCCTGACAACCAGTTAAAAGATACAACGTGAAGAGTACGGGTGCTGGCATCCTTGCTGGGGGGGCACGTGTAATGTTAATTTTTCATACATCGACCACTCCACAACCAAGATAACGTAGAGTGTCCTCTCTGCAAAGGAATCCTCAAATCAGACACAAATATCGTCCGATCGCATATACGACAAACGTTGATCTGACACTGAGACAGATTGCTTTTAAGTCAAGAAATGAAGCACTTGCCTCATTGTCTTTTGCTATGAATTTCAGTGTGCTTTGTGACAGACGCAAGAGTTGCGTCATGCGCAGCAGCTGTCTCCGGGATCCATATTTTCTTGGCAAGGAGGTGGTTAATCCGTTTGACGAATAATATTACGCCTGAGCTCCGAGTATGTTCCGAGATTCTACCACAGATAGCCGTCAGTTACTGTGGACTGGTAACCCACCCCCTAGATTGTATAATAAATCGATATTCCATGTTCGTCCGCAGCTCGTGGTCGTGCGGTAGCGTTCTCGCTTCCCGCGCCCTGGTTCCCGGGTTCGATTCCCGGCGGGGTCAGGGATTTTCTCTGCCTCGTGATGACTGGGTGTTGTGTGATATCCTTTGGTTAGTTAGGTTTAAGTAGTTCTAAGTTATAGGGGACTGATGACCATAGCTGTTAAGTCCCATAGTGCTCAGAGCCATTTGAACCATTTGATATTCCATGTTCGAAACAGCTTCAGAGATTTCATCACTTTTCAAATGAATTATTATGCAAAATACACAATTGTAAGCACGTAAAATCGTTATGGTTGAAGACGCAAATCCGAAATCTCGATAATTATGACCTCGTAGCTCCTGTATGGTGCATATAACTTTGCAGGTACAAGTGAATGGTTGCAAGTACTGGCGTATATTTGTATACCGTCTGCAAATTTCTTTGCTAATATAGCTAGTAGTGAAGAAGTAATGTATTGAAATGTCGTTCCCGTTGCTTATATTTTACTCCGCGAACAGTGAAAAATGTAGTAAGCGAAATTCTATGTTCTTTTAATTTTTTTGGTTGGGGGGGGGGGAGGGGATATCCGCAAGAAGAAGTTTAGAAAAGGTTTTAAATTATGTGTGGGATTTTGTTGAAATTCGCTAACTGGACACGGAAGTTGAGTTTTGATTTAACCTACCAGCAAGTGAAGACTGTTCACATTGTGTCGCTTGGAGTTCGTTGTCGGCTGTTGGGATATTCCCGGGAGCAACAACGTTGTTTTAAAGTTGAAAAATTCTAGCCACCCTCCGGTGGAGTTTCACTGTATTTGGTTATTTGAACTGAAGTGCACCAGCGGAATCTTCTGCCTTATGTCCGTTAACGTTCCGGATACCTGCCTTGGCCATTGACGTAAATTTCAGGCAGTGTAGTTCCCTCATTGTGTTGTTGCTGTCCAATACGGTGTGTAGTTTAACAGCTCCGTGTATGTGTGGGTGCCAATATCTTCTACGGTGTTCTGTTGAACTCCCTGTTGTGCCGTGGTCGGGTGAAGTGGAAGTTATCTTGTCAGTGGGCCCGTTGACTGTCAGTCGGTTGCATTGTCGTCGGAATGTCAATGGTTGGCCTGACTACCTGTCTCACCTAAGCGAGCATTAGTGTTTCAGTTACAGGCCCACCCACGAACTTCTGTGTTCCCTTGGGTGTACTGTCCTATTTTTAAAAATTTGTTCTTGTTGTTTGTACTTCTATGGCTTCTAGCTGATTTCTCTTAAAATTAGAATTGTTTTGCTCTAAATGTTGCTGATGTTTTTTTAAGTTATTGGCCTTCAGCCGTTTTTAAATTAAAGTGACATTCAGCCAGTAATTAAATCCCAAGAATTAAAGCTGCAATCCTGTTATGTTCGATTAAGTAATAAAGTTGTATGTTCGAGTGTAACTGGTAGCCCCTTATTTTGGCCCCTTTCCACAATTTATACTATCTCTCCTGTCCTGCGGAATTAGCAGGGCGTCTCAAGATGTTGTGGTATACTATGCATTTTACTGGATTTTTTAGCTCAGTTCAGAACTATGTTGCTGCAGTCTCTCAGTGCATAGTTTTCTTCTGTGAAGGTACAGTAATAATGTGTTCAGTTGAGGATATGTTGTGGGAGGAGTTTTACAGGTGTGTTACCTGTTAGCATATAGCTTGAGGCCTGCGTTCATAACCTCCTGCGCTAAGAATTGGGGCAGATAATGAACGAGTGTGGTTTGAATACTTTTCAGCAAACAATGGCAGTACAACGGGATACATTTCGCAAGACATAGGCTACATTCTGTACTGCAGCCGTTCGTGACTTTTGAAATGGCCAGTCAATCCACACTGCAGGGGACAATTCCATCCTATTCCACTACCCCAGACAAAATGAACCAGAGGGCTCACCATGGTACATGAAGCTCAGCTGAGCCAGTTCACAGATGGAATTCGAAATTGGCGGGAAGACAGCACGTCGCCCTCAGCCACCTGTACAGGTCTGAGAATAGGTGAGGTGGTGAATTCATTTATTTTAGAGGGTATTATCCGTCAGCGACCCTGTCCAGCATCTGACATACAACTTGCAAGTTTCTCTCCAACACACTATAGCGACAAACTTCAAGGTGAGAAAGCAACTACTTTGTACACCAAAGAAAACAACGATTCCTTGTAATCAGTGTGGGGTGAACACTTTTCAGCAAACAATGGCGGTACAGCGGAATACATTTCCAAGTCATATAGGTCACCACCTGTGCTGGAGCCGTTCGTGTTCTTTGAAATGGGCGGTCAAACCACACTGCAGGAGACAACACCGTCCTATTCCGCTACCCCGGACAAAATGAAACGGAGGGCTCACCACGGTGTATAGGGCTAAGCTGAGGGGGCGTTTGAAATTGGCGGGAAGCCACAATTCTCCCTCGGCCACTTGTACGGGTGTATTCATTTATTTTCGAGTCCACAATACTACACGAAATCGTCCTACAACTGCTGCTGAAAGAATTTTCTGGGAAAATGAACTGACAATAACCCTACAGCCACGATGCTTCAAACACATACAGAACATGGTTCAATATACGCTACCTCTACCATGAAGCGCTCAGCAGTAGCAGACTGTAGCAGCACCAATGGCAAACATCCTAGGCAAACAGATGGACTTATATTACTGGCTAAGTACACATTCAAAACGATAAAGTTTTATTTTTTTTACAATTCAGTCACTAAGAATATCAAAGTATTGTATACATGTCGCCTTATCGTTTCACCATATATCCATGTACTATGGGAACAGATGGAAGCTGAGAGGCAGCAGCGGCAACAGTAGTAGCAGCATAAGTGTATACATTTTTCTTCGTTGAAGTACTCTGTGTATATGTAATATGTTGTTGAGACATATTCATAAAAAAAATTCTTTCTAAAGTTTCATCATAGTGCTATGTATATGTAATATACATGCCATGGAACAAATCCATGCAACTACCTACATCTGCCAACAGTGTTATAATAAATATTTGAAACTGTTACCATTTGCATCGTTTCAAACAGGAGCAGATACCACCTGAGTTTCGAGGTTTCTCTTCGCTCCTCTCAAAGAATCTTTTTCGCACCATTCGTTCAGTTGTATCACCTCCTCCATTATACACCTTGGCTCAAATATTTCCCTTCAACAATCATTATTCTGATAAATAAGCATATAACATCGCTGAATGTACAAAATACATACATTCCCCGAAGTTAAGATAATAATGGAAATGACCACAGAAGTCTCAGTTCCAGTCTTTAGTTTATTGGGTCATTCCCACATACTTGAGATACATACAACTTGTGGAGCTGAGCTTCCTTTCCGCATTTTGTTATTTACATTTTTGTGTGTACTACTTCATTTATTCCAGTCCTAATGTTTTCCTTGTCTATGGCGCCATATAAATTATCCTTTTCAATTTCTGTAACATTTCATAGAGAAACACAAAACATACTATTGTCCTATTTGCTTTGCCTAATGCCTCCGCTGAAACATCGTCGCACTACTTAGTGGTGGTTGTTCTAACGTCATCCAGATTCTGATTCTCTTTACGTCGAACGATTCCCCACCATTCTATGTTTATCTTCACATAACTGTGCTCCTATACACCAAGTTTCCTCCTTTCGCGCCTCATTCAACCTTAAACCATCAAAGCTACTCCACAGCTACGTATGCTTCGCACACAGAACCCTCACAACATTAGCCTCGCACTGCCGCCGATCAAAGTCAAAAATCCACGTATATTACGCAGAGTAACAGGTGCAGACCCACTGGTGTGCCACCGCATATACAAAATACATCAATAAGTGCATGTCCATACAGGCTCATAGGAACGAGCGTACTCCATTTACCCACACGATTTCTCACTGACACAAACTGAACTGTTGCCAAAACCTAACTTTTCAAACAATGGTTCTGAGCACTATCGGACTTAACTACTAAGGTCATCAGTCCCCTACAACTTAGAACTGCTTAAACCGAACTAATCTAAGAACATCACACACATCCATGGCCGAGGCAGGATTCGAACCTGCGACCGTAACGGTCGCGCAGTTCCAGACTGTAGCGCCTAACTTTTCACATGAATGTTCAGGCAAGATGTTTGGGTTCCATACATAGCATGCATTAATCTCATCACCTAATGTAATACGCTTAGAAGCAAAATTACACATTAATCACTTCAAAAGACCATACTGTTAGCTTCCGTCCCTCAATACAATACTTCATACTCTTTCATACACTCCTACTTGTTAAAATGAAGAAAACACGACCAAAAACATACATTTGCATGTGCTTACATGTTGTTCTATATCCTCATTACGTATAGACACATAATTTATGCAGATACACACAAGAGTGGCCGTGCGGTTCTAGGCCCTTCAGTCCGGAACCGGGAGACTGCTACGGTCGCAGGTTCGAATCTTGCCTCTGGCATGGATGTGTGTGATGTCCTTAGGTTGGTTAAGTTTAAGTAGTTCTAAGTTCTAGGGGACTGATGACCTCAGATGTTAAGTCCCATAGTGCTCAGAGCCATTTGGACCATACACACAAGAAAAGGACATAAAGTACCACAAGATAAGTACTACTTCTTTCTTGTGTTACTATTAACTATTCTTCCTTCAATTTTCATTATTAGAGAAAAGTTTTAACATGGCTAATGTTATGTACTACAGTTGATTTCCTGCTTTCAAAGTGTCGAGTTCAAAAACCTTGGCGTGGGCCAATCTTCGAATCCTGAATGGATCATTATAGTTGAAGAAGAATTTGTGGCAGAAGGACTTACATCTGTTCGAGTGGTGTTGTGATTTCACAAGAATTTTCTGACCGACTTGAAGAGGACTCCGTATTATTTTTTGATCTGGCCATAGCATGCACTTCTCACCAGGCACTTTAATATTGTTCTAGGCCAAATTAACCATCGCTTTATGTTGCGTTCTACAAAGGGTGGAAAGGCCGCTAGTTCCCTAAGCTTCTCCTTTGGCTGACTGTACCTCAACACAGAAGGTTAGTCGTGCCGTGTGGTGACTCGTTCAGCAGTTCCTGGAAATCTGCGAGGAATGAACCCCAGTCAGTGTCCTGCTTGACACAATAGAAACTTCAATGATTCCCCATACGTTTCATAACACATGCAGTGGGATTCTAAGGGGGATGATGATATAAAGACAAGTTTAATTTTGTGTCTTTTGAAGGTTGCAACCCATATTCGAGGACGGAATTGCATAGCATTGTCTGTGATTAATTCCTCCAGACGCCCTAAAAACTGTTTCTTTCTGGAACACAGGGTTACTAATTTCGAAACTTATTCAATGGTGACAAACACTTAACGGCAACTTTAAATTCTTCAGGGAATGGGTCCCAAGAGATCCACTGCCCCTGATTGTTTTAATTTTGAGCTGACGATCGCTTGCAGAGGTGCCTAAGGATTTAGAGTATTGCGCTTTGCCCTCTAGCAAGTTTTACAAATGGACAAAACCTTCCCAAATCGCCTTTCAATGTTCTTAAAACTGCTCAACGTATTTAGTTTCACAAAACATTTTCGTGGGCCGAAACGAGCATAGCTCAAATGGGTATATCAAATGAGCTGATTAATCAGTTCTTCCAGGATACAGGATACCCACAACGAGTGGTCAGCATTCCTTCTGAAAAATAAGATTTTATCTTTCTCTCAAGATAATACCTCCTAATCATAACTTGTTCCTCATCTTTCCACTTGTATTTGATTTTTTGTAAGTTATGGTCCTGTTCTGTGATACCTCGCGTAGAGGTAGTGACGAATTTTCGAACGCAACTTTTCGTAAATAAAAGATACTTAAATCATTGTATTACAGGTCTCCCTGCACTGCCCAGGTTAACCCTATTGGGGATCTGAATTAGGTGTCTCCATTGTTGTTTGATGACCGTGGTATATGTACAATGGTGAAGATATGCTGTTGTAGGTACATCATATATCCCTCTAGTTTTGCTGCGCTCAACTTTGACGTCAACAGGAACTGAAGATCTCTGTGAACCATAAACACCTTTCTCTGGCATGCAAGAAGAAAATACCTGAATTCTTTGCAACGCCCAAAGCAGCTCGAGCGCCTCCAATTCGATCACTGAATGGTTTCTCTCAAATATGGATAGTACACAAGCCACAAGTCCCATAATCTTCTTACACCCAAAAATATTCTTAATTGCTTTAGCATCATTAGTGTAGCAAAATGTCCAATTTCATCTAATTTTTCCAGGTCAAGACACATACATCCTCCCGAGATTACATGCCACAGAAAATTCACGTTTTTTCCACCAATATGATTTCTCTATGTTTATGGTTGGTCAGACGTTGTGGCCGAGAGGTTCTAGGCGCATCAGTCCGGAACCGCGCTACTGCTGCGGTCGCACGTTCGAATCCTGCTTCGGGCATGGACTTGTGTGATGTCCTTAGGTTAGTTAGGGATAAGTATTTCTAAGTGTAGGTGACTGATGACCTCAGATGTTAAGTCCCATAGTGCTTAGAACCATGTGAACCATTTTTTGTTTATGGTTACTCCGTACTTCTTGAACGTATGTGATAAACCATTCTTTCAAACTGCCTTC
The DNA here is from genome assembly GCF_023864275.1 of Schistocerca cancellata. Lineage (NCBI taxonomy): Eukaryota > Metazoa > Arthropoda > Insecta > Orthoptera > Acrididae > Schistocerca > Schistocerca cancellata. Next base: position 79,941,264 of record NC_064631.1, on the reverse strand, counting down.
TGTGATTAAAATATCGACGTCATACCTCGTAATCGTCCGACGTAGGTTGTCATCTGAAATACCATTCAGAGTGTGAGTTGACGCTGCTGACAGGCAGCTTAAGAGATAAAGAAACCTTTTGTATTGATAATGTCGCTCCAAAGCCAAGAACGCAGCATACTGGCGACAGGATCAGTGGAGTTCCACCTGCCCGAAAGTAGAGCGGAGATGAACTGAACAGACGCTCCATGACATTTCTGCAGTAGTTCTTCACTTTTTTCCGGTCAGCCAATTTCTGGAGCTATTACAGCATTTTTTTGGCATGAATCCAGAACAAGCCTAACTGAATCATTCTTTTTCTGTCAGATGGAGAGGACTACTGTAAGGTGACGAGGCGGCTTCAAGTATGACATTCTCTAGCATGTTATTGGTTTCCTCAGCTATCTTGCAGCACACGGACAGAGGAATCGCATATGAGGTTATCTTGAATTTACGATGTTCCTTCATTTGAAATATACATTAATTTTTAATAGTCTTAGGTTTTTGCCGAAAGCAACTCACAAGTATCCCCCAAAACTTGTTTCTGTATATTTACGCACGCCTTTACCTTCTTTTGGATTTCCCCTTCAGTTTCCATTTTTGCTACCTCTTCCTCGTCTCTCCACCTACGTACTCTTTCTTGGTACTCATCCTCTTCATGGATTCTGCTTCAGTCCTCTTCTACCCACAATTTGAAACAGTGTGTGGTGTTTCCCTTGTGTAGCGACATTACACCATGGCCCATGTCAAGAACTCTCTTACTTTCGTTTAGAACGTTCATGACGACGACGATCTCAGTTTCTAGATTCGGAACAATGAAGAACTCGTCTTCAAGTCCGTTGCCTTGGCAGACTAAATTTAAATGGGTTTCTTGTGACATCTCCACATATTTCCCTCCAATTGCTCCTCTTATATTTAATTTATTCACCTACAGAGTAGGCAGCTTCGGAAATGGCTGAAAGGTGGCTACAACTACCTACAATTCTTTTTAAAGTGACATTCCCAAACGATACTTTGATGATCAGATGGAGACCCTAATTGACCTACTCCTTTTTGTAAAGCACATCCCCTGTAACAATACCATAATTTAAGAACTTAATTGGACTCGATATGATGGTTTTCGCAGGTGTCTAGGACAGTTGTGGTTGCCTAATTTCAATATATTGTGCCGGCTGGCCATCCCTTCTTCTGTCCCGCCAATAGTTCTCCACTTTTTGCTCTTTACCGTAATGAGGGTTGTTCCATTGTCTTCGGTTATTTGTCTGGAGTCCCCACTTGGTACTGTGGCCATGATGACAATATGACGATTGTCCCTGTAATATGACGATTGTCTCAAGCCACCAAAATAATTATTACTCTTATTACTATATGCTCGTCCCCTCCCTCGTTCCGTCGCATTGTCTTCTACTAATTCAAATGCTCATTCCCATTATAAGATTTAGATTTCTTCGAATCAGTACCGCACTTTCCCGTTAATGACTGCTGATACCGTGACGGTACCTTTATGTATCACAAGCAGATATTTTCACTAGTGCTGCAAGGTATATCCTGGAATTGTTTTTTCTTAACCATCGCTTCAAAATGTTTTACGGGTCTCTTGTAACCAGATGATTCGAAATCTGTACACATCATATTTATCCTGTCATGCATAACAGTGGACGAATAGCAATCCCAGAACATCTCTTTGAACTCTTCATACGATTTGCATGTGGCATCAAATCCACCCTTATATATTTATATATATCTTGCACAACTATAATCACTCGAGTGAGTGTGCGCTGTAGGTTCGTAACTTGTTGCAACCGTGTACATTCTGGTAAAAGCCAATCTCAAAGGTTTGCCGAGGATTCGCTAATAGTTGTAACTCCCGTTTGCGTGGTTTTACCTCGAAAATTATCAATGTGCCTTTCCAAGCTCTTCATGTGCTCTTCCTGCCACTTAATGTACGCCACCTGTCTCGATTCGAAATCCAACAGGTCCTGCACTTCTGTGACGTCTGATCCTTCCTGCACCTTACTAATTTCAGTTGCTTCTTGAGGACCCTCAGATGATCTCAACAATTTTGATTCTAATTGTTTAAGTATTGATGCTTTTACTATTGTTGTCGCATCTTGCTACTGCATTTTTTTATCCGCTCGTTACAGTCTTTCCACGTTTGTTTCTGAATTTCTTTTATTTCATCCTCGTTTTCTTTTCCCTCCTAATTCCCTCCCCGTTTTCTTGTTCACGCTATCAATATGATCTTTGAGACGTTTGTTTCGTTCGTTCACCGAATTTTCACACAGAACACTCCAAAAAATTAAACAATACGTCCAATGTATCTTTCTCTTTTGTTGCCTTATGTGTCTTTTTGTTTGGTGACGACCCACGTGAATCCAACTAAACATTATTGTGGCTAAGATGTGGAGAATTTGCCCTCTCGTCGTCACTGTCATGAAAATTTTGAACAGCTACAACTGCTTCAACCTGCTGTGGAACTGCGTTTTCCGACTACGGATTGTCCATGGAATTTGCGTTTCGTCCGCAGCTCGTGGTCGTGCGGTAGCGTTCTCGCTTCCCACGCCCGGGTTCCCGGGTTCGATTTCCGGCGAGGTCAGGGATTTTCTCTGCCTCGTGATGGCTGGGTGTTGTGCGATGTCCTTAGGTTAGTTAGGTTTAAGTAGTTCTAAGTTCTAGGGGACTGATGACCTTAGATGTTAAGTCCCATAGTGCTCAGAGCCATTTGAACCATTTGAATTAGCGTTTCCTGGTTTCGGCATTTCTGCACCATATGGTTCATTTTCGCCCAACAGATAGGATTTGTTTGTTCTACTGGTACAAATAATTCTCTTTCTGGCATTTCAATCCGAAAATTGTTCTGTGATTGCTCCATGTTATTAGCTGCACTATCAATCAGATTTTCTTTTTGACTACAAGCTCTGCTCCTAGTTAACATTTGCTTTAATAGTAAAATGACAATGATAATAAAAATTAGCGTCTACTGAGTAACATGCAGTCCTGGTTGATACTAATTAATCTGCCAGTCACAAAAAAGTCTCTCTGTCCTCAACGACAAAGTACAACGCGGAACTACAAAGACGATGTCTAGCACAGAACGAAGCTGAAAATACAAGTGTTCTTAAAATGCGCCAGCGCTGCACTACTGATATCAAAGGACTGGTATCATTCAAAGAAAAAAATTGATTTTAAATTGTAAACGAACATTCAGAGTTAAATTTATTTAATGGTTGCTTCACAGGAGAAGCAAGAAATTTCGAATCCTGGCAGCGGTCGCCAATTTTTGGGCGAAATACAGATTGGAGGTATTAAATTACTAACACTCCCCAAACACTTGCGTGCATATGGGACATCTCATATTGCTCCCACCAAGTTGAATGTCTGATAAACCCACTCAAGGAAACGTAAACTGCATCTAAAGAATGAATTTGACCCTGTGACATTCAATTTAAGGTCCGATATTTAGCACAAATTACTCTTGTTGCTATTTATAACAACGTATTTATTTGCCTGAACAAAATTTCGTACATCTTAATAGCGCATCTGACTTATATGAATTATTACTGCTTCTATGAAGCTGCATTCATAAGATACAAATTTCAAGGATGAATGGCGTTATTAGTTGAAAGAAAGATGTTTCATTCAATGATTACCACTTATTTTCACTACATAAAAAATGGGCTTTGAACACGATGTCAGCAACTGCTGATCACATTAAATGTGAACTATAAGCTCCATCAAAAGAACAAATAAGAATTTAATTGAACTACATAGAGATACTTTCCGTTATTGCAACTAAATGAAAGGCAGTTTGTTTCTTGCCACTCTCGTTTCGCATCTTTTATTAATGAAACATCTTCAGGGCCCCGTAATACATCTTTGTTTTTGTTTATATGATAAATTAATTATGTAGTGGTTACAAATATATTGCTATGTTACGTTTCCTCGTGTTCTTCAGATTAGAAATAATTTTTGGAGCACAGGTTTCCTGAGATTAAGTTATCGTTTGGCGTTACGATTTTGAGCGTTGCTAGTAAGTGTGTGAAGTCCTGGATATGTGTGAGTTCGGCCCCCACTCCAGGTGGCCAACTCCCGGTGCTTTTCACCCACGACCTTAACTGAATTAGCTGACGTCTGCTTGATGCATAAAAAGGTGAAATAGAAACAGATTCCTATTTTTTGTGTACGAGCCATTTTGTCCTTCCAGAAGTAGCAGTGAATGTGTACCGCAGATGTTTAGATAAAACTGTGCATGCATTAAAGAGGAAATAAAAACTATTGAAAAAACTATTGAACAGAAAGAAATTATGGAGTTCTAAACAACGCTGTTTCTCAGCAACCGTATATAATTTTGAAACATAGGAATTACACAGCCAACCGGCTACAAATAACAGTTTGGCACATTGGATAGGTTTCGACACCACTAAGGCTGTTATGATCAGAACGAAATGTTGAGAAACCGTAAAATTGCATTTCGAGAAAGCGATGGTCAGTGTTTAGAGTAGCTATGCTCCAGTAATATATTAAAACACATTCCAGCCCTTGGCAAGTATGCCTAGCTGGGAACAACACCACGCATTGGTCTGCTTTCTCGCTGTGTAATTTGACGGTTTCTGAAAATTTCATTGTGATGAAGACAGCCTGAGAGGTGTCGAAACCCAGGTCATTGTACCAAACTGTTATTTGCAACCGGTTGGCTGTGTAAGTCCTATGTTTGAGAAAGAAATTAGCCTCATCCTTGCCACCTGACTTCCACACCATGTCGGAGCTGAGCGGTACTTCAAGATAGTGAGTGACTGTGGGGCAGCGACGTGGTCTCGACGGTTGGCACCAGTCGCTGCGGTGTGTGCAACCCATCGCGTGGCTGTGCATGACTGAAGCCTGCCCTGCGCTGCCCTGTCCAAATTTATCAAGTGAAAAACTTATCCTCAGACTTGTGCAAAATTCAGAACAAAGTGAAGGGTGAAACAAGTGAGTGTAAGTGAAGCTCCTGAATACAACCACAATTAGAGGCAAAGAAAACATGGATCAACTACCAAAAATTTATTCCAAATGCCTTCCACTTTTCGTGATTACAAGCAGATGAAATTCTGGTCTTGCATAAAATCGCGAATCGAGTGTCAGTATTTCATTCACTTCCCTGTCGACCAATCTGGAGTGACCGTTGAAGATTGCAGAACGAAAGCTGAAGTTTCACATTTCACGTTCAAGAAGTCGTTCACACAGGGGAGTCGTACATACGTACCGTCATTTGACCGGCGGGCAGACTCCCATATGGACGTAATAGTAATATGCATCCGTGGTGCAGAGAAACAACTGAGAGATTTGAGAGAAAAGGTCCTGATGGAATCCCAGTTAGATTTTCCAAAGAGTACCTGCTGCACTGGCCCCTTACCTAGCTTACATTTATCGTGAATCTTTCGCCCAGCACGAAGTCACAAGCGACTGGAAAAAGACGCAGGTCACTCCGGTGTATCAGAAGACTGAAAGAAAGGCTTCCCAAAATTACAGTCCAATATCCCTAACTTCGGTTCGCTGCAGAATGCTTGAAAACATTCTCAGCTGGAATATAATAAATTCTCTTGAGACTGTGAAGCTTTATGTACACGAATCAGAATGGGTTTCGAAACCATCACTCCTGTGAAACTCGGCTTGCCCTTTTCTCACATGACATAATAAGAACTATCGATGAAGGGCGACTGGCAGATTCCATAATCCTAGTTTTACAGAAAGTATTTGACACGGTGCCCATTGCAGGCTGTTAACGAAGGTACGAGCACATCGAATAAGTTCATAAATATGTGAGTGGCTCGAAGACGGGGAGTGTTCGTCAGACACAAGGGTATCGTCAGAAATGCACCAGGGAAATGTGATTGGACCGCTGTTTTTCTCCATATACAGAAATGGTTCAAATGGTTCAAATGGCTCTGAGCACTATGGGACTCAACATCTTAGGTCATAAGTCCCCTAGAACTTAGAACTACTTAAACCTAACTAATCTAAGGACATCACACACACCCATGCCCGAGGCAGAATTCTAACCTGCGACCGTAGCAGTCCCGCGGTTCCGGACTGCAGCGCCAGAACCGCGAGACCACCGCGGCCGGCCTATACAGAAATGATTTGGCGCATAGGGTGCACAGCAAAGTACGGTTGTTTACTGATGATGCAGTGGTGTACGCTAAGGTGTCGAAGTTGAGTGGCTGTAGGAAGATGCAAGACGATTTGGACAAAATTTCCAGTTGGTGTGATGACTGGCAGCTAGCCCTAAATGAGGAAACATGTACGTTAATGCAGATGAGGAGAAAGATCAAACCTGTAATGTTCGGATACATTACTACTAGTGCCCCGCTTGACACAGTCAAGTCGTTTAAATATCTGGGCAAAGCAATATGAGGTGGAAAGAGATTGTGAGAACTGTGGTACTGAAGGCGAATGGTCGACTTCGATTTATTGGGAGAATTTTAGGAAAGATAATATCACATGTAAAGGAGACAGCATCTAGGAGGCTGCCGGCGGGGTCAGGGATTTTCTCTGCCTCGTGATGGCTGGGTGTTGTGTGCTGTCCTTAGGTTAGTTGGGTTTAAGTAGTTCTAAGTTCTAGGGGACTGATGACCATAGATGTTAAGTCCCATAGTGCTCAGAGCCATCTAGGAGGCTGGTGTCATCTATTTTTGGGTACCGCTCGAGTGTTTGGGATTAGTCGTATAAAGGAAGACATCGAAGCAATTGAGAGGCGGACTGCCAGATTTGTTACCGGTAGGTTCGAACAAAATCAGGTAAGAGTTACGGAGAAGCTTCAGAAACTCAAATGAGAATCCCTGGAGGGAAGGCGACGTTCTTTTCGTAAAACACTATCGAGAAAATGTAGAGAACCGGCATTTGAAGCTACAATTCTCCTGCCGCCAACATACACTACGCATAAGGATCACAAAGATAATATATTAGAAATTAGGGCTCATACGGAGTCATATAGGCAGTAGTTCTTCCCTCGCTTTGTATGCGAGTGTAACAGGAAGGGAAATCACTAATAGTGGCACAGGGTATCCTCTGTCGCGTACCGTACGTTGGCTTGCGGAGTACCTATGTAGATGTGCAGGTAGGTGTGCTTACAGATTCATCCGGCAGTGGTTGAATCACGGCTAAACCTGCCCTACGCTGAAATAATTGTACAGGAAGTCCTGTCCAAATTTAAGGTCAAGAGGACGACGGTGTGCATCCAAAGGAAGATCAAAACCTGTCCTTAGACTTGTCCACAATTGAAAACAAAGTGAAGAGAAAAAGAATATGAACGTAATGGTGAAACGAATGATTCTGAGTGAAGCTCCTGAATAAACCCGCAATTAGGGGCAAAGCTCCCTTATCACGGATCAACAAACAAATATTTTTTTTCCGAGTTCCTTCCACTTTCCTTGATCACAAGCAGAAGTCTGTCAAATCTGGCTGTTATGAACAGAGATTACTCTGTCACAGCTGAAGGTTATGCAGGAAACCGTCTCCTTGATGTGGCTAAGCTTAAAGGCCGGTTTGCACTTGTTAATTACCAAGCAGAAGTACCTGCTGTCTGTTGCTAGGGCAGCTGGACACAGAGATGCCTGTTCATCATATCGCTGCTGCGGATGAGCTCTTTACATTCTGTGCTGAAGTGGCTTTTGTAATGGCTCTGCTGCTCGCAAATGCTAGTGCTTATGCTAAGAGATGGCGTTATATATGAAATACTTATCATCAGATTTTTTAAAAGTATATTAGCTGAAAAAATTTATTTTTGCACATCATACAGTCTGATATCTGCACCCCATAAATAACTGAGTTTCATTTAGTTATCCATCATACGAGATTCCTTTCGAAAGTAATGCATGTTGGATAACCACGCCAGATGACACTGATGGAGTCCTAATGCTTGAACCTTCCTCTTTCATTTGCAGGTGGTACCTTTTGTTCTGCTGTAGTTGGCTCCAGCAGACGGGTGTTCCGAAGTGGAGTCCGTATAAAAAAGTAATGTGTGATTGAAGTCCTCACTCCTGAAGAAATTGCGCCGACTGAAATCCAGCGACGCAGCTATGGAGACGATACAATAGACGTGAGGAATATGAGGCAATGGGTACGGTATTTTAAAGGTGGTGAAAGGGGTGTGCACGATAAGCCACGGCCCGGTCGTCCCTACAAAGCCGTCATCCCTAGCAGTGAAGAGCGTCTTGATCAACTCATATGTGGTGATCGGCGTATAAAGACCAGAGAATTGTGTGCAAGGCTGAATGTCGGCTGTAATGCCTTGGGAACAATATTGGAACATCTCGGTTATCGAGGATGCTTACAGAAGAACAAGAAACTCATCGAATGGAAATTTGTGGGGGCCTACTGGCCCAATATGAAGCTGAAGGCGACAATTTTCCGAATAGCATCGTCGTCGGAGAAGAGACGTGGTGTCACCACTACAATCTGGGATCTAGAAGACACTCCATGGAAGGGCGACTTCCAAACTCTCCGTCAAAGAAGAAATTCAAACCACAGCCGTCTGCAGGCAAAGTGATGTGCACACAGTCTTCTGGGATAGCCAGGTTGTGTTTCGTTTGGATGTCCTGGAGCTTGGACAGACTGTAAAGTCAGCACATTACAAGACGTCACCGACTAAGCTGAAAGCCCAAATTTCCAGGGTAAGGCCAGAGAAGAAGACCAACTGTCACCTGAAACATAATAACGCCAGGCCCCACACCAGTTGTGCGACCACGCAAGGTTGGACTGTCTTACCACATCCTTCCATGTTTGGAGCCTTCAGACTTCCATCTTTTTGTGTCTCTGAAAGATGGACTACATGGCGGACATTTTCGAGACTTCGATGCCGTTGTCAATGCTGTAAGGAAGTGGTTAGCCTCAGGTGGTTCCGGCATGCAGGCTCTGGTTCATCGTTGGCAAAAGTGCATAACGAATGATGGTGACTGTTGTGTCTAGACAAGACAGCCTAGACACAATGAGAGGAAGCCGAAAGGCACGCGCTTAAACTCACGCAGGCTGGCATGAGGTCTGAAACAGGATACGTAATGAATGCTATAAAGAAAAGTACGTAGCTTCTGGAATACTTAACTTTAATCCACATTTGTAGAACATCGCTCTTGATGATGCATTAATAGAATCTCAATATCTATACTGGTAATGGCGCCTTGCTAGGTCGTAGCAAATGTAGCTGAAGGCTATGCTAACTATCGTCTCGGCAAATGAGAGCGTAATTCTCAGTGAACCATGGCTAGCCACGTCGGCTGTACAACTGGGGCGAGTGCTAGTACGTCTCACTAGACCTGCCATGTGGCGGCGCTCGGTCTGCAATCCTGACAGTGGCGACACGCTGGTCCGTCGTATACTAGCGGACCGCGGCCGATTTAAAAGCTACCACCTAGCAAGTGTGGTGTCTGGCGGTGACACCACAGTGACTAAGTGGAAAAATGATTGCCCGTATCTGAAATATTTCTCTATTTGGCTATGCTCTTGTAATTTATGCTTTGCCTATAGTTTCCATGAACAAAAATTGGAGGCATTACTTTCGGAACGACCCTCTTACTTACTCCGCTGTATCAAATTAAGTAAATCATTCTAGGATATTTTAAAGAGATTACAGAGGTAAAAACGCATTGCATGAAGTTTGCGTACGGTTGTTTACTGCTTCTATACCGCAGTGAATAATATGTAGACAAGATGGCAAAATTTTATTTAAACTGATAGCAGAAGGATATCTCATTTCGTTCTCCAGTTATTCGGTGTTATATCTGTAGAACAGTAGCACGCGAAGCACCCTTTCACGTCCTTGTGCATCGCGGAACATTTGGTCATTACAATCGTCGTATCTCATAAACGATTCCAGATATCAAAAGGAGATTTTCTGCAAACGATATAACATAACGAGGAGCATATGTTATTTTATAAATACTGAGAACTTCTCTATTCACAAAGGTAGGGAAGAATCTCGACCGTAGCACTGAGAGGTCGGCAACTCAGAACGCAACCCTCAGCAAATAATTTCAGATGTTGACTCCCAAGAGATCCGCCTCCCCAGTGTGTGGTGAGGGACGCTCCTTCCATGCTGCAGTGCCGTAAGTCAGCGATGAGAAAGCTTGTTCATAGTTTTCGCCTGGATTGAAACCTATTGTGTACGTCAGAGATTAAAATGGCTTTGTGAGTCCAGCCGCGAAGGGGTGGTGGTCGTCTGCGAAACTGTAATGTCTGTCTAAAGGGCGATCCCGTCTCACCAGCCGTTATCTGGAGGCTGAGGCTTGCCGCTGGCGAACGCTCCGTGTGACACCTGCCCTCTCGCTTAGCCCTGAGAAAGTACTGCTCTGTTACAAGGAAAAACTCACTGCAACAGAAAGTTGGACTAAAATTGACGGTTGAAGTAGAAAGAAAGTTACTGAACTAAGAAATAAAGATGCATACACACTCAGTGTATACTCATACTAGCAACAAAGAAAATTTGCATACCTCTCGATTTAATGCTCTGTAAGGCACTTAAAAAGCTAGCTTTACATGAATAAAAACAATGAAAAACGGCACCCACATTCACAAATTTTTCAACGTTTCATCATCAATACACACAATGTCACATAATCACTTCAGTATGATTGGATAACATTTTGTAATGATTTAATCACTGATGGAAATGTCATCAGTCACACATCTCAGTAAGCCAGAGAGACAGTTCAACTTTTACAAGGTTCTTCATTTGTAGCTAGTTTTACTGAAAGCTTCTAACGGACAAAAATTGATTTCATCATCTCAAAATTCATCTTGTAACTTACTTGTTCCAATTGTGCTACCATTCGATGAAGCAAGTGATTAGTACTACAGAATTAACGATATAGTGGTACTCTATTCTTCCTCCAATTACATACGATCAAAGTTACATTTTCCTGCATCAGAGTACATGGATATTTATCTTGTGGATTTAGAAATAAAGTAGTCAGTGGATTAACTGTAGTTGGTTGTGATAGCCTGCTCATATGCACTAATTCAAATAAAATTATTTGCTAGCTGTACTACAATATTGTCATAATTAAAGTCGTGATAACAGGTCAACAATTATTATACTTCTCTATCCAAAAACACCAAACTATTAGACGAAACTACAGTATTATTATAGAGATGGTAACTTAATAATGTCACCTAATTATGTCTCTATTTTCATGCAAATAATCTGAGCATATGTTCCTGTAGTTTCTGTTTGGTTACTGGGTGTGTCAACCGCATTTCAATGCCTGTTTCATGGAACAGTTTTTCATACTGTCCATTCTAACTCAGCCTTTAGAGGAGTCAGGAAAGAGCGAGTAGAGGTAATTGTATGACCTCAAGTACATCTACATCTACATCTACATCCATACTCCGCAAGCCACCTGACGGTGTGTGGCGGAGGGTACCTTCAGTACCTCTATCGGTTCTCCCTTCTATTCCAGTCTCGTATTGTTCGTGGAAAGAAGGATTGTCGGTATGCCACTGTGTGGGCTCTAATCTCTCTGATTTTATCCTCATGGTCTCTTCGCGAGATATACGTAGGAGGGAGCAATATACTGCTTGACTCTTCGGTGAAGGTATGTTCTCGAAACTTCAATAAAAGCCCGTACCGAGCTACTGAGCGTCTCTCCTGCAGAGTCTTCCACTGGAGTTTATCTATCATCTCCGTAACGCTTTCGCGATTACTAAATGATCCTGTAACGAAGCGCGCCGCTCTCCGTTGGATCTTCTCTATCTCTTCTATCAACCCTATCTGGTACGGATCCCACACTGCTGAGCAGTATTCAAGCAGTGGGCGAACAAGCGTACTGTACTAGTACGAAAAGGAAAGCCTTCATTAATGTTCAGGCAACCAGAAGACAACAATGGAAATTTTATTGCAGACTAATCACATACCGCATCTCATTCAATGTTTAGACGAAAGCATGATGTCAGTCTAAGTAAACGTATTTTACTTGATTTTCTTATGAGGCAACGCTTCTGTACATCGATTCCAAGAGGACACAAGGGTCTGGAAGAAATTTGAACACATGAAACAAGTATTTACAACATGGTGACTTTCAAATAAGAAATACAGTCTCTCAGAGGATTCCAGGAGAGAATTAAAGTCAGGAGAAAAATATCGTGGACAAAGGAATGAAATATTATCAGAGAACTGTAAAGACCAGAAGAAATGAATTTCATCCGAATTAACGTAGTACATATTTATGAGTTGACGGCGTACCAAAATCAGTCAAAAACCTTACAATAATACTAAAACATTTGCAATTCATGAAGCACATCTGGTTTTTTCTACTGTATAGACAGTTTAAGTATCTGGTGACATATTGAAAGAACGTCAAATCACTTGTACAATCGGTGTATTTAGTTGGTTGACAGAGACTCCCTATAATTCTGCAATGTTTGCTGTTTACTGTCTCACGTCGTTTTTTGACTTATTGCAAACCTGACTTTGGCAATGCTCCGTTGCTGTGCTGGTACTTGTTTCAGTTTTATTTCCTATTTTGTATCTGATATTTTCCAAATTGCTCCTCAAGTTATTGGTAAGCTGTCGCGTCACTTCGGCTTGTATTTTTGGCTGAGGAATGTAGATTCAAGAAAGATCAGGAAGGACATTATCAGCTCATTATTCAGTACAACATAATATTTTCGACACTATTTCTTTTCAAGAGGAATTCATTCTTCATCTACTGAAATCTTTTCCTTTTCATTTTTGTTCATTTAGTAAGAGCTGACATTATCTAAACGTTATGTGACACATTTAGAGATATCAGAAAAAAGTCTGCTCCAGATCCCTAGAACATACTGCTCATGAATTCCGGTCTTGGACAGTGGATCACCTGCGGCTTCATCCCTTATCTTCACGGAGTTGTCTCGTTAATTACGGGATTTGGCGATGTCCGATACAGAAAGTGGCACGGTCTCCTTCCTGTCACCACATGGAACACCTGCACCAAAACACTGTACCAACGTCAATAGTTTACACACGCACCTACTCAAAATGAGATGGAGTATTTGGGAGGTGAATAAATGGAGCGCCGACCGGTGTAGCCGTGCGGTTCAAGGCGCTTCAGTGTGGAACCACTTCGGTCGCAGGTTCGAATCCTGCCTCGGGCATGGATGTCCTTAGGTTAGTTAGGTTTAAGTAGTTTTAGGTTCTAGGGGACAGATGACAACAGATGTTAAGTCCCATAGTGCTCAGAGCCATTTGAACCATTTTTTGAACCAATAAATGGAGCACTTTTCTGAAAGCCGCGTAAGTTTTCTTTAAAATGATTTGCACAGCATTTTTTCTACCACTATGAATTAGAGACAGGTGGCCCTGATGCATAAAGGTAGTTTAAAATAATTGCAGGATCAGACCTAGTTCAGGTAGGGGTGTACCCTCGGAATCTCCATTTTCACAGAAGCAAACATAAGCGAACGCTAACAGTTATTGACGTCCACCTGCGAATACGCGTTTACATTGTACCGAACGAAAGAGCGTTGGCTGTGTACTGCAGTTCTGCGCTAACGTTGCCGCACTACAGTTGCTTAATGTATTTTGGGTGCAGCGCATTTTATGCGCGATGAAGGATAGAAATGTAGAACTCAAGGTAGGAAAGGGAGCATTTAGGAGTCTCAATTTGTACGTAAAATGAAATAAGTGGAGCTAGTGTTCTGATCTCTACATTCCAGCTTCAGCTTTCCTTAGAATTGGCCCACAGTTTTCCACAGATGTCGGGTGACGCTTTTCGCTGGCTTCTCAGTACAACTGAGGAGGAAAGTTAAGGGCGGAACACCAAATACTGACGGCCAACATAACCTGAGGAAGTGCTAGCATTTACACCCTGGCTGTTAGCTACCGGAGATATTTACGATAGCGACTGTTTCGCCTTTCAGCATTTTTATCACATAGTTTCGCATCTGTGCAGCGACATATGCCAAAAGACCCTTTATTAAAGTAAATATAAAGGAGACATTACCTACAAAATATGGTTAATGAAATGTAAAACATACATACGGCCTGTCACGTAGGCTACTAGATAAAATCTGCTAAATAATCTGTTAGGGAGCAGATTGGAGCTGATCTTGGTGTAGCGTAACCAAATATACACCATATCTCCTACCGCACAATTTGCAGGTAATGGTGGGTTGAATATCTTCTACGAGCATAAAGTCACATATTTAATAAGATTACTGTCAGTGTTATTTATGTGTTCTTGAAATTGAAATGGTGTATTAATTTTTTTTTATCTGTTTCATGTCGTGGGAGAGCGCAGGAACATGACGACGGCAGTACCTTCAGCGGAGGGCCAAGCATCGATCTGACAGCTATTGTCCACCAGGCGATGGCCATCACGCGTTAGAACACACTGTGGGAGTCGCCACACAAAGTATATATCACACACTGTGTATTTCATGTATTGCAAACGGACGCTATTGACATTACGTTTATTCTTTGCAGTTGGTCACTTCTCCTAGCTTTGTTAGGACCATCCTTGACAGATTTGTAACAGCGAATTACATTAAAAATAAAAATTTTAGTTGCAGCATTCCCAAGAGTGTTTTCATTGCCTAAAATGATGAACATAGCAGATCGCTACCAATTGGCGACCCCGAAAACACAGAAAGAGGCACAAGCGACAGAGACTAGACAGAGTCATGTGGTATAGTCGCATTGAGAGGTCGATCGAGCTCAAGCCGCACCGCAGCTGTGAAAGGTACAAGACGACTTACAGAAGCAGAATAACGACCTTGAATACGCAACAGAAACGCAGGGTAGAAGAGAGACGTGACCACAATTGCTCAGAGAAGACAAAGATTCAATACACTGACAGCCGACAAATACGAACTGTGAGCCAAGCCTAGAATGGAAATTCAAGCTTCGTGGTTCTTGCCAGAAAAATCGGAACTATTGCTTGCAATGTTCGATCTAGCATTGGTCCAAAACAAAGTGACTGACGATGACGTAAAATTCATCTTAGCAGTAAACAGTTTGGATGGTAGAGCTGCCGCTATGGTCGCGGACGTCATGTTGAAACTACCGGTAAACAACAGTATACACAGCTAATTGATTGATTGTGAATCCCAGTGGAACAACGAGTGCAGCAAGCACTGCGCAGCGAGCAGATAGGTGACAGAACACCAGCAGAATTCTGGCGCCACGTACGAAGTATCGTCAGTGGATAGCAGTCGTTACATCCAGCGGTACTGACATCAACGCGATAATTCCGGTTGCACACGTTGCGACGTTGGACGAGACAAATGTATGGAGCTCTATTAAACTGCTTGACAGAAGCAACACGCTACATACTGCGCTTATACGGAAAGAGCGACACATAGACGTTAACAGGTTATAGAAACACTCGAAAGATCGGATAGAAGCGTTGCAGAAACCGGTAGCGGCACTCGTAGAAGGTACAAAGGATGTACACCGAGAAGATACTCAAAGCAAGAATCAACAATGTTATAAGAGGTTGGTATCACCGGTGTTTTGGGAAGTGGGCCACGAAGTGTACTTCTCCGTTTTCATACTTACGGCGCCTGTGGTCGCCAATAGGCGAGGCAGGCTGCGGAGCTCAACAAAAGCGCCATACTATGCCAGTCGAGGACGTAACAGAACCACAATGAGAGAGTAACCAAACCAGTCTACTAAGACTGTCACGCAGATTGCATGTAAGGGGCGTTAAGACGGATCGTTACTATCCCGTCGATTCGACTCCGACGTTAGCACGTCACAAGTGGGCACAGAAAAAACAACGTCAGACAATCATACTCAGCTGAAGGCTGAAAACAATTGTCCCATAGCGACGTATGGACGCCATGAAACAAAGTGTATATCGGATTTAGGAAGAAATGTATGTGCAGTTTCGTGCTCGCTGATGTCTCAGAAGCTATACTTGGAGCGGATTTCATTCATCAACAGAGGACAGAGATGAAGCTCAATGCAGCACAGATAAAAATGGGTGGTGAGGACGCACAGGATCCCTGGATCGAAGTGCTGTTAGCACCTTGGGTAGTCGAGAGAACAAGAAAACGCAACAGTACACCGCATTAAGACCACACCGGGGAAATCGGTCTCACGACGCCCGAGAAGACTGGCTCCTGATCATTTCGCGGCAGAAAATGTGGAGATATGCCACAAACGGGCGTCACCTGCAGCTCAGACAGACCGTCGGCGTCCTCCCCACTACACCTAGTAAAGAAGAAGGACGGCACTTGGAGGCCCTGCAGGGATTACTGGGCCCTGAACAAATGCAAAATTCCGGATCTCTACCCGGTTTCAAATATTAAAGACATCACAAACGTACTAGCTGGACCCACAATATTCAGAGTAATCAATGGCAAGAGGGCATATGGCCAAATACCAGTGCCGAATGAAGGCATACTGAAGACTACTGTGATAACTCCATTCGGATTGTTCGAGATCTTACGAATGTTCTTAGGATTAAAAAGTGCTGCACAGACATTGCAACTGTAAGTAGGCTGTTTAGGTTTTCTTATTGGCAACGTTACGTAGCGCTCTGTATGAAAATCACTGGCTGTGCTGTGTGCAGTCTGTGGCTAGTTAGCATTGTTGTCTGCCATTGTAGGGCAGTGGCAGCTGGATGTGAACAGCGCGTAGCGTTGCGCAGTTAGAGGTGAGCCGCCAGCAGTCGTGGATGTGTGGAAGGAAATGGCGGAGTTTAATTACTATAACACTGATGTATATGTTTATTTCTATTCTGTTGTAAAGCCTGTACTACAAATGTTATCTGTATTGTTATGTTCTTTAATGATGTATTTTGTACCTTTGTAATTGTATTCTTATGTTATAAAATTGTAATTGATACCAGTTCATCATATTATTAACTTGTTAGTTACATTTCACTGCACACTTTTCTGTTGGTCATAGTATATGGACAATATGTGAGAAGTAGGGACTGTTAGTGTTTGCACGTGTGTTGCTAATTCAGGAAGGGACTGGATAACAGCATTGCTGGTTCTAAGGACAATTCCAAAAACTTTGTGAGTGCACAAGTGGTGGTTAAGGACTTGCTATATTAACTGCAAGACCCTTCAATGGTGATTGTGCACCCGCACAGTCACAACAGATGGCTGCTGGCCATCTCTACATGGACTACAGTGGGTCTGCATCTTTGATGACCCACCAATACCATTATTTCTACAAGGACTGCAGTGGGTCTGCACCTCTGGTGGCCCACCAATACCGTAATCTCTACCAGGACTACAGGGGGTCTACTCTGTGATGACCACCTACCAATATTCTTCAAAAGTTCGAATGACTCTGCTGTGGGTTTGCTCTGTTGTGGCCCATTACCTGTCTGCATGTCAAGAGTCAGCACTGTCTTTCCGTTGGAAGGACAACACTACTTCTTCAAGACTGCATGGAAATCCACTACTTCTGTGTGCAATTTCTTTTACTAATGAGACTTTGTGAAAAAAAAACCTGTAATTACTATTCGTTATGGGGACCAAGTCCTTAGAAGACTGATTTTTGCTTTGCGTACCTGGACAGCATCTTGTTATTTCACAGAACTACCGCCGAGCACGAAGAACTCTTCAATGCAGGCTCTGACCGAATAAGCAACGATGGCATAGTGGTCGACGATGCATAGTGTACTCTGCATCAGACGCACGTAAATTTTTTGACTTCGTCATTTCAGGGTCTGGGATCAGATCCTTCGATAGATAAGATTGATATCATGGAAGATATTCCTCGCCTGACAGATTTTCATCGGCTAAGAAGATTCCTAGGAACCGTTAATTTCTACCGGCGCCACCTACCAGGTGCAGCCGAGGTACAGTCACCACTGACAACAGCTCTTGCAGGAAAACACGTCAAAGGTCAGCGGCCACTGCAGTGGACACCGGAGTTGCAGCGAGCTTCATTCAGGTAAAATCCAGCTTCCAGAAAGCAATTTTGTTACATCCTGTACATTATGCACCTTTAGCAGTAGTTAAGGACACCAACCAGCAAACAATTGGTGCCGTCCTATACCAGTATGTTGGCCATCATTGGCAGCCCTTCACTTTTTTCTCCGGCAAGCTCACGGCATCCCAAGACTAATAAATCGCTTTTGACCGCAAGCTATTGGCCGCATATGAAGCAGTGCGGCACATTCGCAAGTGCGTCGAAGCCAGGCCATTCGTCATATATTCCCCAAGTCAATCTCAACAACTTGAATTTATTGGGCAGTTCAGTACAGATATTAGGAGCATAAGAGCGGCTGGTTTTTTTTAGGGTTTGTAGCCATCTCTCATACGGTAGATCACGGGCAGCTGGGCAAAGAACAGGCTGCCCATAATCAACTAAAGGATATTTATACAATGAATTGATAGGACTGCAATTGAAACAGGTACAACCACTAGGGGCTTAAGTAAAGATTCTGGTATGACAAGTCACAAGGCAAACCGAGGCCTTTCGTGCCAGAAGGACTATGCAAAGTTGTTTTTGATGGGATTCATGGTCTACCTCAATGCAAACACTAGCATTGGGCTGTTGACCGAACGTTTCGTATGGTCCGGCATTAGTAAGGATTGCCGTAGATGGTGTGGCATGTCAACAACGCCAGGTGGGGAGGCACGTCCATCCATAAGCAAGTGGGAAGGTTTTTTGAAACAATACGAGTAGAACGCTTCTCCCATGTTCACTTGTATGTTGTAGGATCGCTGGAAGAGTTGGAAGGGTACAGATACTTGCTAACACCAATCGATCGTTATACCTGGTGGACAGAGGCAGTTCCTATCACTGACATTCGGCAGACACAGTAGCTAAATATTTTTAGCATTATGGATAGCATGGTTTGGCTGGGCATCACACGTTCCCATAGACCAGGGGTGACAGCTCGAATTAACACTGTTGCTAGAGCTGGCTAAGTTGTGTGGGTTCTGCCACCATCATACAACCAGCTACCATCTAGCGAGTAATGAATGTTGGAACGCCGGCACAGGTCACTGAAAGCTGCTATCATGTGTCACGAAACAACTGGACCTCGGCATTGCCGCTAGTACTGTTAGGACTCCGCACCGTACATAAACAAAGACTGCGCATTGTTGGCAGAACACTTAGATGATGAGACAAACGCACTAAAGAGACAGCCTACATTTCACTTGCCAGTCTCTGCTGGAATATTGCTCCGCGGTGTGGGATCCTTACCACGTGGGATTGATGGAGGACATAGAAAAAGTGCAAAGAAGGCAGCTCGTTTCGTGATATCTCGCAATAGGGTGAGAGTGTCACTCATATGATACGCTAGTTGGGGTGGCAGTCACGGAAACAAAGGCGGTTTTCTTTGCGGCGATGTCTATTTACGAAATTTCAATCACCAACTTTCACTTCCGAATGCGAAAATATTTTTTCGAGACCTACCTACGTAGGGAGAAATGATAATCATAATAAAATAAGAGAAATAAGAGCTCGAACGGAAAGATTTAGGTGTTCCTTTTTCCCACGCGCCATTCGAGAGTGGAATGGTAGAGAAGTAGTATGAAAAGGGTTTGACAAACCCTCTGCCAGGCACTTAAGTGTGAATTGCAGAGTAACCATGTAGATGTAGATGTAGATGTACGTAAAAAACAAAAAAAAATTGACGATCTGTGTTGTAAAGGAAAATGTAGGGGCAGTTACGTAGTCCTTGTTCTACTCTTGACAGTTTACGGGCCAGCCGCAGTGGCCGAGCGGTACTAGGCGCTTCAGTCTGGAACCGCGCAACCGCTACGGTCGCAGGTTCGAATCCTGCCTCGGGCATGGATGTGTGTGATGTCCTTAGGTTAGATAGGTTTAAGTAGTTTTACGTTCTAGGGGACTGATGACCTCAGATATTGTTGTTGTTGTTTGTTGTTTTGGAGGAGGAGACCAGACAGCGAGGTCATCGGTCTCATCGGATTAGGGAAGGATGGGGAAGGAAGTCGGCCGTGCCCTTTAAAAGGAAGCATCCCGGCATTTGCCTGAAGCGATTTAGGGAAATCACGGAAAACCTAAATCAGGATGACCGGACGCGGGATTGAACCGGCGTCCTCCCGAATGCGAGTCCCGTGTGCTAACCACTGCGCCACCTCGGTCGGAAGAATAGTGCTCAGAGCCATATGTACCATTTTTGAACAGTTTACGGTCATCATCGACGTTATTGTAAGGGCTACGTTCAAATAAAGTACATCACTGTAAGTAAGAAATGATTTATTTGTCAAGCACAATGAAGTTAACGAAAGTTATTTGCTTCTGAATCTGATTTCATTACAACAAGATTGATTTTTCTTCGTCATTCAGTTTCGCTGAAATTACTACAGTTCCTAAATTTCGAAGAGAAACAGGTATCGATATCTAAAGACAAGAGAAGAGATAATAGCACAGATGTCTACTTTTGAGAAGTCACGGCATGTTTATGGAACTGATGTTGAGCCAGTGATTGAATTTTTGCCTCTCTCTGCTTCCGAGTTTGCAGCAAGGTAATGTCACCAATTCACTAAAGTAATTCAAACTCGTTGTGGCGCCCCGTCTGGAAGATAAGTCTGAAAGTAATAGCAACCAATGAGGGGTTGTGTCGCCGCACTGCATAAATCGATTTTAATTTACCATTAAAAAACTTTAACATAGCAGAGATACGTTAGCTATATAACTGCAGATACCATGAGTTTAAGGAGAGAAAATAATGAGGTCTTTCGTATCTTTTTAATTTCAGTCAACGTAATATGTACATATTTGCACTAGTTTAATTTCAACAATTTCCTTTTGCTTTTCAATAAAGAGAACTGTGAAGCTTGTGCTCGTACACGTCGTTCCCAATTGGTGCAAGCATTTAATAAATTTATCACGTTTCTCAGTTCCCCAGTTGGACCTTTGACTTGTTCGGCAATTTTTACCAACTATATTTCTTTTCTTTCTGATTTTGCACTGTAGACCTCTTCGATTCTGGAAGCACGAACACATCTGTATTCAGCTGTCAGCAACATTACGTCCTCTTCGGTCCTTTCTATTGCTCTCGCAACTCGTATCAACAACAGGAAACGTAGACGACGTAGCAGACGGCAGCTTGGTGTGCTGCTAGCGACAACCAGCGGTATACGAGCGGTTAACCCCGGAAGCGAACGACGCTCGACCCAGTGTCGTTTGCGCACGCGCTCTGGCATTTAAACCACGGAGAATTTTCGTTGGCTGTTGCAAACGTTCGCTTGTGTTCGCTTCGCAGTAATAGAACTCTATGAATTTCCATCAGCAACCCGCTGTAGGATTCCTCTGATGCTGACTAGCCGACGCTATTTCCTGCAATTTCCTGTCTGTAATAGAGTAGTGTACAGTTCAGGCCCCAGTCACCTGCAACGTGCTGCCCTTGTGCACTCTGCAATCGTAATCTAGAACTGGGAATATCGCCCATGAACGAAGATAAAACGTTATCGCCTTGGTGTTCAGATGGCCTTGCTAACGATGAAAATTCTCTCTTTTTGTGTGTTGCGTCAATGTCTCCTACGGAACAACTTCATATACACATATTTTTTTAAATAGCTACGTTTTATCTGTTTCATTCATACGGATAAATTACACTATCAGGCCACAAAAATACACACAGTTTGGGGCACTTTCTCGTCAACTGATGTTCATCCAAAGTTTATAAAGCTGCGAAAATCCAGTATCCTGCAACGTATGGTTTCTGTGTTCGTTGTCGGCCTGTACCTCCCCATCGTCACTGCTGTCCCTCATAGTACACCACCAAGGAGGCATTTTGGGGGTGGGGGGCAGAGAAGAGTGTGGTGTCATCGATGCCTACATCATGATGCCACCTGCTATGTGGCTGCAAGTCACATGTCATACTGCCCGCGGTCATTCAATCTTATATCATGCGCTGCGCTGGCTAGTTGTACATAGCTGCCTCCACATTAATAGAGCCAACACCCTGCTGATGTACCCAAGTCAAACAGCTGCACGTCAGTACAGCACCAATCACTCTGTGACATGTCGCAGTACACTCATCAACAGCAGGCACATCCCTATGGAGCTTTGTAAGCGAATATACGATATGTGATCAAAAGTATCGGGACACCTGGCTGAAAATGACTTACAAGTTCGTGGCGCCCGCCATCGGTAATGTTGGAATTTAGTATTGTGTTGGCCCACCCTTAGCCTTGATTACAGCATCCACTCTCGCAGGCATACTTTCAGTCAGGTGCTGGAAGGTTTCTTGGGCGATGGCAGCTTAAACATCAATGTAGGCCTGTGCTGCGATAGTGCCACGCAAAACAACAGGTGCAAGCCCACTCCATGAAAAACACGACCACACTATAACACCACCGCATCCGAATTTTACTGATGGCACTACACACTCTGGCAGATGACGTTCACTGGGCATTCGCCATACCCACACCGTTATATCGGATCGCCACATTGTGACCGTGAGTCGTCAATCCACACAACATTTTTCCACTGTTCGTTCGTCCAATGTTTACGCCCATTACACTAAGCCAGGCGCGTTTGACATTTACTAGCGTGTTGTGTGACTTATGAGCAGCCGCTCGACAACAAAATCCAAGTTCTCTCAACTCCCGCCTAACCATCGTAGTACTTGCAGTGGATCCTGATGCGGTTTGGAATTCCTGTGTGATGGTGTGGCTACCACAACCCTCTTCAAGTTTCGGCGGTCTTTGTCAGTCAACAAACGATGTCGGCTTGTGCGCTTTTGTGCTGTATGTGTCCCTGCACGTTTCCATTTCACTATCACATCGGAAACAGTGGACCTATGGATGTTTATGAGTATGTAAATCTCGCCTACAGACGTATAATGCAAGTGACACCCAGTCAGCTGACCACGTTCGAAGTCCGTGAGTTTCGCGGTGCGCTCCATTCTGCTCTTTCACGATGTCTAATGACTACTGAGGTCGCTGATATGGAGTACCTGGCAGTAGGTGGCAGCACACTGTACCTAATATGAAGAAAGTGTGTTTTCGGGTGTGACCGGATACTTCTGATCATATAGTGTAGGACTTTCCTCCAGCCAGTCTCGTCTTGGACTCCACAACCGCTGATACATCATTCAGTTCACCATCATGAGGATTTCACTCTCGAACTGGATTATTGATGGATGCTGTTTGAGAGCACTTCAACCTC
This sequence comes from Schistocerca cancellata, assembly GCF_023864275.1. Classification (NCBI taxonomy): domain Eukaryota; kingdom Metazoa; phylum Arthropoda; class Insecta; order Orthoptera; family Acrididae; genus Schistocerca; species Schistocerca cancellata. The sequence continues at coordinate 79,918,175 of NC_064631.1, read as the reverse complement.
AGTTTCACTCATAGACTCTACTGATCCTCAGTCCAGTGACTGCTCCAGCCGAGTCATTTTAGTGTAGTTTAGTTCTGTTTTCGGCTTTCATTTGTTGTAGAACGGACTTGTTGTCTACTACTGCCTGCTATTATGTGTTGTTCCACGTTTTCGGTTACAGTAGTATGAACATTGCATTATTATTTGTCTCGTATCCACTGTTCACAAGAATTTGAGGAACACGTATATCAACATCCAGAATGTTAAATCTGTTTTGATACAAGCAGTACCTTTGGTGTTAATGCATGACTTGAGATCTTCCCTTACAATATAGGCAAAAAATAAAATCATTAACCGTCTGCTGGCTGTAATAAGCATCACAGTGGCAGGTGATCTCCCAGAAGCAAGTGTGTTCTAGTGAGGTACACTGATGGCAGTTGTATTCAGCCAAGCACATGTAATGCGACATCTCAATGCAGTGCAAGTTGCAATGGTGGTCTGTTTTATCCGAAATAAATAGACTTTCTGCTGTGTTGGTGCAGATACCAGTGGCTCTCCATATGTCTTCCGTAGGTTGTCTCCACGCAGCAGGGAGACAGGTCATTACACAAGGCGAGTGGGACATGGTCGCCGACGCATTAAAATCCAAATTAGCAGGCAGGTTACAAGAAATGGCCTCACGACTCAGAACGCCCTGTTCAGATACCCCATTTAACATGGTAATATACTGCAGCTCTCTTTAATTTCTGCCATCCCATGTCTACTTTCATTTTCCTGAGTGGCGAAACATGGTATTCACAGATGAGTCCAGATGACCTCTGACGCAAGGTGATGGATGTTTTAGTGGGTAGCGACACATGGCAGTTGGTACCTGCCAGATTTTGTCCAGATAATCGACATATCTCCAAGATTCTCTGATGTTGAGGGGAGGGTTCAGTATTTACAGCCATATAGATCCGTCGTTGTCCATGGTCGTCAGGCAGTACATCGAACAGTCGCCATTGGACTTTGTGGTGGCTGCTGCGTGTGGCGGTGGCTCTGAATTCCTTCTAGAGTCAGGACCCATGCGGCGGGTTTCAGCAGGGATGTCATTCGAAGCCTGAACATTGAAGGAATGGAATGGGCGGCGGTGGGTCCCAACCTAAATCTCATCGCGGATGTGTGCAACACGTCTGATAGATCTGTTCATGGAGTTCTGTTCCACCGCAGGTTCTCCATGAAATTTCATGGGCTCTCAATGAAGACTGGGAACAGATCCAACAGGACGACCTTTGTGTTCTTACCAGAAGCATGCCACTTAGCTGTTAGGCGGTGATAAACGATGACGGGGGAGGGGGGGGGGACAAGTTGTGAAGCTTTCAAAGTATAATGAAAATTGGATGACTGACTGTTTCCACTTTGCTTTTGACACATGTCGGATGTTTCCATTGTTTTACGTGGGGCACCGAGGATTTGGTGACATTTTTTGTGTGCCTGATTAATGAAAGATAAAGGTTTAATTTCGTAACATACCCAGTCTTCAATTATTGCCCAATGGAGTAGGGGAGACCTCTAAAGTCATTTTCCCCTAATTCTGTAGAGCAGGCTATATTAGCACATTTCTAGATTCAGAATGTGCTGCATTTACATTTGGTCTCACTTTTTTTCTATTTAAAAAGGGCATCTTCAAAATAAGCATTTTGATTTTTCCATATAACATATATTTCAAAGCTGGAGAACGTAAGTCAACCACGTCGCCTTCGCATAGAAGAGCACAAGCGATGAACGGTACATTTTTATCATACTGTATAAATAAAGTAAAATGTGTTACTACGTGCAATAGCTTCCTGTTCATCCGCATCCTCATCAAACCCGGAGACATGTCTAGTGTCGAAGCATCCAACAGTACCTTTGTATCGAAGTGGATCAGGAGGCCCATCATGATCGCTTTCAACCAATGATTCTTCTCCGGAAAATCGAGAAACTCTTTCTCGCAATTCACGCTCTTCAGGTAATGGTCACAATCCAGGAAACCAAATCGAGTCTCAAAGTGTCTCCAGTCTGCCATCGTCATTTTGTTCCTACCCAGATCCTGCACCATAACCGACATTCGACTGCTAAAACGCGGGAGTAACTTCGTCAAGGCTACAGCTCCATCCACAACAAATAAAATTTTAATTTTCTGTATTATGGGCAACAGGTTCTACAAATTTTTCACATGACATCATACCTGTGTTTCAGCGGTTACTGTACTTTATTTCACTTTTGCAGTTTTCGTCCTGAGTGGTCAGCAAGGTTTATTGCCATACAGGGAACCCGGATTCCATTCCCGGTACTGCCACAAATTTTTCCGTGATGGGAGAACCGGTACGGAGCGCACTCAGCCGTGTGAGGCCAGCTGAGGAGCGGCTCGGCCGCTCAGCAGCGAGTTCAGAGGTCAAGAGACCGGACAAGGACTGGGAGAGAGGCGCCGCGTTCTCACTACGTACCCTAGATAGCGGATGCGATGACGCCAATGGCAGAGGACAACACGGCAGGTGGCCTGTCTAGGGGCAGAATTACAATCTCTGAGTATGTGCCATTTTCAGGCATCTACAAAGCGTAACATAACAGAATGAGAAAAACGTAATATAAGATCAACCATATATATAACCCAGTTTTGGAGGTTTTTAAAATTCATATATTTACAATATTTGATGATATGTCACGGAAATGAAGCAAGCACGCTTTGAACACTGTACCATGACTTGTAGTGAAGTTGCATGCATATGGAATATCGTCTCAGTTACGTGACTAGATTCGACATTTCCTGTCAGAGAGGTCAAAGTTCGTAATAATTGGCGGAAGTCATCGAACATAACGGAAGTGATTTCTGGCGCTCCCCAAGGTGGTGTTATAGGCCCTCTGCTGTTCCTTATCTGTATAAATGCTTTAGGAGAGAAACTGAGCACCCATCTTAGGTTGTTTGCAGATGATGTTGTCCTTTATCGTCTAGCAAAGTCATCAGATGATCAAAACATATTCAAAGCGGTTAAGAAAAGATGTATGTATGGTGGAAAATTGGCAACTGACACCAAATAATTAAAGGTGTGAGGCCATCCACATGAGTGCTAAAAGGAATCCGTTAAACTTCGATTACACGATAAATGAGTCAAACCTAAAGGCCGTAAATTCAACTAAATACCTAGGAATTACAATTACGAACAACTTAAACTGGAAGAACACACAGAAAACGTTATGGGGAAGACAAACCAAAGATTGCGTTTTGCTGACAGAACACTTAGAAAATGTAACAGATCTATTAAAGAGACTGCCCACACTACGCTTGTCCGTCCTCTTTTGGAGTGCTGCTGAGCATTCCGGGATCCTTACCGTAAAGGATTAACGGAGCGCATCGAGAAAGTACAAACGCCTATTCCTGTCATACGACGGCTCATAAATTAGCATTTTTCATTCAGTGACACATAGATTAAATAACCTTCCATTAAAAAAGCCAGCAATTCAAAAAGAAATTAACACATTTGGTTATATAGCCTATTGAAATAATTTTCACCCCAACATATTCACAAAATTGTACTACAAATGTAAAGCCGAGTACACATGTAGCAACAAAGTAGCGGGACTTTTTATGGGGACAGTCGTGATACAATGTCTCGAGACTGTCGCTAAACAATGCCACGCATCCACATGTAAGAAGCCAGTTGCGATACAGAAATCAGAACGCGATGTCACAAGAAATAGCTGTTTGTGCTCTTCATCTCTGTTTAAACAATTTAGTGTTGTTAAGAAGCAAAAAGCGTAAACCTAAACGGTTCTGGACGAGGAATTTATTTTCTGGTGGAGTTACTACAGCTTTGAAATACTGAAGCTAGAAAATTGCATTGGTTTCAGAAATTTTTTCAGAATGAGCCCTACCGATTTCGAAACCCTTCTGCAAATGGTTGGAGAAAAGATTTCGAAAGAAAACACTATATTTAGGGAAACCATTCCAGCCTCAGTCAGGCTAGCTATCACCCTCCGGTTCCTTGCTAGCGGCGAATCATTTTCCAGCTTGATGTACACCTTTCGAGTGTGAAAACAATCAATTTCAAGTATAGCTCCAGAAGTCTGTGAAGCCATAATTACTTCGATGAAAGGGTTTGTAAAGGTAAGAAGTAACTCAATTTTTATTTATTACATTTTTCGTTTTAAGAATGAATTAATTACAAGTATACAATTTGGTCATTTTTTAAATTACAGTGATTTGAAATTTTCAGATAAACCGTCTATGGTTTGGCCTTCTCTGGTCCATTTTGAGAAGGAGGTTCCAGATCTTGCGAAGATGTTGAGGGTGTAAAGGAACAGTCTGAAGAGTATGAGTTTTCGCCATCTGTACTATGGGATGTTGATGGTGAAGAATAGAATGGAGGTGGAATTGTTTGAAGTGGGCTTAACTGGTTTGAACTGACCTGTGGTGAATATCCTATCGTGCTGTACATTCCCATTTCCTATTTTAAGAATATGTCATCAGTTTCACGCTCGGCTAATGAAACTTCGATGCGACTTCTACCGCAGTTTCTTAATTTATTAGCAACGTGCTCTCCGTAAACCGCAAATTCATCTCGGCTCCTAACAGCCTCAGTTAAAGACTTCATGCAGCTTACTGTATCCCTTGTAATGTCAACATTGTGATCTGCAGTATCGGTGGCCTTCTGAATTCTTCTTTTGGTAGAGTGGACTGTCGTTCATCATATCGCTCTTCTTCTGTTCCGCTGTCGTTATCCTCCTAGGGAAAAACCAGCAATTTCATTGAACTTATTTTGTTTAACAGCTGTTACTTGTATTTATCGCTTTAATATTAATGTATTTTGTTTAATATTTCAGATGCCAAAATCTAACTCCGAATCAACAGCAATAGCAGAACAATTCGCAACCAGATGGAACTTTCCTCAGTGTTTAGGTAGTATAGACGGCAAACACATACAGATAGTGGGGCAGAAAACAGTGGCAGCATGTATTTCAGTTATAAAGCAAACTGTATATTGTGTTTCTTAGAGTAGGTGATGCCAATTATAGCTTTATAAATGCTGATGTGGGATCTCAGGGCCGAATATAGGATGGTGGTGGCTTAAAATTTACATCTTTGTACAAGAAAATGATGCAAAAGAAACTAAATATCCTTCCAGATAAAGCACTGCCAGGCATATCTACCCCTGTTCCTTATGCATTTGTAGCAGATGATGCGTTTGCATTATCCACCCATGTGTTGAAACCTTATCCAGCCAGCGATTGTGTTCAACATCAGCAGAAAAGAGCTCGACGCATTATTGAAAACATATTTGGCATTTTAAGTTCCCAATTCAGAGATCTCTTAAAACCTATTGCACTGGATCCCGATGAAGAAAAATCTGTGGTTATGACATGTACTTATCTGCAAAACTTCCTAAGAAGTAATTCTGAATCAAGGAAGTTTTATAGTCCTCCAGGATCGTTTGATTTGGAAGACATTGACGGAAGTTTGATAGAAGGACAGTAGAGATCTGAATCACCAAATAGTCTAATAAAATTGCAAAGTATTCCTGTAAAAGCACCTACCGATGTGCACAAATTTCGAGATGAATTCAGAGATTATTTTATATCTCCAGCAGGAGCGGTTTCTTGGCAAAACAATAACAATAGGGGAAATGGCACATATTTGCTGGATAATTAATTTTATAATTATTTTTCCTTCATTGCCAATGAAAATAATTATCTGATGTTAATAAAGTTAAAAATAAATTTAAATGCTTTGGTAAATTACTTTTAAAATACTATAAAGGATACAATTATACAAAATACTTACGGTACGAGTAAAAAGAGACTGTGTAAATTGTTAAATTAAATAAAGTTCACTTACTACGGCATATGTTTCTTCTTCCGCTTCATCACAGTCAGTGTCCTGGCTTCCTCTGGATTCTGTTCCTTGTAACAAAAACAGCAATGGTATGTACCCAAACCAGTTGCACTTTATGGGGGACGAACCACTTTTTTTTTTTTTTTTACTCGGATAACTTTTTATGTTCGCGCCTAAACTGTGATTTGTGGATTTTTTTCCTCCATTTCATGGTGTGACATCTGGTATTCTTTACCTAGAGATTCCATAGCATCCCTCCTCATATTTCTGTTTTTATATTACCCACATGTCACATCCCAAAGACAAGAGCAAGCTTGAAAATCTTCAATTATTTTCATTGTTGCCTCCATTCTGGCCAGGTACAAAATGACGCACACACGTCAAAGTTCACGTACGGACTGCGAAATGTCGCGCGACATTACATCATGTTCCCCGTTTTGACGGGGACCCTGAGACTCGAGACTTTTGTCTGGCAACACGAGAAAATGTCCCGGAACAACACTGAGAGCTGTCTCGGGACACGTGTTCCACGACTTTTGTTTCTAGGTGTGTACGCGGCGTAAAACATCAATGCAGAACACAATACGTAGGGGGATATGCATAACTCAGAAAGTAAGATATGTACCAGCAGTCTACCTTGGTAGAATCTCCAACAGAATTAATGCACTTTTTAGAGCCACAAATATTCAACTAGTCTTTTGAACCAATAACAACCTTTCAATAAAACTACGTTTCGCCACCACCAGAACACCCAAATTTCACAACCCAGGAAAATATAAAATCACACGTGGCAGCTGTAATAGCTTTTACATTGGTCAAATAAGAAGAACTTTTAACGTGAGATAAAGAACACATCAATGAGAGCAAATATATTCAGTCGAGCTTCTTTCTGCACTCGAAAAACGAAAATGACAGCGCTGATAAGATCGAAAATGCACTACAGGTTCCGCAAAGAAAACCAACAGATTTTACAGTGAACATTCTTGGAGAATTAGAAAGCTATGTGTACATGAGAAAATACGCAACAAGAAATATTAAATAAACGTACAGAATTTACACACCAGTACTGTCTCACAAACTTTATTGAACTTTTAGGCCACGAAAATGGATAACTGGGAAATAACATATACAACGACCAAAGACAATGGAAACAAATTTTAATTAATAAAATAATATCGCTGCTCATCTGCACAATCTCTGTAGACATATAGCGTCGTAAGAGTGGAACTGTCAAACTGCTGGCATATTGTAACTAATATTTTAGTATCAACATCTTGGCATTTACCATCTTATTGAGGCAGTGACAGTTATAAAACAATCCACGAACGACGTAATATGGCCGTGGCATCAATTTAGACGTGCGTACAATACAGCTATTTTATATAAATGACATTCGCGTCCATACCTGTTCTCACCAAATGTGAAACTGGCGAAAAGTCCGAAACAGTCGTAAATGAAGATTACTTATTATAATTATTACAAGCAGCTACTTGGTGCATCTACTTTAATAACCAAGTCGTTATCAGAAACTACATAGAATGGTCCCAGAGATATTATTGGAACGACGAAAAGTCCGTATGTCAGCCCATAACACATGGTTTCCAAAACGACGGCTCGTTGAGGCCTGTGTTGGATTGACGACAGATTAATCACACTTACAGAATCAGATGAACCCCCACACACTTGAAGTGTAAGTGAGCGTACGGCGTCATGGGCCTGGTGTCCCCCATTCGGGGAAGTTCGGCCACCGATGGCAAGTACTTATTGCATGCGACGCCACATTGGGCGACTTGCGCTTCGGAGATGAAATGATGATGAGGACAACACAACACCCCGTCCCTGAGCGGAGAATATCTCCGGGCACCTTGGCGTGACATTCCGCCACGATGACCACTAAGCTAACGGGGTCGGACTTGATGAACCGCTACAAAAGTTTCGTGAAGTCACATTACATTCCACATTACATTTAAATATGGATTTTGACAAATAGGACTTCACCCCAATCAAGGACGTAGCCAAACGGGGCTGTCCAGGGGATCTGGACTCACCTTATCACGTAGATCAAGTTACTCACGATCTAATTGTGCAGTGAAACTGAAACGTATTTTGATTTTCAATCATACGGCAAAAAGGGGGTATGCAGAATTGATAGCACTGCCAACGACAGTAAAGGAAACAAAAGAAAAATTTGAAGTAGGAATAAAAATTCATGGCTGAGATATAAGAACTTTGAGGTTCTCCGATGACATTGTATTTCTGTCAGAGGCAGCAAAGTACCTGGAAGAGCAGCTGGACGGAGTGGACAGTGTTTTGAAAGGAGGATACAAGATGAACATCAACAAAAGCAAAACGAGGGTAATGGAATGTAGTCGAATTAAGTCGGGTGATGCTGCGGAAATTAGATTAGGAAATGAGACGCTTGAAGTAGTTAATGAGTTTTGCTATTTGGGGAGCAAACTAACTGATGATGGACGAAGTATAGAGGATATAAAATGTAGACTGGCAATGGCAAGGAAAGCGTTTCTGAAGAAGAGAAATTTGTTAACATCGAGTATATAGTATAGATTTAAGTGTCAGGAAGTCGTTTCTGAAAGTATTTGTGTGGAGTGTAGCCATGTATGGAAGTGAAACGTGGACGATTAGTAGTTTAGACACGAAAAGAAGTTTTCGAAATGTGCTGCTACAGAAGAATGCTGGAGATTAGATGGGAATATCACATAACTAATGAGGAGATATTGAAGAAAACTTGGTAGAAGAGAAATTTGTGGCACAACTTGACTAGAAGAAGGGATCGCTTGCTAGGACATATTCTGAGGCATCAAGGGATCATCAATTTAGTATTGGAGGGCTGCGTGGACGGTAAAAATCGTTGAGCGAGACCAAGAGATGAATACACTGAACAGATTAAGAAGGATGTGGGCTGCAGTAGGTACTGTGAGATGAAGAAGCTTGCACAGGAAATAGAGTAGCATGGAGAGCTGTATCAAACCAGTCTCTGGACTGAAGACAACAACAACGGCAAAAAGGGGGTATGCAATGCCGACGACAGATTTAACTATCTATACATCCATTGTACTATGGTCTATCGTCCATCCCTATTTTAGCCGAGTTCAGTTACCGGCCTTGCTTTAGCTCAGCTGATGGCTTATTAATCAGTTGTGGTTGAACGTATTGGAAGTCTATCGTTTATTGATTTTGTTCTGGGTGCTGTTGTGATAATTTCTAGTTCTGGATAAGTTTACAAGGAAAAAGAAGCAAAGTAGATTTTGTTTCATCCGCTAGAGTCATGGTAAGTTAAAAATATGTACGCACTTCTGTAATAATATAATTACCTATCTATAGCAGTCGGTATTTGAAGGCTACTAGAACTTTGGGGTTGCAACATTATAGTATTTCACAAGGCACTGGCGCTGTAATTAACATTACAAATAATATTAAACAAACATCAGTGCGTAAAAATACGCTTCGATTTGTCTGTCTCGTCCAATCAAAAAGTTGCAGTGTCGTTTGTGTTTGGTTTTCATAGGGTCTTCTCAAACTTTTGCGAGATGCCAGTCTCTTCCCAGATCATTCAACAACGTCACAAGCCCCTTTGCCATGGACTTTGGCAAAAAAGTACCACCCTGCTTCCACTTTAACATCTCCCACATAAAAACAGAGGTTTAAGAAGTTCTTTTTGTTTTTTGTATTGGGCAGGGGATGCATATGAAAAATAAAATAACTTTTTTGGAAGTTTGTAAAGTTTCGAGTTGCTTTTGAAAAGTATATTCACCAACTGCATTGTGTCCTAGTGAATTAGGAATAATTACAAAACTCAGATGTTCATCTTTGTTTTCCTCTACGAATTATATAACAAAGGGATGCATTGTGACCTGTTGGTTTGTCCAGTGCTAAATCTGAGCTCCATCGTCTAGAAATACAATCTGATTATCAGAAAAATCACACGTGACAACGAATTCTGATTCTTTCAGATATTTTTCGGCATTTAAGATAATATCTCTTCTCCTTGGCAACGAAGTAGTGCTGAACTAAAGAGGACCACATGCTGCAGAATAAATAAATAAACTTTTATGAATATTTCACCATTGTCTCTAGATTACATGGGTCAACTGAAACCCACTAGCGAAAATATATTTTTGCAGCTGGATTTTCAGTAAAGGGTTGTTCCAAAATTTTACGCATCTCAGATCCACTTAGACAGTAAGCACATTCCCATATGTTACAATCTATAGACCATTGGTTAACACCGAGCGAGGTGGCACAGTGGTTAGCACACTGGACTCGCATTCGGGAGGACGACGGTTCAATCCCGCGTCCGCCCATCCTCATTTAGGTTTTCCGTGATTTCCCTAAATCGCTCCGGGCAAGTACCGGGATGGTTCCTTTGCAAGGGCACAGGCGACATCCTTCCCCATCCTTCCATAACCTGATGAGACCGATGACCTCGCTGTCTGATCTCCACCCCTAACAACCCAATTCCAAACCCATTGGTTAAAAAGTTCTTCCGTGAGATATTAGAATTTTTCCTTTGGTACAATTTTCAGTTCAATATTTTCTATCATTAGTTTCACGTTTTTGTGATTTCTGCACACCTAAACACTGCGTGTATCATTTTGACCATCTACCATATAATGTTTAAGTCTCAGTTCGGCAAATTTAGAGACACTTGATTTCATGCTGGAAAATGTGGCCCTAAAATTTTTTATGCTTACACAGTCTGAGTCTTTTTAAAATCCTTGATTCACTCTGTCTGATTCAAAACTTTGATTCACTCTGTCTGATTCAGTAACTGTCACACAGTCTTCAATGTCTGGCATTGCCTTACTAACCATATGATCTTTATAAAATGAACATACAAACCCCCTTCTCTCTGTTGCTAAGCTTTTCTGTGTTTTTAAATTTGGACCTTCCAAGAAGCCTTTTGATTTAAGAATTCTTTTTGACTGCCTGGCCATATATTTCGGACCATTAAATTCACCTATTACCTTTCAAATGTTCCAATTAACTGGTAAACATATTGGAAGCATGAATCTTTTCGTCCTACTTGTACAACTGGAAAAATTATGTTTCAGATTTTTACAAATTTTACATTTCTCAACATCATTATCGCTTTCCCGACGACAAAGATTCAGGAGAGGCAGAAAAAAGTTTAGGTTTCGTAGTTGTGGAAACTTTTCTTGCTTCCGATGTGAAATACTTTTTACATTTCATTTCTCTTACCAATGGGTGATTCGCCCATTTGTTCAAGATATGTATTAAGCAAATGAACAATCTCTGAAGTAGTTATAAATTCTCTATCACTGGGCAATAATGTTCAACACTTTTCTCACTTAGAGACTGTGCATATTTCAACACAATGATTTCTTCCCTGCATTTATCATACGTTTTTGAACCACTGATTATTTTCAGATACAATTCAGGCATATGTAATGTGACATTCCTGAGAATCTGCTGTCTCTAACAAAGTGACTTGTGTTCTGGAATATACTGCATGCAACACTGTATTTTCAGAGTGTCTGTTTCCATCTTGAGGGAAAGGTGACGTTTTCTGTCCTGAGGAAAAGAAACACCCAGATATACTTAAGCAAAGAATGGAAAGCAGAAATGTGGAATGAGTATAGAGAGCGCCTATACAAGGGTGATGTTCTTGAGGACAATATTATAGAAATGGAAGAGAATGTGGATGAAGATCAAATTGGAGATATGATACAGCGTGAAAAGTTTGACAGAACACTGAAAGACCTAAGTCGAAACAAGGCTTCGGGAGTAGACAACATTCCATTAGAACTACTGACAGCCTTGAGAGAGCCGGGCCTAACAAAACTCTATCATCTGGTGAGCAAGATGTATGAAATACTCTCAGTCTTCAAGAAGAATATAATAATTCCAATCCCAAAGAAAGCAGGTGCCGGATGTGAAAATTACTGAACCTGCAGTTTAATAAGCCACGGCTGCAAAATACTAACACTAATTCCTTACAGACGAATGGAAAAACTGGTAGAAGCCGACCTCAGGGAACATCAGTTTGGATTCCGTAGAAATGTTGGAACACATGAGGCAATGCTGACCCTCCTACGTAACTTAGGAAATAGATTAAGGAAAGGCAAACCTACGTTTCTAGCAACTATAGACCTAGAGAAATCTTTTGACAATGTTGACTGGCATACTCTCTTTCAAATTCTGAAGGTGCCAGGGGTAAAATACAGGGAGCGAAAGGCTATTTACAAATTGTACAGAAACCAGATGGCAGTTATAAGAGTCGAGGGGCATGAAAGGGAAGCAGCGGTTGGGAAGGGAGTGAGACAGGGTTGTAGCCTCTCCTCGATGTTGTTCAATCTGTATATTGAGCAAGCAGTAAAGGAAAGAAAAGAAAAATTTGGAGTAGGAATTAAAATCCATGGAGAAGAAATAAAAACTTTGAGGTTCGCCGATGACATTGTAATTCTGTCAGAGACAGCAAAGGACCTGGAAGAGCAGCTGAACGGAATGGACAGTGTCTTGAAAGGAGGTTATAATATGAACATCAACAAAAGCAAAACGAGGATAATGGACTGTAGTCGAATTAAATCGGGTGATGCTGCGGGAATTAGATTAGGAAATGAGACACTTAAAGTAGTAAAGGAGTTTTGCTATTTGTGGAGCAAAATAACTGATGATGGTCAAAGTAGAGAGGATATAAAATGTAGACTGGCAATGGCAAGGAAAGCGTTTCTGAAGAAGAGAAATTTGTTAACATCGAGTATAGATTTAAGTGTCAGGAAGTCGTTTCTGAAAATATTTGTATGGAGTGTAGCCAAGTATGGAAGTGAAACGTGGACGATAAATAGTTCAGACAAGAAAAGAAGCTTTAGAAATGTGGTGCTACAGAAGAATGCTGAAGATTAGATGGTTAGATCACATAACTAATGAGGAGGTATTGAACAGAATTGGAGAGAAGTTGTGGCGCATCTTGACTAGAAGAAGGGATCGGTTGGTAGGGCATATTCTGAGACATCAAGGGATCATCAGTTTAGTATTGGAGGGCAGCGGGAGGGTAAAAATGGTAGAGGGGGACCAAGAGATGAATACACTAAACAGATTCAGGAGGATGTAGGTTGCAGTAAGTACTGGGAGATGAAGAAACTTACACAGGATAGAGTAACCTGGAGAGCTGCATCTAACCAGTCTCTGGGGTGAAGATCACAACACCAATACTTAATGTTACAGTAGAAAATCACTTATTAAAAATTAGCCATTCACTCCTACATTTTCCTGATTGGTTTATTTCACTTAATAGCTCCCAATAACACCTTGTTTTACTGAAACACTTAATATTTTATATAAACAATAACCAGTCCACAGGTAACTAATTTATTACAAACAACCACCTCAGAATACTTACACTCAGGAAGGGCTGCACTCATTCTATGAGTATTGTTGTAATCATTAAAATGAATACACAGTTGAGTTATAAAAAAAATGGTTCAAATGGCTCTGAGCACTATGCGACTTAACTTCTGAGGTCATCAGTCGCCTAGAACTTAGAACTAATTAAACCTAACTAACCTAAGGACATCACACACATCCATGCCCGAGGCAGGATTCGAACCTGCGACCGTAGCGGTCGCGCGGTTCCAGACTGAAGCGCCTTTAACCGCACGGCCACACCGGCCGGCAGTTGAGTTATAAGAAAGAAGGCTTCAGTCTCAATTTATTTTAATAATGAAGAAATTAGTATTCCAAATTTTTGCCTGTGATTTACAACAATATTAACTACTCATGGAATATATTTTAAAATTTTAAAATGTACTCTTTGAAAAAAAAATTGAATTAAAGTTTTAAATATTTTAGTGCAATACTGGATACGTTCTCACGCCAATCTACGCAAATCAGAATTTGGAAAATCATGTACTGAGTTTTTAAGCGACTTCATCCGTGTTGATGGATATAAACCTGACCCAGATAAACTTCATCGCTGTTCCCACAACTGAAAGACAACTACTAAGTTTTCTTGGGATCATCAATTTTTTTGGCGTTTCGTTCATTATTCAGCTTTGGATATATCAAGACTTTGTTACCCAAGTGGGAAAAACTCTGATTCTGGGATGATCGGGCACTAACTGAATTTCTGAATCTGAAACATGCTTTGTTGAATGCCCCACTGTTATCACACCCATATCTTTGTAAAGACTTTTGTAACAGACAGTTCCAAAACGGAGAAATAGAAGAAACTTGAGTGATCGTCACGAAAAGTATTGGCTTAGCCAGTCGTGTATTTTCCATAAAACAAATTGTTCCATTACAGAACTCTAGCCATTGTCAATTGTCTGGGCTTTTGCAAAACTTCATTATTCCTTGTATGGGAAACATACGAAAGTGTATAGCCCTTTTCACACTGGAAATATTTTTCAGTGTGCAAGAATTGCAAGTAGCATTATTATAGTGTACTGATGTCCTTGAACACAGAAAAAATACTGAAAAAATTTTCTTGTGTAACTATGCAAGAAAAGCACTAGCACGATCGTGTGGGTCAGGTTTTAATTCAGTAGAAAGTTCATATGAATTTTCGGGTAAATTTTGAACTTTACTCAAAATAACCAAGTTTTATCTTCATATTTAATTACAAAACTCGTCAAAAATATTACAATCATAGTAAAAATGTTTCAATAATTAAAAATTACATGAAACATTATTTTGGGGGAAATGACTTGAAACAGTTTTTTTCCGTGGATAGATATAAATACTGCATTTCACACAGTTTTTGTCCTGCTATTGCAGTACTCAAACTGGCAAGTCCTTGGGGAATAAATGTCATCCACTGTTGGCCAGTGGTCATAGCCATCATACCTCTTGTCCAGCCCTGGTTATGGATGGGGTTTGTAAACTTTTGCCTTTTTAAGTGGAACTACTTCAGTCTCTAATTGTACCTCACATTCTTCTGTCCTTTTCCTATCCAGACAAGACCATAGAGTCTCGGACAAAGACGTCCTGAATGTCAACAAATCCATTACATTCTTTTTTGAAAGTTACTGTTCCCTGCAGTGTTGTCTATACATAAACCAACAATTTACTACAGTCAGGTCTATAAAGTGAAGTAAACACATAAGGGTCAATTTTTCTGTTCTCAACCATGTCCGATAGCATTCAATTTGTTAGTCATTAATATCTACTCCACCCATATTAATATTGTACTTCTTAATGACAAAAGGACAGTCTGTTCCTAAATATTTATATTCCTTCTTACTCAACCTTTTGACTTTGCACTTTGGCTCTATGCCAGCAAAAGTGGATGCCACAACAACCTTTTGATTATCCTGCCACTCAGTTATAATGACTGCCTCATCTGACCTAATGTACTGATGACATTCTCCTCTATTCATTTTTCCTTTCAGTTTAACATTTTTTATTCTTTTTCTCATTATTGTCCGTGTGCCTCCGATTCCCCTCTCTGTGAGTTTCTCTAAGAGGGGAATGGTGGTGACATATCTATCAAATTAAATAAAACTTCCCTCAGATAGAGTTTGGGATAGCCGCAAAATCACTTATGGTCCTAAGCCTAACGATTTGTCACCCAAATTCGTGCTGGCACCCTGATATATCTCAAAATCCTTAACTATACCTGAAGCTGCAGCCAAAACAAAGTTCTTAAGCCCTAAAGACCTAGATTTGCCTTTGATATATTGTTTTAATTTACAATTCCCTGTGAAGGGTATCATTTGTTCATCGATGCTGTGATAATTGAATGTACAGGGTAAAGTATGGCATCTCTCTCTTACAGCATCAATGAGTGGTTGAATCTTCCACAGTCTATTCGTTTGGGCACCTTGAGGTGGTGCTACAGTATCTACAAAACGTATGTTGTATCGCAGGGAAAGAAAACGGTCTCGAGACACACTGTCGCTAACAGCACCCAGAGAAATGCATTTCTGCCAATAGACAGGTAAGCTAGGATACATTATGCACCCCATAATTAAGTTAATTCCCAAAATCAGCTTAATTTCTCTAGCTGTTGTATCTAATGACTTGCAGCTCTTGGCCACACTATACATGTTTGTGAACTTGGCAGAATTTTCGAAGAAACTGTGGTGTCACCGCGAGACACCACACTTGCTAGGTGGTAGCCTTTAAATCGGCCGCGGTCCGCTAGTATACGACGGACCCGCGTGTCGCCACTGTCAGTGATTGCAGACCGAGCGCCGCCACACGGCAGGTCTAGAGACACTTCCTAGCACTCGCCCCAGTTGTACAGCCGACTTTGCTAGCGATGGTTCACTGACAAATTACGCTCTCATTTGCCGAAACGATAGTTGAAATGGTTCAAATGGCTCTGAGCACTATGGGACTTAACATCTATGGTCATCAGTCCCCTAGAACTTAGAACTACTTAAACCTAACTAACCTAAGGACAGCACACAACACCCAGTCGTCACGAGGCAGAGAAAATCCCCGACCCCGCCGGAAACGATAGTTAGCATAGCTTTCAGCTACGTCATTTGCTACGACCTAGCAAGGCGCCATTATCATTTGCTATTTATCTTGTGATGCATGTACCGTCAGACCGATGTTCACCAATTATGGATTAAAGTTAAGTATTCCAGAAGCTACGTACCTTTTTTACTAGACTCAACTCCTATCACTGTTCCAGACCTCACGCCATCCTGCGTGAGCTTAAACGCGTGCCTTTCGGCTACGAATCATAGTGGCTTGGCTGTCGTGCCAAGTCACAACAGAAACATTCATTGAAATATTCAGAAAAATACTGAGCAAGCTCTGAACGGGCGAAGGATTCCTTAAAAAAGAAGAAAAGTCCTAAGGTGTACGGTAAGTAATAAATGTAACGCCTAATTCATGTGACATATTTTCTACTGAGCTGCACGGGAGTATGTATTTGTGGTGGATTACACGTGTTTGTGAAATCAATTTCATGATAAAGCAAAGGTCTGGATTCTCTTTTACGACAATCTGAAGTGTTCTGTACTTCACACGCTTCATTAGAGGTAGACTCATCTTCACTTTCTTCGTCAATTTGACATTTGTAGGAGAAGGAGCGAATTCTTCATCTGAAAAGACACCACTTAGTTTGGAATCCTCTAACAGAGACAGAATCTGATCGTCTGTTAAACCTGTATGTACACTCCTGGAAATGGAAAAAAGAACACATTGACACCGGTGTGTCAGACCCACCATACTTGCTCCGGACACTGCGAGAGGGCTGTACCAGCAATGATCACACGCACGGCACAGCGGACACACCAGGAACCGCGGTGTTGGCCGTCGAATGGCGCTAGCTGCGCAGCATTTGTGCACCGCCGCCGTCAGTGTCAGCCAGTTTGCCGTGGCATACGGAGCTCCATCGCAGTCTTTAACACTGGTAGCATGCCGCGACAGCGTGGACGTGAACCGTATGTGCAGTTGACGGACTTTGAGCGAGGGCGTATAGTGGGCATGCGGGAGGCCGGGTGGACGTACCGTCGAATTGCTCAACACGTGGGGCGTGAGGTCTCCACAGTACATCGATGTTGTCGCCAGTGGTCGGCGGAAGGTGCACGTGCCCGTCGACCTGGGACCGGACCGCAGCGATGCACGGATGCACGCCAAGACCGTAGGATCCTACGCAGTGCCGTAGGGGACCGCACCGCCACTTCCCAGCAAATTAGGGACACTGTTGCTCCTGGGGTATCGGCGAGGACCATTCGCAACCGTCTCCATGAAGCTGGGCTACGGTCCCGCACACCGTTAGGCCGTCTTCCGCTCACGCCCCAACATCGTGCAGCCCGCCTCCAGTGGTGTCGCGACAGGCGTGAATGGAGGGACGAATGGAGACGTGTCGTCTTCAGCGATGAGAGTCGCTTCTGCCTTGGTGCCAATGATGATCGTATGCGTGTTTGGCGCCATGCAGGTGAGCGCGACAATCAGGACTGAATACGACCGAGGCACACAGGGCCAACACCCGGCATCATGGTGTGGGGAACGATCTCCTACACTGGCCGTACACCACTGGTGATCGTCGAGGGGACACTGAATAGTGCACGGTACGTCCAAACCGTCATCGAACCCATCGTTCTACCATTCCTAGACCGGCAAGGGAACTTGCTGTTCCAACAGGACAATGCACGTCCGCATGTATCCCGTGCCACCCAACGTGCTCTAGAAGGTGTAAGTCAACTACCCTGGCCAGCAAGATCTCCGGATCTGTCCCCCATGAGCATGTTTGGGACTGGATGAAGCGTCGTCTCACGCGGTCTGCACGTCCAGCACGAACGCTGGTCCAACTGAGGCTCCAGGTGGAAATGGCATGGCAAGCCGTTCCACAGGACTACATCCAGCATCTCTACGATCGTCTCCATGGGAGAATAGGAGCCTGCATTGCTTGCGAAAGGTGGATATACACTGTACTAGTGCCGACATTGTGCATGCTCTGTTGCCTGTGTCTATGTGCCTGTGGTTCTGTCAGTATGATCATGTGATGTATCTGACCCCAGGAATGTGTCAATAAAGTTTCCCCTTCCTGGGACAATGAATTCACGGTGTTCTTATTTCAATTTCCAGGAGTGTATAAAGAAATGATAAGTATCAAGTCGTTTTTATTGTTGTATGGAAATCAGAAGTAAAACCAACTAAATAGCGACGTAACAACCTGCCCACTAAGAACGGATGCTACACAAGATAAAACCTAACTGGCACAATCGTTATGGTACAATTTTGTCGCCAATTTACTGTTAAGACGTATGAGATTACTGACGTTTTTCATTGTCAGTCCGTTGTATATACAATATCAAACAAACACAAGTGATTATCCGTTAAAAGACTTTAAATAACAGAAAGAAATCAGCACCTAACCTGAAGAACACATGACGCTTCTGTTTACACTCACTTTCAACGTTGCTGCTGGGCTTTGTTGGCGCGGAATCGGAACAAAACAAGTGAAACGTGTAGCGCGCAAGTTGCACGATTGTTTCAGGCCGGTCGGAAACAAAGCGGAAGCAACAGGTCGGCATACAAAATTAAAAACCGAACCAGCACGATCATGTGGGCTCGGGTGGAAAGATATAAAGACCACTGTGCAATTCAGTTCCTCTTATCCGCTAAATTTTCACATGATCGTCTGTGGTGATGGAAACTTTATCAACTGGAATTCAATTTCAAAGCTATTTATATTCCAGGCACACGAAATGTAGTCTCTGACTCTTTATCGAGATCTGTTATTGATTCTCAAACGACTGCTTCCATACAATTTAGTTAGTCAAACTTTATTCTTCTTTACATTCAGCGAGTCGCGTTTAAGAACTTTGTGTCTTCTGCGTTAAAATATATTGCCAAAGAAGAAGGTAAGAAACAAATCTGCGATAACAAACAAAATTCTCCTATCAAACATCATTACTTCGTTCGAAATCCCATCATTTTCGAAAGTTTAAAACTCGGCAGTAATACTTGGCTTCTCTGCATTCTTGATGCTCATGTCTACAAATTGATATGGTATACACGTCTTAGCTGTGCTTATTACGGACCAAGAAAGTGTTTCCTTATACTTCGTGAAATATCATATTTAATGAGGTTGGAGGAATGAATTACGCACGTTCTTACGTTCGCCAGCAAGCAAAGGCTTCCACTTCCTCACATTTGGCTCCATTTTTCTCAATTAAATTACGTCATTTAGCGGCGGTCGACCTCTACGGACCTGTTGTAAAGAGCAAAACAGGTTTTTCGTATATATTTCTTACAGACGAGCCAACATCTAAATTTGTTTCCTTTGTGCCACTTCTCAATGCTACAGCAAATGCTGTTTCAGCTGCATTCACTAAAACTTTTTTACCACAGGTAGAAAATGTAGAAATGATCATATTTGAGAATGGATAGCAGTTTCGTCCTGCAACTTGGACACGTACATTGCACAACAGAAAGATTAAATCTACTTTTATTCCCAGGCACTACGCTTCCTCCAACCCTTCTGAAAGAATAATGAAAGAGATAGGAAAAATATGTAGGCTTTATTCCACACAGACAACTCACTGAAATAGGACAAATGGATTCAGATTTTTCAGGACACCGTTAATTAAATTCCTGGTGATTCAATTTTGATATCGCCACATTTGGTTTTCAAAAATAAAAATCCGCAAGACAAAATAAAAGAATTGTTTCTTTCCCCAGGTCACAGTGTTTACGTCATCGTGAACTGATTAACAGTGCAATTACTAATGAAAAAAGGCAACTGAGAAGAGGAAAAGGCTGCAAAAGAAGATAGGAAATCTGAGGTTAGACAGAAGTTTCTAGTTCAAGCACACCAACTCTCTTGTAAAGCAAAGATGAAGTGTAAGAAATTTACATTATTTTACAATGTACCTGTTCGGAGTTGACGTAGTACATCATGAGGCACTCAGAGCGAAAGCTTCGAGAGGTCTTCATCATATCACAAATATAAAACAGTTAATTGTTATTTGACTTTCTTTTTTCCTAAAGATGACAACAACGCACCGATGTATTAAGCTAAGCTGTGACAACATGTGTTTCATTTTCTTTTGACATCAACTGTTTGTACATAGTTAATAGATAAGCTTTTTCTACAGCTTTTCTTTCGTTCGTGTCTGTGTGTACATAACAATAATATTTGTTTTGCTTCATACAGTATCGTATGTATAAGCCGTTTCTCGTGTTTATTTTCACTGTGTCACGAAATTTGTATGACAGGTACGATGATTGTTACAGAGCATATACAACGGCATGTTGTTAGATTACTCACCCAGGTCTTTGTTATCCATAATTTTACAAGCAAAGTTGACGTAAAAGAAAATAAATTGTTTTTTTTTCATTAAAGACAAAGGATTCACACGGGATAAAGGCAAGATGAGAAAGAATAACATCGAATTTTCTGCGTAATAATGCTTTTTCTCTTACAGGCTATAGCACAGAAATATGCAATAATAGATTCCAGATAGGACGGATAAAACAGGTAGCGTATACAGGGTGTTCCAAAAAGGTACGGCCAAACTTTCAGGAAACATTCCTCATACACAAATAAAGAAAAGATGTTATGTGGACATGTGTCCGGAAACGCTTAATTTCCATGTTAGAGCTCATTTTAGTTTCGTCAGTATGTACTGTCCTTCCTCGATTCACCGCCAGTTGGCCCAATTGAGGGAAGGTAATGTTGACTTCGGTGCTTGTGTTGACATGCGACTCATTGCTCTAGAGTACTAGCATCAAGCACATCAGTACGTAGCATCAACAGGTTAGTATTCATCACGAACGTGGTTTTGCAGTCAGTGCAATGTTTACAAATGCGGAGTTGGCAGACGCCCATTT
This sequence comes from Schistocerca cancellata, assembly GCF_023864275.1. NCBI lineage: Eukaryota > Metazoa > Arthropoda > Insecta > Orthoptera > Acrididae > Schistocerca > Schistocerca cancellata. The sequence goes on along the minus strand of NC_064631.1, from coordinate 79,897,066 downwards.
GATGTATGGATTAGCACGGGGCAATAGCCGTGGCGCGGTACGTTTGTATCGAGACAGATTTCCAGAACGAAGGTGTCCCGACAGGAAGGCGTTCGAAGCAATTCATCGGCGTCTTAGGGAGCACGGAACATTCCAGCCTATGACTCGTGACTGGGGAAGACCTAGAACGACGAGGACACCTGCAATGGACGAGGCAATGCTTCGTGCAGTTGACGATAACCCTAATGTCAGCGTCAGAGAAGTTGCTGCTGTACAAGGTAACGTTGACCACGTCACTGTATGGAGAGTGTTACGGGAGAACCAGTTGTTTCCGTACCATGTACAACGTGTGCAGACACTATCAGCAGCTGATTGGTCTCCACGGGTACACTTCTGCGAATGGTTCATCCATCAATGTGTCAATCCTCACTTCAGTGCAAATGTTCTCTTTACGGATGAGACTTCATTCCAACGTGATCAAATTGTAAATTTTCACAATCAACATGTGTGGGCAGACAAGAATCCGCACGCAATTGTGCAATCACGTCATCAACACAGATTTTCTGTGAACGTTTGGGCAGGCATTGTTGGTGATGTCTTGATTGGGCCCCATGTTCTTCCACCTACGCTCAATGGAGCACGTTATCATGATTTCATACAGGATACTCTACCTGTGCTGCTAGAACATGTGCCTTTACAAGTACGACACAACATGTGGTTCATGCACGATGGAGCTCCTGCACATTTCAGTCGAAGTGTTCGTACGCTTCTCAGCAACATATTCGGTGACCGATGGATTGGTAGAGGTTGACCAATTCCATGGCCCCCACGCTCTCCTGACTTCAACCCTCTTGACATTCATTTATATGGGCATTTGAAAGCTCTTGTCTACGCAACCCCGGTACCAAATGTAGAAACTCTATGTGCTCGTATTGTGGACGGCTGTGATACAATACGCCATTCTCCAGGGCTGCATCAGCGCATCAGGGATTCCATGCGACTGAGGGTGGATGCATGTATCCTCGCTAATGGAGGACATTTTGAACATTTCCAGTAACAAAGTGTTTGAAGTCACGCTGGTCCGTTCTGTTGTTGTGTGTTTCCATTCCATGATTAATGTGATTTGAAGTGAAGTAATAAAATGAGCTCTAACATGGAAAAGTAAGCGTTTGCGGACACATGCCCACATAACATACACTCCTGGAAATTGAAATAAGTACACCGTGAATTCATTGTCCCAGGAAGGGGAAACTATATTGACACATTCCTGGGGTCAGATACATCACATGATCACACTGACAGAACCACAGGCACATAGATACAGGCAACAGAGAATGCACAATGTCGGCACTAGTACAGTGTATATCCACCTTTCGCAGCAATGCAGGCTGCTATTCTCCCATGGAGACGATCGTAGAGATGCTGGATGTAGTCCTGTGGAACGGCTTGCCATGCCATTTCCACCTGGCGCCTCAGTTGGACCAGCGTTCGTGCTGGACGTGCAGACCGCGTGAGACGACGCTTCATCCAGTCCCAAACATGCTCAATGCGGGACAGATCCGGAAATCTTGCTGGCCAGGGTAGTTGACTTACACCTTCTAGAGTACGTTGGGTGGCACGGGATACATGCGGACGTGCATTGTCCTGTTGGAACAGCAAGTTCCCTTGCCGGTCTAGGAATGGTAGAACGATGGGTTTGATGACGGTTTGGATGTAGCGTGCACTATTCAGTGTCCCCTCGACGATCACCAGTGGTGTACGGCCAGTGTAGGAGATCGCTCCCCACACCATGCTGCCGGGTGTTGGCCCTGTGTGCCTCGGTCGTATGCAGTCCTGATTGTCGCGCTCACCTGCATGGCGCCAAACACGCGTACGATCATCATTGGCACCAAGGCAGAAGCGACTCTCATCGCTGAAGACGACACGTCTCCATTCGTCCCTCCATTCACGCCTGTCGCGACACCACTGGAGGCGGGCTGCACGATGTTGGGGCGTGAGCGGAAGACGGCCTAACGGTGTGCGGGACCGTAGCCCAGCTTCATGGAGACGGTTGCGAATGGTCCTCGCCGATACCCCAGGAGCAACAGTGTCCCTAATTTGCTGGGAAGTGGCGGTGCGGTCCCCTACGGCACTGCGTAGGATCCTACGGTCTTGGCGTGCATCCGTGCGTCGCTGCGGTCCGGTCCCAGGTCGACGGGCACGTGCACCTTCCGCCGACCACTGGCGACAACATCGATGTACTGTGGAGACCTCACGCCCCACGTGTTGAGCAATTCGGCGGTACGTCCACCCGGCCTCCCGCATGCCCACTATACGCCCTCGCTCAAAGTCCGTCAACTGCACATACGGTTCACGTCCACGCTGTCGCGGATGCTACCAGTGTTAAAGACTGCGATGGAGCTCCGTATGCCACGGCAAACTGGCTGACACTGACGGCGGCGGTGCACAAATGCTGCGCAGCTAGCGCCATTCGACGGCCAACACCGCGGTTCCTGGTGTGTCCGCTGTGCCGTGCGTGTGATCATTGCTTGTACAGCCCTCTCGCAGTGTCCGGAGCAAGTATGGTGGGTCTGACACACCGGTGTCAATGTGTTCTTTTTTCCATTTCCAGGAGTGTATTTTCTTTCCTTGTGTGTGAGGAATGTTTCCTGAAAGTTTGGGCGTAACTTTTTGTAACACTCTGTATATATTTGCACGAGTGTAACATGTGCTCTCAATAATTGGAGGAGATATTTAATTTTAGATTCTTGCACTGGAATAGTCAAACACTGAGCTATAACCAGGGTTTCTTGGCTATAACCAGGGTTTCTTTATTGACAGAATTTTACCATAGGAGTCGTATGTGACGTGAAGACTTACGGGCTTATTATGGATGATGTATGTGGAGCGGTGATTTATGGATTTTTATAATGAGGATTTAATAATAACAAGTGAGGACAGCGAAATTTTTATGATTATTATTCAGACATTTATGATTTATGAAATGTACTATGGAACATTAATGTGATGATTTTACCTCTGGTGTGCTTGTCTGATGAGGAGTACTGCTAATGGTTTGCAGTAAGGTGTTATGAAACGGCAATAAAAGTCTATAAAATCACAGGAAAATAACATTTTGTTTCAACAATACGCATATTTTCTTCTCAGTGAATTGCAACGTGAGGGATTGAAGGTGCTTTCTCCCATGTTCTTGCTTGCAGTGATGGATTTTCTCTAATTCACAGAATAATAACATTTCTCATTCTTTTTCAGCTTTGGTGAACCGATTTCATCGGAACGACCTATTTTCTTAATTATTTTCATTTTATATGTCTACTTTGCTTGTTTGCAGATACTATGTACTCTTGTCTTGTACCACTTAAATTTTGTATTTGAGGTAATTATAAGTTATGGGCTCGTGCATAATTTAATGTTTTGTGATTACATTTTCATTTGCTTTGTTTTATGACTGGCAGACTACAGACAAGTCTAATAATTTCCTTTTTCCTACAGCAGCAAATTATTGTGCACGTTCCTTTCTTTCCCTCCCCTTTACCCTGTATTCTTGTGCGGACTTACTAGAGTATAGAAAAACGGTACAATCTGCTGGAATTACGATTGTACTCTCGCATAATAAAACCAGTAGTCCACTCATAACGATGTAAAAAGGAAGGGGATTGACAACAATATTTTCCTATTGATATTTTCAGATTGCACTATACATGTAAAGATTACTATAATTTAATGTTTCTTGCCTCTCACGGTATAAAACAGATTTTGATTATTATTATTCTCTTGGACATGTCACTACCAATACATCTGTATAAAATGTAATTTCGATGTTTCTATTAAGTGTTTGTTATTCTTTGTCATGTAATCTGAGAATTTACTATACTTAGTTTTATGCAAATGTTTCAGATTCATTTCCTTTCACTGTATTATAATAGAATACGTGTACATTGTAAAAGCAGCACATTCATGGACTCACATAGAATTATTCTCTGCACTGTGAGGAAGTTCACGGTATTATGGACGTGTTGTTTCTCGCGAGATCCAACATCTAATATTATGGTTTTAGATGATTTCGTGGACGTTTGGTCAAAATGACATGGCAGAACCTTTTGTGAGTGGTCTGCCTCTGAGTTTCACTGGATTAATGATGGACAAGTACCGCATCCATTGACTCTGGTCTTAGCCACCACACAAACAATCATGATATTCTTTCACTTGATGGGTTATTAGAACGGTATAAGTAATTAAAGGCACTTACACATACGCTAGGTTGTGTCCTGTGTACACTCATGCCGACAGCTTCGTGTATAACAACCGCGAGAAGACATTGCTTTGATACATGATTGCTACAACTAAAACACAACAGGCAGTCTCAGGAGCTTATACGCAGTTTAGTTACAAAAATAATAACGCCATTAATGATAATTAATTGGTACCCTCTGCTGCCTACAGGTGTTGTTATATACCTCGATGGGGACAGCTGAAAATGTGTGCCCCAACCGGGACTCGAACCCAGGATCTCCTGCTTAGATGGCAGACGCTCTATCCATCTTTTTTTTCGTTTTGTTCGATATAGTTCGTTGCGTTTGGTCTGGGCGGATGTCACATGACATCCATTCAAGTTGATCGTTTATACCTGGACTCATTTTATTTATTTATTTATTTACTTTATTACAGAGAGCAGGCAGCCCTCTGACCGAACACGCTGAGCTACCATGCCGGCAATCCATCTGAGCCACCGAGGACACAGATGAATAGCGCGACTGCAGGGACTTATCCCTTCCCGTGAGACCTACATTCCCAACCGTCCACAATCCACTTATTACTCGCGCACACTAAGGTGACGATTCCCGTAAGAGCCCGGACAACCTATGCGCATTCGCGCAGACGGAGGTCAGTGGCTGGTTAGCCTTTAACTACATATATGAAAATAGTAACTGTTCTTGAAAGAACAGATACCATTGATGACCGTGCAGCTTCTCTAGAATAACGCCTTTAATCTTACTTTTTTCCCCACAATTGATGACTTCATGACTAATGCATACTAATGTAATGGACATTTTTCTATAACTTGAGCACACTTCGTTCAAATATTTTCTGAGTCCACCTGAGCACCAATGTAAGCAACATTTGTAACTTAACTTGGAGTGGACCTGCACACTAAATGTACAAAGCTTTTTGCAAATTAATTTATGTGCGTGTGAGGACCACTACTTAAAAACAAAGTTTCTCATGACTTCTTTACCGTGAATAAATGCACGTCACATGTATATTTTGTATATTATGTGATCTTTTTTCTAACTTAACTAGCTACTTCTGTGCAGTATTCTATAGACGAATTTTTCAGTACAATCTTTGCCACATGCTAAAAAAAAAAAAAGTCTTGTAAAATTGTGGCTGGTGAGACTGTGGGATAGTGAAACAGATATACTGTGAATTTGTTATTTGCATTTATTTCTGGAATTTGTACATAGATTGTGGGAGCTAACATCTCGAACACGTTCGGGCTCACATGCGGTTCCTCTTCGTCGAAATGTCTTGGCTCAAACTAGTCTAGGGCTTGAACTGCACGTGTCGCACTACACGCCCCAAATTAGACACTTGTGTGGTTAAATTGTCTGGCTGATGGCAAGTTTGCGAAATACAAAGTTAATGTAACATACAGGGTGTTTCAAAAATGACCGGTATATTCGAAACGGCAATAAAAACTAAACGAGCAGCGATAGAAATACACCGTTTGTTGCAATATGCTTGGGACAACAGTGCATTTTCAGGCAGACAAACTTTCGAAATTACAGTAGTTACAATTTTCAACAACAGATGGCACTGCGGTCTGGGAAACTCTATAGTACGATATTTTCCACATATCCACCATGCGTAGCAATAATATGGCGTAGTCTCTGAATGAAATTACGCGAAACCTTTGAAAACGTGTCTGGCGGAATGGCTTCACATGCAGATGAGATGTACTGCTTCAGCTGTTCAGTTGTTTCAGCATTCTGGAGGTACACCTGGTCTTTCAAGTGTCCCCACAGAAAGAAGTCACAGGGGTTCATGTCTGGCGAATAGGGAGGCCAATCCACGCCGCCTCCTGTATGTTTCGGATAGCCCAAAGCAATCACACGATCATCGAAATATTCATTCAGGAAATTAAAGACGTCGGCCGTGCGATGTGGCCGTGCACCATCTTGCATAAACCACGAGGTGTTCGCAGTGTCGTCTAAGGCAGTTTGTACCGCCACAAATTCACGAAGAATGTCCAGATAGCGTGATGCAGTAATTGTTTCGGATCTGAAAAATGGGCCAATGATTCCTTTGGAAGAAATGGCGGCCCAGACCAGTACTTTTTGAGGATGCAGGGACGATGGGACTGCAACAAGGGGCTTTTCAGTTCCCCATATGCGCCAGTTCTGTTTATTGACGAAGCCGTCCAGGTAAAAATAAGCTTCGTCAGTAAACCAAATGCTGCCCACATGCATATCGCCGTCATCAATCCTGTTCACTATATCGTTAGCGAATGTCTCTCGTGCAGCACTGGTAGCGGCGCTGAGGGGTTGCCGTGTTTGAATTTTGTATGGATAGAGGTGTAAACTCTGGCGCATGAGACGATACGTGGACGTTGGTGTCATTTGGACCGCAGCTGGAACACGGCGAACGGAAACCCGAGGCCGCTGTTGGATCACCTGCTGCACTAGCTGCGCGTTGCCCTCTATGGTTGCCGTACGCGGTCTCCCTACCTTTCCAGCACGTTCATCCGTCACGTTCCCAGTCCGTTGAAATTTTTCAAACAGATCCTTTATTGTATCGCTTTTCGGTCCTTTGGTTACATTAAACCTCCGTTGAAAACTTCGTCTTGTTGCAACAACACTGTGTTCTAGGCGGTGGAATTCCAACACCAGAAAAATCCTCTGTTCTAAGGAATAAACCATGTTGTCTACAGCACACTTGCACGTTGTGAACAGCACATGCTTACAGCAGAAAGACGACGTACAGAATGGCGCACCCACAGACTGCGTTGTCTTCTATATCTTTCACATCACATGCAGCGCCATCTGTTGTTGAAAATTGTAACTACTGTAATTTCGAAAGTTTGTCCGCCTGAAAATGTACTGTTGTCCCAAGCATATTGCAACAAAAGGTATATTTCTATCGCTGCTCGTTTAGTTTTTATTGCCGTTTCAAATATACCGGTCATTTTTGAAACACCCTGTATAATAACAGTAGTAGTAATAATATCGAAAACTTAATGAACGACCCATAAATGATATGGGCCAGACAGCTGCGATTTGGTTAGTATAATGTTTATTCAGAAAGCAAACTAAAAGCGAAAGTGGTCGTAGTCAGAGTTGGTGTTACACTCCAGCGCATATCCATTTGACATAGATCGATCATTCACAATCTCATCGCGCATTACAAGTCCGCTACTCCACCTCGTTAACTGTGCGAAAAGTTAGAGTTCACACCAGGCACGCGGCTGCTCACCACTCAGAGACTAAGTCCGTCGACATCACATAACGCGAAATTTTTTATGTCGTTTCACTTCCCAGCTGCCTAAGGACCGACCGTCCGCTTTCGCGTCTGCATCCGAATTACCCCTTTGGAGTCTACAGCCAAACTGTACTCTTTGGTGTCTTGATCACAATTGTCCGTTTTCGCGTCTCCATCCGAACTGCCCCCTTCGGTGTCTCGACCAGAACTGTCCTCTGCCCGTCTCCGACCGCGTTTCCCGTGCGCCGAACATCTTCGCTCAACTGACTAGCGCAGCTCCCTTTCCTGATGCCGTCCATGTAATTGGCCTCGGCTTATGCTACATTACTTTATATTTTGACATATTTAAATAATCAAAGCTTGACCACTTTCACGTTCTAAATAAAGTAACAATAATATCCATTACATAATAAACGTTTAATTCCTTTACATAAAACCAGTACAGTTTCCTTCTTAACTTTGAATGTCACCGAGTGCTTTCTGAAAAATTAATAAAGAACAAAAGTAACTATTACGCACTAAACTTTTCAACAAATATTCTGTTACCTATTGATTCAATAAGGTGACATGCTGTCATCGTTCAGTGTGTTCAGTGTGGAGGAAATGATGATCTGATGCTTAACTGAAAATACTGATAATTTAAATTTACTGTATCTTTTAAACATATAAAGTTAGAGAGTTGATATTTACAATTTTTGTCATTTTAAATATGAAATGTCGATCGTTAATATCGATCAAGGCGTTCATATTTTACCATCCAGGTCTTTGTTAGAAAACTTGTTAATTTCACTTTAACAGTAAATCCTACAGTGAAACTTCCTGGCAGATTAAAACTGTGTGCCCGACCGAGACTCGAACTCGGGACCTTTGCCTTTCGCGGGCAAGTGCTCTACCATCTGAGCTACCGAAGCACGACTCACGTCCGCTACTCACAGCTTTACTTCTGCCAGTACCTCGTCTCCTACCTTCCAAACTTTACAGAAGCTCTCCTGCTTGCCCGCGAAAGGCAAAGGTCCCGAGTTCGAGTCTCGGTCGGGCACACAGTTTTAATCTGCCAGGAAGTTTCATATCAGCGCACACTCCGCTGCAGAGTGAAAATCTCATTCTGGAAACATCCCCCAGGCTGTGGCTAAGCCATGTCTCCGCAGTATCCTTTCTTTCAGGAGTGCTAGTTCTGGAAGGTTCGCAGGAGAGCTTCTGTAAAGTTCACAACTACTGATGTAACCTAATATTCAGTCCTGAAACGATCTCACATTTAACTTTTGCGAGAGGTACTGCCTATTGAAGTTCAGATAATACTTTTGGAAACAGTTCGCAGAATTCAAATCCAATTCTAAACTTTCCAGAGTTCATATTCCGCAACGAACACTTTCCAAAATCCAACCCTATCCCAACGCTTTGAAGGATTGTTATCCCTCAACTAACACTTTCCAAATTCCTATCCCGGACGAGCCCCCAATTGCGAGCTAACATCCCAAAGATGTTCGGGCTCACATGGGGTTCCTCTTCGTCGAAATGTCTTGGCTCAAACTCGTCTAGGGGTTGAAAAGCACGTGTTCCACTACACGCCTTAAATTAGACACTTGTGACCCTTTGGTTAAATTGTCTGGCTCATGGCAAGTCTGCGAAATACAAAGTTAATATAACATACAATAACAGTAGTAATAATATCGGGAACTAAATTAACGTCCCATAAATGATGTAGGCCGCACAGCTGAGATTTGGTTAGCATAATGTTTATTCAGAAAGCAAACTAATAGCGAAAGTGGTCGTATTTAGAGTTGCTGTTACACTCCAGCGCATATCCATTTGTCACAGTTCGATCATTCACAGTCTCATCGCGAATTACAAGTCCACTACTCCACTTTGTTCAAAATGGCTCTGAGCACTATGGGACTTAACATCTATGGTCATCAGTCCCATAGAACTTAGAACTACTTAAACCTAACTAACCTAAGGACATGACACAACACCCAGTCATCACGAGGCGGAGAAAATCCCTAACCCCGCCGGGAATCGAACCCGGGAACCCGGGCGTGGGAAGCGAGAACGCTACCACACGACCACGAGCTGCGGACTCCACTTTGTTAACTATGCGAAAAGTCAGAGTCCACACCAGGCACGCGGCTGCTCACCGCTCAGAGACTAAGTCCCGCGATACTACAAAACGCGAAATGTTCTAAGTTGTTTCACTTCCTAGCAATCGTGTTCTGCACGGAAGATGGCATTCATGTCAACGTACAACCATGCCAGCTATGTCGTCAGGGCATCTGTGAAAAGATGTAGTGTTTGCTGTCCAGCCCAACATCGACAATAGCTGTGTACACAGTCACAGACATTGCAGTATGACACAGAGATGATGCCTACCACAATCAGCGTTGGAGGGCCATACAAAGAGAGGGAACAGGGCAGTCGCAAACTGGTAATGCCCTAAGGCTTAATGTGAATCGCTCTGTTGTTTCTCGGGTGTGGCGACAGTTTACAGAGACCAAAACTGTACCCCGAAGACCCGAGCAGGGGCGACCACGTGTGACTTCAGAAGAGAGGACCGTTATTTGTAAGTAGGCTGTTTATGTTTTCTTATTGGCAACGTTACGTAGCGCTCTATATGAAAATCACTGGCTGTGCTGTGTGCAGTCTGTGGCTAGTTTGCATTGTTGTCTGCCATTGTAGTGTTGGGCAGCGGCAGCTGGATGTGAACAGCGCGTAGCGTTGCGCAGTTGGAAGTGAGCCACCAGCAGTGGTGGATGTGGGGAGAGAGATGGCGGAGTTTTGAAATTTGTCATGAACTGCTATATATATTATGACGATTAAGGTAAATACATTGTTTGTTCTCTATTAGTATCTTTCATTTGCTAACTATCCCTATCAGTAGTTAGTGCCTTCCGTAGTTTGAATCTTTTATTTAGCTGGCAGTAGTGGCGCTCGCTGTATTGCAGTAGTTCGAGTAACAAATATTTTTGTGAGGTAAGTGATTTCTGAAAGGTATAGTTTAATGTTACTCAGGGCCATTCTTTTGCAGATTGCGTTGTGCTAAAAATATTGTGTGTCAGTTTAAGCACAGTCATGTATAATTGTTCAAAGGGGACGTTTCATATGTTGCTGTAAGGGCACCACGGTACAGCCTCAGTACTGCACAGAAACTGGTATCTGCCCCCTCAGTGTCCTCTGCACGGGCCGGCCGGTGTGGCCAAGCGGTTAAAGGAGCTACAGTCTGGAACCGCGTGACCGCTACGGTCGCAGGTTCGAATCCTGCCTCGGGCATGGATGTGTGCGATGTCCTTAGGTTAGTTAGGTTTAAGTAGTTCTAAGTTCTAGGGGACTGATGACCTTAGAAGTTAAGTCCCATAGTGCTCAGAGCCATTTTTTTCCACTGCACGTGTTGTATCGAGGCAAACGATGTGCATCAGGCTTCGGCAGAGTGGCCTTTCTTGTTGGCGACATCCTGTATGCTAACCTCTGACGTGCGTTCACAGAAAGGAACGTCTAGAGTGGAGTCATCAAGAAGCCACTTGGACGGTCGAACAGTGGACCAATGTTGTTTTCACACATGAGTGATTCTCGGTGGATTCGCAGCTGGAGGGAACGTAGGACACGAAATCGGCACCCACACATTGTGGAAAGAGACGGAGATCGAGAAGAATCCCTAATGGTGTGGGCAGGTATTACGTGTGCCGTGTGCCACTCCGCCCCCACTTCATGAGACTGTACGGGTGAATTGGCAAAGTGTAACAGCTGTCAGGTATCGTAACGAGATCTTAGGGCCTCATTTAAGAATGTTGCGAGGCGTTGTTGGCCCAGTCGTTGTACTGATGTACGATAATTCTCGACCTCATGGAGCATGGGTGCTCGATGTTTTCTCGGAAACGGGAGATATAGCAAGCACGGCGTGGCCTGCTCGTTCTCCCAATTTGAATTTCACAGAGCATGTCTGGTATGCACCAGGGAGACGACATGCATCACGTTAGCATCCATCAATCACTCTCCGAGACTGCGAGCAGCTCTGCGGGAAGGATGGGCGTTACTGCGTCAACATGAGGCTGGTGACGTCATTCACAGCATGCTCCGTCGTTGTCAGGTCTGTATTACCGCCAGAAGTGGTCATACCTGTTGTGTCTAGACAAGACAGCCTAGACACAATGAGAGGAAGCCGAAAGGCACGCGCTTAAACTCACGCAGGCTGGCGTGAGGTCTGAAACAGGATACGTAATGAATGCTATAAAGAAAAGTACGTAGCTTCTGGAATACTTAACTTTAATCCACATTTGTAGAACATCGCTCTTGATGATACATTAATAGAATCTCAATATCTATACTGGTAATGGCGCCTTGCTAGGTCGTACCAAATGTAGCTGAAGGCTATGCTAACTATCGTCTCGGCAAATGAGAGCGTAATTCTCAGTGAACCATGGCTAGCAACGTCGGCTGTACAACTGGGGCGAGTGCTAGTACGTCTCTGTAGACCTGCCATGTGGCGGCGCTCGGTCTGCAATTACTGACAGTGGCGACACGCGGGTCCGACGTATACTAGCGGACCGCGGCCGATTTAAAAGCTACCACCTAGCAAGTGTGGTGTCTGGCGGTGACACCACAATACCAATACTGAGCAAATTAACCAATTGTCGGAATGTGTGTGCAAATCCGTTAAGATGGAAAAAATGAAGAACATTTTTATCTCCCGATATGCGCCTTGCTGTTGTTTGCGTTTTGTATTTGTTCACTGTTTCTACTTTACTATCACCTGCTTATACTGTTCTGTCGAAAAATAAAGTCAGCCTTGTAAAATGTCCTTTTGTTACTTTAATTTTGAACACCAGTGTACTTGAACATTGCTTTATTAGTAGGTTGTCACGCCACAGCAAAGGTATATGTTGGAACAATGTGGACGTTGCATTCTTGGTTCAGAAATAATTGCACAAGTCTTGGAGACGCAATTCTTCCTAGAATTCATATTGGAATGTAGTAATGAACTGGCGGTGGGGCGCATGCGTCGTCTGTTCCACCATGCAATTAGAGTTATAGCCAGTCGAGCGAGATGTTCTCGTCGGCTGTTTTCGAGTGTGCTTACACATACAGAGAATCACACATGGTGCGGTATGTTTCTCTGGAGGTACTTTTTCGTCTGTGGTTACCGCTTACGGATAGTAGTGCGACGATGTTATGGATAGTAGTGCGGTGATGTTCACCTTGAGTATTTCGCTTGCGGATCACCAGCGCCTGAGTTGCGTTATCGGCAATGTTTTGTACTACGTGGCATAAACACGTGGAGTGCAAGTCACGATGTTACGTCTTTAGGTGGATAGGAACAATAAGGCAAATGTTCCTGATGAACAATGGAAGATAATCACAAGTCCTTATGTACTACAAATTACAAAAGAATGTCATTTTATGTCTTTGCAGCAGCTGTTATTTGAAGATACCTGTACGTCGATTTTTGATATTTATTGACAGGTTTCAGAGAGAAAGGTGAATTTGTGCCGATATCTGATCTATCCTGACAGCACAGTAAGTACCATAGTAATAAAATTGTTTAAATGAAGTAAAGCAGTAAGGCACTGTTTCTTTCATTAACAAACATTTCAAATTTTTCTTATGATTTACTATGTATTTGTTTGTGTAAACATTCATTCTAAAAACACGGCGACAAAATATGCACTACGGATCGTGCAGAAGACTACGGACTTCCGGACGGCGAGCTAGAAGCAAACATGGAGGGGCACTGGGCAGGCAGGCAGCAAGAATTGGAGGCTCGTCCCTGACCTCATGCAACCACCGGGGGCGCAGCTGCCGGCGCGATGTGACAGCAGAGCGCCACTCCGTGTGAGCGACCAGCTGATATGATGATATCACTGCATGGCCGCATCGGCATCTGTCAGCTACAGGCGACCCCCCCTCCCCTGAGGTGACAGGGCAGGCAGATGGCTGATGACACTGGGGCAGCTCAAGGGCGACAGAGGCACACACAGAGTACCATTCGTCCCTTTCAATAGTGCCGGCAGAGAGTGAAAGGAGTTACATGCGCTATGGCTGAAAGCATCAGCTGGGGTGCCTCTCCTGCAGCCATCAGGTAATGGAGGCTCCCCCCTGACATCACATGACCACTGGGGGCACCGCTGTTTGACGCAACAGTCTCGAGAGACCGGACCGGAATGTAATGCCAGTACCGCCGGATCAAGTGACTGATGCCTCTGGACACTTGCCACACCACTGACAACTCCCGCTTGAGGAAAGTCTTCGACATGAACGACAGTTTGTCAACTGCTGACCCATCTCTGGTCTGTTAATAGTCCAGGTTCTACCACAGACACTGGTACTACCACTGATGCTGTAAAGTAAAGGGGTAACCCTTCTCTTAGTACCAACGCACTCTACACAGCTGCCACTTCCAACCTGTTACACACCCCAGAAGTGTAGTGCTGTGTTTATTTGTGTGTCTAATCTGGTACCGGGTTTCGAATACGCGCCAGACGGCATGGAGCTCGAATACGACCAGAGGTCTCTGCAGCCGTCGCGCCGTAAGCTGTGGCTGCACGCACGTCTGGCCCACTGGCCCACGTATATTGTGGGGGCGCCACTGTGGAGCACGAGGTCCCAGCGGCCAATAGCGACGTACAGTCTGATATGCGCATGAGTTTCTCGACATCTCGCTTACAGACGTCGTGTTTATTTTGCTTATTTCCGTGTTCTAGTGAACGTTGTTCATTTTGTGAGGTTTTCGCTCGTGACCCCGTTGCTTCTTGCATTTTCTTGTTCTTGGTGTCTTGCTCGGTCGTCTGTCGTTGTGCATGTCCATCCTTTCCCGTTCTTCCATCTTGTTTGTTCGCAGGCCGCTCCCGTTCGGTCCCGCCACACTTTCGTTCATGGCCACCTCGTGACTATTCCGATCGCGGTTACAACATCGAACGTCAAGTTAATTTTTGAACTCCTTAAAGACCCTTGTGAATGGAGCAGTAGGAGACTTAAAATGTGCTCATTTTTTTGTTCTTATTTTTATATGCTTTGCTGTCTTTATTTTATTAGGTTGGATGAAATTTTTCATTTTTCTTTCTTACTACACTCCTGGAAATTGAAATAAGAACACCGTGAATTCATTGTCCCAGGAAGGGGAAACTTTATTGACACATTCCTGGGGTCAGATACATCACATGATCACACTGACAGAACCACAGGCACATAGACACAGGCAACAGAGCATGCACAATGTCGGCACTAGTACAGTGTATATCCACCTTTCGCAGCAATGCAGGCTGCTATTCTCCCATGGAGACGATCGTAGAGATGCTGGATGTAGTCCTGTGGAACGGCTTGCCATGCCATTTCCGCCTGGCGCCTCAGTTGGACCAGCGTTCGTGCTGGACGTGCAGACTGCGTGAGACGACGCTTCATCCAGTCCCAAACATGCTCAATGGGGGACAGATCCGGAGATCTTGCTGGCCAGGGTAGTTGACTTACACCTTCTAGAGCACGTTGGGTGGCACGGGATACATGCGGACGTGCATTGTCCTGTTGGAACAGCAAGTTCCCTTCCCGGTCTAGGAATGGTAGAACGATGGGTTCGATGACGGTTTGGATGTACCGTGCACTATTCAGTGTCCCCTCGACGATCACCAGTGGTGTACGGCCAGTGTAGGAGATCGCTCCCCACACCATGATGCCGGGTGTTGGCCCTGTGTGCCTCGGTCGTATGCAGTCCTGATTGTGGCGCTCACCTGCACAGCGCCAAACACGCATACGACCATCATTGGCACCAAGGCAGAAGGGACTCTCATCGCTGAAGACGACACGTCTCCATTCGTCCCTCCATTCACGCCTGTCGCGACACCACTGGAGGCGGGCTGCACGATGTTGGGGCGTGAGCGGAAGACGGCCTAACGGTGTGCGGGACCGTAGCCCAGCTTCATGGAGACGGTTGCGAATGGTCCTCGCCGTTACCCCAGGAGCAACAGTGTCCCTAATTTGCTGGGAAGTGGCGGTGCGGTCCCCTACGGCACTGCGTAGGATCCTACGGTCTTGGCGTGCATCCGTGCGTCGCTGCGGTCCGGTCCCAGGTCGACGGGCACGTGCACGTTCCGCCGACCACTGGCGACAACATCGATGTACTGTGGAGACCTCACGCCCCACGTGTTGAGCAATTCGGCGGTACGTCCACCCGGCCTCTCGCATGCCCACTACACGCCCTCGCTCAAAGTCCGTCAACTGCACATACGGTTCACGTCCACGCTGTCGCGGCATGCTACCAGTGTTAAAGACTGCGATGGAGCTCCGTATGCCACGGCAAACTGGCTGACACTGACGGCGGTGGTGCACAAATGCTGCGCAGCTAGCGCCATTCGACGGCCAACACCGCGGTTCCTGGTGTGTCCGCTGTGCCGTGCGTGTGATCATTGCTTGTACAGCCCTCTTGCAGTGTCCGGAGCAAGTATGGTGGGTCTGACACACCGTTGTCAATGTGTTCTTTTTTCCATTTCCAGGAGTGTATTTTGGTCCTGAGGGACAACACCAGTTTCAGATGTATACTGGGGTAAAAGGTGAATCTCATCTGAAATTTAAGATTGACGAAAGCTCACACACAACAAATACACTGATGTTGAAACATTGTTTTGAAATTGCCTCATGTTTTTATTTTGTCTTTGTCATTTGTGTGAAGTATCGCCAAGTTTCACATGTCATTCAAGTGTTACATATTTTGTGGTGACACCATTTACACCATTGTACTAAGAGATATTCATTTACTGAATGGCTGGATAGAATTTGACATCTTATTTGTCTCTGTGGAAGATTGAATCACTGTGAATCCTTGGGTAGAGAAAATAAATTTTCTGAGACAGAGAATGCTTTCTGCTCAACGATATTGTGTTGTGGTTAGGGAAACCAATCATCTCTGATCTCAGCTATGGTGTGAATGGCTTAGTTAAATGTCTGCATGACGTTTTAACCATTCAGTCATTGTAGGTATGGTCAGAGGTGTATGTCGAAGACCAGGAACAACTCTGACACCCATAAAATCGCAGATCTTTTGCAGTCATGCAGCAGTGAGTGTACGACCCCTGACTGATTCACATCAAAACAGGGTGTGATATTTCATGTTTTTGGTTGGCAAAGTTGTCATCTAGAAAGACCCAGTTGAAGTGTCATAATTTCTTCTGCTCCATATCACACTATCCCCTTCACTGAAGTGTGACACCCCTATGCAGAAATTTTTGGGTACTGGGGAGGTAGTGAGAGATGCCTCCCCACTTCTTCATTTAACATTAATAGAATAATGTTTTGGCAAATACTGAATCTCAGATTCTGCCACATCAGTAAATGTCATCTATTAAGAATGTATCAATGCTTACTGCAAGTTATCAAATAATGACTGCAAACTTACTTTTCCATGTGTTGTGTTGGTGCATAGCTACATATCATTTTTCCGTAAGTTAGACACACATAACAGAGACCTGAGTCGTCAATAAATACATTGTCCTTCGTTATGTACAACATTCTGCCAACACTGGGGTAACTATTCACCCACGTGATGGTAATAATCACCTGTTTTTGAGGCATGCTCAGAGTGCATTTCCATCCAGAAACTAAGTTCCCTGAAGGTTGTTCTGTAAAGAGCGGTATAGGTTTAAATATGAGGGAGCAAGATCATGTTACTCAGGTGACCGTGGAATGATTTCTTAAACTAACTCTCTATAGTGTTTTTTCTGTCTGAGGGGTAACACGGCACTCTCTTACTTAAAATTTCATATTTTATGTCACGGTCTTGACGTTCCCCACTGTTAAATTTTCTATATGTGGTCAAAGACTTTTTACACGATGAACTTGGGGGCAGAATGTTCTTATAAATGCATGTGTAATTTGTAAAGGTTTTTTACTCAATAAGTCATAGTCGAGACGACGGAGAACTGGGAGAGAGGTGAGCTGGGTGCCATAAATGCACAGTGCAGCGACTGGGCTATGTGAGTGATTCTGCGAAGCAGCACTCAGTGTATCAGACTGGCAGAGTGACTTCTGCTCAAAGCCATCTCCTCCTTCCGCTTAGGGCTGAAGAGACGGCGCCAGGTCACAAAACAATTTATGTGGGCGATGTGGCAGTCAATCACAAAGACGGCTAGATAGTGGAAACTGGATGGAGGAAGCGATTTAAGAGAGACTGCTCTAAACTTAGCCTTTGTGCAAATGGTAGTAAAGTCATAAAACTCAATGTATTTGTATGATATACGATAGAACGATTACGGACAGAGTGGCTGGTGGATCTGTTTACTGGATGCAAGACTGTAACTGCCCCAACGCCAGGAAGATAGCGAACGACAAAAACACGTATTTCACGGTCATGACGGTCTGGGAAGCTTAACAGTCTTCTTTCAGCAACTGGAAATGGTTGGCCTGGAAAGATCAGTTCTCCCCATACGTCAGGGACAGCGGCCCCATCTAGATAGATGTTTTTTTTTTTCAAAACATGGCCAAGCTTGCCGTGGGAATGACGGCTTTCTAGTCTAAAGATCTTCATTATTCAGACAAGGGAGATCTGGAATCGCTGATTGGCTCCTCTCAGGATATGAAAAGTTGAGGCCTGCTCCCCCAGAGTGGGAAACTCGATGTTGTCTGGATTGGCTACCAGGCTAACATAACAGTCAAGAGCGAAGATACAATGATGATAGTTCTGTTGGTTAGGTCTGTGCAATCTGGGGGCAGTTTCGTTTTTGCTGAATCGGCTCCAGAAGTGAGGCTTGGTGGAAAGTGATTGTGATGCTTTGCATTCTTATTCTTCTGGTCCTCCCCTGGTGGACAAATTCAGGTCATATCTTGTGGGTGAAACTTGTGATCTGCAAGTTGTGTTGGACTAAGAGCCAGTGCCAGTTTCCAACAGTACCGACAGTGGAAATCCATACCATCTCGGACATATCGTGTGTCACAAGGATGAACTTATTTGTACTGAGTCAGCCGTCTGTCGATTGACAATTTCAGTACCCACCGTCGTGGCTGTGATTCAAATTGGTTTCGCCAGACCAGCGAATGGGTGCAGCTCACACTAAAATCTGCTGGGATTTCATAGCTCTGGTAGGAAATTTTCCCGCATTCTGATAATCAGAACGCCAGGAAGCGTACTTTGAAAATTTTCGAGGACACGATGGAAATAAGAGCTGCCGCAGCGCACCGCTCCTCGCCCACAGCACGCCGTTTCCTGCTGCCGCCTGAATCAAGGTGAAAGGGTAAACTACTGCTGCACCAGCGTAGGTTTGTTAAATGGTAATCACAGCTCCCTGTTGTCAGACGAACCATAGTTTGTGGTATACTTGGTCGTAGTTGATACGATTTGAATAGAATTGGGCCTCACAGTGGATTCATGTAAACTAAGTCAGATTGCGTTTTAAAAGGGATTAGTTCAGGGGAGAATTTTGTATAGCTTCCACCCCATCATATGCATTTCCAATCAAACACCATTCCTTTCCTGATTTATGTTTTTCCTTTTTGGTCAGCTGGATGTAGTTAAAAAGGATTAATGAAAACTTGTCATTATTTTCTGTACTTAAAAACGCCACAGTTCTCATTCATACTACTTTAACTACTCACACAGCCTTCCTGGTCGTGGTTTTTGGATTGCTTCTGTCGGACGTCTCGCTTGTTGACAATAAATGTCAGCAGTGGCGGTTAAACCTTGGGGAAGGAATTCATAGTACACCACAGCTTCGCTGCTTCATCACATGCATAACATTACCAGTTGTGGATGCGGGCAGGTCTTTGTGTAGGGGCTGCTGCTTTGTTCGGATTCAGTCATTCCTTTCCTTTCCTTTTTTTTATTTTGGTCATCAGTCTACTGACTGGTTTGATGCGGCCCGCCACGAATTCCTTTCCTGTGCTAACCGCTTCATCTCAGAGTAGCACTTGCAACCTACGTCCTCAATTATTTGCTTGACGTATTACAATCTCTGTCTTGCTCTACAGTTTTTGCCCTCTACAGCTCCCTCTAGTACCATGGAAGTCATTCCCTCATGTCTTAGCAGATGTCCTATCACCCTGTCCCTTCTCCTTATCAGTGTTTTCCACATATTCCTTTTCTCTCCGATTCTGCATAGAACCTCCTCATTCCTTACCTTATCAGTCCACCTAACTTTCAACATTCGTCTATAGCACCACATCTCAAATGCTTCGATTCTCTTCTGTTCCGGTTTTCCCACAGTCCATGTTTCACTACCATACAATGCTGTACTCCAGACGTACATCCTCAGAAATTTCTTCCTCAAATTAAGGCCAGTATTTGATACTAGTAGACTTCTCTGGGCCAGAAATGCCTTTTTTGCCATAGCGAGCCTGCTTTTGATGTCCTCCTTGCTCCGTCCGTCGTTGGTTATTTTACTGCCTAGGTAGCAGAATTCCTTAACTTCATTGACTTCGTGACCATCAATCCTGATATTAAGTTTCTCGCTGTTCTCATTTCTACTACTTCTCGTTACCTTCGTCTTTCTCCTATTTACTCTCAAACCATACTGTGTACTCACTAGACTGTTCATTCCGTTCAGCAGATCATTTGATTCTTCTTCACTTTCACTCAGGATAGCAATGTCATCAGCGAATCGTATCACTGATATTGAATTTTAATTCCACTCCTGAACCTTTCTTTTATTTCCATCATTGCTTCCTCGATGTGCAGATTGAAGAGTAGGGGCGAAATGCTACAGCCTTGTATTACACCCTTCTTAATACGAGCACTTCGTTCTTGATCGGTCACTCTTATTATTCCCTCTTGGTTGTTGTACATATTGTATATGACCCGTCTCCCCTATCGCTTACCCCTACTTTTTTCAGAATCTCGAACAGCTTGCACCATTTTATATTGTCGAACGCTTTTTCCAGGTCGACAAATCCTATCAAAGTGTCTCGATTTTTCTTTAGCCTTGCTTCCATTATTAGCCGTAACGTCAGAATTGCCTCTCTCGTCCCTTTACTTTTCCTAAAGCCAAACTGATCGTCACCTAGCGCATTCTCAATTTTCTTTTCCATCCTTCTGTATATTATTCTTGTAAGCAGGTTCGATGCATGAGCTGTTAAGCTGATTGTGCGATAATTCTCGCACTTGCCAGCTCTTGCCGTCTTCGGAATTGTGTGGGTGATGATTTTCCGAAAGTCAGATGGTATATCGCCAGACTCATACATTCTACACACCAACGCGAATAGTCGTTTTGTTGCCACTTCCCCCAATGATTTTAGAAATTCTGATGGAATGTTATCCATCCCTTCTGCCTTATTTGACCGTAAGTCCTCCAAAGCTTTTTTAAATTCCGATTCTAAAACTGGATCCCCTATCTCTTCTAAATCGACTCCTGTTTCTTCTTCTATCACATCTCACAAATCTTAACCCTCATAGAGGCTTTCAATGTATTCTTTCCACTTATCTGCTCTCTCCTCTGCATTTAACAGTGGAATTCCCATTGCACTGTTAATGTTACCACCGTTGCTTTTAATGTCACCAAAGGTTGTTTTGACTTTCCTGTATGCTGAGTCTGTCCTTCCGACAATCATATCTTTTTCGATGTCTTCACATTTTTCCTGTAGCCATTTCGCCTTAGCTTCACTGCACTTCCTATTTATTTCATTCCTCAGCGACTTGTATTTCTGTATTCCTGATTTTCCCGGAACATGTTTGTACTTCCTCCTTTCATCAATCAACTGAAGTATTTCTTCTGTTACCCATGGTTTCTTCGCAGCTACCTTCTTTGTACCTATGTTTTCCTTCCCAACTTCTGTGATGGCCCTTTTTAGAGATGTCCATTCGCCTTCAACTGTACTGCCTACTGCGCTATTCCTTATTGCTGTATCTATAGCGTTAGAGAACTTCAAACGTATCTCGTCATTCCTTAGAACTTCCGAATCCCACTTCTTTGCGTATTGATTCTTCCTGACTAATGTCTTGAACTTCAGCCTACTCTTCATCACTACTATATTGTGATCAGAGTCTACATCTGCTCCTGGGTACGCCTTACAATCCAGTAACTGATTTCGGAATCTCTGTCTGACCATGATGTAATCTAATTGAAATCTTCCCGTATCTCCCGGCCTATTCCAAGTATACCTCCTCCTCTTGTGATTCTTGAACAGGGTATTCGCTATTACTAGCTGAAACTTGCTGCAGAACTCAATTAGTCTTTCTCCTCTTTCATTCCTTGTCCCAAGCCCATATTCTCCTGTAACCTCTCCTTCTACTCCTTCCCCTACAACTGCATTCCAGTCGCCCATGACTATTAGATTTTCGTCCCCCTTTACATACTGCATTACCCTTTCAATATCCTCATACACTATCTCTAACTGTTCATCTTCAGCTTGCGACGTCGGCATGTATACCTGAACTATCGTTGTCGGTGTTGGTCTGCTGTCGATTCTGATTAGAACAACCAGGTCACTGAACTGTTCACAGTAACACACCCTCTGCCCTACCTTCCTATTCATAACGAATCCTACACCTGTTACACCATTTTCTGCTGCTGTTGATATTACCCGATACTCATCTGACCAGAAATCCTTGTCTTCCTTCCACTTCACTTCACTGACCCCTACTATATCTAGATTGAGCCTTTGCATTTCCCTTTTCAGATTTTCTAGTTTCCGTACCACGTTCAAGCTTCTGACATTTCACGCCCCGACTCGTGACCTTATGTTAGCGTAAACACACCATTTCTGGTCAGCGGTAACGTTACAAGTTAAATTGACTAGATTGTTCACGAGTCAGTTGATGATGAGCAAGCACAAATGTACGCATGGCCGCCCGCAGATTTTTTTGTGATTTTGGCTTAAAGGACGTGGTATCGTTACAAACGAGTTTTGAACCTTTCCCACTGCTTGCAAATGTTGCACAGTTCATCACATACTCCAATTCTCGAATACACTGATGTGCATCACTGTGGATTAATGCGTTTAAGCGTTTCTCATCAAACCGTGTAGGTCTTCCTGAACTCGGAAGGCCACCAATGTCGAAACGATCCTTCTTAAATCGCTGTGTCCATTCCCATATACAGAGAAAATATTTCTGGCTGGCTCCTTCTATTGAACTCCAACAAAATAGGATATCGGAATTTCTCCACTTGGTACTCCACTTTCTAGCATCCACAGCCCATCTTGCTGTATCCAAATGACAAAATTACAATAGGCAAACTTAAACAGCAACAGTGAACTACAAATAAAAATTACAATCGATAATTAAACACATAGCAACCGGAAAACAAACATGCAGAAAGATAAACGCTATGAACTTAACGCAGCATCTTAATATAAGATAATGACATTGCCTTCAGTGAAGATCGATATTAACATACACTTCGATGCCCAGAATATGTGTATGGAACTCTTGCAGTAGTACAGCCACTTCTAAAATGTCTCTGTTTCATTATTGGTCTCCTAAACTACTGTTACTCATTTTACGAATCAAGAGTTCCAGGAAATCGTGTGAGCAAGACAATGCAGTTCAGCCGTGTTTGCAGCTGTTCAAAAAATGTGTGTGAAATCTTATGGGACTTAACTGCTAAGGTCATCAGTCCCTAAGCTTACACACTACTGAACCTAAATTATCCTAAGGACAAACACACACACCCATGTCCGAGGGAGGACTCGAGCCTCCGCCGGAATCAGCTGCACACTCCATGACTGCAGCGCCTCAAACTGCTCGGCTAATCACGCGCGGCCGTTTGCAGCTTGCATATCGCATGCTTCTTAATTTGTTGAAACTAAAAGGGTCATGATATTGTGAAACACTATTTCATATAAATGCTTAGTTGATAGGAAAGTTATCTGTATTACAAAATGTAATATTCTCAGAATCATGTCTACTGACATTTAATGCTTTGAAGATTTTTGCTTACGAGTTCTGAGAAACATAACATACACAAATCTCCAGACAAGAGTGCAGTTGGAGACTGTATGAATCGATCGAGACAGCATGCATGATCACCTTGCTAGCTCAGCGTTAGACAGCTGTATTAACTCAGCATAGTGCTTTAGCAGCAGCTGAAACTGTTAATTCCACACCACGTGCCCCAATTAAACAGAACTCTAGAAAGGATTTCCCAGCGGAAATAAATAAAATTAATGCATTGTGGCTTTTTTATTATTTCACACAATAAATCATTCAGAATTTGCATGCAGTTTTTTTATTTTCACACAATAAATTAGTTACAAATCAAATATATTTTTCTTCTTTTTCTTTATTTCCACTCAGAATAAAATCAGTCATCATTTTTCAGCCAGTGGTGACTCCAAACTAAGACATACATCTTATCTGGAATTATAAAACGTTTATCATTGGGTGATAGTAAACTGAGCTTGCACTGTTTAACAGTACAAACTACAGGACGGGCAGGTTGATTAACATACTGTAAACTTGTTTTAACAGCAAATTTTACACACATCTTCGGTAATCAACAGTGGTTAACTCTTCCACAGAAGATGGTTTCACTTCCATTTCTCTGCACATTACACATCCTGATTCAGTATGCAGCGCAAGCGTTTTAGCCCACAGACCAACAGTTTCTGTAACTGTTTCGGTATTCAACTCGTGTTTCATTAAACCAAACTCGTTTTTATTCGCAAGTACAATATCGTACTTCTTATTTGCAGGGAAACGTGAAGTATTTGGTATCTTAATATGATAATTTTGTATATTTGGTATCTTAATATGATAATTTAAGCTACGAGTATCAATCTATCACAGTTTTAGACGGCTTGCTGTAACTTGTTCAGTTATATACATAGCGACATTCTAGAAGATTGATGTCTGAAAATGTCTAAAATAGCCACTCTTTCTGCTACTGTCTAATCAAACACTATGTTTAATCTATTTAATTCAGTTTCGTTAAAAATGAAGGTCTTCGATAATTTGTTTTAGCGGGTGTTCCATATCCACCTTCTCAGGATGTTGCTAGCTATAAGTCTCTTATCTTTCGCACGGTATGCTTAGTGTACCAAACACATTCATGAATTTCACCTGGTAGTAAACTTTTGATTTTCACAATTGGAGGTAATAACCACCTGTTACTCACATACCCTCATGGAAATTTGTCATTCTGACTGAAAAAACCAAACTGGCGTTCATCAGAAAATATTTCTTCATTTTCTTGAGTTTTTTTATTGCAAGAAAGTTCCATATTTCTTTTGAGAATACGTCCAAAAATTGGAGGAATACATAAGCCCGAAATTCATGCTGCATCTTATCTCTCGATTCATTACCGTAATACTATTTGTAAACGACATATACTTCTTCATATTCGATGGGAACCCTTCTTGATCACCAGCTGTCATCGTTTCTTTGTATATGTTTGTGATAATGAAAATGACCATCGTAATTGTTCAAGTTGTGAAATCGACTGAGATTGTAAGATGAAACCTAGAGTTCAGGCGGTATAGTGGTATGTGCAGCATCCTCATACGCGCCACTAAAATGACACTGACCTCTAAGTTTAACATCTCCTTCGGTAAATGCTTCTGGAAAAATATGGAAGACCTCAGCTGAAGGAAATGCTAAATCATCTACGGAACTTATGTCCATCTTCTTATTTTACAGCAAAAACTCATTTACAAGCTCATCAATTACAGCCAGCTGTTCAGTGAACAGCTGCGATGATTAATATTTAAAGTCTCAATATTTATCATCGGAGCTAAAGTGAATGTAATACAGCATACTGAATGGAGTATATAAATGTAAATTATCGTATGACGAACCAGATTTAATACTAAAACTGCACGTAACTGTTGCTTCTGGGATGCAGTCCATATCAGCACAAATTATAAAGGGCAGCTATAGCGTTTGCCAAAACTTGGTGAACGTTATACTCTCATTACACCCACCAGGCATGATAATGTAGAGTGCCTAAAAATATGTGCAGTCAATCAAGTGTGCATCGAATATTTCCTTAGAAAAGAAAAAATAACACACATTTTACTCATATACTCGAACAGAAACTTCATGATCACTGCTATGTACTAACTTTAAAATCTTTTTCATGTGGCACAAACGGTAATTATCTGTATTAGTAACATGCATTATTAATATATTTACGTCCTCCTCGTGATAGTGCATTGTGACATACAGTGACTTCTTTGTCGTCTTCTCTCTACCCTCTTCATTTTTATGATCCCCCTCATCTTCTTGCGCAAGCAACCACTCATAATCAGAATTCTGGATATCGTACACAATAATATTATTCGACCATCTGTTACGTATCTGTGGTATCAAATAAAAATTTGCGTCAGGTATTTTCGTTATTAAATCAGTAACTGCGCAATTTAATTAAGACATGTCAGTGGTACTGTTTCAATTGTCCACACTTTCTTCAGCGTGAAGAAAAATTCGAGCACTTGGACTTCGTAGAGGGATTCCTCACATACTAGCAATACAAAAACGTCTGTCACTAAATTTCGTTCTGCGCATATATCCGGCAGTAAAGGAACTTTATAGATTGGCAATCTAGCAACACTCTAATCGCATGTGTGGTAACCACCTCTGTCAGCACATAGTGGTAATGCTATCCAGTTGGTCTAGTGGATAGCGTTTAGGATTACCATGCTGGAGTCGAGGGTTCGATCCTAGATCGAAGCGTATTTGTTTTTATTTGCCCATTTCATTCTGCCATATATGCTGTAGTATACTCTGTTTCTTAGGCCACATGTATCCGACATTTACGTAGTACAGTGTTCTGTAACGGTGAACACAACAGAAACGTGGTCAGACAAGTCAGAAATAGACAGTTGAAACAAATGACCTGTCACAGGACACAATGACTACAAAAACAATTTCAATTTCGCGATGCTAGAGATGACCCCACACTTAAATAACTCAACATCTACGTGTCATTTTTAGTACATGCAGTTCGTCCTCTCAGATGTAACACATTAGCAACCAGTGACAATAAAAATTTTCATATTAATGACCGCATGTCGTTTACAAAAGAATGCGTTGTCGTTAGAGCAGATCCTCAAATCGACCCCATTACTCGTCTAAACACTGCGTGACCCTTGGATCATCCACCTCTTGACTCTTCACAATAAGGTTGCATCCACAAAGAGAAGTGCAACTATCAGTTCTTCCACATGTGTCGGAGGAGTAGAATACGCGCGCTCTTTCAAGTGTTCTCAAAGGAAGAAATCCTGGATATTTAGGTCAGGTGAACACGGATGCCATACAACTTGATCTACCCGTCCAAGTCGTTTCTCTGGAAATGTTCTATTTAAATATCGTTGCACATTAATTCCAAAGTATGGAAGTGCACTATGATGTTGGAACAGTAGCCTCAGCCGAACATGATGTTTCTAAACTAATGTGGACTATTTTGAGAATCTTCATGATACCTTCGTGCAGTCAGTCATTTAGGCAATAAGTGTGGAACCAAACTCCTGTCTCCCAATATTCCTGCCCAGACATCGATGCCAAAGCGAACTTTATATCCACGGTAGCGGATGATGCACGGGTTGACATCACACCAGTGGTGGGTGTTGCGCATACTGAAGACAAAGACACGAGTGAACACTACTTTATCCGATCACATTAAGGTGATTATGAAGTCGTCGTTGGCTTTCTGTTGATGTTGGAACCATTCACAGTAGTTCATCCGAAGACTGCAGCCTGCAGGATGCAGGTGTTGCGTTACAGAATAATGATAGGGGTGCAGACCTTGTTCGTGCAGCACGTCAGCGACCTACGTTGCCAAACATGCAGATGCCTAGCTACGCTACGTGTACTTCTCTGGTGTTTCTGGTGTATGACCTCTACAATACCTTTCTCAGTTGCTGGAGCACGGCGAGTCCGTTTACGCCCACAGTCACACAATTGTTGGAGAGAATCTGTCTCCCGAACACAAAGCTCCTGGGGTAGAAACACATTTTTATCTGGATGACGTCGACCAGGATGCCTAGCAGGATGTTCACGAGGGGCAACACGGGCCCGGTTCTCAGATTCACCAAGGGCAAGATGCATATCCACGTATTCATCGTGTGTGTATGCCATTCGTTTTAGAGTAACACAAGAGGAAAATACGATATACGCGCGAATGTACATAGAGTTTGTCACGTGCACGTTACTCCGGTAGCAATTACAGCCTCTCTGGTGAACAGCGCATAAAGCGCAAGCGCGTCATTAGTCGTAGCAGGATGTTCCCTAACGA
This sequence comes from Schistocerca cancellata, assembly GCF_023864275.1. NCBI lineage: Eukaryota > Metazoa > Arthropoda > Insecta > Orthoptera > Acrididae > Schistocerca > Schistocerca cancellata. The sequence goes on along the minus strand of NC_064631.1, from coordinate 79,869,476 downwards.
GTACCACCTCTCTTACAGCTATTGTTCACCATGGTTCATCCTGACACCGCTAACTGTGATCTGTTCGTTTCCGAATTACACTGTTTCCCTAACCGTAATGGACTAAACGTTTCCTCATTTCCATAGATTATGATGATGATAGTAATAATAGTAACACGTGTAGACACATTCAAAACAGCAATTACTTATCAGACTCAGTGTTGAAAGATGTAATTAGTGGTTCCATGGTGATAACTCATACAAATGGGAACGTAGTTTGGAAATTGTTTGCAAAGCATATTCCTAGTCCTACTGGTGGCATAAGGCCTTAACGAAGTGTAATGGACCTGAACTTCACAAGAACAATGCATTGTTGATACTAATCTATGGGGCCATTGGCAGAGGACTTGCAGTGGTGCGAAGCAGTTTATGTCCCCAACGTGCAAAAGGCTTCTTCAAAAGATGGCCATTGGAAACTATACTGCTTCCATTTCTGTGTACGTAATGTTTTGTAGAAAACCCGCAGTAATGGCTGAATGACGGTTATAGCGCCGGATACCGCACCATGCAGACTACATTTTGCGAAGAAAAAACAAGTACGCCTCCACCCAAAACTGAACCTTCGATCTCTGTAAGCGAATCCAAAATACTATCCATTGCATCAGCCGCACAGCAGTACGTGTATATGCTGCCAAAAGTAGTTACCGTACATATGATTACAGTGTTGCCATATTGACAGATTTAACGTCTATTTACTGTCGGAGATATGCGCAGGACGAAATTTTGGGACGTACATTTTTGTATTGCTAGTATGTGAGGAATCGCGCTGCCAAGTCCGAGTGCGCAAAATTTTTCTTCCACCTGTATTTGCAGATTATGCAGGCCGACGAAACGGAATGACACCACAAACATAATCGCCAAATTTACGATAGCCGTAACGAAAATTCTCATTCCTAGCAAGAACACTTACTGATAACTGGGAAGGTGAGTAACCTGTAAAATTAAAGAGATTGATGAGCCAACACCACGAATGCTTCTAAAGAATACTCTAATAGCTTTTATTACTATATGAATTAGTAGTGTTTCCGTGAGAGGTTGAGCCCGTCGTTTAGTAGGTGGATAATCTGATAGGCTGCCACCCCAGAATCAAGCTCGCCAAATTTCTAATGCTTTTATTAATCATTGCTAGTGAAAATAGAAATTGTATACACAATAACGTAAAGTTTTGTTTTCTTCCTCACTGTCAGGCTGGACAGAAAACATGAAAGTTGCGTTTATGACTTTTCGTCTTATGATTAGTGCTACTGCCGAATCTGAATCGTCCGATGCTTCATAAACGTACTCGTTCGCAAATTAAAACTACGTGAAATACTATTACAGATGCAGAAACTTTCAATACCCCGTCCATCATTGATCCGAACCTATTTCCCAATTAATTTTAAAGATTCATTCGCACCACCAACAGGCAAGGCTCATCGTCAGAGACAGGGCAGAAGAGGATATGAAGAGGGGTGGAGGGGGAGGGGGGGAAATAGACGTAGGGATAGGGAAGGAGGATATGGACAGAGAGTGGGAGGAGGCGATGGACAGAGAGAGGGAGAGGAGGAGAAGGTGCACAAAGAGAAGGTGGATGGGGCGGTAGGAGATTCCGACGTATACATGTTTAGTAGTTGCAAGGCAATGCAGGGTTCGTTAGTATTTTATAAAATATTATTCAGGTTTAATTATCGGTCGTGGCAACTAACCTCTCAATGGTAAACTATCTTCACTCATTTCAGATATCTTTTTTTACAGCAATTTTCATTAACATTAGAGTAACAAGATTGAGACGAAGCACTTCGTGAATCTTCGGCTTCCGCGAAAAGCGCGCGCCGAGCCAAGTGATTCGGGCTGACCACTTCAGTCTATTGGGATGGACCGTAAGGGACAGTTCGCGTTATGGGTCACATGTTTAATACCTGAGTTGCGCGCCAAAAGTTATTACCTTCAATAAACGCTATTCTGTGTGCAAAGCACATAAGAACACAACAGAAGCGTAGCTTATATTCGTGAAAGCAATTTCTCCAAGATTCTTAGTGCTTATGACTTACTAGTAATTGTGTTCTGGACAGTGATACGTGAAAGTTTGCAGGCGCATGTATGTGAAACATTTTATTAGCTTCATTTACTTCGTGTGTTATGAACAAATGAAAAGCTGTTGGTCACCGAAAAATTGACACATCATTTGGTAGAGTTGAGAGCCTGCAGCCGTCCTATTACCTTCTTACAGCCTCATCTGAAGGACAACGTATTTACGACCTGAGTTTTACGTCTATGCAGGGACAAGGACTTCTGAACATTTCAGATTTGTGAATTATTGTATAATATCAGTGTTCTGCGTTGATGTGGCAGAATATACATAGGCCCCTGCCATATCCTACATGTCGAGCACAAATGGGGGCAGCTGCATGTCATGTGCGGTAGCAGAAAGGAGGGAAAGTAACAATGGATGAATATGATAGGTTCGTGTTTCACTAGGCACTGACTGCATTTGTCACATTCGGTTGTCAGTTCAGACTCGATCACTGACTGCCTTCCCCTGTTCGTTTCAATCATAATACTGCCGTAAAGCGTGCATTAGACCAGCTATATAGTTCGGGCGCAATATGTTAAAGGTCTACACCATTTGGAACACTTTCTGTCCACTGTTCTATTTCAGATTTCTGCAACCTTCAGTGACCCGAAAGCTGTGTGATTGTAACTGTCTGGAGAAGCGTTCTCTTGCCCGTGTAAGCGGATGATTAACTGACTAATGACAGTCATTCTACTTATATTTTAAATGCACTATGCGATATTAGATACGATCACAAATATTTTCTAAATGTTTTCAATGTCAGTTTTTCTCTACTCGTTGGATTGTACTACAACAGTCTTAATTTAACCATTCTCTCTACTACAAATAAACAGCCCGAAAAAATTTTCAAACTCATTTAGATGTTTCCAATTCATTCAAGTTCTTTGTTGCAACAGTCCATTCGAAAGACATGAAATGATTATATTTACAGATCTGTAACACAAACAGGTCTGCTGTACCAGGTATCGACCCATGCCGAAACATCCTTATCAGTACGTGGTGTAACCTACTTGCGCGGCAGTGCAGGCGCTGAATTTGGCATTCAGCCGATCGTAGAGACGACAAATAGTGTGTCCTGTGGTTCGTTATGCCACGAATGGTCGTCCTGTTTATGTACTTTTGTAAGAGTTGTTGGTCGAATCGTCACACGAGTCATATCTCGTCGCATCATATCCCACACATGCTCGATAGCAGCCAAGTCCAGAGATCTTGCCGGACAGCGAAATTGCTGTACGTCCTTCAGAGCACATTGACTTTCACGGGCAGAGCGTGGCAGAGCGGGATCCTGTTGAAACAACACATCAACTTCCAGATGCAAGAATGGCAAAAGAATGGGTCCAACAACATTCAGCAATTATGGAGCACTGGCTAGCATTAGCAGTGCAAAGGCAGCTCTACCCTATTCTGCATTGTTGCCAAATTTATTCAATATGGCGTATCCAGGATGGCGGCCTTACATGTGGCAAAGTCAGACTGCCATTGTGGCGGGAAATTCACGTTTCACGGGAAAATACGTCAATTGGGCTACCTCTGCTAACCTACCTCCACTACCCCTCTCCCTCCCCTCCTCCCCTCCCCCGCCCCCACATATCTCCCTTATCCCATCTAGAAATTGGCGGAAAAGACTGAGTGTGTGCTGACCTGCCAGATAGCAGGGACATAAGTCTTTGTTTTGTATGCAGTGCAGTATGTATTGTTTATTTGAACAACATGAGTTGCCATTGAGACAGTAACTTCATCCATTGCGTTCACCTTGATGCCTGGAGACCAGCTGACCTACATCTACATCCATACTCCGCAAGTCACCTGACGGTGTGTGGCGGAGGGTACCTTGAGTACCTCTATCGGTTCTCCCTTCTATTTCAGTCTCGTATTGTTCGTGCAAAGAAGGATTGTCGGTATGCCTCTGTGTGGGCTCTAATCTCTCTGATTTTATCCTCATGGTCTCTTCGCGAGATATACGTAGGGGGGAGCAATATACTGCTTGACTCTTCGGTGAAGGTATGTTCTCGAAACTTTGACAAAAGCCCGTACCGAGCTACTGAGCGTCTCTCCTGCAGAGTCTTCCACTGGAGTTTATCTATCATCTCCGTAACGCTTTCGCGATTACTAAATGATCCTGTAACGAAGCGCGCTGCTCTCCGTTGGATCTTCTCTATATCTTCTATCAACCCTATCTGGTACGGATCCCACACTGCTGAGCAGTATTCAAGCAGTGGGCGAACAAGCGTACTGTAACCTACTTCCTTCTGTTTTCGGATTGCATTTCCTTAGGATTCTTCCAATGAATCTCAGTCTGGCATAGTTCACAACAGCACCACCAGAGGGCACTATTGACCCTCTGCCCTCTGCCTCCTATGACGAAACGGAAGGTGGTGGCCAGGGGGAAAAATAGCGGAAAATCCGCCCTGCTGGACTGAGAGGACCTCACGACGGTAGGCTAATATAGCATGCACAGGACATCGTTTAAAAAATTTGTTGAAACATATTGTTTATTTGTTTCAGAAATCGCAATACACCTCGAAATTGATGTTGAGTTTAATCTATTTAGACGATGTTAAGCAATCGAAATACCTTTTCCTTATTCCAATAGCGAAAAGAATGACGGAAATGCAATCTCATTGATCACGCTATACATATCTGGAAAACTATCTCACGCACGCTCCGCGCACCGGGTTGCTCCACACTGCCCACCGGCAACCAACAGAGTGGCCGTACTAAGCACATCCTGCCGTGCTGAAAGTACTCACAGGCTTCCTCCTCATTCCTGCTGCAATTTCTTTCTTTGTGGCACAGAAACAACCCCAGTTGTTCAACACGAACTGCCTCAGAAGTTATTAAATCTGGCGTTCAAGCAATGTGTTGATTATGGTCACATACATATATATTTAAGATATTACAAGAAATGAATGTACCACTGCACAAAGAGACATAGAGAGCTTTGCAGATGACGCAAGAATATTTAAGCAATTTGTGATGTAATTACACCTTTTCTTCTGAAGAATACTGCCACATTATAACCCAAACTAAAAAGATCATAGAGGGTTCGGGCACACTTGTGAAACTTCCCAGTCTTTATCCAACCTTCCTACCTGAGACATTTCGCGCACTTTTGTGGGAAATACTGCAGCCTTCCATTGTCTTTGAGCACGAGCTGCTACAGGACTTTATAAATCCAGTTGAATATGTCTCTAAATGCGCTTTCGAAATGATCGCTGCACAACAGTTCAATTTTACGATATGTTCTGAGAAATAAACACAGACTGTAAAAAGGTAATATAAGTTTGTGGCACACACTTGTGAAACCTGCAGTATTCATTCAGCCTTCTTCCGCGGGAGATTTCGCGCGATTTTGAGTAAATAGATCCCGAAACCCATTGCAGCAGCAATATCCAGTTTTAGCCGCAAAACGGCGATATTTGGAAGTCGATATAAGTACTTATGTAACTCTAAACAGGAAGCCACTGCCAGAGACAGGAAAAATTTCTGAGTTATAAGCTGCTGTGGTGTTCATCACTTTCCTGAAATACTGAGTGGAATTAGTTTATATTTGCTGGTGGAGTCAGGAACTCTAAGGCTCATACCCCCTATTTTCATCACTTTCTGAAGCACACTAGTGTCTAAGAACAGATGGGAAAATCGGAACAATAACATATCATATATTTCGAATCCCAAAACAAATCGTGAAAAAAAAAGCTAACAGAATTCCTGTCCTACAGACGTGAAAAATGGCTGGAATTCTCGGTGAATTTTCGATGTCCTACAACTGCTAGTCTGCAGACACTCTACAGCCACAATGGCGGGGGGACGGGCGGCGGGGAGAACAGCATTCCAGATGTACGAACCAGAGGAGGATGGTCTGCTTGGACTTGTCTCTGAACACTCGAGCAAAGAAGACATCACAATACTCTCAGGTGCCACAGAACTTTCTGTAGATACCATGCCCTTGTGTTGTTCAAACCAGTCTGCAGAGGCTCCTACGCAAACAAAGGAAAGTGTCTTGTGACACTCTGACGTCATGGAACTTCCTCTTAATGGATTATTGTGATTGGTTATTACTGGATTTACCCGCCAAATTGCTGCTGTCGGTATGGGAGCAATGTCCGCAACTTTCTGCAGATGGACTAATTACAAGACTTTCAGCGGCAGCCGATTTTGTACAGATGAGGAACATACAGCAGTCATATTGCACTGAGAATTATACGCTGAAAATGTGGTCTTCAGATTATGAAATACGGAAACTGTCGCCAAAGGCACTTGCTCAATTACACTGCTCTGCTATTGTCGACAAAAGCTTGAATTTTTCAGCGTGAAACCGATCTCCAACCAGGCTATATCACCAGAAATGGTTGGACCACCATACAATATCGATGTAGTAAACACAGTTCGTGACTTGCACCATATAAAATCATCACTTCTGCATCCTACACATAGCTATTGGCCACCAGACACTCATACACATACCACGAAGGGATACAGATCCTAAAAACATAAGCACATGCACCGTATATAGTCGCAGCACTAAATATTTCCCGCGAGGTCCGTCAGTCATCCACCGCGGCCAGGAGGCGGCAACTGCCCCCGTACACACTGACCTGAGGCGCAGTCAAAGCGCCCTCCGTGGACAGTTGCCACTCTCTGAACTGATGTGCGAACGCTGGGCTGGCTCCCCTGCCGACACATGTTCCAATTTCGCGATTTCCGAGTTACAGTACAACAGGTTATAGACCCCAAGACAATATGAACCTAATAGGAAGGCAAAACAAGGAACCAGTAACAGGAAATGTAAATGAATCTTTCAGTCCAATACACGAGGAACGGTACAGTGTAGACAACTGCACACCACTGTGTAGATACGACGCTATATGGGACACAAATACGTCACATCAAGACCCAAATGTGGTAGAACGAGCACAAGAGAACTTGACACAGTTGAAGGGAACAAATAATTTTGTGAAAACACAAACGCCATATGGCGGAAGAGATAAATGTGACAATGATCACTTTTTGACAGTCAGAAAATTCCAACATTACGAAGAATGCAGGAACGGCTTGAATCCTAGCACATTTATAAATCAATTTCAGATCGGTTTACCAAAGCATTGGCCACTTAGCCATAAACTTGACTTCTTTTGTGGGCATATGGACGGCGCAAAAGCGGAATCTATGGAAAGAGTAGCTGTAAACTGTCAATCGTACGAGCAATTAAAATCTGCATTCTTGGAGTAATATTGGTCCGCAGAAACATAAAATAGAATAAAGTATGAGTTATTACAGAAAGAGTTGTTCGAAAATTCAGGAGAAAAGAAACCCATTAGATTTTTCGAGGAAATGACAAAAAAGAATCAGTGTTTAGATAGTCTATAAAGCGATGGGGAACTGATACGGATGTGCACAATGAAGTTACCGTCATGTTATCAGCAGTCATTGGTTGGTAGGGCAGGAGATAATATACAAGCATTTACAGGAATGTTAAGAGAACTTGAATTCATATTCAGTGAAGATGACGCAAAGGAACAACGTACGATCAGAGAAAACAATAATATGAGGCATAACAGCAACCGATCTGGTTTTAATGATAATAATTCCAATGGCAATAATAACGTAGGAAAAGGTAATGGTTTCGGAAGGAATGGTAATCACCCACGGGATAAAAATAATAATTATGGTTTTGGAAAAGCACAGAGGGCAATTTACAATTAAGGTTTTGGTGGGCCGCGGAATTAAAATGGTGGATGTGGTCCTAGAAATTACGGTGGTAACTATGATCCGAGATGAAATCCCCGTCAGAACGAAGGTGGAAGGTTTAGAGGCTTTCAGCAGCAAAATCCAGGTTATTCACGTGGTAATGAAATGGCCAGAACTCAGAAAGGCAGGGAAAATCAAGCTTCAGCGGGACAAAACACGCGAAAAGAAACGGTTGAGGACGTCGAGTTGAGGCCACCAAACCCAGGTAGAAGACAGAATTGACAAGATGAACGGTATGACGACCAGTCACATGTGATTCGATCGAATAATGAAGTTAAATGTATAAACAAACATGTAAATAGACTTAGTTTTGATAAGCAAGATTTAGAAGTAGGTTCAGCGGGAGATCGAATACAGACACCAGCAAGCTGGGATTCAATTGACTGGGAATCAACCGACGATGATGAGGAACAGGAGTTAGTAACGGTTAATATAGACAGTAATACAAAAGCTGCTGAGGATCAAATTGTGAAAGATGTAGCCCAGTTATACGAAACGCAGAGAGATATAGTATGCCAACAGAGTAATGTACCATTGGCAAAACAAATGTTGATACTCAAGTTGGAAGTGAAGTCTCACCAGAACCTAAGGTAAAACATCGACATCTTGTAAAATTTGCGCCACGCTATAGGAAGATTATAGTGTTGAAAACAAATTCTTTTCTTTATACAAACGCCCCATGGAAGTAAGTACTGTAGTCCACAATAATGCAGTCGAACTGATGAATCCAAAAACAGGAAAGTCATTGGGTTCGCACCATGTGAGTCATTTAAAGTTATACAAAGGTTAGACAAAAGAAAAAAGAGTAACTCCACACGATAATTTAGTTGTATTAAATGTCCAGAAATCAAAGAGTATGAAAGATAGCTAACTGCACACAGATAAAACTTTTAACTTGTACATATCTGAGGTAAATAAATAAAATAAATGTTGGAAAGAAAGGAGAAAAATAGAGATTAGCATATGGATAGTCTGACGAAATAGTAGTAGATTCTCTCTTAAAGACGTAGTGTGAAGGAGGACGAAGTTGATTTTTGTAGAGGGTCGAGGACAGCGAACAAATAATTGAAGAGATATTTTGGTGGAATATGTGAAGCATATGTGATTTGTGGAAAGTACCATAATCTGATACTGAACGAGCGGTGTGAGGGTAATAAATATGAGAAGTCGCTAGGAGGTAATAATTATGAAAGAGAATTTATTTATTCAGTTAAGAAAGAAATATGTTACTTAGTCGAAGAAGGTAAACAGTGGGAAGGAAAACTATCCCAGAAAAGATTTCAGTAAAGAAGAGTATGATGAGGAAAGAAAGGAATATAAAAGTTTACTATCGAGAAGAAGGAGAAAGGGATAAGTAAAACTGAGAAAAAGAAGTTTTAAGCTTTAAGAAACAACGTAGTAGAGCAATAGAGAAAATTTTTGAAACGGAAAATATCAATAAAGCAGAGATAAAGTGTATTTGGAAGTTCTGTTACAGCTAAGGACAAAAAGAAGAGATTGCAGAGAAAAAGACGCTGGAGTCGGAGTCAAGGTGCGAAGTTTTCAAAATAACGTAATATACTTGTAGTTAGAAAACTAAAAAAAAGAAGTAAAATTTGAAAGTCACTAACTTACTAACCGTCATCACCATGAATTTCACTCTTACCATACATCGTGATGAAGATGAGGAAACCATTAACTTTATATTAAGAAAAGCTGTAGCGATAAGAAAAGCTGTTTTTGATAGAGTAATAATACTTTTTGTAAAGTCTTGAAAAGAAGTTCAATGTTTGTAAAGTCTTCCAGTAATTTAAGTGAGAAACACTGTATTAGGTATGAAGTCAGCAGACAAGGTGCGGCATAATGGCGGCCAGATCGGCGACAAGACTGAGGAGAGCGGTTGGGCGTGGGAGGAAGGGGCACTGAGTGTGAGTGCCTGCTACGTCACATACGAGGTGACGAAAGAAGAGGCCTTGGTGGAGGCAACGTTCCTAGTGGATAAATCCTCTGTGAAAACGTTTGGAGAGCTACAGCGTATCCTGAATACAATCAACATGTACCATGACGTGAGCTTTATTCATATGAAAGCCGCACACAAGCGTTATAACAATGGTTTTGCGAAAGTGTTCGATACGTGGCACTGTTATCGTGAACTATTCACAGCAGCATATGAAGAGATAACGGATGGCAACCGAACCAGAACGGAGGCGGCCTTATTAGGCGAGGACGAGTGGAGGCCTAGATTCACCACACGAAGAAGAAGAAACGCATTTCAGTAACTCAGTGTGCAGAATAGCGGAAACTGTTACCAGACCATACGAAATTCGAAAACTGCGAAACAATCACTCAACACCCATGGGACCGAACAAGAAAACGATGGAAGGCTGTTCAACTGATCTAGATGAACAACCGATTACAATGAAGAATACACAACAATTGCAAAGAAGACGCCATAAGAACGGATTAAACGAGAACGAGGTTGAACAGGTCTTTAATCCTCATTCTCGGTCCAGAGAAGAGCGAAGATACAAGTGAGAAGACACCAAGATGCACCAAGAACAGAAGGTGCAACGCAGAAGATTTTGAAGAAGGAAGAGCCCGAACCAGGAGAGCAACAAACCTTTTCAACTCCCTTCCCATACAAGACCATTACCGCATTAAACTACCAACGAGAATCCAATTTAGCACATCTAGCGATATAAAGATCTGATATTCTTTATGGCAAATTGCAACAACTTCAGGTGTTTTACCTAAAAATGGGAGATAACAACTCGTATGGAAACATAGAGACGAAGTGACCAACGATGAACTGGAATGAAGACTCGACGAAAGATGAAGAGAAGTTTATACTGCCAAAAATGGATCTCCAATACGTCACCATGGGCATATGCAACACGAAACAAAGGCAACTACGCGCCCACAACACGCTCAGACCTTCAGCAACCTTTCTCTCTGCCGACTGTCATCCCATACTGAAGGGAAACGCGGCGAGACGCATTCCAAGCGTCGTTCCATGCTCGACAGAGACACGGCGAGGCACGAGACCAAACGTCATTCCATGTTCGACGGAGACACGTAGAAATACTCGAAGAAAAAAAATGACAATTTTTAAGAAATCATGTTAAAGATGTAGGAGAAAGAACTGTCAGTGACAGACTATTACCCGAAAAAAAGTGACATCTTTTATTGTCTTTAAAAGTATGTGAATCTGAAGATTTTTAGGTCATAGCAATAGATCCTTATCAATGATTTTTTTTTTTATTTTTATCTTGATATGTCAATAATATTTGCTTATATTGCATATTTTTTCAACATGTTTCAATTAAGAAAACCTAATACAAATATTTTTAGAGGGATAAGATTCTAGTGTAAATTGTGCATTAAAAATATGGTACAGATAAATATGAAAGGGTTTAGCAATTCCATTATGTCAGTTTGAATTTTGTAAAGAAATTTGTGGGAATAGAAACTTAATATGTTAGTAAAAGTCAAATTTGAAAATTTTTGTAAAGTCATAATGAGTAGAGTTAAGACTTTTGGGGAATAGAACCATGTTAATGTATACAATTATGCCTGTAAAGTAATGTATATTGTTGAGTGATAGATCATAAAGGTTAACTGTAATATTTGAACATGTCTTCGATTAGGATGAATATGAAAACTAGAGAACAGTAACATTTATTATAAAAGGGGAGGATAATACTAAATGTATTCTCAACTTTAATACATATCCATCTTCATTTAACATAAATTAGGTAAACAAAAAAAAACAAGATCAGTCTCAAAAACGAAACTTGTGAGATGGTACACACACACACACACACACACACACACACATATATATATATATATATATATATATATATATATATATATATATATATATATATATACTCCAATTATTTGAATTATATTTAAAATAAAAAGAAAATCACTTAAGAGGTCTCATCCATAGACATGAAATCAAGTGCAACGTAAAATAATGAAACTGAATCGAACCACTGTTTAAATTATACAAAATATTAAAATAGGAAGTTGGTCAGTAAATATGTCAATTGTTATATTCAGCAGTTGGAACCAATTTTCCACTGACTTCAATCAGTTTCTCAACCATTGACTGACCCAGCACAAAATTTAATGTGGAAGGAGGAGGTTATGTAGGGTTATGTAAGGTGGCAGAATACATAAAAGTCAGATTCGCACGTTACATGAGAGCTTGATACATCGCAGTGGAAAGGTGAATATGACACCTAACTTAATTCGGTGGTAATGAGTAAATTTGCTTATCAGTATGTAATGCAGGAAGGGATTACACTCAATTGACGGTAACACAGCATTCCTATAATGCATGTTTGAGCGGAATGTGATACAAGTAGCGAGAGGCGCTTTAGTTTGGAATTCAGAAGGACAAGGGAGAGGCAAGGCCGCTCTACAGGGGGTACCAGACGGAAAGTCAACTGCCGACCAGATGACTCAGACAGGGAGAGCAAGTATAATAATGGCCCACCTGAGGGAGGACAGGAAAAAAAGCTTTTAGAAAACTGCGTTTTGGAATTCCAAGTGGATACAAAACAAGACCAGCGACGCATATTCTGTCATGTGTCAAGCGAGTGGTACACAGATGAGAGAGTCAATGCACACATTTAGGCGTCTGGAACGGGCACAAAACCTCTGACTGGCGGAAACTCGCTAGGAAAGAGAAAAGAGCCAAAGTTTCGACGCAATTTAATGGTAGGGACCTTGCGATTGGTAGAGAGAGTTTCCAAAAAATAAGAGGAACACTCCTATTGGTCTAAAAAAAGCCACGGCATGAAGAACGAAAGAACCCAGGTGGGGAGACGGTTCGGCTACGAGTAAGACAAGATGAAAATTTTCGTGGACTCTTCTCTGAACTGGGGTCAAGTGCAGAATGGAGCGCATAACACTCTATACGACGCAGAGGAGTAATTTGTGTGAACACTGCGTTCACAGCGGCTGATATCCAGCTAGAAATTAGCTGTAGCATCATTTAGCTCCAACTGTGGAGAAACGAACCAGCCAATTAGTTAATTGCTCTTGCGAGAACTGAGAGGGCATTATAATATGCACGTTGCAACAATCATGCGCGTGTATATCGCCACATTCTAAGAATAGGGATGAGTACATGTTCGCTCGCATAACGAGAAACATAGAGAAAGTTTCTGCTGGAAAATTCAGCAAAGGTTTAATTAGTTTAATAGGAATTTCAGCGGAAGAGAGTGGCCTAGCAAACGACAGCTCGGCGTAGCTTAAGGTAAATTACCGCGTGCAGAGGCGTAAACTTGTTGGTTCACCAGCTTGCATCCACTGTAAACTCCAGCGACCGTGGGTAATCTTTTGCTCAATTTATCACATAACTAACCATCCACCATAGACTTGATTGTCATCCTAAAAATAGTACCGAACTTTGAATCGGAATCGGACGATTTTGGTAGTATTGACCAACATCATAATGTAAGTGTAGGAACAATTTTGTAAAGAAACTTCTAGTCAAACTTTAATATTGTCGTGTTTAGGATAATTTAACCTTCTGAGATTTAACATTTAATATGGTTGTTTTTAGGATTATTTCACTTTTTGATGTTGACGAGATGCGTTATCCTGACAACTGTTTTTTACTGTAACGTTGAAAACTGTGTAAAAGCGTGTATTTTTGTGCTGTTATTGCGACATGTCTATGTCATTTCAGCTTACACAGTTGTCTTCTATCCTAGAATAAGTAAACTACAAATATTGCACCTTACAAACTCTGCCGTCAGTCTGCCGAAGATCGCTACCTATCCTGGATTACACAGAGTGGAATCTTCCGACCGCCACGTTTTGTGATCACACGTGTACGTCCAATACCATACGGCCTACTCGTTATTTCTCTATCCTTCAGCCACTTTCCATACGTGCTCACGACAGTGGTTCGCGAACAGAGGACCATCTTGACCGTTCCAGAGATCCTCGTTCCCAGGTGCAGCACCATAACAAGGCGATCTTTCTCAATACCCCTCCATTACTGGATATCGGAAGCTCCGGCCTGTATCTTGACTATAATAACTTCCCTATCGTCTCTTTTCTGCTTACATTCTTTCCTTACTGTGTCACGTGCCCCCAACATCACAAGGAGGCATTGGCCAAAATTTTTTGGCTCATCAGTATAAATGACGCTCTGGCAAGATGCATAGTAATTTGAAAAGGACGATAACCTTCTGATTACGGTAGAGAACAACGGAAGGATTTCCTAGTTACCAATAGCGCAAGGCTTTGTAGGGCTCACGCTTCAGAAAGTGAGGAAATGTTTGATCTGGTTCAAGTACGACACCACTGGCAACAGTTTCGAGTGCGGCTCCATCTCCAGAAATATAAAAAATTTTAGCTTCACGACTCTACGATGGTCACAGGCGGTATCCACGTGCAATAAAGTAGACAAAGAGTTTGGCGGTACATTTGATAATGTGCAGGCAACTGATCACAAAATTTGTTGTCACCTGAATGTAGTACATGTCCATTGTCACATATTCAAGAATACCAGTCACTAAAAGTTCCAGTAACTAGCTTTCGGAGCTGTATGACTTGCTGGAACGAAGTACTGGAATGCATCATTTTAACCAGGAAGTTACTCTTTCGCAGGTAAACCATTTACAAGAATGGCGTTCCAAACTCACAGCATAGTGCGCCCAAAATGATTCAGTTGGTCAGCATTTCTCGTTAGTGCACAAAGACCAACAGAAGTATCATAGTAATGCTGATCTTCAGTACACGTCTCTTTGTACAATGTGTATAAATAGGTGATGTGGAAGGCTGTTGCGTGCATTTTGTGGTGAACCAATTTTTCGCCTCCAAAGTTGTAATTTTCGTTTCGTAAAAAGTGCCCGTAACTCTCAACGATAGTACAGTAGTTCCTTTATATTAACGAATAGTTGATATTCACTAATTCTATTCTAGTCGATGTAGCTGTATTGGGTATGCCGCTGTGGTGGTGTAGCACACCTGCCCAGTAAGCAAAGAGACCCAGGTTGCAGTCCTGCCTGGAAAACAAATTTCAATTCATTTCTTCGGCCTCTATCATTATCATAGACAAAGGTGACACGCAAATGTCTGAAGAAAAACTTAATTATATCGTCTCTTTACATCAAGGATTTGTTGTTATATAAGTAAGGAAGGGCTAAAGAAGGGATGAGCGCCGCAATATGCATAAGCCTAATATCTGAAGTGCAGAATAACATGCAGAAAAGAAGAAAAAGAAGATATAATTATGAAAAATCCTCCTCGATTGCGCAAACTACCAGGTGTTTGTTTACCTAGGTTTCAGCCAACGTACGATTATTATTGACTTAGTACATATGTACCGTGTGTTTGTAAAAAGTTTTTATGGGGCCTTGCCGCTGTTGGTGATGATTTTAGCCTTTGACTGTGCCTATTTAGGCAAGCTGTTTTATATTTGTTCTGAAGAAGGCGTGGTTACCCACTCTGAAACCTAGGTAAACACCAGGTAGTTTGTGCAATCGAGGCGGATTTTTCATAATTATTTCGATATTTACGATTGCTGACGCGCTGCAATGCTGAAAGTTTTTAGAAAAAGAACACCCTGATCTGAAAACTTCACTATTGTAGAAAATGTGTGAAAACACAGCTTACTACTTAATGGGAGACTTTTCACCGGTCGTAGCAGTTAGTTATGTGTGCTGTTACTACCAGGTGTTTAGCAATTTATCTCAAAATAATACAACAAACATAGTAAAGCTGGAAATGAAATAATAATGAGGGTTGGTGCAGTGATATCAGAAGGAAGAAGAAATAGCACAACTTGATGCACCAGACAGAAACATTTCGGGACAGAGAATTCACCTTGGAACATTCGGCCTCACAGAGAAATCCGAAAACACTGGAACGACTTTGTCCAATGAATGAAAAAGAGGCCAGTCTTAAAGAATGAAAGTTCTACGGGAAGAGAAAAGTTGAAACAAAACACCGAATCTGACCAGGGTTGAGTGTCTTACAGTAAGTCCAAACGTCGACAATAACTATTCTACAGTTTGTTTATTTAACTTCTAGACAGCATAAACGTGTGAGGTACGCTTTAGTATTCTATCCTTCTTTGGAATTCGACGTTTTTCGCCACTTGAAAGTCCACATGTGTCACATCTGCAGACGGAGTAACTGTGCACTGGATGATGTCATTAATGGTGTCCACAAAAGGCTGGGTGGACGTCATGACAAAAGGATTGTTTGAACCCGACGACGTAAGTGAAGAGCATTTCGCGGTGGGCTTTATTTACCACGGAGTTGTCTCCTGTGCGCCGTGTAAGCGCTTTCCGCGGGCTCCCAGCGGTCCTCCCTGTGGGCCATTACTCACGCCACTGGCGCCCATCACATTAACGCGAACTGTCGGGCCTCTATTTATAACAAGCCAGCCGTACACGCCAGGCAGGCTATGACGTCACACACACGCAATCAGCGACACGCCCCGTCACAAGCGGACCGATCTCCCAACACACCGAGGCCAGGACCTTGGGTAACGGCGGAGCAAGGTCTTGCACTTAACACAGCCAACGCCGTCGTGAAACAACTGCAAGAGCACGAGCAGTTCGCAGGTAGACAACACATTCGGCGAAGGCCGCATGCGGCCAGAGGTGTGCTAACTTTTGGTCCGTGGAGCTGTTTAACATGAACGAAACATTTAGCTTTTTTATTTCACGCAAAACCCGCAGAAGAGAATTCCATCACGTTTCGTTCGTGTCATATCCCGTTACGATGGGAATATCTCATTTCACTGACCCAACTGTCGTTACATTTTCTCTATGTTCCTATGAGAAAATAATTCGCAATATTGCGTTAGTTGAAAAGCCCGCTAGCCATGTTGAAGACACAGCCCGTCCTGGCGATAGGCAACTAACAAACAGAAGGAGTACGAACTGCCAAACAGAATATGTCTGTGGAGCTGCTCGAGTGGAACGAACACCGCATACAACCAGTGCATCCCATAGTCCATTTTACTGCAAACTCGCAACGCTGTCGGCGTGAACTTAAGTCCCTTTACATGCATACAGGGTGTATCAAAAATGACCGGTCTATTTGAAACGCCAATAAAAACTAAACGAGCAGCGATAGAAATACACCGTTTGTTGCAATATGCTTGGGACAACAGTACATTTTCAGGCAGACAAACTTTCGAAATTACAGTAGTTACAATTTTCAACAACAGATGGCGCTGCGGTCTGGGAAACTCTATAGTACGATATTTTCCACGTATCCACCATGTGTAGCAATAATATGGCGTAGTCTCTGAATGAAATTACCCGACACCTTTGACAACGTGTCTGACGGAATGGCTTCACATGCAGATGAGATGTACTGCTTCAGCTGTTCAATTGTTTCTGGATTCTGGCGGTACACCTGGTCTTTCAAGTGTCCCCACAGAGAGAAGTCACAGGGGTTCATGTCTGGCGAATAGGGAGGCCAATCCACGCCGCCTCCTGTATGTTTCGGATAGCCCAAAGCAATGACATGATCATCGAAATATTCATTCAGGAAATTAAAGACGTCGGCCGTGCGATGTGGCCGGGCACCATCTTGCATAAACCACGAGGTGTTCGCAGTGTCGTCTAAGGCAGTTTGTACCGCCACAAATTCACGAAGAATGTCCAGATAGCGTGATGCAGTAATCGTTTCGGATCTGAAAAATTGGCCAATGATTCCTTTGGAAGAAATGGTGGCCCAGACCAGTACTTTTTGAGGATGCAGGGACGATGGGACTGCAACATGGGGCTTTTCGGTTCCCCATATGCGCCAGTTCGGTTTATTGACGAAGCCGTCCAGGTAGAAATAAGCTTCGTCAGTAAAACAAATGCTGCCCACATGCATATCGCCGTCATCAATCCTGTGCACTATATCGTTAGCGAATGTCTCTCGTGCAGCAATGGTAGCGGCGCTGAGGGGTTGCTGCGTTTGAATTTTGTATGGATAGAGGTGTAAACTCTGGCGCATGAGACGTAACGTGGACGTTGGTGTCATTTGGACCGCAGCTGCAACACGGCGAACGGAAACCCGAGGCCGCTGTTGGATCACCTGCTGCACTAGCTGCGCGTTGCCCTCTGTGGTTGCCGTACGCGGTCGCCCTACCTTTCCAGCACGTTCATCCGTCACGTTCCCGGTCCGCTGAAATTTTTTAAACAGATCCTTTATTGTATCGCTTTTCGGTCCTTTGGTTACATTAAACCTCCATTGAAAACTTCGTCTTGTTGCAACAACACTGTGTTCTAGGCGGTGGAATTCCCACACCAGAAAAATCCTCTGTTCTAAGGAATAAACCATGTTGTCTACAGCACACTTGCACATTGTCAACAGCACACGCTTACAGCAGAAAGACGACGTACAGAATGGCGCACCCACAGACTGCGTTGTCTTCTATATCTTTCACATCACTTGCAGCGCCATCTGTTGTAGAAAATTGTAACTACTGTAATTTCGAAAGTTTGTCCGCCTGAAAATGTACTGTTGTCCCAAGCATATTGCAACAAACGGTGTATTTCTATCGCTGCTCGTTTAGTTTTTATTGCCGTTTCAAATATACCGGTCTTTTTTTAAACACCCTGTAAGTGGTACACATTGATCACGATAGATCCGCTACCAGATGATGTAAGGAAGGGCAGCTTTCATTTTCGTCAGTTAATCTGTGATGCTTGTCTTTAATTTCAGTAGGCTTGCCTTTGTTCTGCGTATTCAGTTATTGTGTGTAGGTAAGACACCCGACATTGCATTCGTTTTTGACTGAGTGCCTGCTTTTAAGTTTATCAGCACAAAATAAGCAAGTACTTAAGTGTAATCAGATATGTTACTAGTGGGATTACAAAGGTAGAAAAGGAAATCTCCCAGGGCAGCTTCTTCCATCTGTCGCTCTCTCTTATATTCAGCAGCTGGTAATGCTATGCATCTGATATTAAAAATAATTTTAAAAACATTCGTAGAAAAACAAGCAGAATTGGGGCGAAATTTTAAAGCCAGCCTGCTAGATCAAATGGATCATTATTTGAAATGGATGTGCACGTTCTATAACAGTTCTCAATTTCTTTTCTTGCCTTAGTTTCGACGAAAACTTCAGCTAGCGTCACCTAGCAAGGAATTGGACATAAAAGGAGCAAAGTCAGGGAAGAGTTGGGAAGATCCAAAGGCAGGTGGACTATAAGTTACTTTTTTGTGAAGGATAAAACGAAAACCACATGACTAAATTGCAATGAATGTGTCCAAATGTTCACATGTGTGTGAATTCTTAAGGGAATAAACTGCTGGGGTCATCGGTCCCTAGACATTCACACTGCTTAAACTAACTTATGCTAAGAACAACACACTCACACCCAAGCCCGAGGGAGGACTCGAACGTCCGGCGCGAGGGGACGCGCAATCTGTGACATGGCGCCATAGACCGCGGGACAGTGAATCTGTTTCGGTTTCAAAACAGTTAAACATCAAACGCCATTTCGAGACTAAACATCTACACTCCTGGAAATTGAAATAAGAACACCGTGAATTCATTGTCCCAAGAAGGGGAAACTTTATTGACACATTCCTGGGGTCAGATACATCACATGATCACACTGACAGAACCACAGGCACATAGACACAGGCAACAGAGCATGCACAATGTCGGCACTAGTACAGTGTATATCCACCTTTCGCAGCAATGCAGGCTGCTATTCTCCCACGGAGACGATCGTAGAGATGCTGGATGTAGTCCTGTGGAACGGCTTGCCATGCCATTTCCACCTGGCGCCTCAGTTGGACCAGCGTTCGTGCTGGACGTGCAGACCGCGTGAGACGACGCTTCATCCAGTCCCAAACATACTCAATGGGGGACAGATCCGGAGATCTTGCTGGCCAGGGTAGTTGACTTACACCTTCTAGAGCACGTTGGGTGGCACGGGATACATGCGGACGTGCATTGTCCTGTTGGAACAGCAAGTTCCCTTGCCGGTCTAGGAATGGTAGAACGATGGATCCGATGACGGTTTGGATGTACCGTGCACTATTCAGTGTCCCCTCGACGATCACCAGTGGTGTACGGCCAGTGTAGGAGATCGCTCCCCACACCATGATGCCGGGTGTTGGCCCTGTGTGCCTCGGTCGTATGCAGTCCTGATTGTGGCGCTCACCTGCACGGCGCCAAACACGCATACGACCATCATTGGCACCAAGGCAGAAGCGACTCTCATCGCTGAAGACGACACGTCTCCATTCGTCCCTCCATTCACGCCTGTCGCGACACCACTGGAGGCGGGCTGCACGATGTTGGGGCGTGAGCGGAAGACGGCCTAACGGTATGCGGGACCGTAGCCCAGCTTCATGGAGACGGTTGCGAATGGTCCTCGCCGATACCCCAGGAGCAACAGTGTCCCTAATTTGCTGGGAAGTGGCGGTGCGGTCCCCTACGGCACTGCGTAGGATCCTACGGTCTTGGCGTGCATCCGTGCGTCGCTGCGGTCCGGTCCCAGGTCGATGGGCACGTGCACCTTCCGCCGACCACTGGCGACAACATCGATGTACTGTGGAGACCTCACGCCCCACGTGTTGAGCAATTCGGCGGTACGTCCACCCGGCCTCCCGCATGCCCACTATACGCCCTCGCTCAAAGTCCGTCAACTGCACATACGGTTCACGTCCACGCTGTCGTGGCATGCTACCAGTGTTAAAGACTGCGATGGAGCTCCGTATGCCACGGCAAACTGGCTGACAGTGACGGCGGCGGGGCACAAATGCTGCGCAGCTAGCGCCATTCGACGGCCAACACCGCGGTTCCTGGTGTGTCCGCTGTGCCGTGCGTGTGATCATTGCTGGTACAGCCTTCTCGCAGTGTCCGGAGCAAGGATGGTGGGTCTGACACACCGGTGTCAATGTGTTCTTTTTTCCATTTCCAGGAGTGTATTTATGCTTGATAAGCACAAAACACAATTTATATACTTCTCATGGTCAACGTGCTATGTAAAAGCGAGTTATGCAGTAGCTACACTTCGCAAAATAATATTAAAGTGTTTGAACTGAATATGAAAGACTGGAATAAAAACATTTAACAGTATTGGATCACTGTTTGTATGCGCGACTATGTCGCAGTTGGTTCAAATTGGCTCTGAGCACTATGGGTCTTAACATCTGAGGTCATCAGTCCCCTAGAACTTAGAACTGCTTAAACCTGACTAACCTAAGGACATCACACACAGCCATGCCCGAGGCAGGATTCGAACCTGCGACCGTAGCGGTTGCGTGGTTCCGGACTACAGCGCCCAGAACCGCTCGGCCATGTCGCAGTTGGTGATAATATTAAATGACCACTTTTTTCGAAACCCCGTAATTCTCTCCCTTTGCGACGCATAAGCTTGAAATGTTACTCACGGGTGCCTACGGCCGTTCTGTGTAATGGTGCCCTGAGAAGTCACCCTCGGGATAGTAGACGCTACAAACGGCGAGGTGTCGATACTTGCGAAAGAGGGCTAGAGCTCAGTACTTCTTGTGACGTGTAAAATGGGCTAATGACGTCCTATTCGCCACTAAATTTCGCCACAATTCTGCCTAACGCAGCCATGGATGTGTCGTGCGATGGTAAGGTGGTCACACGCAGTCTTACCCAGACTTCACGCCTTCATTTGACGCCTCACGATGGAGGTCACACCGGTGAAGCCCAGAGTCGAAATCACGCAGTTTCTTATGCTTGGCCGAGGAAAATATTTCGGAAATACCACTGGTCGGAATCGACACGAAAAGGCCTCATGGTCTGGCATAAAGTAGGGCAATGAAACCCCCTTTTCCTCGCCGCGTTGATTCTCACACATTTGGTGGTCGAATACGACAGTTTGCAGTGTGATGACAAAGAGGAAGACGTTATTGATGATCGCTGATGCTGCTGATATCTCTCTGACGCTTCAACCCGTCTCTAAGGATATCGAGGGCTAGCCGCCCCATTGAACGAGGACTCAGCCCTTTGGAGTGCAGTGCGACTGCAATCTTTGCTGAGGTGTACAGGTTGGGACCACTAGGTACCGTTCAAAACCATTCGACGCAATGTGAACGCGATCTGAAGCAGCAAAGTGTCGTTATGCTTCCTCACTGCTTCTGTTACACTCCCTCCTTTGGCCTGATCACGGTGGGGTGCTACATTTACACGTGGGTGAATAAAACGGCAAAGGGTCCCTCTAAGGCCCCCCAATTCGGCAAAACCACAGTGGTTCAAATGGCTCTGAGCACTATGGGACGTAACATCTGTGGTCATCAGTCCCCTACAACTTAGAACTACTTAAACCTAACTAACCTAAGGACATCACACACTTGCATGCCCCTAGGCAGGATTCGAACCTGCGACCGTAGCGGTCACGCGGTTCCAAACTGAAGCGCCTAGAACCGCACGGCCACACCGGCCGGCAAAACCACATTTACTGAGAATTTGAAAACGTGCCTTTACAAAGAAGACCTTCGAAGTAGTGCAAAGCGCCTGCAGGAAGAGAAGCGTTTACTCTGCTTTGGGGTCGCAAGGATAAAGTGAAAAATCCCACGCAGCCACCTCGTGATATTTGTGGACAGCGTTGTGTTCCTGGATGTAACAAATGGTTCAAATGGCTCTGAGCACTAAAGGACTTAACATCTGAGGTCATCAATCCACTAGATGTGTGTGATGTAATTAGGTAAGTTAGGTTTAAATACCTAACTTACCTAAGGACATCACACATATCCAAACCCGAGGCAGGATTCGAACCTGCGACCGTAGCAGTCACGCGGGTCCGGAACGAAGAACCTAGAACCGCTCGGCCACCGCGGCCGGCCTGGATGTAACATTCGACTTCTGCAGGAAGTCGTGAATGTAAGCAGTTCGCGTGAGTTTTTCACAAGGCCTGATTCCCAAAAATATCTGGTATCTCGTGCTACGTAAATCACGCTCCAAACTTAGGATATCAACGTAAAATTAACCGTGTGAAGAGGGGTACACGATGTGCCTTATCCCTAAAAGAGCAGCGTTTTAGCTATAGCATGTATGCCGCGGGAAGACATCAAGCATGAAGGGATGCAGGTGGTTCGCGTCTTACGTTAGTGCCAAAGGTCCCACGCAAGTTTCTGGTCAGTTTTGTGGCTTTCTGAAGGTAAGAAAAGAGCACTTTGTGCTTGACGAAGGATTTGCGGTACTTGTTATGCTTCAAGCGCAACTTTGTTTACATCAGCTCCACAGCACGATTATCTCCTTCTTGGAACAGACCACTCGGCAATACAGCAATAGGCTATCCTTTTTTCCGACCGGCTCCCACGTCCAGCTCGTTTCTTGCCTTCTAGAAGGTCGATCGATGCTTCTGGTGGCCAGGGAGTAGAGGTGAGGTGACGATGGAATAGCCAAATGCCGACGCAGTGTTTTTCTTGTCCTCATTATCAGATTTGTGTCTCCGGGATGTTCGTTAATAGCGCACTGAGCCTGAGGAAGCGGTTACTGGATTTCGGTCGCTCTACATAAGGATGGTGTCCAATGAGTCGGGGACTTTGCGGGCTAGCTGCCACTCATGTTGGTACTTGTGTGATTTTTTGAGAATGAGCCTTATGTCATGTACAGAAATTAAACGGCGTCCCGTGGTTAAAGTCGGCTCTAATCCTGCAGTCAAGCGATCCACACGGCTTCCCGTCTTGCTAATGTAACCATTTACGGTTTCATTAGAAAAATATGGGACATTATATAATGACCAACGTTGGGGGTTACTAGAATCTGTAACCACTTCAAGATCCTTTCAGTATTAATCACGGTACTCTCTTTCAAATTCTAAAGGTGGCAGAGGTAAAATAGAGTGAGCGAAAGGAGTGAGACAGGGTTGTAGCCTCTCAACGATGTTATTCAATATGTATATTGAGCAAACAGTAAAGGAAACAAAAGAAAAATTCGGAGTAGGTATTAAAATCCATGGAGAAGAAATAAAAGCTTTGACGTTCGCCGATGACATTGTAATTATGTCAGAGACAGCAAAGGACTTCGAAGTTGAACGGAATGGACAGTGTCTTGAAAGGATATAAGATGAACACCAACAAAAGCAAAACGAGGATCATGGAATTTAGTCGAATTAAGTCGGGTGATGCTGAGGGAATTAGATTAGGAAATGAGACAAAGTAGTAAAGGAGTTTTGCTATATGGGGAGCAAAATAACTGATGATGGTCGATGTAGAGAGGATATAAAATGTAGACTGGCAATGGCAAAGAAAAGCGTTTCTGTAGAAGAGGAATTTGTTACATCGAGTATAGATTTAAGTGTCAGGAACTCGTTTCTGAAAGTATTTGTATGGAGTGTAGCCATGTATGGAAGTGAAACATGGACGATAAATAGTTTGGACAGGAAGAGAATAGAAGCTTCCGAAATGTGGTGCTACAGAAGAATGCGGAAGGTTAGATGGGTAGATCACGTAATTAATGAGGAGGTATTGAATAGAATAGGGGAGAAGGGGAGTTTGTGGCACAACTTGACAAGAAGAAGGGATCGGTTGGTAGGGCATGTTCTGAGGCATCAAGGGATCACAAATTTAGCATTGGAGGGCAGCGTGGAGGGTAAAAATCGTATAGGGAGACCAAGAGAGAATACATTAAGCAGATTCAGAAGGATGTATGTTGCAGTAAGTACTGGGAGATGAAGAAGCTTGCACAGGATAGAGTAGCATGGAGAGCAGCATCAAACCAGTCTCAGAACTGAACACCACAACAACAACAGCATATCCACCACTATAGGCTGGTAGTGTTTAATATCTAAAAATATCACTGAATACAGAAAAAATGTAAAAACTTTTGAAAACAGCAATTAATATCTGGAAATACCACTGAATAGAGAAAAAATATAAAAACTTTTTAAAACAGCAATTACATCGACTGGATAATAGATAAATGACCAAGTCATGACAAAAGTAAAAAGTCATTTTTGGACTACTCTGAAAATTAATACCTGTGATAGAAAACTCGGTGTCATTCGATTACGTGCTATACGTGACAGGGAAAAATGTGCGAAAAGTCAGATTAATAGTCAGAATTCAAGCCTTTATTTACTACAATTGCTATTTGATTTCGGTAATTAATTTTTGAGTAAATTAAGAACGAATTATAACGGAAAACCTTACACTACTGCGCAGAACGATACCGTTAAGTATTGTCTATCAATCGAGAGACAGAGCGATACCCATTTGCTATAGTCAATTAGATTTTAGGTCTCAGACACAATTAATTGGCATTTTCAATGAAAACTGGTAATATTAGGGAGATGTCGTAATCATCAGTGGAAAAATAGGAAAATGTTTTGGAAATGAATGGGCTAATGCGTAGTTTACACCATTTATTTTAAACAAATGAAGGTATAGTACCTTACGATTAGAGATATTTGACAAAAGATAGCTGTAGCCCTTCGGTAAATGTAAACACAACCATGTTTCGTGTCTGTCGAAGCATCTTTGAAAGCAGCACAGTTTGATACCGTTAGATTTAATATAGATTAGAATATGTAGTTTTTATCATCATTGTTCTATATTTGGGCAGTGAAACTGTGAGACTGGGAGGCGGTATGGCGATACGGGGGTATATGAACCGAGCGAACCAGGGATTATCCGAGAGCGATTAGCGGGTTGTTTGAGTCGTGAAGTTTAAAGGAAGTTAAGGAAACGGCTCCTCGGTGCCTGGTTTGCCGTAGCATTGAACTGGGCGAAGAAGCGCAAGTTTCAGACATGGTGAAAATCTGCGTGCGGTGGCACTGGACTCTGAATTATTCAGTTGGTAAATCCTGTTGAACTTAGAAGAATTTTCGAGCAGTGGCACGGAATTTTTGCGGCTTAGAGTACAGTCGGAACTCAGAAATTTACCAGCTACGCGATGACAGGCTTCGGCTTAGTTGACTGCAATGAAATTTGAGGAATTATGTGGTTGGAAACAGCAGTTTGAATCTGAAAAGTAGCCTCGCTATCGTATGATCTCGTGCTGAAACAGGTGGCCATACTCATATGCTCCTTCTGTGCAGCGGATTGCTGCTATTTGATGCTGAATTTTGTGGCATCACGAGTTATTCATTACACGCTACCTATATTCCTATATTTTAATAATCACTGATGGTAGGAGCGGAAATGTCAAACTTGAGTGGAAAAATTGTAACTGTGTGTGGTCGCCCCAATAGATAACCAATGGCCAGCAATGTAACTGACACACATCATTCCCGCAGCCTTGGTGCTGAAAGGAAATTTCATTTAGGGAACAGGCTGTCAGGTTTCACGTATCTCGGCACAACGTTACGGGAGATTAGACACAACGGAAGTACCTGTAGAATCTAGCCACGAAGTCATTTTCGTTTCCTTGTGTCATTGGTTACTAAGTCTCAACTACCCTGTTAATTAACCTGTGAGGCCAACAGTTCTTCCTGATGCCCACCAAGTAGTTCTTTCTATCAAGTGATTGCTAATTACCTATGAATCACGACGCAAAAGCTTCTTTTATTATGAAAACCGTGTTACACACTACTTTTTAGAACATCAATATTAAAATACACCAGAAGTAGTCAACCTTTATTACCTACGGCCCATTTTTGTGTCTCTGCTTGGAGTAAAATTTTCTAACCGCCCACCGGTTCCACAATAATGATGATTTAGGAAGTAGGGAAGTAATTTAACTTCGCAAAATATATAAAGGAGTGTTGCAGCAAGTTTGAGCATGTAACAATAATCACTTTCCCATGCACTACATGCCAAAGTTAATGACAACCTAATGGATATGTTATTTAGATCCATACTAAGTGCTGCCTCCCGTCAAAGCTGGAACGCCCAGTAGTAGGCACTAGGTACCAGGTTGACTACCACCGCGACAGATGATTTGATTTCTCCAGGGAAGAGAAACTGCTCGCTGCTGGCTTTTGGCGGTTCCTGGAAGCAAGAGATTTCCAGAGCTACAGACGGTAAGCAGCGAGAATAGCAGTATGCGTGGCTTCGGCGAGAGGAGCGTGCAGAATAATGCAGAGCTGTTCGAATAACGCGCCAGTAATTAATTAGCCAACACACTCTGACTGCGACATGTGGAGAATTACGCAATCAGACCGAACAAGAGGCAAACGGCAGCCTCGGCTTCAGGTCACACGTCGGCCTTAACCTGTAGCGCTAAAGCATTATCAGATTCCCAGAATAATTTAAGGTATCACATGGAAACCCGTCGCCTGACAGGAACCTCTCAACGAACAATAAGAATTTAATTCTTCTCATTAGAGAGTATACAAATACACACCAGGAAATTGAAATAAGAACACCGTGAATTCATTGTCCCAGGAAGGGGAAACTTTATTGACACATTCCTGGGGTCAGATACATCACATGATCACACTGATAGAACCACAGGCACATAGACACAGGAAACAGAGCATGCACAATGTCGGCACTAGTACAGTGTATATCCACCTTTCGCAGCAATGCAGGCTGCTATTCTCCCATGGAGACGATCGTAGAGATGCTGGATGTAGTCCTGTGGAACGGCTTGCCATGCCATTTCCACCTGGCGCCTCAGTTGGACCAGCGTTCGTGCTGGACGTGCAGACCGCGTGAGACGACGCTTCATCCAGTCCCAAACATGCTCAATGGCGGACAGATCCGGAGATCTTGCTGGCCAGGGTAGTTGACTTACACCTTCTAGAGCACGTTGGGTGGCACGGGATACATGCGGACGTGCATTGTCCCGTTGGAACAGCAAGTTCCCTTGCCGGTCTAGGAATGGTAGAACGATGGGTTCGATGACGGTTTGGATGTACCGTGCACTATTCAGTGTCCCCTCGACGATCACCAGTGGTGTACGGCCAGTGTAGGAGATCGCTCCCCACACCATGATGCCGGGTGTTGGCCCTGTGTGCCTCGGTCGTATGCAGTCCTGATTGTGGCGCTTACCTGCACGGCGCCAAACACGCATACGACCATCATTGGCACCAAGGCAGAAGCGACTCTCATCGCTGAAGACGACACGTCTCCATTCGTCCCTCCATTCACGCCTGTCGCGATACCACTGGAGGCGGGCTGCACGATGTTGGGGCGTGAGCGGAAGACGGCCTAACGGTGTGCGGGACCGTAGCCCAGCTTCATGGAGACGGTTGCGAATGGTCCTCGCCGATACCCCAGGAGCAACAGTGTCCCTAATTTGCTGGGAAGTGGCGGTGCGGTCCCCTACGGCACTGCGTAGGATCCTACGGTCTTGGCGTGCATCCGTGCGTCGCTGCGGTCCGGTCCCAGGTCGACGGGCACGTGCACCTTCCGCCGACCACTGGCGACAACATCGATGTACTGTGGAGACCTCACGCCCCACGTGTTGAGCAATTCGGCGGTACGTCCACCCGGCTCCCGCATGCCCACTATACGCCCTCGCTCAAAGTCCGTCAACTGCACATACGGTTCACGTCCACGCTGTCGCGGCATGCTACCAGTGTTAAAGACTGCGATGGAGCTCCGTATGCCACGGCAAACTGGCTGACACTGACGGCGGCGGTGCACAAATGCTGCGCATCTAGCGCCATTCGACGGCCAACACCGCGGTTCCTGGTGTGTCCGCTGTGCCGTGCGTGTGATCATTGCTTGTACAGCCCTCTCGCAGTGTCCGGAGCAAGTATGGTGGGTCTGACACACAGGTGTCACTGTGTTCTTTTTTCCATTTCCAGGAGTGTATACCACTAAATAACGATGATAACAGCAATTACGAAGAGCTACCACGAAGCACTGTAAATGATGAGCAGTTCAACAGGCCTAAGACTTGAATGAAGACCGGTCAAAAATTGTGAAGAATCTTTCGCTTTGTGTACACATCAGACACCGGTTTTCCTCGGCCCCTCTTTTGTGACCCGGCGAGATGGCAGTGGCTAGCACACTGGACTCGCATTCAGAAGGTCGACGGTTCAATCCCGCGTCCGGCCATCCTGATTTAGGTTTTCCGTAATTTCCCTAAAGCGCTCCAGGCAAATGCCGGGACGGTTCTTTGAAAGGGCCCAGCCGACTTCCTTCCGCATCCTTTCCTACTCCAATGAGACCGACAACCTCGCTGCCTAGTCTCTTCCCCCAAACAACCCCAACCCAACCTCCTTTGTGAGGAGAGGTGGAAGCGGAGATAAGTCGAAGCACTGCCTTTAACAGCTTTTCGGTTTCATTCAGTAACCATACTGGTCGGTGGTTCGGCCTTGGCTGTTTCTACTCGGTGTGTCTGAGCCATATATTCATTCGTGCAGAAATTATTCGGCATAGTCGACAATTTTTTTCCGCAACATTTGAATCTTTACTGTAAACCATTAGTCAAAGATTCTTTTCAATCGTAAAAGAAATGCCTATATCCGTCCGAATGTCTACAAGAGATTCAGAAGGACTTTTGACTAAGAGTAAATAGTTTCGGTGAATTCAAAATCGCACCATCACTTAGTTGTCATTGCTTCACACGTATAACTGCGTTCACCATCAGAAAGGAGCAGTGAAAGGAAATGAATTTTCACAAATGACGAATGTCGTGACTCGGTCCCATTTCAAGGTCTAGGGCCTATAGCGCACGTGATAAATCTGTTATGCTGTAACTCAGTAGCTTGTGCATGGTTTCACTTGTCATTCATGCTTATTCGAATCCACGTTTAAAGTTAACGGCATTGTTAGAAAAATTTCGTAACTTCATCGACGTATAGAACAGTCACACAGACTGTCATATGTAAACGGTTGATAAATAGGATGCTGAGAAAATACATTTCAGTCTGCAAAGGAGGTTCCCTGCAAAACATTCTTCTCAACCATCATAGAATGTTGCTGAAATCTGTGGGATGCGTACGTGGCAGTATTATCAGAGAATGTTGAACGTACATAGAGGGGACCAAATTATCACAAGTTTGTTGACTATCGGTGAGCATCATGGTGAAAAGCTTCAAGTGACAAATAACTAACGCGCCAAAGCATACCTACCAAGTTTCAGTATCTGGTACTAAGTGATGAATCTTAAAATATACTACATCCCACTTCGTATCGCTGCCGTACGGACATTAGAGATGAAATTAGATTAAGTGCGATGTCCATGGCCATTCTTCGGCATTCCAGTCGGGAATGGGACGGGGAAAGTTGTAAGTACCCTCTGTCACCCATTCAACACTGATTTGCTTTGTATGGAAATATACCTGCGTTGTAATCTACAGACTACATTTCTCATTGAACTTCATTTGCTTGAAACAATTTGTACTATTCCTTCATACTACGTCTCATTTATTAAGCTAGGGAAATGACCCTCAAAGAACAATTTTAATGACACAGAACACGAAAGGGCCATGGGAGCCTGAAGATTGCAGTACAGACTTTACTTTGTTAAGTTACTTCTAATCATTCGTGGCTTTACAGTGCGTTTAGCATCATCTGAATAACGACTTAAATAATGTATATCTGCTTTGTTGAGACTATTCCACAAAGAAGCTGACATATCAGACCCTATTAATGAAATTTTTAGGCGTCTCCAATAATGTTGTTTTACTCCGTCAGACAATATCTGCAGCATAAATCGATAACAGATCTCTTGAGAGGCGTGACTGCATTGAGATACGTCGTAATGATGCAAAACTAATTGAGGTTGCTTGTCCCAGCGGAAACCGGCGGTTGAATTTGGGAAATACTGACGCACAATATTTATTATTTGCCACTTAATGCGGTTTCTTTTCGTTATTATGAACAGGTTTACCTCTCCTGTAGGCGCCCTCAGGGAATCAGCATTTGTTTGCTTAGTACTGGCTTGGCAACCCCGGTGTTCGTGAGCTGGGATCTGGTAAGCGCCTCTAGTCCTCTGTCACCGTAAGCTCTGGGCGTGCTTCAGCGACCACGGTTCGGCGCTGCGGTGGAAGTGGTGTGTCCCAGGGAATGGGGATCTTGGCTTGACCTCCAGGACCGCGAGGATGTTAAAAACCTCTATACAAAACTCATCAATCCTAAGGTGTGGTGCGTGCTGATGGGATGCACGGCTGCTGAGGCAGAACAGTCGTTAAGTGGGCGACCTCTGGGGCACCTGCCACACCTCAGTTGTACAAGACTTACTCAGACAAGCGGAGTTCTGTCTGGGTGGACATCTGTTCCCAAGCTGCTCGTGGGAAGACCATGGAGCCTCTTAATTATTGAAAAACTGCTCCCAGTTGATTGGGTGGGCCACAGGAGAGCACTGTTACCCATCCCAACACGAGAAGCCGTGAGGGTTCCTCTCCTGAGCATACTCCTCAGAAATCCAGAATCAGTAATAGTAACAGGGCACAGGTGTATCGAAATGTTTTTGTGATAGTTAAAAGAGCCGAGGGAAACTTTGCTAAGGTGTCCTCATTCTACATACAAAAAGGTTTTGATGGTATTAGGCGTGGTCTGCACCCAGTTAAACAGCTTCCTAACAGCACATTGTTGATTGAAACAACCAGTCAGGGCAAGTACAGAGACTTGTAAAAGCATCTGTATTGGGCGATTACCCTATTACTGTTGACCTGGATAAAACTTTAAATTCCAGCAATGGGGTGGTAACGTATGAAGGCCTCATAGATGAGGACATCAGTGTCTTGCAATGGGAATGGGCAGACGACGGTGTTACGGAAGTTCAAAATGTGAAGAACAGAGTGAATGGGTAGACTGAACCAACACTTAGATTCATTCTAACTTTCAGTACGCAAGCTCTGCCCCGCCACATTAAGGTTTCTTATGCTCACCGGTTTGTCCTGCATTTTTTTTCTTTATCTTTTCTTTTTTTTTTACATGCGATGTTCCAAGTGTCAAAGGTTTGGTCATACAGCCATTGTGCGTAATGCTCGTGCTGCCTATGGGAACTGTGGTCAAGCGGCTCATGAACCAGGTGTGGAATGTTCATCTCCATCAGTGTGTGTTAATTGCTGTAATTGATAACCAGTCTGGAGTAGAGTGCCCCATCTATAGGGAAGAAAAGAAAATTCAAGGACTTAAATTCCACATCGCGTGTCATATGCCGAAGCAAAGATGCTGTTTAAATCAATGCAGCCACCATCATCCACATCAACTGTGAAACAACCTACAGTTAAAGTTAGTGTGACGACACAAACAGAAGTGTTGACTGCCACTACCAACACGTGTTCCTGTTGCTGCACATGCCAACAGCCAGGTTCTGGTAACACTACGCTGGCCAGACACTCATTTACACAAATTTTCAGACTGACACTGTGGAGCCATTGCCCCCAACAGCAACTGTCCCACATGCGCCAACTGGTACACTCATTCAGGGTCTTCCCGTGTTTCAGCCCAACATGGGAAAGCCGCCACAAAGGCGATGTCAAAGTCCAGTGGAAAAATTCCTAAAGCACAGGCAGTGAAACCGGCTGTTGCCGCTGCTATTGACGATTTGGCAATCGGCAACCCACCTAGTCCTACTAGCACACCAACAATGACCTCGTATTCCCCACCAAGGTGCAAAGAGCAAGGTAAGACAAATTTTCCCGATATATAATTGACATCCTGCAGTGTAATATAAATAGCTTTAGAGCTAGCGTGGACTAATTAAAGTTCCTTACACAGACCAGACCAGTATGTGTGTGTCTTCAGGAAACACATTTCAAGGAATCCGATGCCCCTATGTTTAGGAGTTATCGTCTATACCGAAAATATGATCTTCCTAGCGACAGAGCTCAGCGAGGAGTGGCATTGTTGGCCCGTGACAATCTTTACTCTTCCCCTGTAACGCTAATGACTACAGCAAAGGCAGTTGCAGTCATAGAGCATTGTGTGTCCTTTAAGGTAACCATCTTTTCCTTCTACCTTCCGGTAGAGGAGCCACTCGACGGCGAGGCACTTTCAGAAATGATCGACCAGGTTCCAACGTCGTTTCTGCTCTTAAGGGATTTTAATACCTATAATATACTATGGGGTAGTCTCTCAACTTGCCTGAGGAGACGACTGTCAAAAAATGTATTACGAACTGACACCACGTCTATCATGAATACGGTTCACATGACACGTTTTCGGTGAGCTCATAGATGTACACAAGCAGAATGACTCCGACAATGCCCTCGAGGCTACTGCAACAGCCCAACACCCGCCTAATGGCGAGACAACTAGTGTGGCCGGCATTAGTTTCTTGGAGAGACATCGGCACGGAGCCTGTGGTACGCAACTGAGAAGCAATTTCTATGTCGCATTGTCATTGTGAGAGTTTGAGGGTTACAATTAATGGTCAATGGTACTCCGGTTACAAGCTGCTAAAGTGCGCATCATTTACGACGGAGGCCGAGTTCTGCGCATCTGTCATCACAAAACACAGTCAGCCAATGAACAGAGAACGACGTTGTCAGAGATCGACTGCAGTGCAGAGTACGGACGAGTGTCTTCAGTTTTAGAAACGTTCAGTCATAAATAAATTAATTGAACAAAAGCAAAGTCTTGATAGCAGACTTTCTTTTATAGAAAGTTTGGAAAAAGCATTCTTTATACCATTGCTTCATATTCTATTAATTAATTAAACCTAACAAGCAATAAGGCTCCTAATTCAGGCGATAGCAAGGATAGGTGTTTGTATCATTCCCACGAACCGCTTTTTCGCAATAAAGAACAGCAGTAATTGTTTATTTCCTATTGTACTTCGACGAAACGTGAGTAATTCATAGTCATAATACCAGTGTTTGTTGTATTTTGCGTGATAGTTTAGAGTCCTCCTAGACATCTGTCGAATGACGAGCTGCGTTAGCGTAATGGTTAAGGTGCTCGGGTGCTATGCGAAAGCCTCTGCGTTCAAACCTTGGTGGGTGCTTAAATTTGCGTTATTTAAAAACAATTTCGAAGTGTCTTACTTCATGAATTTTAGTCTCTTCATTATAATCATAATAAGTTTTCGCTTTTTCTAATTTTGGCCTCCAATATTTATTTTCAGAGCAATTAAAAACAATGAAAAGGCACACACACAATATTCTACATCTACATCTACATCTACACCTACATCTACATGATTACTCTGCAATTCACATTTAAGTGCTTGGCAGAGGGTTCATCGAACCACGATTATACTACCTCTCTACTATTCCACTCCCAAACAGCGCGCGGGGAAAACGAACACCTAAACCTTTCTGTTCGAGCTCTGATTTCTCTTATTTTATTTTGATGATCATTCCTACCTATGTAGGTTGGGCCCAACAAAATATTTTCGCATTCGGAAGAGAAAGTTGGTGACTGAAATTTCGTAAATAGATCTCGCCGCGACGAGAAACGTCTTTGCTTTAATGACTTCCATCCCAACTCGCGTATCATATCTGCCACACTCTCTCCCCTATTACGTGATAATACAAAACGAGCTGCCCCTTTTTGCACCCTTTCGATGTCCTCCGTCAATCCGACCTGGTAAGGATACCACACCGCGTCGCAATATTCTAACAGAGGACGACCGAGTGTAGTGTAAGCTGTCTCTTTAGTGGACTTGTTGCATCTTCTAAGTGTCCTGCCAATGAAACGCAACCTTTGGCTCGCCTTCCCCCCAATATTATCTATGTGGTCTTTCCAACTGAAGCTGTTCGTAATTCTAACACCCAGGTACTTAGTTGAATTGACAGCCTTGAGAATTGTACTATTTATCGAGTAATCGAATTCCAACGGATTTCTTTTGGAACTCATGTGGATCACCTCACACTTTTCGTTATTTAGCGTCAATTGTCACCTGCCACACCAAACAGCAATCTTTTTTAAATCGCTTTTCAACTGATACTGGTCTTCGGATGACCTTACTAGACGGTAAATTACAGCATCATCTGCGAACAACCTAAGAGATCTGCTCAGATTGTCACCCAGGTCATTTATATAGATCAGGAACAGCAGAGGTCCCTGGACGCTTCCCTGGGGAACACCTGATATCACTTCCGTTTTACTCGATGATTTGCCATCTATTACCATGAACTGCGACCTTCCTGACAGGAAATCATGAATCCAGTGGCACAACTGAGACGATGCCCCATAGGCCTGTAGCTTGATTAGAAGTCGCTTGTGAGGAACGGTGTCAAAAGCTTTCCGGAAATCTAGAAATACGGAATCAACTTGAGATCCCCTGTCGATATTCATGTTATCTGTTTTGTTTGTATATCTTCTCTTCCGCAGTCGCTGTTTTACTATTCATATTGAGATATATTCTTTTGCGACAGTATTAAAAGTATTATTTCGAGCAGAATTTCGGCTCGTACGTCACCGAGCTGCTTGATTGTCTGACACAATTTTTTGCTTCGCTGCTTTGGGAACATCATATTCAATGTTTACGTCCACTGGTCTACGTTTTCTCAAGTATTTGCTGTCCATCGTGATAAACACAAATTGTTTGTGCACTGCGCCTCACTGACAATATATTTTAGTTTCAATTCTTTATTTCGTCCACAGTTCAATTTTGTGTACTTCGCCAACTTTGTTATAATCAGAACGTTTTAGAAAAAAGCGAAGTGACTCTAATATAAATAAAATTTTTATTACAGTCGCGACTGCTACGGTCGCAGGTTCGAATCCTGCCTCGGGCATGCATGTGTGTGATGTCCTTAGGTTAGTTAGGTTTCAGTAGTTCTAAATTCTAGGGGACTGGTGACCCATAATGCTCAGAGCCATTTGAACCATTTTTATTACAGTCGCGAAAGACGGAATATTTCTCAATATTACATACGACACCTATCTGGTACTTCAATTAAGACCGAGCGAGGTGGCTCAGTGGTTAGACACTGGACTCGCATTCGGGAGGACGACGGTTCAGTCCCGCGTCCGGCCATCCTGATTTAGGTTTTCCGTGATTTCCATAAATCACTCCAGGCAAATGCAGGGATGGTTCCTTTAAAAGGGCACGGCCGACTTCCTTCCCCGTCCTTCCCTAATCCGATGAGACCGATGACCTCGCTGTCTGGTCTCCTTCCTCAAAACCAACCAACCAACCAACTTCAATTAAATGAGATAATGTTACATAGTAAATTTTATATGAAATTTAGGTATCTAGCCCACATTTCATTCTCAACATTGTGGCAATTAAAATCGACCATACGGAAAGTATATGCTATGGACTTCTACCTCTGCAAACGCCTCAAAATTTCGTGCAATGCTTTACTACATTTAATGCTGCACAATATCTGCGTTGAACATCGAAACAAAATTACGTCATTTATGGGGGCAAGGTATCAGTCAAGAAGACGTGTAAAAATCAAATTTGTGGGCCAAATAGTTTTTGTGAAATCGAATGACAAGTGTGTCAAAGCAGTCGGAACACCCTGTGTCTGCACAGGCGAGCAGTGCAGTGATGACAAAATCGCGCACAGCGCGGAATGCGAGGATCAGGTCTCTGTAAGGAGCCAAATGGTTAATGCGGCCGTGGGGGCTTTACTCCATAAACTGCGCGCCCCCCTATAAACGTAAGTCTGCGAACTACACTATACTATGGCGCTGCTTTTCTTGGCGCGTGCGTCGTTTGCAACTGGCAACGCAGCAATCTCCCGCGTCTGGGCGGGCATGCGCGAGCCGCCAAGATAAAAGAACTGAACTATAGACTCCCAAGAGGGGATCCATTCGCTCACCGTTGCCGCGCCAGTATCACAGATGTACACTAGCAGATTGACATCGACGGTGTCCTCAAGCCTTACGCAATAGCACAGCACCCGCCCACTGGCCAGTCAACTCCTCAGAGTGGCATTGGTGTCTTGGAGGGACGTCGGAAGGGAGCCTGTGGTATGCAATCCCATAGCAATTTTCGTGTCGCACGGTCAATGTGAAGGTGCGAGGGGTACAGTAAACGGGTAACCGTGTATCGGTTACAAGCTGCTGGACTCCGAGGAGAGGCTTCTTTCGCTGACTGTGGCCGCGCCAGTGTCTTATCCCTACACTAGTAGAATGACTCCGACATTGTATTCAAAGTTTAAGCAAAATTCCAGCACCCGCCTAGCGACGAGACCACTCCTGAGACGGAATTAGTCTCTTGGAGAGAAGGCAGCAGGGGGACTGTGGCATGAAATTGCAAAGAAATATCTGTGTCGCATCGTGAATGTGAAGGTGCCAGGGTTACAGTAAATGGGCAGCGGTGCATCGATTTCGAGCTACTGGAAGCCTAGTAGATGTTACATGCGGTAAGCAATTTCTGCGTCGCATCGTCAATGTAATACACTAAACATTCAGCGGTTACAAGCTACTGGACTCACAGGACAGGTTCCATGCAAGTTATAACACTGCAGCAGCATTTACGTAGCTTGTACTATGAAATACCAAATTTGGTTTATTACGTAGTATGTCCCCGACTGAACAAATAGTCCTGTCACGGAAAAGCCACGTATAACACTTTCGTCTGCTACTGCTATACCATAATCTCGAAACTGGAGGCAGTTTGCAAAGAGAATTATTTTGTTAGAGTAATAATGGTATAAAGCAACAGAGCAGTGCTACCCTCTGAGAGGAATTTTGCTAGTTGACCGTGTTGTTCCTAACGGAGGTGGCTTATCGGAAATGAAAGTCAGAATTACGTAAATATTTGAATAGTAACAAACAAAATTTTGCCTAGCTATAATGTTTATAGAATAAGGGAAACGGTCGCCAGCCTAATTAGGCAAGAGAAAGATTAACGTTCTCGTTTAAGAAAGTAGGTATAAGTAACTATAACGGACAAACACAACCTAGACTTAGCCACACGCGAGGGCAATGAACTCTGACACACATATGTTTTAAGATTGAAGCTAACAACTGGAGCAGCACAAACTATTTGCTAAATTATAAGATATACCGAAACACCCTATTACTTTCAGGCTTACATAAAGTGAATGGTCTTTATAACATTACTATTAACATGCACTTCTAATACACAAGATACACAAACACTTAGCAGACATGAATATATAATGTTTCAGAACTGCAGCTTTCTCACTTTTACTACAGCGAAACACAATACTGACCAAATTGCAAGAAACTGACTCACCTTTTAGAATTTACTACAGACAATAATGTGATCATTTGCCTTATAAGCCTCAGTCTTAAGAACTTTTAATATTGAAGTTAGCAACAGCACTTTAAATAGCAGTTTTAATAGGAAAATTATTTTGAGCAAATAACATTTACTTTAACTCACTCTATTGCCACATTAACTTTAACTTTCTTTTTACTAAGATCAAGAGGCATTAATTAGCAAAACTCTAGGCTTTAATTTATTTTAGTGAGGACACTCGGATATCACTTTAGCTCAAACGGAGAGGAACCTGAGAGGTGTTATGATGAGGAGAAAAATCAAGGTAGGTACATAAATTCAGATACAAATTACCTTATATTTCAGCACATTAGCACGTCCATTAAGCTGATCATTCACTGTACATCATTATAGTATTACGTTGCGATGATTGCGCAATGTGGTGGCAACTGCATGTTGGTAGGTGGAATTGTAGGCAGAATTGCTGGACTCTGTCATTTCTTGGTGGCGATGATAGATACAAACTCCAGAATAGTTCCAGTTAATTATCCATCCATCCGAGGCCTTGGAAAGAAGCAGCACAATATGCATCTTTTATATGGCAGTGCACGGACTCGTAGCTCGTCTCCGACTCGTAGCTCGTCTC
This sequence comes from Schistocerca cancellata, assembly GCF_023864275.1. Taxonomy (NCBI): domain Eukaryota; kingdom Metazoa; phylum Arthropoda; class Insecta; order Orthoptera; family Acrididae; genus Schistocerca; species Schistocerca cancellata. The sequence goes on along the minus strand of NC_064631.1, from coordinate 79,831,106 downwards.
CGACTGACTATCAGTTCCACCCTTTCTACATAGGCCAACCACAATTTGCGCGCGCTACACAGTTCCGTTCCCGAGGGGAACCACAACAACTTTTACATACACAGTAACTAAGAACCCTAAGTGAGGATCAGCAGTTTACATAACAGCAACCAAACACATTAAATAAGACAGAACATTTTCACATATTGACATTTCTACCAAAAATTATTCACACAAAATGACAATTATATACAGTAAGTTCTGTTCCCTCCAAATGGGACAAAGAGTTTAAATGAAAGATATGCTACACAGCATAGAACCAAACCATGACATCAAAGTTTGTATAAAGAAAGCAGTATACAATTTTATGTTATCGATTCAATCACACATTTACAAATACTCAATGTTATAACATTAAATAAAACAAAAGCAAAATAGATCCATACATCAGATGAGCTATGGTGTTACAAAGTGACCGCAGCCGCGCCAGAACCATTAATTCACACTACCAGAATGACTTTGAAAATGTCCTCAAGGCTTATGCTATAGCCCAGTAACCGCCTAATGGCGAGACAAATCATGAGCGCGGCGTAAGACTCTTGTAGAGAAGTCAGCAGGGAGCCTTTGGTATGCAATCGTGAAGTAATTCCTGTGTCATCTCGTTACTGTGATCGTACGAGGGTTACAGTAAAAGGAGAGCGGTGCATCGGCTACAAGCTGCCACTTCCAGGAGAGGTCCCAATCGCTGACTGCAGCCGCTCCAGTATCATATATGTTCAATAGCAAAATGTCTTAGACAATATCCTCAAGGTTTATAAAATAGCGCAGCACCTGATAATGGTGAGACAACTCCTAAGTCCGGCATTAGTATCTTGAAGAGACGTGGAAGGGAGCCAGTAGTACGCAATCCTGACGAAATTTATGTGTCACATCTTGAATATGAGGGTGGAAGGGTTGCAGTGAACGTGCAGCAGTCCATCGTTTACAGGCTACTGGACTCCCAGGAGATGTTACATACAGTGACCACAGACGCGCCAGTATCATAGATGTGTACTAGCAGTATGACTCCGACAATGTCCTCGAGGCTTATGCAATTGCCCAACACACACTTAAAGGCGTGACAACTCTTCAGGACGACCTTAATCCCTTGGATAGACATCAGCAGGGAGACTGTGGTATGCAAATGCAAAGAAATTTCTGTGCTGCATCGCCAATGTAAAGGTGCGAGGGTTACAGTGAATAGGCAGCCGTGAGTCGGTTACAAGGTGCTGGACTCCCAGGAGAGGTTACATACGGTGACCACAGTCGCGCCAGTATCATAGATTTGTGCAAGCAGAAAGACTCTGACAGTGTCCAGGAGGCTCATTCAATAGCCCAACACCGGCGTAATAGCGAGACAACTCTTGAGGGCGCCATTAGTGTCTTGGAGAGAAGTCACCAGGAAGCCTGTGGTGTGGAATCGCGATGCAATTTCTGTGTCGCATCGTCAGTGTTAGGGTTCGAGGATAACTGTAAACGGTTTGCGATGCCTCGGTTAAGGATTAATGGACTCCCAAGAGAAGGTCCATTTGCTGACCGCTGCCCCGCAGTATCATAGACGTAAACTAACAGAATGACTCCGACAATGTCCTCAAGGCTTATGCAACAGCCCATTATCCGCCTAATACCGAGACAACTCGTGAGGGCTTCATTAGTGTCTTGGAGACAAGTCACCATGAAGTCTGTGGAATGGAATCGCGAAGCAATTTCTGTGTCGCACCGTCCATGTGAGGGTTCGAGGATTACAGTAAACGGGTCGCGGTGCCTCAGTTAAGGGCTATTGGACTCCCAGGATAGGGTCCATTCGCTGACCGCCGCAGAGAAGTATCTAAGATGCACCCTAGCAGAGTGACTCCGACAATGTCCTCAAGGCTTATGCAATAAAGCAGGACCCGATTAGTGGCGAGACATATCCTGACGTGGCATTAGTCTCTTGGAGACAAGCCAGCAGCGAACCTGTGATTGGGAATCGCGATGGAATTTCTATGTTGCATCGGCAATGTGAGACTTCGAGGATTACAGTAAACGGGTCTCGATGCCTCGGTTAATGGCTACTGGACACCAAGGAGAGGGTCCATTCGCTGACCACCACCGCGCAGTATCATAGTTGTACATTATCAGATTGAGTCTGACAATGTCGACACGGTTTATGAGATTTCCAAGACGGGGTTAGTGTTAGGCAACTCCTGTGGGTGGCATTAGTCTCTTGGAGAGAAGTCAGCATGGAACCTGTGGTATGCAATCGCATAGCATTATCGATGGTGCATCGTCAATGTGAGGGTGCGAGTCTTACAGTAAATGGGCAGCGGTGCATCTGTTACAAGCCACTGGACTCCCAGAAGAAGTTACAAGCGATGACCACAGTCACACCATGTTCATAAATGTATATTAGCAGAATGACTTGGACAACGTCCTCATGGCTTATGCACTTGACCAGCATATGTCGAATGACGAGATATCTCTTGAGAATGGTATAAGTCTCTCGGAGAAAAGTCACTAAGGATCATGTCGTATGTAAGTGATAAGCAATTTCTGTGTCTCGTGGTCAATGTTACTGTGCTAGAGATAAAGTAAACTGGCAGCGGTGCATCGATAACATGTTGCAGGACTACAAGATAAGATTCCTTTTGTTGAGGGAAGCTACGTCAGTATCGTTGATGTACACTAGCAGAATGACTCCGAAAATGACCTCATGGCTTATGCAATAGTGCAGCACACGCCTATTAGCGTAGCATTTCCTGAAGCTAATTCAACAGCGCAGCTCTCGCCTACTGCCAAGGAAACCCCTCAGGATGGCATTAGTAATTATGAGAGACGTCGGGAGGGAGCCTGTAGAGCCAATCCGGAAGCTATTTCTGAATTGCACTGTCAGTGTTATGATTGGAGGGTTGCAGTAAACAGACAGCAGTGCATCAGTTACAAGCTACTGGACTCCCAGGAGAGGTTCCATGCGTTGACTGAAGCAGCGCCAGTTTCAGATATGTACACTACCAAATTGAGTGTGACAATGTCCCGAGGCTTATACAATAGGCCAGTACCCACCTAATGGCGTGACGGCTCCTGAGTATGGCATAAGCTTCTTGGAGAGAAGTTACCAGTGACACTCTCATGTGCAATTGCGAGGCAATTTCTGTCACACATGGTCAATGTGAGAGTGCATGGGTTCCACTAAATGGCCAGCCAAGCATCTGTTACAAGCTACTGGACTCCCAAAAGAGCTTCCCTTTGGTGAGAATAATTGTGCGAGTATCATAGAAGTACACTGACAGAATAACTCTGACAATGTCCACGAAATTTATGCAATACCGCAGTCCCTCCTAATAGCGAGAATTTCCTGAGGGCGTCATTAGTCTCTTGGAGAAAAGTCAGTAGGGAGCTAGTGGTATGCGATTGCGAAGCAATTTTTGGGTTACGTCATCAGTGTGAGGGTTCGAGGGTTACAGTAAACAGGCAGCTGTGCATCGGTTACAAGCTACTGGAGTTGCAGGAGGGGTTCCATGCTGTGACTGCGGCTGGACCAGTATCATAGCTGCGCGCTGAGAGAATGAGTCTGTCAAGGTCGTCGAGTCTTCTGCAATAGCCCAGCACCCGCCGAATGACGAGGGCTTTCCTGACATCGGCATTATTTGCCTTGGAGAGACATCGCAGGTAGCCTGTAGTATTTAGTATGTCGCATCGTCAATGCGAGGGTGCGAGGATTAGAGTAAATGGGTTGCGGTGCATCGGTTACAAGCTACTGAACTCCCAGGAGAGGTTCCATTCCCCGACCACAGTGGCGCCAGTATCATAGGTGTTCACTGGCAGAGTGACTCCGACAATATCCTCGAGGCTCATGCAAAGGACCAGCATCCACCTAATGGCGATTTACTTCCTAAGGATGGCATTAATGTCTTGGAGAGACATCGGAAGGGATCCCTTGGCTACAAGCTGCTGGACACCCAGGAGAAGTTCAATGTGGTGACCATAGATCCACGAGTATCACGAGATCTCAAGCAGAATAGTTAAGTCAATTTCAGCAACGCTTATACAATAGCCCAGCACCCGCCTAATGGCCAGACAACTCCTCAGGAAGGCATTAATAATTAAGAGAGAAGTCGGCAGGGAGCCTGGAATATGGAATCCCGAAGCAAATTCAGTGTTGCATCTTCAATGTGAGGGTTACAGTACATGGGCAGCTGTGCATCGGTTACAAGCTATTGGACTCCCAGGAGAGGTTCCATTTGCTGAATCCCATTGTCATAGATGTACACTAGCAGTATGATCCCAAGGATGTCCTGAAGGTGTATGCAATAGCCCAGCACCCGCCCTATGGCGAGACAATTCCTGAGGGCGACATTAGTGTCTTGGAGATACGTGGGCTCAGAGCCGTATGTAATCGTGAAGCAAATTCTGTGTCACGTCTTTAATGTGAGTGTGCGAGGGTTACAGTAAACAGGCAGCAGTGCATCGGTTACAACTTACTGGATTCACATGAGAGGTTCCATGCACTGACTGTAGCCGCACCAGTATCATACAGGGTGATTCAAAAAGAATACCACAATTTTAGGAATTTAAAACTCTGCAACGACAAAAGGCAGAGCTAAGCACTATCTGTCGGCGAATTAAGGGAGCTATAAAGTTTCATTTAGTTGTACATTTGTTCGCTTGAGGCGCTGTTGACTAGGCGTCAGCGTCAGTTGATGCTAAGATGGCGACCGCTCAACAGAAAGCTTTTTGTGTTATTGAGTACGGCAGAAGTGAATCGACGACAGTTGTGCGGCGTGCATTTCGAACGAAGTATGGTGTTAAACCTCCTGATAGGTGGTGTATTAAACGTTGGTATAAACACTTTACAGAGAATGGGTGTTTGTGCAAAGAGAAAAGTTCTGGACGGCCGAGAACAAGTGATGAAAATGTAGCACGCATCCAGCAAGCATTTGCTCGCAGCCCAGGAAAATCGACTTGCAGAGCTAGCAGAGAGCTGCAAATTCCACAATCAACTGTATGGAGAGTCCTACGAAAAAGGTTAGTTATGAAGGCGATGGATCGGCCGCCAGGCAGCCCGTGACAGAGCACTTCATCACTGGCCTCCAAGAAGCCCTGATCTTACCCCCTGTGATTTTTTCTTATGGGGGTATGTTAAGGATATGGTGTTTCGGCCACCTCTCCCAGCCACCATTGATGATTTGAAACGAGAAATAACAGCAGATATCCAAACTGTTACGCCTGATATGCTACAGAGAGTGTGGAACGAGTTGGAGTATCGGGTTGATATTGCTCGAGTGTCTGGAGGGGGCGATATTGAACATCTCTGAACTTGTTTTTGAGTGAAAAAAAATCTTTTTAAATACTCTTTGTAATGATGTATAACAGAAGGTTATATTATGTTTCTCTCATTAAATACACATTTTTAAAGTTGTGATATTCTTTTTGAATCACCCTGTATATCTACGCTAGCACAATGACTACGACAATGTCCTCGATTCTTATGCAAAAGCACGGTAATTCCTGAGGGAGGTGCTGGTCTCCTGGAGAAATGTAAGGACAAGACCTGTAGTATGCAATGACGAAGAAATTTCTGTGTCCCATCATCAATGAAAGGGTGTGAGGGATACAATAAACCGGCAACAGTGCATCAGTTCCCAGGCGAGGTTCCATTTGCAGACCACAGCCATGGAAGTATATCAGATGCAAATAAGCAGAATGACCCCCACAATGTCTTCGAGGCTTTTGCAAAAAGGCAGTACCCACCTAATGGACAGGCAATTCCTAAGGGTGGCATTAGTCTCATGGAGAGCCATTGGCAGGGAGCCTGTGGTATACAATATCGCAGTAATTACTGTGTCGCATTGTCAATGTGAGGGTGCAAGGTTTACACTAATGGGGCAGCGGCGCAGTGGTTACAAGCTACTGGACTCCAAGAAGAGGTTCCATGTGGTAACCGTAACTGCGCCAGTATTACACATGTACCCTAGCAGAATAACTCCGACAATGTCCTAAAGGCTTATGCAACAGCCCAACACCCACCTAATGGCAAGGCAATTCCTCAGGCCGTCATTAGCCTCACGGGGAGACGTTGGTAGGCGACCTGTAGCATACAGTAGCGAAGCAATTTCTGTGTTGCATCGACATTGTGAGGGTGCGAGGTTTATATTAAATGGGTACTGGGGCATTAGGTTCCATGCAGTGACCGCACCCATGCCAGTATCATGGATGTACACAGAATGACTCCGACAATGTCCACGAGGCTTGTACAATATCTCAGCACACAATTAATGGCGGGACAACTTCTGTGGGTGGCAGTAGTCTCTTGGAGAGACGTCAGCAGGGAGCCTGTAGTATGCATTCCCGAAGCAATTTCTGTGTTACATCTTCAATGTATGAGAGTGAGGGATACAGTGAACGGGCAGCAGTGCAACGTTTACGAGCTACTTAATATCCAGGAGAGGTTCCATGTGGTGGCTATTGCCGCGCCAGGATCATAGATACAAACTAATAGAATAACTCCAACAATATCATCGAGGCTTATACAATAATCCAGCACAAACCTAATGGCGAGACAATGGCGAGACAATGCCTGAGGGTGGCATTCGTCGCTTGACGAGCGAGCCTGTAGGATGCAATTAGGAAGCTATCTGTGTGTCGCATCTTCAGTGTGAAGTGTACGATGGTTACAGTAAACGGGCAGCGGTGCATCGGTTACAACCTACTAGACTCCCAGGAGAGGTTCCATGTGGTGACCGTAACCCCGTCAGTATTATAGATGTACGGTAGCGGAATGATTCTGACGGTGTCCTCGAGGCTTATGAGGTGGCGCAGTGGTTAGACACTGGACTCGCATTCGGGAGGACGACGGTTCAATCCCGCGTCCGGCCATCCTGATTTAGGTTTTCCGTGATTTCCCTAAATCGCTCCAGGCAAATACCGGGATGGTTCCTCTGAAAGGGCACGGCCGACTTCCTTCCCTAATCCGATGAGACCGATGACTTCGCTGTCTGGTCTCCTTCCCCAAAACAACCCAACTCGAGGCTTATGAAATAGCGCAGCACCCGCCTAATGGCGAGACAACTCCTGAGGGCAGCATATGTCTCCTGGAATGTGTTGGCAGGGATCCAGTTCTTTGCATTTTAGAAGCAATTTCTGTATCCCATCATCCATCTGAGGGTGTGAGGTGTACAGTAAACTGGCAGGGGTGCATCGGTTACAAGCTTGTGGATTCGGAGGAGATTTTCACTTGGTGACCGTAGCTGCGTCAGTACCATGGATGTACACACAAAAAAAAACTCTCCGAAAATGTCCTCGAGTCTTATGACATAATACAGCACCCTCCTAATGGCGACGCAGTTCCTCAGGGCGGTATTAATCTCTTGGAGAAAAGTCGGCATGGAGCTTGTAGTATGCAATCGCAAAGCAAATTCTACACTCCTGGAAATGGAAAAAAGGACACATTGACACTGGTGTGTCAGACCCACCATACTTGCTCCTGACACTGCGAGAGGGCTGTACAAGCAATGATCACACGCACGGCACAGCGGACACACCAGGAACCGCGGTGTTGGCCGTCGAATGGCGCTAGCTGCGCAGCATTTGTGCACCGCCGCCGTCAGTGTCAGCCAGTTTGCCGTGGCATACGGAGCTCCATCGCAGTCTTTAACACTGGTAGCATGCCGCGACAGCGTGGACGTGAACCGTATGTGCAGTTGACGGACTTTGAGCGAGGGCGTATAGTGGGCATGCGGGAGGCCGGGTGGACGTACCGCCGAATTGCTCAACACGTGGGGCGTGAGGTCTCCACAGTACATCGATGTTGTCGCCAGTGGTCGGCGGAAGGTGCACGTGCCCGTCGACGTGGGACTGGACCGCAGAGAAGCACGGTTGCACGCCAAGACCGTAGGATCCTACGCAGTGCCGTAGGGGACCGCACCGCCACTTCCCAGCAAATTAGGGAGACTGTTGCTCCTGGGGTATCGGCGAGGACCATTCGCAACCGTCTCCATGAAGCTGGGCTACGGTCCCGCACACCGTTAGGCCGTCTTCCGCTGACGCCCCAACATCGTGCAGCCCTCCTCCAGTGGTGTCGCGACAGGCGTGAATGGAGGGACGAATGGAGACGTGTCGTCTTCAGCGATGAGAGTCGCTTCTGCCTTGGTGCCAATGATGGTCGTATGCGTGTTTGGCGCCGTGCAGGTGAGCGCCACAATCAGGACTGCATACGACCGAGGCACACAGGGCCAACACCCGGCATCATGGTGTGGGGAGCGATCTCCTACACTGGCCGTACACCACTGGTGATCGTCGAGGGGACACTGAATAGTGCATGGTACATCCAAACCGTCATCGAACCCATCGTTCTACCATTCCTAGACCGGCAAGGGAACTTGCTGTTCCAACAGGACAATGCACGTCTGCATGTATCCCGTGCCACCCAACGTGCTCTGGAAGGTGTAAGTCAAGTACCCTGGCCAGCAAGATCTCCGGATCTGCCCCCATTGAGCATGTTTGGGACTGGATGGAGCGTCGTCTCACGCGGTCTGCACGTCCAGCACGAACGCTGGTCCAACTGAGGCGCCAGGTGGAAATGGCATGGCAAGCCGTTCCACAGGACTACATCCAGCATCTCTACGATCGTCTCCATGGGAGAATAGCAGCCTGCATTGCCGCAAAAGGTGGATATACACTGTACTAGTGCCGACATTGTGCATGCTCTGTTGCCTGTGTCTATGTGCCTGTGGTTCTGTCAGTGTGATCATGTGATGTATCTGACCTCAGGAATGTGTCAATAAAGTTTCCCCTTCCTGGGACAATGAATTCACGATGTTCTTATTTCAATTTCCAGGAGTGTAGAAGCAATTTCTGTATCCCATCATCCATCTGAGGGTGTGAGGTGTACAGTAAACAGGCAGGGGTGCATCGGTTACAAGCTTGTGGATTCGGAGGAAATTTTCACTTTGGTGACCGTAGCTGCGTCAGTACCATGGATGTACACAAAAAAAGTCTCCGAAAATGTCCTCGAGCCTTATGACATAATACAGCACCCGCCTAATGGCGACGCAGTTCCTCAGGGCGGTATTAATCTCTTGGAGAAAAGTCGGCAAGGAGCTTGTAGTATGCAATCGCGAAGCAAATTCTATGTCATATTGTCCATGTTAGTGTTCGAGGGTTACAATAAATGGGCTGCGGTACATCAGTTATAAACTACTGGACTCCCGGTGACGTTCCATGTGGTGACCGTAGCTGCTCCAGTATCATAGATGTACACTAGCAGAATGACTCCGACAGTACCCTCAAGGCTTATGCAATAGCGCAGCACCCGCCTAATGGTGTAGCAACTCCTCAGGGCGGCATTAGTCTCTTGGAGAGATGTAGGCACGGAGCCAGTAGTATGCGATCGTGAAGCACTTTCTGTTTGCGTCATCAGTGTGAGGGTGCAAGAGTTACAGTGAACGGGCAGCGGTGCATCGGTTACAAGGTACTGGAATCCCAGGTGAAGTTCCATGTGCTGGCCGTAGCCGCGCCAGTACCATAAATGTAGACTAACAAAATGACTCCGACAAAGCCTACTGGCGAGACAACTCATGAGGGCGGCGTTAGTCTCTTGGAAAGAAGTCGGGAGTTTTCCTGCTCAACAAGCAATTTCTACATCGCATCGACAATTTTTGCGTGTGACGGCTATAGTAAATGGCCAGCCTTGCATCGGTTACAAGATGCTGGACTCCCAGGAGAGGTTCCATGGGAAGAATGAAGACGCGCCAGAGTCACTGACATACTGTAACAGAATGATTCCGACAGCGTCAATGACGTTTATACAGTATCGAACCACGCGATTAATGGCGTGACAACCTCTGACTTCTGAATTATCCTCTTGGAGAAACGTCGGCAGTGAACCTGTAGTATGGAATCTCGAAGAAATTTCTGCATCGCATCGTCAATGTGAGAGAGCGACAGTTACAGTGAACGGGCAGCAGTGCATCGTTCACAAGGTATTGGATTCCCAGGAAAGGTTCCAGAGTTGTGTTAGTATCATAGATGTACCCTAGCAGAATGACTCCGACAAGTCCTCGAGTCTTACGCAATAGCTCAGCACCCACCTAATGGCAAGAGAACTCCTGAGGGTGGCATTAGCTCTTGGAGAGACGTCGGTGGGTAGCCTGTAGTATCCAGAATGAATTTCTGTGTTGCATCGTCAGTGGGAGAGTGCAAGGGATACAGTGAGCGGTAATCACTGCGTCGTTTACTAGCTACTGGAATCCCAGGAGAGGTTCCATTGGGTGACCGTAGCGGCGCCAGTGTCATAAATGTACATCTTCGATGTACAGCTTGAACAGTAGGCGAAAGACTACATCCCTCTCTTACACTCTTTTTAAGTCGAGCAGTTCGTTATTTATCATCCATTCTTTTTATTTCCTCTTGGCTCTTTTGCATAGTGTGTTACCCATCTCTCCCTATAGCTTACTCCTATTTTTCTCAGAATTTCGAACACCTTGCACCATTTTACATTGTTGAACATCGTTTCCAGACCGACAAATCCTATGAAAGTGTCGTGGTTTTTCCTTAGTCTTGCTCCTGATATAAACCGCAACATCAGAATTGCCTCTCTGGTGCCTTTACCTTTCCTAAAGCCAAACAGATTGTCTTCTAAAACATACTCAATTTTCTTGTCCATTTTTATATATATTATTCTTGTCAGCAACTTGGATGCATGAACCGTTAGGCTGCGTGAACGATAATTGTCGCACTTGTCAGCTCTTGCAGTCTTCGGAACTGTGTAAATGATATTTCCGAAAGTCAAATGGTATGTCTCCTGACTGATACATTCTACACAGCAACGTGAATAGTCGGTTTGTTGCCACTACGTCCAAAGATGTTAGCAATTCTGATGGAATGTTATCTATCCATTCCAACTTATTTGGTCTTAAGACCACCAAAGCTCTTTTAAATTCTTTCTCTTCTAAATCGACTATTGTTTCTTCTTCCATCACATCAGGTAAATATTTCCCCTCATAGACGCCTTCATTGTACTCTGTCCACCTATCCGCCGTCTCCTCTGCATTTAACAGCGGAGTTCCCGTTGAACTCTTAATGTTACCACCCTTGCTTTTAATTTCACCTATGGTTATGTTGACTTTGCTATATGCTGAGTCAGTCCTTCAGACAATCTTTTCTTTTTCCATTTCTTCACATTTTTCATGCAGCCACTTAATCTTAGATTCGTTGCACTTCTATTTATTTCATTCCTCAGCGATTTGCGTTCCTGAATTTCCCCAAACATTTTTTTTTTTATTCCTTGTTTCGTCGATCGGATGTAGCATTTTTTCCGTTACCAAATACTTTCTTGGCAATTACCTTCTTTGTACCTATATTTTTTTTCAGCTTCTGTGATTGCCATTTTTAGAGCTCTCCATTCCTCTTCGACTATACTGGCTACTGAGCTGTTCCTTATTGGTGTAGAACTTCAAGTTTGTCTCGTCATTCCTTAGTACTTCCGTACCCCACTTCTTTGGGTATAGATTCTTCCTGTATCATCTCTTAAACATCGGCCTACTTGTCATCACTACTACATTGTGATCTGAGTCTATACCTGCCACTGGGTAAGCTTACAATCCAATGTCTGTTTACAGAATCTCTTTCTGACCAAGATGTAATCTAACTGAAATGCTTCAGTATCACCTCCTTATCTTGTGATTCTTGAACAGATCATTCGCTATTAATAGCCGAAATTTATTACAAAACTTAGTCTTTCTCCTCTCTCATTCCTCGTCCCAAACCTATATACTCCTGCAACTTTTTATTCTACTGCTTCCCCTACAGTGCATTCCAGATCCCTATGACGATTAGTTTTTCATCTCCCTTTACGTACTGCACTACCCTTTGAACATCCTCATATACTTTCTCTATTTCCTCATCTTCAGCTTGCGACGTTGACATGTATTCCAGAACTATGATTGTCAATGTTGGTCTGCTGGCTCTTCTGACAAGAACAACCCTATCACTGAACTGTTCACTGTAACATACTCCTTGCCCTACCTTGCTATTCATAACGCATACTATACACGTTACACTATTTTCTGCTGCTGTTGTCTTATCCTATAACTCATCCAACGAGAAATCCTTGTCTTCTTTCCATTTAATTTTACTGAACCCTACTATATCAAGCTTGAGCACTTGTATTTGCTTTTCAGATTTCCTAGCTTCCCTACCATGTCCAAGCTTCTGGAATTCCACGCCACGACTTGTAGAACATCATACTTTCGTTGGTTATTGTATATTTTTCTCGTGATCACCTTCCCCTTGGTAGTCCCCACCCAGAGATCCAAATGGGGGACTATTCCGGAATTTTTACCAATGGAGCGATCATCATAATACTTTTTCAATTACAGACCACGTGTCCTGTGGACACACATTATGTGTCTTTAATGCAGTGGTTTCGTTTGCCTTGTGGAACCTCATATCGTTGATCATTACTAATTCTTCCGTCTTTAGGGGCAGCTTTCTACCCCAAGGACAAGAGAGTGCCCAAACCTCTGTCCGCCCAGTTTGACACGGCCGTTGTCAGAATGAGGATGGCTTCTTTTGTCGGAACTCTTTCACCGCCAATGCTGATTATTGATTGAAAGTTGCTGAGGTGTGGTGGGTTTCGAACCTGGAACTAATGACGTTTTGATTATTGATCAAAGACGCTACCCGTAGATTGTAATTTGTCTCACAAGCCGTGACTGACCATGCAAAACAAGCCCTGACGGTTATATTTTAAACATCAACATATGCCTTCTTATCGGCTGTATCCTTAGTGAGCTTAATGTGCCTGGACCCTCCATTTACGGTATCTTACACGTGTCGCATTGGGGAGGACGACGGTTCAATCCCACTTCTGGCCATCCTGATTTAGGTTTTCCTTGATTTTCCTTAATCGCTCCCGCAGATGCCGGCATGGTTCGTATGAAAAGGCACAGCTGAATTCCCTCCCCATCCTTCCCTAATCCGATGAGACCGATGACCTCGCTGTTCGGTCTCTTCCCCCAAACAACCCAACCCAACCCTCTTAGACGTGTGTACGGATATCCAAGTGTAGTATTAGTATGAGAGCTTAAGCAGGCACTCTACTTTCATTTCGGAAAAAAAATGGTTCAAATGGCTCTTGGTACTCTGGGACTTAACATCTGAGGTCATCAGTCCCCTAGAACTTAGAACTACTTAAACCTAAGAAAATCACACACATCCATGCCTGAGGCACGATTCGTACCTGCGACCGTAGTGGTCGCGCGGTTCCAGACTGAACTGCCTAGAACCACTCGGTCAAAGGATTTCGGAAAAAAGCGCCAATATAGCTCTCAAGGTGGATTCACGAAACAACTTCGTGATTCATGTGCTGCGCCTTATCACGCCGTTTCCTCCCCTCCCCCAGAGATAATGATCGTCAGCGGTAGCTTTGTGGTGAGGAGGAGGGGGGGAGGGGGAGAGTGACAGGTGACAGTTCGATGCACAGCACTGCATCGCATGTAATGGTGGGAAATCGCGGATCATTAACAATCTTGAGAGGATCCGTTTCCACGATCAAAAACCTGGCGTGGTCGCAGTAACTTCCTGCGGGATTCTCGGTGCTAGTGAATGAGATTCACTCCTCTAAAGCGTTCGCAATAACCTAGTATTGTAACTGCGCTATGGTGTTACTCTTCTGATATCTTTCGCTAAAAGGACGGGAGAGAGAACTACCACTAGCAACAGGATTGTTGCTATTACTAACACTATAACTAAATGAAGACTGTGTGAAGCAGATTGACAAGGTGGTTGCGAAGGGGTGTTGACGGGTATGCGCCGGGGCATACATACCTTTCGTTGACGCCGAGTCTGCCGGGGGCGAGATGACGGAGGAGGAGGCGGCGGTAGTGGGTCAGGCCAGTGAGAGCAGCCTGGCTGCGGTGATCGTTCTCAGTGCTGCTGCTGTCCTTACAAACTGACGCGCTAACCTGAGGGGCGGGATGGCCTATTCAGGGACGTCAGAGCAGCGGTGGCGCTGGGGTAGCAGCGAGAGCGGCCTAAGCGGCAGCCGCAGTTGCTGCAGCTTCCCACGCCCCGACGATAGGTGTCTTTCACAGCTGTGCGTGCCTCGTCACAACGCGCTTTGTGATCATTGGTTCGCCTTGTTGTGTTGGCAGAACAGCCAACTCAGTGTTGCTAGAGGAGGCCGAAATGCGCGCGTTAAAGCCCACGCAGACTGGCGTGAGGTCTGGAACAGTTAAGGGAATGTATAGTAGCAAATAAAGTACGTAGTTGATGTAATACTTTAATCCATAATTGGAGAACATCGCTCTTGTTGATACATGATTTATAATCTCAATATAAACTGGTAATGGCGCCTTGCTAGGTCGTAGCAAATGACGTAGCTGAAGGCTATGCTAACTATCGTCTCGGCAAATGAGAGCGTATTTGTCAGTGTAGCTTCGCTAGCAAAGTCGGCTGTACAACTGGGGCGAGTGCTAGGAAGTCTCTCTAGACCTGCCGTGTGGCGGCGCTCGGTCTGCAATCACTGACAGTGGCGACACGCGGGTCCATCGTATACTAGCGGACCGCGGCCGATTTAAAGGCTACCACCTAGCAAGTGTGGTGTCTGGCGGTGACACCACACGCCTATCCCGGCTCCCTAGACACAGCAAGTTGCGGCACCGCTGTAGACGAGAGATAGAGAGAGAGAGAGAGAGATAGGGAGAGAGAGAGAGAGAGAGAGAGAGAGACAGAGAGAGAGAGAGAGGCAAAGAGAATAACGGAAATTTAGTACTACATTCCAGAGAAGACGAAGAAGAAGAAGAATACAGACTTCGTATATGACGATCATAGCGAGTAGTTACCTTCCCTGCTCTGGGCTCATGGCACGAGCATTTTAACCATGTCATCAAAAAAATACTGCACCCACTCAGGTAAATCCTCATCCTCTAAAAGGGCCAGGTCAGTGCGCCTTTACATCTCTTTCCGTCGCCATTTCACCGACCCATTCTGGTCTCGTTCTTGTCAAAATCTGCATGCACCTATCGACAGATCTAACTCGCTGAAATTGCCTACAACAAGAGCTTTAAACTTATACACAAATCCACGAAAAATATGTATAGCATCGCTACTTACAAGATGCAAGTGATGGCTCCTGGCTCTCATCTTCGGCACATACCCCTCACAGATGTTGCTTCCATAGGTTCGTCTACAACAAAGAATATATCGCTCAGACAAGGACATACTACATAAGTGATGAAATCTTTAGAATATGTTTGACAGCAACATGTTACAGAAAAAAATATATGTACGTACATTCCCTATGTGCTGCTCTCTCAACTACTGCTGGAGACTGCCTCTGCTGTCTTTCAGCCTCTAGCTGCTGATCGAGCACATGCTATGAAACTAATTTATCAAGACATGTTATGAAAATCACATTTGAATGTCTACTTATAGGGTAATCCCTGTGTCCTGTCTACACCGTTTGCCAGTACCACTCTTAATGACGTTGCTGCTGGTGGTGCGTTTCATTTTAGAAACAGACAGACAGACACATATCTATAAGCTCCAAAGTGGACAAGAGCAGAGTGAGCACGAGGATGGTGCGTGGGAGGCTTAAATTGACTCACGACATTTCACAGGCATCCAATCAGAGCGATTATTTTTGAGTGGGCACCCTACCAGGAAGGGCAATTGATGGAGAGTTCCTGTAATCTCTTGTCAGACAGTATAGAGGTGTGATTCGTGATATCATTCTACTTTGCCAGGGCAAGGAGCTGCGTCCAGCAGGTTTTTGCCCTGGATGTGATGGCATGATCCGTGACGTCACAACGGCTGGAGACCTGGCTTACAGCCAGGCATCATCCAGTAGCAGTCAGCTGCATGCCATGAAACTCATTTACGGATATGTGTTACGAAAATCACTTTTGAATGTCTAAGTGCTGGGTAATCGTGCCTCACAACTTTCTACATCGTTTGCTGGGACCACTCTTGTTGCTGCTACGTTTCATTTTCATAAACAGACAGACACTGGCAGACACGGAACTAGTGGACAGGAGGAGATTGAGAGTGAGGGGCGCGGGTGAGTGGCTTGTATAGACTCTCCACATTTCACAGGCAAAAAATCAGAGGGTTTCATTTTCAACGGGCACCCAGTCAGCTAGAGCAGTTGATGGAAAGTTTGTGAAATCTCTTGTCCCACTGCAAGGAGGTTTGAGCAGTGACATCACACTTATTTGTCAGGTCGGGAGCAGTGTCCAGCAGGTCTTTGTACCGAACGCAGTTTCAAGGTCCGTGACGTCACGAAGGCTGGAGATCTGACTTCTGGTCGGGCTTCGTACAATAGGAGTCAGCTGCAGCAACTGGCTCGCCATAAGGCCTCCGTTCCATTCTTGAAGCACACCAGCACTGCCGTGGGGTTCAGTGATTATTATTATTATTATTATTATGAATACAGCAGATGTTTTTTCTTTCCAAGTTTATCATGATGCCAGAGGTTGAAAATACCGCTTCAGTTGTAAATATCTTTTATTATCACGACCGGTTTCGGGATCTCATAAGCCCATCCTTAGGTGTCGCACTGGCAAAAGCAAGAGGCGGGAGACAATTTTCACAGGCCACAACACATGAAAAAAAAAGTAATAAAAAACTTTTCGAAACAGCCGGTCGGACTAGGTGCTGTGAAACCTATGACAATGCGAAAGGGACACCAGACAGTACAACGGACGACTGCCTGCGTAGGGAAATATACATGTATTAGCAGGACACTTACACTGTGGCCCCCGAGTGCCGCGGCGGACGTGCACTAGGCGCGGTATGCTGCATATGAGCGCAGAACAGCGAGTAGCGGATCCGAACGAGGAAGCAAACTGGTAAACCAGAGTGGCAAAAGTGCTGCCATCTATTGACGGAGAGAAGAACGCGGGGCCACTAGCCCGGCCGTTCACAGCTTACAATTAAAACGTAGAAAAAAAATTACATAAAAATACACGAAATAACTTAAAAGTTGCATTATGCATAGTGAAGGAGCGTATTGAACAGGTCGGTACAACTCTATGGTAAAACTGAGTGGAAGCTGCGATATAATATTAGTATATAAACCGTAAAGCGCAATGAAACTTTTCTTTTATATGAGTGGGAAACAAGTTTTAAATTTAGTGCGGATATGTTAAGTGGCAACGCGCCGCTGTCATCAGTTAAAAAAGGCATACACATGTGCCACTCCTACTTACTGATCAACAGGGAAAGTAGCGAAACTTTATGCTGTCAGAAAGTAATATGCCAATTAACAGCTAGCAGCAATAGCACTTATTTATTTGATCGTATGGCTAGGGCCCTCGTCGGGGAGACAGTTCGCTGGGTGCAATTCTTTCGATTTGACACCACTTCGGCGACCTGCATTCGATGAGGATGAAAGAATGATGATGGAGACAGCACAACACCCACTCCCTGGGCGGAGAAAATTCCCCGACCCAATAGGGGAGTCGAACGCGGGCCCAGGGAATTGACGTCACGCTGACCATTCATCTACCGTGGGCAGACAGCAATAGCACTAAAAGGACACATTAAGGGGCTCCGGAACGCCCTATACTTGCAATGTTAAAATAACGCTTATAAATTACATCTTTCCTCAAAAAGTATTTGAGGTAGGAAGTTGAACTTTTTACAGATTATTTATTGGAATATGGGCTACAACTTCACACAGGGATTTTACAAAATTTTAGTTCAGTTATTAAAGATGATTTTTTTTCAATTGTAATGAAACATTTTTTTGCAATTTTTTATTTATATATTCAAAAATATACAGTTTTTTGGAAAAAGGCTGTGTTAAATTATGCAGAAGGTACTGTGTAACATTTACTGAAAGTTTGACAAATATGTTTGGAAGATCCTTAGAAAACACGTAATTACTATGAGAAAATAAAAGTTTTGGGAATCGAGCGACAAAGATTGGATTAACTTTTTAGTGCATTCCAGGTCCATAGGATGGATTATCTTCATCCTCTGCAAACTCCCCCTCCAGCTTCCTCTTGTTCCTCCTCCTGTTTACTCTTGCTTGTATTTCTAGACTCTTTACAGCCCTGTCTGCAGCCCGAAGGCGTTCCTTGTCTAAAGCAAGCATCGCTCGTACCATGTTAGATTGTTATTATTTACAGTAATAACATATACCTTTGGCTTTCCAACATTTCTCCTTTTCTTAAAAGCCTTCAGAGGATTTCTAATAACTTTACTTTTACTCATTATTATACTTCAACAAAACACAGACTCAAGAAACAGAATTAATTACGAATATTTTCGAGATAACGACAGAGTAAATAAACATGAAACAATCGACAATCA
This sequence comes from Schistocerca cancellata, assembly GCF_023864275.1. Taxonomy (NCBI): domain Eukaryota; kingdom Metazoa; phylum Arthropoda; class Insecta; order Orthoptera; family Acrididae; genus Schistocerca; species Schistocerca cancellata. The sequence continues at coordinate 79,812,791 of NC_064631.1, read as the reverse complement.
CACCAGCGATATATATTGAACCATCACAGGTTAGCCACAACACATCACTAAAATGTACCTGATGAACACGGACGTTAATAATAACACCATTTGACAGCAGTTTAACAGCGCCACAGTGGGTCACGCCCATGTGGAACACATTTCAAAAAAAAATTTAAAAATAGTTCTAGTCTTCGGAATTGAATAAATTATATAGCTATTAAAAGGTAATAGTCTGCAGATTCAGAAAACGCAAAAAAGTAAAAATTGAACTTTTCATGATTTTGAGCCTTTCCGGAGCCCCTTTAAAAGCAGGGCCAAATTAAGACCCGCTAACCACCAGTCGACAACTAATCAAGGCTTACAGAAGATAAGACGTGAGACGCATTTTACATCATGAAAGACAGGGCACAGGTAATGCCACAATATTATAATGTGCCATTGTCGTAGTATAAAATGAGAAACATGCAATCTTTTATTTAGAGAGGACAATTTTACAGCAATGTAAAATGAACTGGATGGACCTAGCAGACCTCATTATAGGAAACCCATAAGCCGTACATTCGTTAAGGCTATTGAAGGCTGCAAAAGTAATGGCAAAAAGTCACCGACCCAATTGTGAGCCGTCGGTAGTTGAGTGGTCAACGCGACAGACTGTAAATCCTACGTCCTCGGGTTCGATTCCCGGCTGGGTATGAGGTTTTTTTTCCGCTCAGGAACTGGGTGTTGTGTTGTCCTATTCATCGTCATTTCATCCCCATCGACGAGCAAGTTACCGAAGTGGCGTCACATCGAAAGACTTGCACCCAACGAATCGTCAACCCGACGGGAGGCCCTAGTCACACGACGACGACTGACCCAATTAAGAAGTACAAATGAATGGCGTACAGTAATCGGGGACCAGAAAGAGAAGGAAATGAGGCTGGACGCTGCTTCAAGAAAGAGAAGTTATTCAGCGGGACTGCGTGCTTAAGCGTAGTTTGCTCATTCAAAATGCCAGACCGATCACGGCAAATGCTGCGGATGATTTCTATTTCCGCTAAAGTGTTTAAAACTGGGCCCCTGCGTTGAATAGGTAGAATACTGCAATTTGTGTTTATATTTGAAATGAAATGGTTATGATCCTTCAGGTGGTTAGTGAGAGTGGATTTGGAATTGCTAAGATCCTGATGCTCTCTGAACCGCATGTTAAAGGAGTGTCCAGTTTGGCCTATGTATGCGGAATTGCACTCACTACACTGGATGCGATAGACGCCCGATTGTGTGTAGCGATTGTCTTCTCTGGGTTCATGGTGTTTCAATAGGTGCCCGACCTCATGCGAAGTGTGGACGGCTGATGTAACACCCTCTTTTATAAGCCATTTGCAAATCCTGTCAGATATAACACCTACATATGGGATCTTGCAAAAAAAAATTTTGAGTTATCATTATTAGTAAATGACAAGGTAATCCCGTACGGATGGTTGGAAGCGCCTTTCGATTGCATTTGCAGATGAAGAACAACAACATTTGGCTGGTTACCATTAGCATTTGCTATGGCTTTAATGGTATCCAACTCGAGCAGGTAATTTTATTTTGAGAGAGTGACTCTGGCCGCGCGGTAAAGCATAGCACGAAGAGCTGCCATTTTTTGCTGATTTTGGTTAACTGAAGACCATTGAATAATAGAACTAATCGTAGTTGATACTCTAAATATGTTAAAGTGAACGCTAGTGTCCTGTAACGAAATTTCCAGATCTAAAAATGGAAATGTAAAGCCAGAGTGGTACTCCATCGTACATTTTGTTAAAGTCGTGTTGAAAAAGTTGCAGCTGTGCGTCGGTCCCGTTATATTGAAGTATCTTTTGTGGCATACTACTCATTTGAGGTGTTGTGGATGGGTTGAAAAAAACTGATGTTCGATGTGATTGATGTAATTATTAGCTATTATACTGGAAATGGGGGATCCCATGGCTAACCCGTCAGTTTGTCCATATATGGTGTCTTTGAAGACAAGGTAATTATGGTCCAGGACAATTCTGAGCAAATGAAGGAATTAACTAACATTTTTTGAATCTAGACGAGATAACATCCATAAGTTGGATGCAATTATAGGAATCACCTCTTTAATGGGGATATTCGTGTACATGCTTACGATGTCGAGACATGCTAGGTTCCTATCTCTGGTTTCAGTTACATGTTTGAGGTGTGTAATTAACTCCTCTCTGTTGTTGATGGCATAATCGTCACGGAAAAAATTATGCTTACTGAGGAAACTTTGCAAATTCCTTAGCCAATAAGTAACTGTTACAACTGAAGCGGTATTTTCAACCTCTGGTATAAGGCTCAGTTGAGAATTTTCTTCCAACAGTATTCTTTGTTTATGATGATAGTAAATACACACTCGCGTTTCTAGCCTGTAGGACAGTGTTTCGATTTCCAGCGTCTCTTGAGACGATAGATTTCCTGTGACACATCTTGAATATTTGAGAGCGTGTCATCTGCAAAATACTGCTCACTTTGTACAGCGTTTCGTAGGCGAGGTTTATATGTACTTAACGAAGTTCTTATGGGATGTAGAAGTGATTTAGAGACCATTTGCGATATATGCAAGAGTCTTTAGTTGGTTTACGCGATGTATTTTTGGGGTAGAAGTGTCTTTAAATGTATTTAGACGTCGTTTTCTTTTTCTTAAGGCATAAGTAATGTGACATCATCATTTTCAAGCTGTATTGTGATCTTTAGAAACGAGTAAGTAAACTCTGTGAAATCTTTCCCTGTAAACTGGTTAAATAAACAATATTCCACACTGTCTTACCTCCTGCAAATTGGTTCAACAATAATCGAATGCCTTAAATTGTTTAATGAAATGTCATTGATGATATATTAGCTTAATGTCGTCGGCTCCTCCCAGTTCAACAGTACAACACCGGCTGAACGATTTTCCCGCCATCTTTTCAGGGGGTGATGGAACATCCTCTGGTGGTGGCATTCATTATTGTTTAAATAAATAAACTGGGTGATATTGTTTCAATAAATACTATATTGATCCTCCCGCTCTGGTAGCTCAACATAGACTGAGCGAGTTTCTCGCCATTTTCAGGGCTGTATGGCAGTTGGGGAGGGGAGAGGGGGAATGGACAGTTGAGGGGTGGAAGGGATCCATGTGTCAGCAGGGGAAAACCCATGATGTCATCTGAGGGTGGGGGTAATTAGTTGATGAATTAATTAACTATCATAATTAATTTGATATAAGCTTGATATCAAAAATGGCCCAGAACCCACTTGGCCCTATTGCTCACAAGCAACGAGTGAAGTTTGTTTGTGATAGTGTGAAGGGGGCTTACTCTATTTGTAGACTGCAATTGCTTTATAGTCTTGTTTTATTGTCATGTGCAGGGCTATATCTGGTGTGGAGAATACATTCTTTATGTAAGCATTGATAAAAATATAAAGTTGATCTAAAGTTAACTTCAAGAAGGAGGTACAACTGCTCGTTTTCAGTACATGTTGCTAAGTTATGAGCAAAAAGTATGTGCAAGCTGTAAGAGGGTCTTGTTCCGATCATACGTCGTCAGTGAGGAGGGATTTTGTAGCACTCCTGCAGGTGTTTTGTGCCGTCTGTTCGCACACCGCTCTGCCAAGATCAGTAAGGTCATTTAACTAATAAGGAATATAAAAATAAAAAAATTAAAACACCTGTCTTCTCTCTAGATCTACAATTTAACAGTTACTACAGTATGAACGACATGTCTTGATATGTGACGAAAGAGAGCCAATCTAAAGTTAGTATGATGATGGAGACAGACATTAATATTATATAGAGCCAGGGACAATAGACTTACGACTGATTCGTGGTAACCGAGTTTTGTGATATTATATCCTCGCTGCTGGATCTGCAATGATACATAAATACCCCGTAACAATGCTAAAAGGTCAATCGCACAGGCTAAGCTCCAACTACAGGTGTCAGCGAGCGGTTGCCGCAGTACACTGGATGCCTTCCGATACCAAACACAGCGCTACAATTGGATATTTCTTTTGTATAGGCACTCAGAATAATGGTTAACAACTAATAAATGAATAACGGCTACTGTCATGTAACTATTTATATGTCTGGATGCTTTTTAATATGGACTTTCTGAAGGACGCTTCTTTTGTTGTAATTTATTATCTAGTTTGGTGTTCGGCCCGTTTACACAACCCATAAATGCTCCACTGAACTGTCCGGTTCCAAACGGCTGCTCAATAATTTGTGGCATATGCTGCACACACTGCAGCTAGCACCATGGGGAATCAATGCAATCCTAGTGTGAGTAATACACAATGAAGTTGTGGTGTCACCGACAGACACCACACTTGCTAGGTGGTAGCTTTTAAATCGGCCGCGGTCCGCTACTATACGTCGGATCCGCGTGTCGCCACTGTCAGTGATTGCAGACCGAGCGCCGCCACACGGCAGGTCTAGCGACACTTCCTAGGACTCGCCCCAGTTGTACAGCAGACTTTGCTAGCGATGCTACATTGAGAAATACGCTCTCATTTGCCGAGACGATAGTTAGCATAGTCTTCAGCTACGTCATTTGCTACGACCTAGTAAGGCGCCATAGCATTTGATAATTATTATTGTGAAGCCTGTACCGTAACGAGAGATGTTCTACAGTTGTGGATTAAAGTTAAGTATTCTACCAGTTACTCTTGTTTGCTAGTCTTATTTCTCTGACCTGTTCCAGACCTCACGCCAGCCTGCGTGAGCTTAATCGCGTGCCTTTCGGCTTCCTCCAAACTCCGTGAATTGGCTCCTGCCAATTCACAACAGAAGTCCTATGGGCTTGATCAATTAATTGGTTTTTGAAGCCAGAAACATAATGCTAACTGTAGAGCTAAGTATGAGCCGTTGTTGCTATTGTAATTCCATCATGATGGGCGACGTATGGTAATACAGAATAGAAGATTGAAATATGTCTGTCAATAACACATACAAACCTACGACACCTTTGTTCATGAGTGACAGTGACCATCGTCCGCTATAACGTCTCCCTTGAGACGTGCCACGCAAATGCGGACTTTCTGAGTGCCGACCTGATACTCGAGATCGTAATCTCAGCTTCTAGTTCCGAAGGTGAATGCCAGCGAAGGCTCGGCGTCTTTTGTAATGGCCATTTCAGGCTGTCAATCTCCTACGCAACCGCTGTTTACATAGAGAGTTCCTTCCTGTATGGATCGACCGCCTCGTTTATGTACTCCGTGGTGATGCAAACTTCCTACTCAGAACGTACGTTGGGCTCTTATCGACCAGTTTCTCTAGTGCTAGTATTAGGTGTCCATCCGCAGGAAATCGACGGCCTTCCAACGATGTCTTCAATTGTAACAAAATGGCAAAGGAATGTACGATAAGATTTAGGCTATTCGAAAGGGTCCCTGAACATTTCGAAGTTTAGTACAGCTATATAGCCAGTATAGCTCTCTAACGTTCGGTACACAAACAAAACATCTGATTATAGTTTTTTTCCAATTTATATCACAGTTGTGATCAACAAGTTTTATTTGTGGTGACTAGTAACGGACTACATTGTCCTTTCTCAAACTACAGCCTTTGTTGCAATGTTAACAAAAGTTTTCACGAAGAGCGATGAATAAGCAATGCAACGTATTTGTTTTCTCGGGCAATTTCGGTTGAAAAAGGGCGGAAATTGTTTTGGGACATGCTCAGATATTCCTGGCTCAGCTCCTATCGTTTTGTAAAGTTTCGATAACGTGACGGCGCTTTAAGTAGCTTTCAAAATGGCCTCTGTAACGGAGGTGCATTCAAAACAAATAGCTGTCACTGAGTTTCTTTTGGCGGATAATAAAAGCATCGCAGATATTGAGAGACGCTTGCGAAATGTCTACGGACACCTGATAGTCAACAAAAACAAAGTGAGTTATTGGGCGAGGCGACCGTCACCATCGCAGCAGGGTCGAGCAAACCTATATCTTCGCCGAACATCGTAGCTATGGTTCCTGCAAAGGTTGTACTTCAGTGTGTTCCTTGCCACAAAAATACAAACAAACGCCTCCTCCTCCATGACAACGTAAGACCTCAGACAAATCTGCGCGCCCGAGAGGAGTTCACAAACTTCATTGGCCTGTTCTTATTCATTCACCCTATAGCCCGAAGCTCGCACCTTCCGACCCCCATCTGTTTGGCCCAATGAAGAATGCACTCCAATGGAAGCAGTACGTGGATGATGTTGAGGTTATTGATGCAATAAGACGTTGACTCCGGCGTCGAGCAGTAGAGTCGTACTATGTGGACGTACAGGTCCTCCCAGAAAGGTAGCCTAAGGCAGTCTCATTCCACGGAGATTATGTTAAAAAAAGAGGATTTTGTTGTCCAAAGAGTGCTGCATAACAAGGTCTACAGGAATCCCGACTAAAACAAACCTGCTGCAGAAAAAAAATGTGTTGCACTACTTATTGAACACTCGTACAATAGCTATGACTGGTATGTTTACTTGTATAGATGTATAGAATACCATTTGTGGCTATTGTATTTGTATGTTATGCCAACATTTACATCGAAGACTATGGTTTGAGAATAGGCAATGTAAGCCAAAAGTAGTCACTACAGATAATAATTTTTAACATAACTGTGACAGAAATTGTAAAAACTAAATTTACTTACGTGTTGCACGGCGTACATTAAAAGTTTTTGAATCACAAAAATAGCTATTATATTTGAAAGAGAGCAAAACTACTGTAAAACAACATTTCAACGTAGCTCTCCAGCAAAATATAATAGAAATTACAATACTTATAGGCAGATAGCATAGTATTTTATACAGCATAACACCTCTCACTGTCAGGAAATCATCGAAAGTACCTGTTCTAGGCACGGGTGGGACATGATACAACACAAGCAGCTGCCTGTCCCTCACCACCACAGTCCCAAGATACTCCTAGGGGGTCCACAACTCTTTTAGCGAGCACGGGACGCCGAGCTCGTGCAACTCTCTTTCCTTTCCGGGTTGCAAACCTTTCCTTTCCACATACCTCCCTGTCCCAGATCCCCCCTCCCCCCCCCCCCACGCCCCTTCCCTTCCCCGTCTCCCTCTCTTTGGGAGTATGATTTGCGCCTTCGTCAGGAGACGGACGCTTTTCAACGACTGAAATGGTTTTCTTCTTTTATCCCTACAATATCGAGTATCTTTCCTTACTTTGTCCTTCTCTTTCCTTGGTTCTTCTCGTTACCTTCTTCTCCGTTGCGGTGTCTGAGAATTTTCTTTCCTTTTCTTTGTTTCTCCCTTTTTCTTCCTTAGTGACGGCGTAACGCGTAATTCCCCGCCTCGAGTAGACAAGTAGGACACGTACTAACCCCCTGGTAAACCCCAGGTCCAGGGAGGGGTGACTATTCGATCCGGTACCTTCTGAAATGCCGACTAGTCCCTCCGTCCTTTTCTCGGCCGGCCGCGGTGGTCTAAAGGTTCTAGGCGCTCAGTCCGGAACCGCGCGACTGCTACGGTCGCAGGTTCGAATCCTACCTCGGGCATGGATGTGTGTGATGTCCTTAGGTTGGTTAGGTTTAAGTAGATCTAAGTTCTAGGGGACTGATGACCTCATATGTTAAGTCCCATAGTGCTCAGAGCCATTTGAACCATTTTTGAACCTTTTCTCGGGAGGGTTGACCTGATGTTTGGACAATCACCTATGGCGGGAGTGCCCTCAAAGAGGGTCCCCACTAGGGCGGAGTGCGCCATAGGAGACACCGGTAAACACGGGGGATACTTTCGCAATGGTTTCTTCTATTTTTACAACTTCTGCCCACAAGAGAAAGCTATATGAGTCTTAGTCACAGAAAATTTCTCCACCAGTGCCGACGTTCGTAGTTATTTCTCGGTCTGACGAAGCCCAAGACTTCTCAACAGTAAACCCTTTCATTATTCAGAAAAGTGTCAACGCAATTGCAGTTCCTGTAAATTCTTGATTACGGTTACGAAATTGCAACTTGTTGTTACTAACAGACAGTGCCCTCCAGGCACAAAAATTGCTTCAAATACACTACAGCACACCTTCCCTGTCCGGGTGGAAGCGCACTGTACTTTCAACTCATCACGTTGGGTGGTTTATACAAGATCACTGAACGGATTATCAAATGAGGACATTCAAAATTACCTGTCTGATCAGGGAGTAACAGCCGTACATCGAGTAATGAGAAGGGTTGAAAACGAATTGGTACAACCCGCACTCTCTTCTTGGCGTTTGACAGAGTTCAACTTCCATCGAAGATTAAAGAAGGATATGAGATAATTTTAGTTCGCCCTTACGTCCCCAATCCTATCTGTTGCTATCAGTGTCAGAGGTTCGATCATACCAGCCAACAGTGGTCCAATAGAGCCAAATGCGTTACCTGTGGCAGGGATGCTCATGAGGGTGATTGTCCACCCCCATCGCCTCGCTGTATCAACCGTATGGTCTACCACGCAGCTTCGAGATTGCCCTATTTTTAAAGATGAACAAATTAGTTAAGAAATCCGAGTGAAGGAAAAGGTATCTTGTAAGTAGGCTGTTTAGGTTCTTATATTGGTAACGCCGCCACCACGTAGCGCTCTCTGTATGTAAATCGCTGGCTGTGCTGTGTGCAGTCTGTGGCCAGTTTGCATTGTTGTGTGCCATTGTAGTGTTGGGCAGCTGGATGTGAACAGTGCGTAGCGTTGCGCAGTTGGATGTGAGCCCCCAGCAGTGGTGGATGTGGGAAACGAGATGGCGGATTTTTGAGTACAGAATGGATATTATGAACTGCTATGTAAATTATGCTTTTTCAACACTATTAAGGTAAATACATTGTTTGTTCTCTATTAAAATCTTTCATTTGCTAACTATGCCTATCAGTAGTTAGTGCTTTCCGTAGTTTGAATCTTTTATTTAGCTGGCAGTAGTGGCGCTCGCTGTATTGCTGTAGCTTGAGTAACGAAGATTTTTGTGAGGTAAGTGATTTGTGAAACGTACAGATTAATGTTAGTCAGGGCCATTCTTTTGCAGGGATTTTTGAAAGTCAGATTGCGTTGCGCTAAAAATATTGTGTGTCAGTTTAAGCACAATCATGTATAATTTGTTCTAAGGGGACGTTTCATATGTCGACCCTTAGCCGGGGATACCTAACTGGAATCTTCTGATTTTTTCCTGTAGTTTGTGTAATTAGTGTAGATTTTGTTTATTGCTATTGAGTAATTGTAGAGAGAATCTCCTTTGTAGTTGCAGTCTTTCATTGTTGTACAGTAAAACAGTTGTGGCATGCATGTAGATTTGCACCAAGTATTTGGCAGCTGTGCTTGCAATTAACTAGATATTATTTTCAGTGCTATGTTAATGTGTTCCCCTATTTTTGCTCTTCAAATTGTGTTTTTCTGTGTTGTCGTGTGAAATATTGTGACAATAATGGCGTGTGAAAAACGTAATACTAGGCTCCAAAGTAAACTGAGAAATGACAGTGAAGACGAAGGCAGTGTGTTAACGCCACCATGTAATGAATTAACTAATATTCAAAGTAGTAATTTGGTAACTGTGCATAGGGAAATGGAGCGGGCGTCAAATAATGGTGTAGACAGTGAAACAGGTAGTAAACAGGGAAGCATTATCGATCGATCGGTCGGCAACAACTCGCCTCAGGAATCGGGAATGACAGAACACAATATTGCAAATACTGTAGACTCAGGTTTTGGGTTCTCACCGTTTTCTCAAATGAGTCACGACACATTTTCCGCTTGCCAAAATGTGAATGTTGCCGGTGCAAATTCACTGCCGAAAAGCCCTGAGGAACATGCTTCAGACACCAGTGCATTGTTATTACAGTTAATGCAACAAATGGGACAAAGGCTACAAAAGTTAGACACAACGCTTGAACAAAATCAGAAACAAATGGGACAAAATCTTCAAAAGTTAGACAAAATGGAACAAAATATTCAAAAGTTAGACACAATGGAACAAAAGCTTCAAAAGTTAGACTCAGTGGATCATAAGCTTGAACAAACACGTGAAGATTTAACTACTGAGTTACATAACATTGAATCGAAATGTCAAAAAGTCTGTAATGATGTAAAAACACAAATTTGTGAGCATTTTCAACCTATTTTTTCGCGGCATGAAAATGCATTACAGAATCACGAAGCAGCCATAAAAGAACTCCAAACTATTGTTCATGAAAATCACGACACCTTGCAAGCTAAAATTGACTCAGTTGCATCTGCCAATTCGGTTACGCAACTTGCAAAAACTCAAGAAAACTTAAAGGACACAGTAGATACGATTTCAACACAAATGGACACTCTGAAACTTGGTTCAGAAAAATACACTGAGGAAATAAGTACACTATCAGAGAAAGTAGCCGAACTTTCGGATCAGGTCACTAGTTCATCTACAAAGGTAGATGATGATCTAAATGACACAAGACCTGTAGCCTTCACTGACACAGAAGAGTATGAACAAATTAGAAAATTCAAACAAAATCAAAATCAAATCAATACACAGTACAAAAGAGAAATCCAGGAAGTACAAGATCAGTTGACGCAGGTAATACAAGAATTACACATTTCAGAGGACACTCGCGCTCCAGTACGGGAAGAGGGACATAGAAATCCGGAACAACCACAAAATAATAACACAGGACACTTCGGAAATTATGAAAGAAATTGGCAAGGCGCATTGGATTTTGAGATGGAACCGCCGAAACGAAGTAACAATGAGCGATGTGCGACTCGCCGACACGATGATTTCGACTATAAGCTGTTCATTACTACACGTAAATTCAAAACATTTAAGAATTCTGGCAACGACAGTCATCCACAAGCATGGCTTCATCAATTTTCTCATTGTTTTCCTCCCAACTGGTCATTGGAGCACAGGTTAGAATTTATGTGTGGCTACTTGGAGAATGAACCAGCTGTAAGAATGCGATCGGTCATTCACGATTGTCACAGTGAAGGAGAATTTTATCATGCCTTCCTCTCAGCATATTGGTCTCAAGCCACACAAGACCGAGTAAAACATAGCATCATGATGATGAAACACTTTGAACAATCTGAAATTTCCATTCTTATGAAATATTTTGAAGACATGTTGCATAAGAATCAGTATCTTTCAAACCCATACAGCCCCTCGGAACTCATCCACATTTGCTTAATCAAATTACCTGAACATTTACGACATATTATTTTAGCAGGACGTTGCAAAGACGACATTGAAGCTTTTCAGGGACTGCTACAAGAACTGGAAATTGACACTGACAATCGCGGAACGCGAAAACAGGAGCACAACAATTACAGATCACATCCGTCACAATTCTGTGACGACAGAAACAATAACTGGACACGACAATTCTATTCTTACAACGTAAATCGTGACCAAAAGAGACACCACCCGTATGACAACCACTGGAAGAGTAATAGTTACAGAGGAAGATCGCATTTCCGTAGTAATGAATATGACAGAGACAATCATAGAAATAGACAATTTGGCAACCAGATCTATTATTATCACAGGAGACAGAATAACTTCAGACGCAACGGTCCACTGTGCAGTGATAATTCAGGGAGAAATTCTCCACCACTTAACCAACAAGAAAGAAACTACAGGAACTACCGACATGACGACAGACGAGATAATCATGATGACAGACCTGAATTTCAGAACTGGCGGGACTCAAACAGAGCAGGGCACTTTCGACAACGTGAATTTGTAGATGCTAGATCTCCTAATCTCAATAACGACGCGCGCCAACAAAGGAACAGACAATGACTCGCACCGTAGGCAGCCGTGCGCGCCGGCTGGCTCGGAGAAAAAATAACATAGACGCTAACCTTGAGAAAAATTCCAGTATTCTTTACCGACGTATACCACATGATAATTGCGTTAAAGTTGAAACTCTGCGTACTAGGAAGAGTAAAGGTTTACACCACATTTCACATGTAAAACCGTTTATTGAAAGATAATCTGCTTTTTAACTTTGTCTTTGCCATAAAACGTTTCACTTCACGTTACTAGTATGCTTTAGAAACTGTTACCATGCAACAATGTTTGAAGTTAAACATCCAGTCAAGAACCAAGAGAACTTATTTAAACAGAAATTACGAATGCATTGTTATTGCGAACAGACGACTCAGTGTTATTGTGTGTGTACATTCTTGCTTGTTAGTTGCATGATTACATAACGACTATAAGGCTCACATACTGAGAACATATACTGGTACTGCTAATGAGATTCTAATGCAACATTTTGGTTTACTTGAAAATACATTCTGGTTTTAAAGTACTTTCTGTGAGATACCACATGAGACAGTGGTTAGTTTATGTGACAGCTACACAATTTTATCACGACACTATTAATGAGTGACAATTTACAATGTTGCTTTTGCGGTGTTTCTGTTTCATATCTGCACAGTTTTTCTGTATTATTCTGGAAAGTAAAACATGTTTAGTAGTAACTTTTGTGGTATAGCTACAATGACACAGCCTTTTCCATAGCACAACAATACGTTACAGCACAGTACTTTCTTCATCACAGCAATAAGTGTAATCAGTAAGATATCTATATGCAATGCATTTCACTTTTGTTTATCATGAGGTAAGTACATTGACTTCTGCAGAACTTAGCTTTTGGAGGACAATAACTACGACACTTCCACAGAGATTATCTTACAAGACACACAGTTTAGCACTACAGTACACGTATTTGAGTGATTAATTTTGTACTTAAAACATTTATTTTTAAAGATATTTGAAGTACAATGCTACAAAGGTTTTTCCGTGATACATTTCATTCCATTGCTGTAATCTGTAACAAATGGTTCAAATGGCTCTGAGCACTATTGGACTCAACTGCTGTGGTCATAAGTCCCCTAGAACTTAGAACTACTTAAACCTAACTAACCTAAGGACATCACACACATCCATGCCCGAGGCAGGATTCGAACCTGCGACCGTAGCGGTCGTGCGGTTCCAGACTGTGGCGCCTGTAACCGCTCGGCCACTCCGGCCGGCCAATCTGTAACACCTGAGGGTATAATTACATTAATCCTCAGGGGGGTACACGCCTACTTTGTGTACCATGTGTTTGGCAAGCACTAGGAGCCCTAGCTAATATGGTATTTGCTTATACAACTTTACACATCGGTACCATATTTCTCTAACACACAAATTACACACCTATCTGATCGTTTAACTGAGAGAGACAAACATTTATTTTATTACATCAGTGACACATGTTTACGTAATTACACCATTGGATAACTTCACACTTATGAAATTGTATTTGTCTGTACTGTGTGAACTGTTCATATTTTTTCGGAACCATTGTGATACTATGAGAGCTTTGAATGATGTATTTGGTATGAGATCATGATTTTTAAAGTACGTTTGAGGTAGATGACACTATTTAAATGAGTTTTGAAATTATTGGAGGAAGCTACGACGATTTTGAGATTTGACTGAGGTGTTATGATGTTATTATTACGATGACTATGTGTATTATGCTGCTGAGGTATGTTTATGATTAATAGGCTGATGCTATATGAGGAATTTGATAATGCTATGTATTTATTATGATGAAATATTGAAGTGTCGTCGCAAGATTGACGTGTCAATGAATATATATATGTGTAATAAGGTAAGGAATAATGAGTAGTGGTTAGGGACTCTGGCTTGTGAAAAAGGATGTTGGAAACCAAGAATCGTACTTTAAGAGTTATGAAATGTGTGTAAATGCGTGAATGTATTACAATGCCGACGAAAATTTTTTGGACACTGTTATATTCATATGATTTTGTTTCTACACATTTGCAACGCAAATTCTCGACCCGTGAAATTTTGTATATGAGACTGTCACTGTAGCGGAAACTGCTGTTGTAAATATTTCCGTAAGAAAGTTAAGTGACCACCTGCACATAATGCGTCGTGGGCACCCAGCTGAGAGGTAGTCGTCTGACAAAAGAAAGCCATTAGGTGGAGAAAAAAAAGAGGCCATTAACCTCGCTGTTGACATTCCTTTGTAGAAAGCATCGCTAATACGACATGCTCGTTACTTGAAAACATATGATTACTCATACTTTGTGCTACTTACTGAAATGCTTATGAATTGATGGGAAATATTTGTACGTCTGCACACCTGATTATGACAAGTGTTTTTCTATGAGAACTGAGAGAATTTCTACTAACTTATGAAATGCCTCATGACTACTGAATGATTATTTTATGCTTTACTTTGTACATAGTTGCTTATTTCATTTGATATCTGGTTTCCAGCTGTGTTGCAGCATTAGTTTTATAAAATAAACTTAGATGCATTTGCTAATGTGAACACTTACAGTCAACAGATCTATTAAATAATTATTTTATGATCCACATTCTTCGAAAAAGGAGGTCTTGGAATGGAAAGAACAATAAGAAGGGACTGATAACAATAACTGCATATATAATTTTCTTTTCAAGTACTTGGTAATTTCTTTTGTAGAAATAGTTGTGGTGCACCAATTTAATTACATAGACATTAAGATGTGAATATACATATCCCTTATCTGCATTGTTGCTTTTACCGTAATATTTTTTCTGCTTGAGCTTTCTCATGTTTAGCTATAAGTTATTAAGCTAGTTTTACTACTGATTTATTTTTCTTGTTTGCTGCTCATTGCATATAAGTTGTAATATTGTTGCTTACTCTGCCAATTTGAATTTTTTGTCATTGCTGTTCGTGTTAATTGTTTTGTGCTGCTGCATTGCCTCGTCCCTTAGTTTAACATCTGAGCTCAGTAGATTTAAGTTAGCTTAAGAAGGGGTAGATTATATAAAAGAATGAGTTGCGATGAATTTGAAGAAATGCACTAAGAGGTTATACGAGAAAAATACAGAAAGCATGCTTGGATAGGATTTTTTTGGGTGGAGCAAATATCGAAATAAGACGAAAGATCTATGGAATGAAGTTTTGGGTTGGGCTGCAGTACCAAATGTTACACTAAAACAAACCCTGTCCTTTCCTTTTGTGTTATCCCACTATGTCTGTGTGTACCCTTGTGTATTTGTTTTCTTCCTGTCTCTGTGTACTGTTTCATAGAATTTTTTTCTCTTCTAATACTAAGCTACATTCACAATGATGAGGAATACTGTTCTCCTCAAATATAATTGGCATTAATAATATGTTATTTACCTTGTAAATATGCTTAGACATTATTTATTCTGTTTTGTTTTAATGCTCATGTGTAAAGTTGATGTTTCAAAAGTTGTTCTGATCTTTTATGTATTTACTTATGTCATAATTTCTGTAACACTGGTGTATATGTTATTTAGATTCTGTTGTAAAGCCTGTACCACAAATGTTATCTGTATTGTTATATTCGTTAATGATGTATTTTGTACCTTTGTAATTGTATTCTCATGTTATAATATTTTAATTGACACCGGTTAATCAAATTAAGTAACTTGTAAGCATTCATTTCTATGCACACATTTCTGTTGGTCACAGTAATGCACAAAATGTGAGTAGTTGTGACTGTTAGTGTTTGCACGTGTGTTAATAATTCAGCAAGGGACTGGATAACAGCATTGCTGGTTCTAAGGACAATATCAAAAACTTTGTGAGTGCACAAGTGGTGGTTATGGACTTGCTATATTTCCGCAAGACTATTCAATGGTGATTGTGCACCTGCTCAGTCACAACAGATGGCTGCTGGCCATCTCTACAAGGACGACAGTGGGTCTGCATCTTTGATGACCCACCAGAACCATTATTTCTACAAGGACTGCAATGGGTCTGCACCTCTGGTGGCCCACCAATACCATATTCTCTACCAAGACTACAGTGGTTCTGCTCTGTGATGACCTACCTACCAATATTCTTCAAAACGTCGAATGACTCTGCTGTGGGTTTGCTCTGTTGTGGCCCATTACCTGTCTGCATGTCAAGAGTCAGCACTGTCTTTCCGTTGGAAGGACAACACTACTTCCTCAAGACTGAATGGAAATCCACTACTTCCGTGTGCATTCTCTTTTACTATTCAGACTTTGAGAAAAAAACCACTGTAATTTTACTGTGATAAATGATCAGGACTGTCTTTATGGACTGTGAGAAAATTTTAGCCTTTGACCAACATTGTATTGATAAGTGTGTACATTTGATTTCTTTGTTATTGTAATTATAAAAAATTTTATCAAATCATTATTGGCTACTGCCCAAAACAATTTGTAAAATTTTTTTGTGGGGAGCATGGAGGCTATGTAAGTAGGCTGTTTAGGTTCTTATATTGGTAACGCCGCCACCACGTAGCGCTCTCTGTATGAAAATTGCTGGCTGTGCTGTGTGCAATCTGTGGCCAGTTTGCATTGTTGTGTGCCATTGTAGTGTTGGGCAGCTGGATGTGAACAGCGCGTAGCGTTGCGCAGTTGGAGGTGAGCCGCCAGCAGTGGTGGATGTGGGAAACGAGATGGCGGATTTTTGAGTACAGAATGGATATTATGAACTGCTATGTAAATTATGCTTTTTCAACACTATTAAGGTAAATACATTGTTTGTTCTCTATTAAAATCTTTCATTTGCTAACTATGCCTATCAGTAGTTAGTGCTTTCCGTAGTTTGAATCTTTTATTTAGCTGGCAGTAGTGGCGCTCGCTGTATTGCTGTAGCTTGAGTAACGAAGATTTTTGTGAGGTAAGTGATTTGTGAAACGTACAGATTAATGTTAGTCAGGGCCATTCTTTTGCAGGGATTTTTGAAAGTCAGATTGCGTTGCGCTAAAAATATTGTGTGTCAGTTTAAGCACAGTCATGTATAATTTGTTCTAAGGGGACGTTTCATAATCTAACTTATCTGTTTGTAAGTTATTTGCCAGTAGAAAGCCCACTGTGCTCAAAGAGGGTAAATACAGCACTGTCCTCGCCTCTCCTCGACCTACTAAGGAGGTAGGTATGCAGACTTGCGATCTCACCTTTAGCACCACCGTCGTCTGATCGGCTAGCCCAAAGATTGCCCGTTCAGCTTCCCCACTATCACCGCTCGCTCTAAGTCTCAACCTTCATCGGCTCCTGCTAAATCACGGGCACCAAGTTGGACACCCGGACTTCCAAAAGAGAACCTACTCATGAAGATTTTTCATGTACCCAGGCGTCATAACCATCAACTCCTCCTTCATCTCAACATCCCGCTTCCAAGAAGGCTCATAAGAAAAGCAGTTCCTCTCCTTCTACTCCACGGCGTGTCTCTTCTACAGCGCCACCCAGCGGTAGCCGCCTTCGGCTGTCTTCCGTGTCGCCAAGACGCACTGCTGGCGGACGATCAACCAGCCTACCACTGGCGGCAGGAGCTGCCCTCGATCAACCTATGAATCAGGGTCTTCTGCGTCTGGCTGAATGTCATTCCACGCCATCTGCCACTGGCTCTAAGCGGTCTCTGAGTTGACGGAACTGTATTGAGATATTTCCTTTTTCCGTCCACCTGACGTCAGTTACACATTGGAACATCCGCAGAATTCTTTCCATTCAAGATGAATTGTCGATCATCTTACTATCCTGCACTCCAGTCATCTTCTGGCCTTCTGGAAACAAAGCTACATCTCCATGATCACTTTTTCTTCCCTCACTTCCAGTCAGTCTGGTTTGATCTCCCCTCTGTTACTGGCATTCCGGCACATGGGGGACTTATGATTCTTCTCCATGATACTATCCTTTATCGCCCAACCCACTTACACAGTTCCTTCCAAGCTGCGCTGTTACGCTTTTCCTTTCTCTCTTTGTACCATATACATTCCATCCTCCACGGCAATGGCAAGAGCCTACATCTCCTTCGTCGGCGCCCACTCCTCTATTTGCTGGTTGGGGACTTCAATGCCCACCACCCACTTTGGGGATCTCCTCGACCTTGTCCGAGAGGCTCCCTATTGTTTGACCTTCTCCCACCAAGCGGATCTTGTTTGCCTCAACAGTGGGGAACCTACATTTTTGTCTGCCTCCACGTCAACCTATTCTCATTTGGACCTTTCGGTCGGCACTGTTCGGCTAGCTCGGGGTTTTGAATGGTTCGCTCTTGCTGATACACGCTCGAGTGACCATTTTTCAATTACAGCCATAACTGCTATCTATGCACCCAAGACGCTGGAAATTTTCTCCTCACTAAATACATTTGATGACCATAAATTTCCTAGCATCGACGATCAGTTCACTCAAGTTACGGAAGTTATCCTTGCAGCAGCGGAACGTTCAATATCTCGTACCTACCCTTTGCCCCAGCGCCCCACAGTTCCAAGGTTGAACGGGGAGCGCCGTGAGGCAATACGCGAGTGGAGACGTGCTCTTCGAGGATTCCGCCGTCATCTTACATTGACCAACTTTACCCGTTATAATCAGTTACGTGCGCGATGCCGTCGCATCATCATCTTTACCATCTCCTTTAATACCTTCACTCCCTCATCAGTTGTTTGGAGTCGAATCCGAGGGATATCCGGCACGTCCCGTTTTTTCCCGGCCTCTGGGCTGACTGTCGCACAAGGACCTTAGTGGACCCAGTCGCAATTTCTAACTCATTGAGTCGACATTTTGCTCAGATTTAGAGCTCTTCTAATTACCCATTAACCTTTCTTCCGAAGAAACGTGTAGCGGAAGAGCGACCTCTTGCCTATTCCTCTGAAAATAGCAAAAGCTATAATGCCGTTTTTTGAATGCGAGATATCAGACATGCACTCCGCTCCTCTTGCTCTTCTGTTCCGGGACTGGATGGTATCCACGTCCAAGTGTTGCTGCCTCTATCATACCCTAGTCTGTGCTACCTCCTTCACCTTTATAATAGACTTGGGACCGGCAGTACCTTCCCCAGAAGATGGCGGGAAGCTATCGTCGTTCCTGTTCCGGAGCCAGGAAAGGACAAACATCTCCCCTCTAGCTATCGTCCAATCTCTCTCATGAGTAGTGTTTATAAAGATTTGAAGGGTATGGTGTATTGGTGTTTAGGCTGGTGGCTGTAGTCCAAAAACCTTTTAACAGCTTTCCAATGCCGTTTCCGAAATCATCGTCCGCAGTCGACCACCTTGTTGCTCTCTCCACTTTTATAATTTTCTCAGGATGCACAAAACCGTAGCTATATATTTTGATCTGGAGAGAATATACGATACCTGTTGGAGAACAAGCATCCTCTGCACACTGTTCTCTTGAGAGCTTCGAGGTCGGCTATTCCTTTTCATCCGTGAATTTATGACAGAGCGCACATTTAAGGTGCGAGTGAAAACTATCCCATATTTTCTCCCAAAAAAAAAAATGTGGTGAACTAGGGCACCACGCAAAGAGTTGTACTGTTTGCCGTCGCCATAAATGCAATTATGGATTGTCTCCTTCCCGACGTCTTCGGCTCCCTCTTTGTCAAATGGTTCAAATGGCTCTGAGCACTATGGGATTTAACATCTATGGACATCAGTCCCCTACATCTTAGAACTACTTAAACCTAACTAACCTAAAGACATCACACAACTCCCAGACATCACTAGGCAGAAAAAATCCCTCACCCCGCCGGGAATCGAACCCGAGAATCCGGGCGCGGGAAGCGAGAACGCTACCGCACGACCACGAACTGCGGACATCGCTTTTTGTCGATGACTTTGGAATCAACTACAGCTCTCAACGGACCAGCCTCCTTGAACGCCGTATTCAAGGATGTCTCGATCGCCTCCTCTCATGGAGCATCGAAACTGGCTTCCGATATTCACCCAGTAAGACCGTCTGTGTAAATTTTTGTAGTCGTATGGAGTTTTATCAGCCTTCCCCATATCTAGGCTCTATTGATTTTCCATTCGCGGACGTCGCCAAATTCTTGGGACTTATGTTTGACAGAAAACTGTGCTGGTCTTCCCACGTTTCATGTCTTTCGGATCGCCGTCTGCGATCCCTGAACACCCTGCGTGTTCTGAGTGATACCTATTGGGGAGCAGACCGTATGGTCCTTCTCCACCTACACCGCGCCTTAGTGCGCTAGAAATTGGACTATGGAAGCATTGTTTATTCCACTGCACTGCCGTCTATTCGTCGACGTCTCGATTCTGTCCAGTACCGTGGATTGCGTTTAGCGTCTGGAGCTTTTTACGCCAGCCCCGTGGAGAGCCTTTACGCAGAGACTGCTGAACCTCTGCTGTCCAATCGTTCAGCTGTCCTTCTGAGTCGTTACGCTAGTCATCTGTCTCGCATGCCTGCTCATACGACACATGCCCTTTTTCTCGAGGCCCTTTTGGATTTAGGGTATGCAGGCAGCCCTTCCTCTCTACTACCACCGGGAGTCCGCTTCCGTCAACTGCTACATTCACTTTCATTCCAATTTCCTAAAACTTTCATGATACATGGGGTACGACGCCAAAGTGGCGTCGTCCCTGGACCTGCTTTCTACGTGACCTTTGTCAGCATCTCAAGGAGAGTACCCCCCCCCCCCCCACCCCCGCCCTTACTTTATTGTCGGGCTTATGCTGCTCTATGCGCACAAATGGAGCATGCCACATTTATTTACACTGACGGCTCCGAGACCACCTTTGATGTCGGGAGTGACTATATCACTGACGACACCTCTATTAGATTTCGGCTTTCCGACTAGTGTTCGTTTTTTACTGAGGAGCTTTACGCTCTTCTCCAGGCTGTTCAATTCATCCGTCGCCATCAACGTATGCGGTTTTTTTTTAAGCTCGCATTCGCTCAGCTGTCTTCTCAACCTCCAAGCTCTTTACCCCCTCCTCCCTCTGATCCACCGGATTCAGGGCTTCCTCCACATGCTCCACTTCGGGGGCATCTCTGTGGCATTTCTCTGGATCTTAGGGCATGTTGGTGTACGCGGAAACGAGGCAGCTGACATAGCGCCTAAGGCTGCTGTGTCTCTTCCTCGGCCCGCTGTTCGCATGGGTCCCATTGCCGATTTACAGAGCGTTTTATGTCGTCGTGTTGCTCTTTCGTGGCACACACGTTGGTCTGCTCTTCCCGATAATAAGTTACGGGACATAAAACCTCTCCCCTGTACTTGGACCTCTTCCTCCCGGCCTCGTCGTCGGGAGGAGGTAATTTTAACTAGACCCCAGAATGGGCACTTCCTTTTTACTCATCGACATCTTTTAAGTGGCGATCCTCCCCCGCTTTGTCCCCACTGCTCTCAATCGTGGACGGTGAGACACCTTTTACTTCAGTGCTCCTATTTTAATCGGCTACGCGCCCGTTTACAGCTGTCGCCTGATGTATCTTTCCTTTTAGCAGATGACGCGCGCTCAGCCGATCTCGTCCTTGAGTTTATAAGTGTTAGTGAGATGACATCGGTGATCTGAAGCTCTTTCCGGGGAAAACAACCCCTCTTCAATAGCACATTCCTAAGAGTTCCTTGCCGGCCGGTGTGGCCGAGCGGTTCTAGGCGCTTCAGTCTGGAACCGCGCTGCTGCTATAGTCGCAAGCCTCGGGCTTGGATGTGTGTGATGTCCATAGCTTAGTTAGGTTTAAGTAGTTCAACGTCAAGGGGACTGATGACCTCAGATGTTAAGTCCCATTGTGCTTATAGCCATTTGAACCATTTGATTCTAAGATTTCCTTCCGTTTTTAGTTCCCTCCTTGTTGAGTTTCGCTCCCATTGCTGCTGATTCAAATTCCAGTGTCTGCCCTTCACTAAGCCACAGAATGGGCGCTTGCGTCCATAGCTGTTTTGCACCCTAAAACCATAATCTAAAAAAAAAAAAAAAAAGAAAACGCAATCTCAAGATGGTGACGGAACTGCCCCCACTTGTGGAATGTGTCTGCATATCTTGCAAGGCCCATTCGGATGTGATTCACAATAATCAGAATTCCCGAGTCTGGTCAGTTCCATAAAGTCTGTCCAGGATGGAGGACAGTTTCAGGCATCGTGAAGGACGGTTTTTTTGCCTGCAATGTTTCCATTCATTGACGCTTGTGATACGAGTGTTATGTCTTGATCTCAATCTCGTTCGCGTTACAGAGAATGCATCGTTCAGTACTGGAATGCGAGCTTTGTCAACAATCTTCAGGCACTCACGTGATAATACACGGTTCTACGTGATATTAGGAGGTGCAATGCGATTCAGAATAAGTGACCAGAATGTGGTAAAAGGTTGTATTGGCCCACCAACGATGTGCATGGATTTGTTAAGTGGTTATTCTGTCTTTTTTACAAGTGGGCTAGTAAACCACACAGACGCGCAAACGCACTCTTGCTTTTGACTATACCAATCTGAATGCCGACACTAGAAAGGTTTCTGCTGCTGACGAAACTGTGATAGTGGCACTGGGCTTATGAAAATGTCATATCTGCTTTTAAGCTACGCAGATGTTCACTTCAAATGCGCTTTAAAAGAATGTATCGTATCAGAGATGATCACAGAGTATTTTCGACGAATTTTACGACGAAATAAAAATAAACATACAAACGACCACATTTCCCGCTGAAAGTAATCTTTATTTCCACGTTCATATACACAGTAGTATAACACATGTTTTCATTCACAGGATGACAGTTATTGAACTGTATGAAATAAAATCGTCATAATATCTGAACCGTTTGCGTTAGGACGTTAAATCTGCACGGTTCGCCGCGGGGCATGATGGGAATTGGTCTGCGCATGTACACACGACTTGTTATTGTCGGCCAGTTCCAAATGAAAATGTTACGGTACAGCATGCCTGAGCGGTTTGGGGGACTGAGAATCCTCATATCGCAATCGAGAAATCTTTTCGCCTTCAAAGGGTGATTGTGTGGTGTGCAATGTCCAGTCACGGAATAACCGGTGCGATATTCTTTGATGGCATGGTGACTACCGAACGGTACGTGAAGGTTTTGGAAGATGATTGCATTCCCGTTATCCAGAGTAACCCAGATTGAAACGAGTTGTGGTTCATACAAGACGGAGCTCGTCCCCGTCGAAGCAGGAGAGTGTTTGATGTCCTGGAGGGGCACTGGGGACCGCTTTCTGGCTATGGGCTATCGCGCCTTGTCACGGGGTTCGCGCGGCTCACCCCTCCCCCCCCCCCCCACTCACCGTAAGAGGTTCGAGTCCTCCCTCGGGCATGGGTGTGTGTGTGTGTTGTCCTTACCATAACTTAGTTTAAGTTACATTGAGTAGTGTTTAAGATTACGGACCGATGACGTCAGCAGTTTGGCCTCACAGGAACTTACCACAAATTCCTAGGGTACCCAGAGGTCATTGGCATGGGCCTTGAACGGCCGCCATATTCTCCAGATGTGAATGCATGCGATTTCATTTTGTGGGGCTGTATTAAGGACAAGGTGTACAGCAATAACACCAAAACCATTGCTGAGCTGAAAACATCCATTGAGGATGTCAGCGACAGCATCGATATTCCGACACTTAAGCAGGTCATGCAGAATTTCGGAATTCGTCTGCGCCACGTTATCGCCAATGATGGCCGGCATATCGAACATGTCATAACCCAAACCAGAATACCTGTGGCGGCGTTTACATGTTCAATAAAGTGTCTGCACGCCGTAGTTTGTAACTAATTTACGTTTCCTTGGTATAGTTCAATAACCGTCACCCTGTATGTATCAGTTAATTGTCTATTACAATTACACGAGCTGTTATTCCTCCACCAGTTTCCACACCATAGGAATACGACCGGCGGGGTAGAGGATCCGTGTGGACGGCGTATTTGAAACAGAAGTTCCTCTGCTGGAACTCTCTGGTCCGTCAGAATATCGGTAGGCGTTTCGAATATGGCGAAGCGCTTTGAGTGCGATATGGGAATCAAGAGAGTCGTTTCTAGGCGACAATGATATTCCTTCAGGCGTTCATTTAGTAGTTGTAATCATCAAAATGGAAAATTACAATGGATTCTTTACTCATCATTTATGTAGGCTGTAAACAACCAGATCTCTGGTTGGAGTACTGCAGTGCAAGCTACAAGGGCTAAGCCCTACCGTAAATGGTAAGCGTTTGCATTCGTACGGGCCTACTTACAAAACCAGTTACGCAGTGACCTTCAATTGAACACGGAATCAAAAACATGGTGCGATTTGCCATCTTAAAATTAAAAAAATTAAAAAAAATCGTTGACGGAGGGAAAACAGCCATTCGCAGAACAGACAACGGGTCGCTATCCGGACCCTTGGATTCGTAGGGTGACTTTAAACTATACTTTATTTTCAGACTACCCGCCCTCCTTACAGTCTCGCATTTTGCTCATCAATCTTCACTGGCTTCTCCGCTGTTAATATCCAACAAAGCTGAGTTTACCTGATATTCCAGTGTTGTTACCATATAACAGATGATTAAATAAGTTCTTCAGCCTTCAAACAACTTCATCCCATGGCTACTAAGTAGAAAACTAGATAACTAGTACTACGCCTCAATTCTAACATAAATGTGTAGGAAAGCGTTCACAGAACCACATCCAAACCATTTATCTGTCGTTCCACTCTCAAATCACACATGGGAATAATTAACCCTTTAATCTTTTCGTGCTACTTCTGAATTCACTTACCATATCACAATGGTCATTTCTAACTGCGTATAAGAGAGTCAATAAAACGGCTTTATGAGAAGCAAGTTTGTAATACCCTGAAAATATTCCGCTTAAACGAAACACGCCTTTGTTTTAGAAATTGACACCCAAACTCTGTTAACAAGGCCGTGATACTCCCTCCCCTATTACGTGATAAATCATAACGAACTCCGAGCGGTTCTAGGCGCTACAGTTTGGAACTGCGCGACCGCTACGGTCGCAGGTTCGAATCCTGCCACGGGCATGGATGTGTGTGATGTCCTTAGGTTAGTTAGGTTTAAGTAGTTCGAAGTTCTAGGGGACTGATGACCACAGCAGTTAAGTCCCACAGTGCTCAGAGCCATTTGAACCAACCATAACGAACTAAACTTATTTGAGATTTCTAACCGTACTCTGTCAGTCCTGTCTGGTAAGGACTCCGTACAGTGCAACAGTACTCCAGAAGAGGACTAACAAACGTAATATAAATAGCTTCTTCAAAACATAATCAAAGTGAAAACTCAAAGCTAGCTGCAAAAAGGTTATATAGTTAACATTTTACGTGACAGGCCTGTATCGACTTAACTGCCATTATCAAGTGACCTACCACAATAACAGTGGTAGGATTATCTACGGGTAAACCGTAGCTGTTTAATATTTATCTTTGCATTGGTACTTACGCCTGGTTGGAAGTGACGACCATATTGCACCTACACCAAATTTTGTCTGTCAATTCGCGGTAAGTATAATATTTTTTGTACTTAGAAACATAAAGAATACGTTTTGACAGATATTTCGACAGTTCGGTGTTTCGACAGTTCCTTGCTACGGTGCTATACGTTTACAAAGTATATACGGCTTACCAGAAATGATACTACGTTTCATTGTTTTTATTTTCTGTTGAATTTAATCTATTACCTGAGTATGTTCCGTTTTCCATATGACTATTCCTTTCCGTATTCTACGATTCCAATGAATCCGATGAAATTTCGAGATAATATTTCTGTTTAAAGTCTGTGTGATCATTTAGAATTAATGAAACAGGACGCATTGTCACCGGCTGCTTGCGGGCAACTCCTAATAATAAAACATATCATCTCATGGGCGTGGCATCTCCACATATCAGAAGAAGAACAGCAGCAGAAAAAGAGAAGCGGAAACAGGAGACACCCCTTGTTCGGATGTGAATACCAACATCCAAGATTAAGATCAAGAAAGAGTTTCCACTTTTAACGTCACCTGCATATCATCGAATACAGCTTTGGCGTAACTCACCGTCAGAGAGGTACCGGAACAATCCCAAAGAAGAGCTTGCTAAAGGACGTCGCCTCCCATATAAAACATGGAAGGTTTTCAACAGGCTGTGAACTGGTGTATCCCGATGCAAGGTCAATTTGAAGAAATGGGGTTTCTCCTCAGGAGATGAACATTGCGAATGTGGCGAACAGCAAGATCATCAACACCTGCTCAACAGTAGAAATCTTCCAGTCCTGTGCCTGACGGACAATCTGGTTATCGCCAATGATACAGCAGTTCAAACGGCGGAATTCTGGATGTCATATGGAATTTAATCATGTATTTATACTGTTCTTAAATTGATGTCATATGGAATTTAATGATGTACTTATATTGTTTGTAAATTGCTGCCTATCAGCTATATATACCTATGTTATGTTCAGGACACGAGTAAATGAATAAATTTTGAATTTCGTGTGGATATTTTCTTGTATGACTATACGGGGTGTACATTAATTATACCGACAAATCACAGGGACGGATTTCTGACAGGAAATATAGGAAGAAATATCCTATAAATGTATCTCCAGAAAAGCAACGTAGATGCCGCTAACGAATTAAAAGTTCCTGTACACATGTGCCGCGTGTTCTTCGTGTGTTTCAGGCTGTGTGATTGGCGCAGCGTACTGTAACCAACAGAATGGCCAGGTATTCATGTCGGGAACAAGCCAAGATAGCGTTTGTCTATTTCCAAGCATATGGAAACTGTCGAGATGCAGCACGGCTGTACCAAAACAACTACTCTCACAGATACCGACAACTCCGTAAAACATTTCAAGCCTTGTTATTCTTGAGTTTCTCCCGGCGTATTTGGTAATCAAAATATCCACGGGTGTACTGCCGGTCTACAGTGTCCCACGGGCACAATATGTCGCCATCAACAGGTGAACTGACGGACTGAGCTCCTGTGAACGTGCCGGCACGGAGACCAGTACGTTATGGCTGCTTAGAGGGAACTGGATTCGGTCGCGGCGGCGGCCGATTTAAATACCACCAGTAAAGAGAGGGCGGCCATTCGTGATCTGAGGAAGTACTCTGAAATTGTTGTCTTACAGGCTGACAAAGGCAGTGCTACAGTTGTTGTCTCCCATAAGGACTACACTGACAACATGCAGAGCCTGCTAAATGACGATTCCTACCGGAAGATCAGCGTTGACCCTACAAAGAAGGTGGAGAACAAGACGAGGTCGCTTCTCA
This sequence comes from Schistocerca cancellata, assembly GCF_023864275.1. Taxonomy (NCBI): domain Eukaryota; kingdom Metazoa; phylum Arthropoda; class Insecta; order Orthoptera; family Acrididae; genus Schistocerca; species Schistocerca cancellata. The sequence continues at coordinate 79,785,866 of NC_064631.1, read as the reverse complement.
AGGACGCATATTTACCGGAGGGGGCCGCAAAGAAATTGTTACCCCAAGGTCGGGTACCGCCTAGACTATAAGGACACCCGAAGGTTCACAAAGAGGGGGTACCATTAGGCCCCATTGTCAGCAACATCAGGGCACTTACATATTTGTTGGCCAAATACCTGACGGGAATATTAAGTCCTTATGTGAGTAAATTCCCTCATCACATCCGTAATTCCGTGGATTTTGTTAAACGCCTTAATAGCTTCAGGTTGGATGAGTCAGATATCATGGTGAGTTTTGACGTCGTTTCCTTATTTGCGAGCGTACCCCTGAGAGAGTCACTAGAATTGATTAGCCAGAAGTTTGACGAGAAGACCACTGAACTTTTTAGCTATGTCTTGACTTCCACGTATTTTCTTTTTAATGGAGAATACTACGAACAAACGGAGGGAGTCTCCCTGGGTAGACCACTCTCACCGGTGGTAGCGAACTTGTACATGGAGAACTTCGAGGAGGAAGCCCTGTCGTCTTCCGAATGGAAACCTACTTGCTTTTTCCGTTACGTGGACGACACGTTCGTCATCTGGCCACATGGTATGGATAAACTCCTTGACTTCCTTACACATCTAAACTCCATACACTCCAACATCAAATTCACTACGGAGACTGAAACGGAGGGTAAGTTACCTTTCCTTGACGTCTTGGTCAAGAGAAGGGCTGACGGCACCGTAGGTCATTGGGTGTATCGGAAGACAACGCACACTGATCTTTATTTGCACGCAGACAGCTGCCACCACCCTTCACAGAGGAATGGTGTACTTAAAACTATAGTACATAGGGTGCGCACTATCTCTGACGCAGAGAGTCTACCCCAGGAATTGGAACATGTGAGAACTGTATTTCGAAAAAATGGGTACTCAGAGTGGCAGATTCAACGTGCTCTCCGCCCAACCACTACAGCACAACCTATGGAGATGGATGAAATCACGAGGGAAGAGGTTGGCACTGCGTTTATTCCATATACAGGCGCACTCTCGGGGAAAATGGCCAGCATTTTGAAGAAACACCGGGTCGTAACTGTTTTGTCCTCGGAGTAAAACTTGTGCACTGGTGGGGAGCGCCAAAGATGACCTCGGTTTGAGGAAGGCCGGCGTGCACCAGATTCCGTGTCAATGTGGCAAGTCGTATATCGGTCAGACGATGCGTACCGTCGAGGATCGATGCCGTGAACACCAGAGGCACACTCGACTGATGTATCCGAGCAAGTCGGCGGTCGCTGAACATTGTTTGTCGGAAAATCACGCTATGGAGTATGAACGCACGAGGATTCTGGTACAGACGTCGAGAAACTGGGACAGCGTTGTTAGAGAGGCCATCGAAATTCGCACCAATGACGAGCTCACAAACCGTGACTGTGGCTATAATCTCAGCAAGGCTTGGGAACCAGCGATTCGGTTAATCAAGAGTAAATCGAGCAAACGTATAGTTGTGACGACCACGGCGGACAGAGTCATCACACCGACGTCATCTCAGACGCCGTCGCAATCTGCTCCACCGCGCGACCGTGGCGCGGGGCGCGGATAGCGGAGGGAGCGCGCCGCGGGCGGAGGGTATTTAAATCGGCCACCGCCGCTACCGAACCCAGTTCCCTCTGAGCAGCCATAGCGTACGGATCTCCGTGCCGGCACGTTCACAGGAGCTCAGTCTGTCAGTTCACCTGATGATGGCGACATGTACGATCGCCGAAATATTGTGCCCGTTGGACACTGTAGACCGGCAGTACACCCGTGGATATTTTGACTTCAAGCCTTTTTTGGGCGTGATCACGGATTCATTGACACAGACGAACGTGGAGCGAGGTGGCAGGCTGCGCGTACACCAGATTTGGAGGGGCGGTATCTACAGGATATTGGGACGAACTCTAGTATGAGCACCAGGCAAGTGTCCCACCAACATGGTGTAAGCCAAAATACGATTACATGTCTACTGCAAGACAACCACTGTTGGCCCAATCACCTGCAACGAGTGTTACGATTATCAGGAGGGCATTTCCCTCAACAGGAAGGATATCGATGGTTTTTCCACCATGCAATCATAATTATGGGATTTCTATCACCAGACGAAGTAACCTTTACCATAACTAGCATCATCAATCTGCATAGTCGTAATCTTCGGGCTACGTCAATCTTCGGGGAATGGTTGAGGCGTCTCATCAGCATCGGTACAGCATCAACGTGTGGGCAGGGGTTCTTGGACCGGTCGTTATCCCACGACGCCTCTATGGAAGAACGTACCTGGACTTCCTGCGGAATAGTTTCCCTCAGCAGCTTGAGAATGTGCCTTTGATAATACGACGAGCTATGTGGTTTCTCCTTGACGAAACACCGCCCACCTTCCGGATTACAGTTCGCTGACACTTCAACATCTTCCACAGAACGTTGGCTGGGACGTGGGTGCCCTTTAGCATGGCTGCTAGATCACCGGACATAAACCCCCTGGATTTTTACATTGGTATGCTGAACCAATTCCTGTCGTGCAGACTCTTCAACAGCGTGTTTACGACGCATGTAACGCTATTGTGAGAGAGGCCGCTACGTGCGAAAGAGTGCGGTAATCCATGATGCTTCATGTGAACGCGTGCCTTTTATCCCATGACGGCCACTTTAAACGTCTAAAGTGACGTTCATGCGATGCAGCTCTGTATTGTGTTGTGGGACGATTTCGTGTTGTTGTTCGCACACCGTCGATTTCTGGATACATGTTTACAGGATCTTCTTTCCTCCATTTTGAATCAACAATCCGAACCTGCATATATTTCCAGTTCTTCAAGAATGTTCATATTAAGTCCTTTCAGTATTCTGTACTAATTCTAGTGCAGTTTCAATTGTCTCGACTTTGTCGTGTTGTCGTTCGCACACCGTCGATTTCTGGATACATGTTTACAGGATCTTCTTTCCTCCATTTTGAATCAAGAATCCGAACCTGCATATATTTCCACTTCTTCAAGAATGTTCATATTAAGTCCTTTCGGTATTCTGTACTAATTCTAGTGCAGTTTCAATTGTCTCGACTTTGTTGTGACGAGTTTTCAGATGAACATCGAAAGTAGACGGATTGCTATCACTGTTTCTAGTGTATACTTTATATCTGTAAGGTGTCAGGCAAATCCTAAACCTTCCATGAAAACCCTGACATGATAAGCAAATCCAGTAGCATGTCACATAGCTCCGAATAAATCGTGACATTAAATTACCCAAAGTAATACGAGTAACGAGTGAGCAAATGGAATACCACAGACTAACACAAGAATGCCTAAATGCATGTCATACCTAACCACCGAGAGACAGACGCAGTTCCGAGGGGAGAAACGAGAACAGAAGCCGAGAGCAGAACCGTGTTAAGCTGGAAGGCCCTAAGATAAGGGACGGACACCCACGTCGCCAGCTAACCGCTAGGACCACCCCCCAGCCCATGTTAAAAGCTAGAGCCCTCCAGAAGAACAGTATAGATCTTACGATAACACAAAAAGGGCCACACCCCAGCCGCAAGTTTTAACCTGAGACTTTATCGCGTCTCTGTTACGTCAGGACAACCCCCAGCCCATGTTAAAAGATAGAGCCCTCCAGAGGAACAGCATAGATCTTACGATAACACTAAAAGGACCACAGCAGATGCAAGTTTTAGCGTGAGACTTTTCCGCGTCTCTTACGTTGCAAACTTTAAAAACATTGCCCCACCACGAAAAGTATAACGTTTCTCATTGGATAGACAGAATTTTTGTGGGCGGAGCTTGAGGTTAACATTGAGACCCTGATTGGTCAGATGAACACACAGCCAGATAGTTTTTTTAAACCAACTTTGGTAAATTGTGGTAAGGAGAAGTTAGGAAGAGTTGCTTCCGAGACGGCGAGGTGAGCGGAGCTGTGTGGTCTGCCGCCCCCTGACGAACACCAACAAGGTAATGAACACACGCGATGCCGCATAACAGCGCATAAAGTTTCACTCAGAACTGCAGAAGTCTCATCTGTTACCCCCCCCCCCCCTTTTTGCGTAATACTAGTGTCGATTGTCAATTAAAGCTCATGGTGTTCACATTTTTCACTTGAAGTAAAAATCTGAAACGCGATGATTTTTTTGTTATATAGTTATTGAGATGCCACATCAGCCACTGTAATTTACAAGAAGTTAGATAAGTAATTAAAAATAATTGAGGGTCACTGTAGACCATTTTGACAGTTTTCTCTCTTGTGAAACTTAATTTAAATGTAGATTATAGATGTGAAATGGCATAGGTCATCCTTCGATCCATTGTAGAACTTGGAAACCCACTCAGGGAATATTCGTTCATATTTTTGTTGAACGCAGTTGGTTTTTATCATCCTGTATTAAACAATTTCCTTTTATCAATAGTGCAATTTATGAACAATGTTTTGCGAGTAGAATATAATTTCCAATGGTAAACTTATCTGCTTTTTCGACGTTATTTTACCAGCTAACTAAAAATAGGAAAGCTTTGAACCCCTTCCACTAATTTTAGTTAGTATTAAGATTCTTTTACAGGGAGTGCAGTGGAGTTGACACTGAAATCATTAAGTATTTGGTTATATCATCGCTAGTCTCACTAAAATCTTCTGAACTCTACATGTCATGTGTGGTCTGGCATTTCCTTACCAGCAGCAGGTCCCTGGTTCAAACTAGTCAATTCCCTAAAAAACACGCTCAGAGCGTCGTTGCGTGAAGGTGATAAGGAGACACGATATAGAACAAACAGACACCACGCAGAATGTTAGAAATCTGCTGTTAAAATTTTGTCCGGTTTGAGCAATATATGAATCGTAACAATCGACTCAGGTGGCCCTTTGTGAGATTGTGGTTGCACGTTGTTATGAGATTGTTACTTGTACGGAATGCCAGTTGTATGTGTGTGTATTTGAATAGTATATTTGAGTTATATGACATTCGTCCTAGGTAAATTACAGGTATGTAGGTGTTCCATATTTTTTTAAGGTTTCTCTAGTAAATTTGTTTCTTTTGACATTACAAACCAGTATGCCGGCAGTCCAGTGGAGGAAACAATAGAAGCTATGAGACAAAATCTTTTACAATCTATTAAAACTTCTGTCGCAGGAACTTACGAAATCACAGAGTTCGTGAAAAGTACTGTACCCCAAAATTATTTTGAATTTAATGGAAAAATTTGCACCGAAGGAGACGGAGTAGATAAGCGAAACTGTGTAGGTATCGCTATCGCAGACATATTTCTCAACATATTACAAGAAAAAATTCTCAGTTCACAGTGCCAGTACTTAATAAAATTATCTACTATTATTGATACGTAGATGACACTTTATTGCTGATTGATGGAAACAATAAAGACATCGTTAATATCAATAATATCCATCAGGCACTTTACAACCTCCATTGCAATATCAAATTTACTATGAAATTCGAAGTAGATAGTTCACTAAACGACCTGGACTTGAAAGTTAGCAAAGACAACAGCCGCCACAAATTTCACAAATACAGTGAACCTACCACTTCATGTAATGTAATAAATGCTAACTCTTGCCATCCGAAAACACAAAAGAATGCATCCTTCCACTCGATGATTAATAGAATAATCAATATACCACCGGAACAACCTGCTATACAAAAAGAACAGAAAATACACTGTTACATAGCCTACATAAATGATTTGATCGAGATATAATAATAATCTTACATAAAAAGCACTCAAAACCAAAATCCATGTCCATATACAATGATATACACTTCACTAGAGAAACCTTAACACATGGAACGCTCTACATACCTACAATTTCTAGGACGAATGTCAAACAGCATAAATGCGCTATTCAAATCCACACACATGCCAAGCTCTTTCTGTACAAGTAACAACAATCTTATAAGAAAATTACGTTCAAAGGCAACCAAAACCTAGCAATATGCCACTTCAGAAATATCTAAATCACCTGTGACGTTTGGAACAATTTCTTTATAGATCAAACGGGACCATATTTTAACACTAATTTTAGTGAACACACTAGAAACAGTGATATTAATCCGCCAAGTTTCTATTTACAACTCAAAACTCAACACGACGTAGCCGAGAAACTTGAAACTACGTTAGAAACTGTACACAGAATACCGAAGGGATTTAACTATGAACGTGCTTGAAGAACAGGAAATATATATTCATATACGAAAATGAACACACAGACTAGACACAAATACTATCTCGAAAATTTCACTCATATAAAACTGTTGTGTTGGGTACTATGGGAGTCAGCACCGACACGGATAAGGTTCAAATCAAAATTCTCTGAGCACCATTAGACTAAACATCTGAGGTCATCAGTTCCCTAGAACTTAGAACTACTTAAACCTAACTACTCTAAGGACATCACACACATCCATGCCCGAGGCAGGATTCGAACCGACGACCGTAGCAGTCGCGCGATTCCGGACTGAAGCGCATAGAACCGATCGGCCACCGCGGCCGGCCACGGGTAAGGAAACATAGAAGTTGCAATGTCTGGTGGCAGTAATCCAAAATGATCTCTACACAAAACTGACAGCTTGATAGAACACTTTATTTCTAAAAAAGAAAAGAAACATAATGTAACTTCTCGTTATGAGTTGGCTTGATGTACTTCCTGCGCCTACTGCATCCAATTACTTCTACACACTATTACTACTGGCAGAATGGAGGCTTGTCTTACTATTACACAGTACTGATGCTCTCGAAGTCTGCGACCGAACTGGCCCCGACAAGCGAATGGCAGCAGGTTAAGTCAGCGTTGACAGAGGGTGCTGCACTCCTGGAGATGTCGCGCTGCCGGTTCTTTCCACTGGCGCTCGGGCCATCCCGTTTCGCGACGCTGCGTTGCTCGGTGTGTAGCCGACGCCTTAGGGCTGCACACACCTCCTCCCTAAATGGCACACCGTTGTCAAGCACGGAGCCATCTTTCGACAACGGGAGAGGAGGGGGGAGGGAGACAGGAAGCTGCGTGGCATGAGCAGCTGGGAGACGCAGCTGGGACCGACACCTAGCCCCTGGCCCGCGATCTGAAATCCGTCCTACGTTCCGAGGGGTTCGTTGGTCGGATAACCCTCGAAAATGTGCCCTCTCTCTTCCTGAACCTGTCGGTTGCAGACCGGATAGCGCTGTGACGACGACGTCGGCGGCGGCGCCGAGTCTACGGGGGGTGCCGGGAAGTTGAGCTGCTGCAGCGGCGAAGGCGATGGATCGAGCTCCATCGGTTCTGCAGGCTCTTCTGGAGAGGCACCCGTGGGGTACGAATCTGGGGACAGAAAATCTGCGGAAGAATCTCGCAAGCGACAAGCACAAATCTGATTCTGATGGGGGGACAGCAACGCAGCAGGGGTTTGAATTAAATACATCCAAGCGACCAGATTACGAAAAATCGTTTATACGAGGGCAGTTCAATAAGTAATGCAACACAATTTTTTTCTGAAACAGGGGTTGTTTTATTCAGCATTGAAATACACCAGGTTATTCCCCAATCTTTTAGCTACACAACACTATTTTTCAACGTAATCTCCATTCAATGCTACGGCCATACGCCACCTTGAAATGAGGGCCTGTATGCCTGCACGGTACCATTCCACTGGTCAATGTCGGAGCCAACGTCGTACTGCATCAATAACTTCTTCATCGTCCGCGTAGTGCCTCCCACGGATTACGTCCTTCATTGGGCCAAACATATGGAAATCCGACGGTGCGAGATCGGGGCTGTAGGGTGCATGAGGAAGAACAGTCCACTGAAGTTTTGTGAGCTCCTCTCGGGTGTGAAGACTTGTGTGAGGTCTTGCTTTTTCATGAAGAAGGAGAAGTTCGTTCAGATTTTTGTGCCTACGAACACGCTGAAGTCGTTTCTTCAATTTCTGAAGAGTAGCACAATACACTTCAGAGTTGATCGTTTGACCATGGGGAAGGACATGGAACAGAATAACCCCTTCAGCGTCCCAGAAGACTGTAACTATGACTTTACCGGCTGAGGGTATGGCTTTAAACTTTTTCTTGGTAGGGGAGTGGGTGTGGCGCCACTCCATTGATTGCCGTTTTGTTTCAGGTTCGAAGTGATGAACCCATGTTTCATCGCCTGTAACAATCTTTGACAAGAAATTGTCACCCTCAGCCACATGACGAGCAAGCAATTCCGCACAGATGGTTCTCCTTTGCTCTTTATGGTGTTCGGTTAGACAACGAGGGACCCAGCGGGAACAAACCTTTGAATATCCCAACTGGTGAACAATTGTGACAGCACTACCAACAGAGATGTCAAGTTGAGCACTGAGTTGTTTGATGGTGATCCGTCGATCATCTCGAACGAGTGTGTTCGCACGCTCCGCCATTGCAGGAGTCACAGCTGTGCACGGCCGGCCCTCACGCGGGAGATCAGACAGTCTTGCTTGACCTTGCGGCGATGATGACACACGCGTTGCTCAACGACTCACCGTGCTTTTGTCCACTGCCAGATCACCGTAGACATTCTGCAAGCGCCTATGAATATCTCAGATGCCCTGGTTTTCCGCCAAAAGAAACTCGATCACTGCCCGTTGTTTGCAACGCACATCCGTTACAGACGCCATTTTAACAGCTCCGTACAGCGCTGCCACCTGTCGGAAGTCAATGAATCTATACGAGACGAAGCGGGAATGTTTGAAAATATTCCACAAGAAATTTCCGGTTTTTTCAACCAAAATTGGCCGAGAAAAAACATGTGTTGCATTACTTATTGAACTGCCCTCGTATACCCAGCGCATCGCGCGGCGAAACATGCTGAAAAGGATAGTATCACTAGGCGCAAAGCGATACTTGCCGAGCGTGGGAGGCACAGTGCGCTGTGTCGGGTGCAGCAATAGGGGCAGCGTGTGGTGGCGCCGGCCATGTAGTAGCTCCGCCGGCTGTGGACCGCCACAAGACTGGGAGCGCTGCATTCCGAGAAAAATCAGCAGCGTTTGCTCCTGTGTGTGGAATGCACGCAGTTTGTTTATCTGGTGCTTGAACGCATGCACAAATCATTCAACTTCTCTGTTCGACTGAGGATGAAACAGAGCATTGGTAAGGTGAGTGATATCATTGGCTGTACAAAACTGTTCAAAGTCCTGAGCTGTTAAGTGTAGTCCGTTGTCTGTTATCAACACTAAGCCATGTTGCGGCTCACGTTGGTGCCGTTGGTAGATTGGCATCGTGTAATAGGGATAGTGGCGTCTCGTTTTCTTCTTGTGTTTACTGGCGCCTTCTATGTTTGCTAGAGTTGTCTGTCTGTGAGTGGCAGCAGAAGCACTTATCCATATCTAGTACAGTGGTACTATCTTTGGAGGGATGTCAAGTGTTTTCCGGGTCAGAGTGCGGATTGGACAGAGCAGCAGTGAGATCCGGCAGCGCGGATACATGCCGGGACCGCTGGCGCCACGCAGACACTGCCGGATCAAGGGGCTGTAGTTCGAACCTCGTTGTCCACCGGACCCAGGACGTTTGAGTTGAGTGAACATTAACCCAGTAGTGAAACCTCCACTATTGGGCGATCACGCCATTTGTTCGCGCATTGCTGCCCACGGGGTCGCTCAGATGAAGTGCAACGAGTTGAGTGTTTGGAGTTGGCAAAATTAATTAGCCATCCTCCACTTCTTATTATTAATCATTGAATTCCTTGTGTTATTATACGTGAAGTTCAACCAGCGGTATTTTTCTGACTAGTGGCCGCTGACGCCCCAGTTACCTGCCCTGGAGGTTAACCTATTTTCGCGGCAGTGTTTCTTTCCTCGGCTTGCCGCTGCTGTCCGGTACGGCATGTACTTCGGCAGCCTCCTTGATTGTGGCTCGTATATTTTGTTTCTTTTGGACTACTTTGGTCGTAGTGGTTCCTTCTGCTTTTGGATGTACTAAACACCAGATTCTGAAGTCGCAGTGCTGTCCGCTGGTTGCACCTTGCCTGGGTTATTCCATCGTTGTATTGATTATCAGACGTTACGTAGATTTTGCAAGAGTGTTGGTCTGCGTTTGATCTGTCACTAGTTTGAGTTGCCATCTGGTTAAGTGTATACAACTCTTGCCAGCCTGTCTCATCGTTTAAAAAGTTGAGTAACTTTCCCAGGTCGATCCTTGGAGCCCTGTCTGAGGTCCACTTCTCTCTTGATTTGGTCAGATTGTCAAGATTGTTTTTTAAAAAAATATTTTAATTTATGGTTATTACTGTTGGAGCCTTCAGCCGACAAATAATTTGAATGTTTTGTCAATAAGGCCTTCAGCCGTGAATGCAATTGGTCTTAAGAATTTTTAATTAGATATTGTCTCTCAATAGTGAAATGTTGATGGGTGTCTTTTTTAAAGTAATTTAGTATCTCTTGGAGAAGTTTAACTGGTGCTTAAGAATTTGCTATCCAGGCCTTCATCCGTCAACTTGCTTTTTGAGTTATTACTATTGGGGCCTACAGCCGACAAATAATTTGAATTTCTGGTCTATAAGGCCTTCAGCTGTGAGTGCATCTTGCTTAAGAATATTTTAGATTAGACATTGTGTCTTAACAGTCAAATGTGATAATTTTCCTTATTGTCAAATTTATTTACAATTGTTCCCAAATAAAGTGTACGTGATTTTAGAAAGTCTGAGCAACCAACGGTAACTAATTATGGCCCAGTCCACGCCGAATCATGCCTTTCCCTAAGTACCAGGTCTCAAACACTTCAGGCAAACCTTTTAAGCAAAAAGTAGATGACAAAGCCTGAGTGTTACTGCGCGATACAGTCATGTGGATTGGCAGTACAAACGGATATTTGCTAAAGAGTCCACAACAATAAACCAATGAGTGATCCAAAATCGATCAGCAAAGTCAATACGCATAGTTAACATGCTATTGAGATTTTGGCCAAACTGAAAAATTTTGCAGTGAGGTCGATAGATTTTCAGCAAAAGCGCGTCACTGTGACGTCATCTGTTCAATGTGGGCGTCCGTGCCCGGCCAAGTACAATACTGACGCGCAAGTTGTATTGTGCTTACAATTTCCTAAATTCATTGTCGAAGTAATCGCAACAATTTAGAAACAAACACACTTCATTATCCAGAGTCATTTTGCAATAAAGTCACACCGTGGTGGACGGACAGTCCATGCCGGCCAGCAATACATCGACGCACTGAACAATTCGGAATGTTTTTCACTGAATGAGGCCAATCAGTACGGATGTAGCGAAACAAAAGGATCAAGACCACATCTGCGTCTGTGGCTTTTGCAGCTGTTCTATGGTCTAGAGGAAAGGTCTGTAAAAGTTCAATATCCTGCGCATTGATCTGACAACTAAACGCTGTAGTAGCATCTAATTCAGGATCAGGACCAAGAAGAAGGCGAGAAAGGGCGTCAGCATTTGCACGCTTCGACGTGGGCCCATACTGCGATAACAACAAAGCACCACGTAGCAGCTTCTGAGCCGTGCATGTCTGGGCAGGTTTGGACGGCCGAAACGACGGCCGAAGTGGCTTATGATCCGTCACCAGACAAAACTTCCGAACAAACTGATAAGGGAGAATCTTTGTCACGCCACAGATAATAGCGAGTGCCTTCTTCTCGATTCTGGAATAGTTACACTGAGTCAGGGTCAATAACTTCGAAGCGGAAGCAATCGGCCTGTCCTGTGAACCAAATCTGTGTGAGAGCACAGCACCGATCCCGTACGAAGAAGCGACCACTGTCAAAATCACAATCTTAGCGAGATCGAAATGAACAAGGCATCTGTCACTCAACAAGGCAGTTTTAATTTTCTGGAATGATTCCTGACACTCTTTGGTCCTAAGAAAAGGCACATTATTCTGGCGCAAACAATACTACAGAACGGCTATCGGGGTTGCTTTCGGTATAGACCGAATATAATACGTCATCTTCCCGAGAACTGAATGCAATTCCGTCACGTTCCGTTGGACAAGGAGGTCCCGGATGGCCAGCAAATTTGATTCAAGGGTATGAACACCTTGGCTGTTAAGAACATGGCCTAACTAAATTTCAGTCTGAAGAAAAGCACATTTGTCGAGGCGACACTTTGAACGTGAAGCTAAAGGTACTTGAAAAAGCGTACGAAGGTTCCTGATAAGTTCCTCTGTTGTACGCCCTGACACCACAATATTAAGTAATTTGAACAGAAAGGAACTTTTTCAGGAAACTGTTCTAAGTAGCGTTTTAATATGGCAGGAACCGAAGCGCTGCCAAAGGGTAAGTGCAAAAATTTGAACGACACTAAATGTGCGTTGACCATAAAGACTTTCTGTATTTCCTCATCTAGCGAAATTTGCAAATACGCATCGTGTAAGTCAATTTTTGAACACTATCAGACTGCACCAAGCATGTCCATTAATTCCTGAGGGCGAGGCAGCGGATAAGTATCAGTTATTGTTTGTGGATTCACAGTAGATTTGAACACGAAGACAATGTCTTCAAGAAGGCTTTGGTAAGATTACTAAGAGAGAATCCCGCAGACTAGCCTGGATAGACACAATAACATCGTTGTCTTGCCATTCTTTAAGTTCACTTGCTCTTGTCTCTGAGTGCATGACGGACGGGATGAACCCGAAAAAACTTAGGTTGCACATTGTACTTCATAGTAACGTGCGCCACAAAATTGTTTCCTCTGCCAACTCCTTTAGAAAACAAGTCAGGGAACTTCTCATCCAAGTGAGTAATACTGTCAGCTGCGTTGAAAGGCAGAAACAAAAGTACATTGTCCTGAATACGAAGAACAAACAAATCAAATGAATCTAACGCGAAAAAATTTTCACACTCTCGCGAAAACAAAATTGCTAATGTCACAGTTCTGGTGTGACACTGGAATGTGGTAGGCAAATTAAATATACGAGGGTAACCCAAAATGTAAGGTCTCCAATTTTTTTATAAGTATATAGACCTGTTTATTTCTACAATGGTTTACATAAGTTTACAGCTTGAACATTTAGCTATTTTTCGACATAATGAGCATTTCCGTCGATGCATTTTTGTAGACACTGTGGCAGTTTTTGTACGCCCATGTCATACCAGCTCACCACCATGCTGTTCAGAAGATTATGAACCTCTTCTTTCACATCGTCGTCGGAGCTGAATCGCTGGGATACACAATTAACGCTGATAGGTAATGTGCGACTCTGAAAAAATTCAAACGGACAATTCAGAACCGGAGAAGAGGAATATTGAGCAAGTGCGTACACATTCTCCATGACATTTCTCGCCCACACATCGCTCGGAAAACCGTTGCTCCCTGCAACAGTTTCGGTGGAACATAATCACCCACCCACCCTATAGTCCTGACTATCACCATTCCTCTAAGTTAAAAGAACATTTGGCCGGAAAGCGATTCAGCTCCGACGACGAGGTGAAAGAACAGGTTCATAACTTTTTGAACAGCATGGCGGCGAGCTGGTATGACATAATCATACAGAAAATACAAAAATGCGTCGACAGAAAAGGTGATTATGTCGAAAAATAGCAAAATCTTCAAGCTGTAAACTGATGTAAACCACTGTAAAAATAAACAGGTCTATGTATTTATAGAAAAAAATAGGATATCTTACTTTTGGGATTACCCTCGTACCAAGTACTGGAATGACCCGTCCGTCCTACGCAGTAAGTTGTGTGCAAGATTTTGTCAACTGCGGTAGCCCTAACTGCTCAAAAGTAGCACGATTAAGCAATGTAACGGGAGCGACAGTGTCTAACTGAAGTCGAACACAGCGTCCGGCATTGACCAAGTTCGCAAACAGTTTGTTTGACGTTGTTGCACTGCACTTGGGCGGGGTGAAGACACATCCTGAATGTGGTCATCACCAGCACCGGTAGCCAGTGTGGAAAAAAGTACATTTACTGTGTGAAAAGGTGCCCCGCGCATACGAGAGCCAATCCGGGTCGAATTCTTTTTCTATTGCAAACACACTGACTGGCTTTCCACAAGCAAAAAAAAGTTGTGTTGTGTGTTTTATGCGTGGAAAAGTAATGGGAACGTGAAGACACACACGATGACACCTGTTTGCTCTGTCCACAGCATGGTGGACTGTTTACATGCAGTGGTCAGTCGCAAGGCTGCACCTGTTTGTCTCTTTGCATTGCACTGGAAATGGGAGCTGCCTCAGAGTTTTCAAGGCACGGCGCTATCACACGAGTCCTCACGATCAGTAATTTGTAACTCCTACTTCAAAGTAAGATCAGAATGTTTGAGAACCTGTTCACGAATCCTTCTGCCAGGCACATTGTACATAATTGCATCAAGAATCATTGCGTCGCTTTACCACTGTTCACAGCTAACAATGAAAAACGACACTTTTGTGTCAAACCCGAAAGGTCAGTGATCCATTGACCAGTAGGTCTGCTCTAGCTTTTTCTGAAATCGAAAGAACTTGTAACAAACTGCAGCAACCTCTACCCGATCCTCGTAATACTATGGGCGAAAACTAATATTCAGAAACTAGCAATTCTGACCTACTAGTCGGAATAACTTCCGAGTGTGCAACTAGAGGCTTAGGATTAGGACGCGGATGACAGGCCATTTTAAAGAGAGGAGCGCCGCAACAAATTAATTATTAGCAATGCAAATACACAAACAGTGGAAGCGTTGCAGCCAGTCTGCAAGAAAGAACACAATTATCAGCAGTGTTCCAGTGTTCCTCTGGAAAAAAAGAGAGAAATGCTAGTGACGCGCCGTAACAGCGCAGTGAAATGCGAAGGCGGAGTCGGTTCTGTAATCCACGGCGCCTGGTGTGTCGGTGACTGTGGGAGCCAGCACCGACACAAACAAGGAAGTAGAGAAGTTACCATGGCCGGTGGCAGGAATCCCCAATGACCTTTACATGGCACATGCAGATTAAATGAACACTTTATTTCTAAAAAGAAAGAAAAATAGCTTAACTTCTCCTTATGAGGTGGCCTGATGTGCTTTCTATGCCTCTTGCATCCAATTACTTCTACCCACTACTACTACTCCCAAAAGGCAGGCTAAGTGTCGTCCTCCTGCTATTCATGCATTCGAATTCCGCGACCGAACTGGCCCCAACCAGCTATGGGCGGCTGGTTAAGTCAGTGTTGACAGAGGGATCTGAACTGTGTGGCGATGCACAGTCTTTCCGCTGGCGTACCGGCCAACGCCTTCTTGACGCCGTTTCACGGCGCTTCGCTGCTCGGTGTGTAGCCGATCATTTAGGACTGCACAAGTAGAATACTAAAAAGTGATAGTTATAAGGAAAATAAAACTTACACAGACTATAGATAAAACTCAAAGAAAAATAAAAACAACGACGTGTATCTCTGCTAATCTGTATACGCTTTGTAGGTACATAGTATCATACTAAACAACTGTCGAAATACTGAACTGTCAAAATATCCGCAAAAAAGGTATTTTTTTTACCTTTTGTAACATCAAAGAGTATTATAGTTACCACGGCGTGACAGAAAAACACTGTACTTTTATCACGATCGTTACTACCGGTTAGATGTAAGTACTAATGCAAATAATAAACATAAAAGAGGCATGGGTTACGTATAGATAATCTTACCAGTGCTATTGTCACAGGTCACTTAGTAGTGCCAGTTAAGCTGAAACAGGCCTGAGTGTAAAATATTAAATATATTACCTTGTTGCAGCTATTGGAACTTCATTAAATATATTACCTTGTAGCAGCTAGTGGAGCTTCCTTTTTCACTATGCGTTATAATGACGTGTATTTTGCTGCAGCCCCAACAGAACATAAAATCATTTTAAAGCGTTTGTAGTACTCTATAACTAATCTGGCAATAAAACCTTTGTCCTTGATTCACCTTCCCCACAACATTTTTTATTACGTAGTAATTGCTTCTTACTTTGCTAAATCGACAGCCTTTCCGTTAGTGTGAATTATCATGGAACCGTAATTTAACGAATTTCATCTTTTAGTACGCGTGTGGTGGACTTCACATATTTTTTTGTTCAGGGTCAATTTTCCTTTTTTACACCATGCAGATATCTTTTCTAAATCATTGTGTAAGTAGTTTTGTATTTATTATACCGTATCGAAGGAGGCCCCGGAGGGTCGGCAACTCATATTACACCAGAGAGGATGAGGTTGTCTGTGTCCAAGGCGTACCAAAAGCACCATGGCAAAGACCGGCTGTTTACTTACAAGATAATGGAAACAGATATTCCGAGTACTACTTCCTGCAGGAGGAGCTCCAGCTATGGCCAGCAGGAAGTATCACTATGCCAAAATCTGATTGGCTGGAGATAGCTATTTAGGGGCTAGAATCAGCCCCCAAGTTCAATTCACTCTGGATGCCGACGCCGTGTACTTCGGCCGTTGCAGATTACGTCTCTGTCTCTGAATTGGCGTGTTACTAGTGTATGTGTGTTACCAAGAACCTTTGTGGTCAATTAGAGTGAACTTCTGTTTGCCTCAAGTAGGAGACTTTTACTGGCATCGTTATTGTTACATTTCGTTTGTTGTTTAGTCATCAACCTTGTAAACTTACATCAATAAAAGTTGTGTTTGTGGAAAATTTCGATTTGTCAGTCAAAATAGTATTGTATGGTAAACGACAACTTCGTAAATGAAGACTCTGAAACTGACTGTCATATCGTCTCCTACATCGTTACATGTATTAAGAATACCAGCCCACCCATAACGCTTCTCTTGGAACCCAAGATGATTCACAGTTAGCTAGTACGGACAGTGACCATTTTGATAGTAAATCACTAAACCAATCGCACAGCTGAATCGATACGCTGTAGGCAAAGAACTTTATTACCAGCCGCTGGTGAGGAACACTGTCAAAACGGTTACCGTAATGTAGAAATATTGAATCTACTTGAGATCTCCTGTCGATACCAGTCATTACTTCTTGTGAATAAACAGCCAGTTTCGCAACAACGGTGTTTTCTGCATCCATGCCGGTTATATGCCAATAGATCGTTTTGTTCGAGGTATGTCATGATGGTGAACATACTGTGCACTGCCCTGTGAAATTAGCATGGTCGCCAGTCAACGGCCCGAATAACCATCAATTCCAGCGCAGGCCGCTGCGAGACGAGTTGAAACGTCCCCTTAGAAAAATTATACAAGACTGTGCTTGACCTGACACACAATATTTTTAGCGCAACGCAATCTGATTTTCAAAAATCCTTACAAAAGAATAGCCCTGACTAACATTAACCTATACCTTTCGCAAATCACTTACCTCACCAAAAAGTTTCGTTACTCGAACTACTGCAAAACAGCGAGCGCCACTACTGCCAGCTAAATAAAAGATTCAAACTACGGAAGGCACTAACTACTGATAGGCATAGTTAGCAAATGAAAGATTTTAATAGAGAACAAACAATGTATTTACCTTAACAGTCATAATGTATACAGCAGTTCATGACATCCATTTTTACAAATATCAAACCTCCGCCATTTCTCTCCCCACATCCACCACTGCTGGTGGCTCACCTCCAAGTGCGCAACGCAACGCGCTGTTCACATCCAGCTGCCGCTGCCCAACACTACAATGACAGACAACAATGCAAACTAGCTACAGACTGCACACAGCACAGCCAGTGATTTTCATACCGAGCGCTACGTAACGTTGCCGATAAGAAAACATAAACAGCCTAGTTACATAGCCCCCATGCTCCCCACAAAAAAATTTACAAATTGTTTTGGGCAGTGGCCAATAATGATTTGAAAAAATTTTTCATAATTACAATAACAAAGATATCAAATGCACACACTTATTTATACAATGTTGGTCAAAAGCTAAAATTTTCTCACAGTCCGTAAAGACAGTCCAGATTGTTCATCACAGTAAAATTTCAGTGTTTTTTTTTTCAAAGTCTGAGCAATAAAAGAAAATGCACATGGAAGTAGTGAATTTCCATGCAGTCTTGAACAAGTAGTGTCGTCCTTCCAACGGAAAGACAGTGCTGACTCTTGACATGCAGACAGGTAATGGGCCACAACAGAGCAAACCCACAGCAGAGTCAGTCGAAGTTTTGAAGAAAATTGGTAGGTAGGTCATCACAGAGTAGACCCACTGTAGTCCTGGTAGAGATTACGGTATTGGTGGGCCACCAGAGGTGCAGACCCACTGCAGTTCTTGTAGAAATAATGGTATTGATGGATCATCAAAGGTGTAGACCCATTGTAGTCCATGTAGAAATAATGGTATTGGTGGCTCATCAAAGGTGCGGACCCACTGTAGTCCTTGTAGAGACGGCCAGCAGCCATCTGTTGCAACTGTGCAGGTGCACAATCACCATCGAAAAGTCTTGCGGAGAAATAGCAAGTCCATAACCACCACTTGTGCACTCACAAAGTTTTTGGAATTGTCCTTAGAACCAGCAATGCTGTTATCCAGTCCCTTGCTGAATTATTAACACACGTGCAAACACTAACTGTCCCTACTTCTCACATATTGTCCATATACTATGAGCAACAGAAATGTGTGCAGTGAAATGAATGCTTACAAGTTACTTAATTTGATGAACTGGTGTCAATTACAATATTATAACATGAGAATACAATTACAAAGGTACAAAATACATCATTAAAAACATAACAATACAGATAACATTTGTAGTAATACAGGCTTTACAAAAGAATAGAAATAACATATACATCAGTGTTACAGGAATTATTACATGAGTACATACATAAAAGATCAGAATAATTATTGAAACATCAACTTCACACATGAGCATTAAAACAAAACAGAATAAATAATGTCTACTCATATTTACAAGGTAAATAAAATATTATTAATGCCAATTATATTTGAGGATAACTGTATTCCTCATCATAGTGTATGTAGCTTAGTATTAGAAGAAAAAAAAATTCTATGAAACTACACAGAGACAGGAAAAAAACAAATACACAAGGGTACACAAACACATAGTGGGATAACACAAAAGGAAAGGACAGTGTTTGTTTTCAGTGTAACGCTTGGTACTGCAGTCCAACCCAAAACTTCATTCCATAGATCATTCCTCTTATTTCGATATTTGCTCCTGCCAAAATAATCCTATCCAAGCATGCTTTCTGTATTTTTCTCGTATAAACTCTCAGTGCATTTCTTCAAATTCATCGCAACTCATTCTCTTATATAGTCTACCCCCTCTTAAGCTAACTTAAATCTACTGAGCTCAGATGCTAAACTAAAGGATGAGGCAATGCAGCAGCACAAAACAATTAACGCAAACAGCTATGAAAAAAATGCAGATTTACGAAGCAAGCAGCATTATAGAAATTAGCAAAGCAATTGCAATATTACAACTAATATAAGGCAATGTGCAGCAAACAAGAAAAATAAATCAGCAGTAAACTGGCTTAGAAGTCAAATTCAGTAACACTATGCCTGGCAAACAGCAGCAGCCAATTAAATAACTTATATCTAAACATGACATAGCTCAAGCAGAAAAAAACATTGCACTAAAGACAACAATGCAGACAAGGGAAATGTATATTCACATCTTAATGTCTATGTAATTAATGTCGTGCACCACTACTTATTCTACGAAAAATATTACCAAGTAGTTGAAAAGAAAATTCTGTATGCAATTCCTGTGAAGGGCAATGTGTTTTTGTGCTCCTTCGTTTTTTTTAAAGTACATCAAAGTTATTCTTTACTGGGTCTGTAGGCATAAAATATTTACATTAGTACATCTATAAAATTTTATTTTAACCAATGCTGCAGGGCAGCTAGAAACTAGATATTAAACAAAATGAGTAAATAAGTACATAAAGCAAGCCATATGGCATTTCTCTTAACTAGAAAGACAGTAGTCATAATCAGGTGTATAGACATAAAAATATTTCTCGTCATTTCATTAGGCATTGCAGTAAATATCATAAATTAAGAGCTCCACAGTGTTATCATGTTTTCAAGTTTGAGGGTGTTGTATTTACGATGCTTTCTACAAAGGAATGTCAATAGCGAGGATAATGGCCTCCATTTTTTTTTCTACCTGTGCCTCTGGAAAGGCACACCCTAATGGCTTTTTCTCCAGGCATCTGACACAGCTGGGTGCCCATGACGCATTACGTGCAGGTGGTCACTTAACCTTCTTACGGAAATATTTACGGCAGCAGTTTCCACTACAGTGACAGTCTCATATAAAAATATTTCACAGGTCAAGAATTTGCGTTACAAATCTGTAGAAACAAAATCCTATAAATATAACAGTGTCCAAAAAATTTTCGCCGGCATTGTGATACATTCACGCATTTACACACATTTCATAACTCTTAAAGTATGATTCTTGGTTTCCAACAACCTTTTTCACAAACCAGAGTCCCTAAACACTACTCATTATTCCTTACCTTATTCGTCAACACTTCTTCAATTTTTCATCATAATAGATACGTAGCTTAATCAAATAACTCATATAGCATCACCTTATTGATCATAAACATACGTCAACAGCATAATACACATAGTCATCGTAATAATAACATCATAACACCTCAGTCAACTCTCAAAATCGTCATAGCTTCCTCCAATAATTAAAAAATTTCTCTGCTCATGTCAAAAGTGTCATCTGCCTCTAACGTACTTTAAAAATCGTGATCCCATACCAAATATATCATTCAAAGCTCTCATAATATCACAATGGGTCTGAAAAATTATGAACAGTTCACAAAGTACAGACAAAATACAATTTCGTAAGTGTGAATGCTGTAGAGGGAATTAAATATACGTAAAGAATCTTCGTTTCAGTAACTCCGTGGAAAATAAAAGTGAAAGCTATTCTTATTCTCAGAAAACTAGTACTATGGTGGGAATCAAAACACTCAAAGAAAAATATGTAACTGTTCCTTTCCCAATATCAAAACTGAAAGGTTTGTGATTTCACTGCGCAGATTCTGTAATTCTGTATCCGTATTTTGGACTTGGGAAGATTACCGATGGTAATATGTTGATTTGGAGCGCCTGTGCCATGTCTGTTAATGAAGGATCTGTATTGCGTAAGTGTAATACTCATAACTGCCCTAGGTCCCCGTGAAACAGTTGTTCCAATGGTAGGAACAAAGACCATTTGTGTCGTACCAGGTATTTCGAAGGGCATTGTATCTTCCGGATTACTGAGACATATCTTCGTGTCGAAAACTTGTACTACATAATGTATAGTTTCGTAATTTCTGAGTTTTCTTGGAAACGATGGGGAAGGGGAAGAGAGGACGTGGGGGGGGGGGGGTATCTATCTAATCGTTTCTCGTTTGCCAATATGACACACTGAGGAATATCTCTCGCAAAACTCAATACGTAACGGTCTTTCTAATCTGAGACTGTTACCTAAGGAGATATCTTCATAGTGATTGAAAATTTGTTTAATGCGCTTAGTCGAGGTTGTGTTTACATCCCAACTTATCTCATGTGGTGTGGATGAGAATATTTCCAGGTATCATCAGCCTTTTGTCATGCATCGGGAAAGTGTTGGATTGATGGTAAGTACTGCGATGACGATTTTCCCAGTTTACCACTCATTCAGTCATTACGCAATACATTTTCACAGCGCATAGATTATCTACCAATCCCAAATTTCTTGAAAAGTTATTCTCTCTTACGTTTATTTTATTTTTCTGTAGTATTTGGACAACAATATATGCTGATTTCAGCCTTTATGGTAGCTTTCAAGTGACCAATGCCTACAGATAGCTCAAAAGTAAAGTTGGTAATACCGAAAAATTATGCACGCTGACACTGTTGTGATCTATCCGTACGTATTTGCAAATTGATTTAGCTGTAAACAGAACAATTGCGTACAATGTCGCTTCCTGAGAGATACTGGCGATACGATGATCTGACAGGAAAGCCCAATTACTCGACGTCACAGTTTGGAAAGTTGCTATGGAGCTATGCTGCCTCAGAAACAAAACACAGACGTCTCTTCTCCTAGTACTGTTGTTCCCATTCTGCTCGGTTCCGTTGGTTACTTTGCGTCACCAAAACTCAAATTAAACGGTTACGGCGATGAAGTAGAACTTTGTATTTACGCACTTAAAAATTGATTTTCCTATTCTGATTATTATTCTTACTGCTCTCAAATTGCAGCAAAGAGTCTACTGAAATCATATTCCAAGACGAAGGAGATCAAAGGTCTGAAGCAACCCTTGTATAAAACTGGGCGTGACGACTCGTATTCTCACTGATTTTTCAGGTCAACTTAGTTTGTTGTTCTATCTTTCTTCCAACCTTGTAGTTACTGTAGAATATTCTTGTGCCACTGCTTCACTTTTCCTCACTGAAAGTGTGTCTCTTCATGTTCACGAATATCAACAGGATATCGCTGGTTTTCATTAATTTTTCATACTGTGATGAGTTCTAGGATGGAACACCTTCTTGAGTTACTCTAATTTTCCGTTTTACATGTAATTCTTTTGCAGATTTAGTGGGTGAGACTACTGGTGTCTGACTTAGCTTCTTTCAGGTCGTCCAATTGTTGC
The DNA here is from genome assembly GCF_023864275.1 of Schistocerca cancellata. Taxonomy (NCBI): domain Eukaryota; kingdom Metazoa; phylum Arthropoda; class Insecta; order Orthoptera; family Acrididae; genus Schistocerca; species Schistocerca cancellata. Next base: position 79,763,438 of record NC_064631.1, on the reverse strand, counting down.
GTAAAGGAGCCTAAATCTAAGAGATAAGTCTCTTAATATGAGATAATAACCCAACGGCAGCAGCTTGACAGTACAAATCATACTTTAAAGAGGAGATGGGTGATGTGGAAACAATGGTCCTGGCACTCGAATTACACTACTGGCCATTAAAATTACAACACCAAGGAGATATGCAAATGATAAACGGGTATTCATTGGACAAATATACTATACTAGAATTGACATGTGATTACATTTTCACCCAGTTTGGGTATATAGCTCCTAAGAAATCAGTACCTAGAAAAACCACCTCTGGCCGTAATAACAGCCTTGATACGCCTGGGCATTGAGTCAAACAGAGCTTGGATGGCGTGTACAGGTATATCTCTGCCCATGTCGCTTCAACACGATACCACAGTTCATCAAGAGTAGTGACTGGCGTATTGTTACGAGCCAGTTGCTCGGCCATCATTGACCAGACGTTTTCAGTTGGTGAGAGATGTGGAGAATGTGCTGGCCAGGGCAGCAGTACAACATTTTCTGTATCCAGAAAGGCCCGTAAAGTACCTGCAACATGCGGTCGTGCATTATCCTGCTGAAATGTAGGGTTTTGCAGGGATCGAATGAAGGGTAGAGCCACGGGTCGTAACACATCTGAAATGTAACGCCTACTGCTCAAAGTGCCGTTAATGCGAACAAGACGTGACCGAGACGTGTAACCAATGGCACCCTACACCATTACACCGGGTGATACGCCAGTATGGCGATGACGAATACACGCTTCCAATGTGCTTTCACCGCGATGTTGCCAAACATGGATACGACCATCATGATGCTGTAAACAGAACCTGGATTCATCCGAATAAATGACGATTTACCATTCGTGCACCCAGGTGCGTCGTTGAGTACACTATCGCAGGCGCTCCTGTCTGTGATGCAGCGTCAAGGGTATCCGCAGCCGTGGTCTCCGAGCTGATAGTCCACGCTGCTGCAAACGTCGTCGAACTGTTCGTGCAGATGGTTGTTGTCTTGCAAACGTCCACATCTGTTGACTCAGGGATCGAGGTGTGGCTGCACGATCCGTTACAACGATGCGGATAAGATGCCTGTCAGCTGGACTGCAAGTGATACGAGGCCGTTAGGATCTAGCACGGCGTTCCGTATTATCCTGCTGAACCAACGGATTCCACACTCTGCTAACAGTCATAGGATCTCGACCATCGTGAGCAGCAATGTTGCGATACGATAGACCGCAATCCCGATAGGCTACAATCCGACCTTTATCAAAGTCGGAAACATGATGGAACGCATTTCTCCTCCTTACAGGAGGCATCACAACAACGTTTCACCAGACAACGCCGGCCAACTGCTGTTTGTGTATGAGAAATCGGTTGGAAACTTCCCTCGCGTCAGCACGTTGTAGGTGTCGCCACCGGCGCCAGCCTTGTGCGAATTTTCTGAAAATCTAATCATTTGCATATCTCAGCATCTTCTTCCTATCGGTTAAATTTCGCGTCTGTAGCACGTCATCTTCGTGGTGTAGCAATTTTAATGGCCTGTAGTGTATTTGACAGAGTGGAAGTTTGACTGGAGCGGCAGAAGCCAGACGCTGGCCGCCCCCTCCCTTGTCACTCACAGCGGCTGCAGGTAGCTCTCCATAGGGGAGGCGGGTCTATTGGAAGCTGTAATTAGCCGAGCTGGGAGTGGCAGTCCGTCTGGGGAAATGAGAACTGCGTTGGCAGATAGAGTCCGCTATCTCCTTCGCCTTCTTGGCACACAGTGTTTGAACACCAGCTAAATTGTTTTTTGTTTGTGTACTTTATTAAAGCACGGCCTCGGGTGTTACGCTTCATCTCTCCAATAGATAAGCCGAGTCGGAAATCGCTACTTGTGATGTTTGTACGACTGAGTAAAACGCCTCCACTTGCTGTTCTCTTCCATACCGCTGCGCCACCCCACTCCTCCACATAAGCAAACAGGAGAGAAAACACCGACTGTTAAGAAACTCAAACAAGAAAGTGGAACAAAATTACGGAATATTTGCTAGATGTGTATTGCGCTGTTTTCCGCTGTTTTGGCGGCAGTGTGGCAAACAAAGAGACGCGCGTGCTTCTTTTCCTGCGTCGATAGTGGGACAAAAGGCGACACTTGATTGCGTTACATACAACTCTTAGTTTTGTTATTACCATCATTACACTCACACCAACAAAGGACGACGTGAATGATCTGTGAGGGCTATGTAAACTAAATGAAGGGTTCCTCGGAGAAACAGCATTAGTCCAAAAATCAAGTTTTTGGGAAAGGAGACGAAACTGTCCGGTATCATAAAGGCAGCGATATTTATGGAATTTGGTGTTGCATAGTGATACGTTTAGACAGTAAGAAACATAATACGAAGCTGCTAATACGTTAAGTGTTATATTTCACACATAGGAACAAAAACTACGGTGGAAATATGTCATTTATGCTTGAAAAATACATGTATCATAAACACATTTTCTTTGTTATGATGCATTCAGAAGTAGAAAAATGTACCAGAAACATTAAAATATGACATTACATTTAGAGCGCTTCAGTTTCCTCTTCTGTTTTTCTATGAGGGCAAAGTCTTGATCATTTGGGAGATAACTGTGTCCCCGCTTTGGAAATAAGTACGTTAGCCACGAAACATTTTCATAGCATGCACTACAAAACAAAAACAATACACCATTACATATTTCTTGTTCTGTCCAGACGCACTATCACTTATTAGAACTAGATGTCAAAATCGTAATTCAAATGTTGTCGGTAGGTAAACAGCATTGATGTAACACCACTGACTCCCTTTTTCCCATCGGTTTCATGTTACGTAAACATAGTAACTCGGTCATCAGCCAGAGAGTGTACACCAAAAACATACCTTAGATTAGATTTACTTTCATTCCAATTGATCCGTAGTGAGGAGGTTCTCACGGATGTAGAACGAGTCAGAAAAACAATAATATATGACAAATGTTTACAACTGAAACAAATAAGGTAATGTACCTTCCACAGGTCCCAAGTGGAATGATAGTCATATGAAGCGTTGGATTTAATGTGTGACAGCGGAAGGTTTTGCATATAGTCAGTTCTAATGCATGTCTCCTCAATTACTTTTTCTGCCTTGAACATTCTCTTTTGTTGTCTGAATGCTTCTGCCTTGCGCAAATGAAGCTCCTTTTTTCTTCTCAGTTTCTCTTTGTCTTCCATGACCAACTCTGAGTTGTGCAGCGTTTCTGTTGCAGCAAGCATGTGCCCTACCGCGGAAAGCCGAACTTAATGAAATGACAAGTTTGTTTGTGTGGCCATCCTGAACAGCAGGCATATAAATACTTCTTTTGTAAATAAAACTGCTTTTCTCTGTTGCTAGTTACTATTTGTCACAAACGTGTTTCGCCTTCTCCTGTTCTAAGGCATCATCAGAGGGATCTATAACGATACAGTTTTGTTAGTTTTAGATTATTAAACAGTTCACTTTGCGATTTTTTATAAAAAAAGTAATTACTTATGATTTGCTGACTTGCGTTTCCTCACATCTGGTCTGGAGGTCGCACTACCACTTTATCATTGCCATATAATCACATCTTTGTCTTCTCGCCTTCCACACACTGTTCACCATATTTCTCACTCTTTTTTGTGGTGGACTATTGTTCTTTTGTCACTCGATACAACTATTTCGCCGTACACTGTTTTTCACAACGTAAATATTGCGACTCCATTACGTGTTTCACCTTCTTTGGGATGTTTGCCCAACCTAACGAAGTATATGTTCGAGACTAACTTCTATTTATGATGTTCATACCGTGTGTGTGTATCAGTGAGAGAGAGAGAGAGGGGGGGGGGGGGATAGAGCCGACAACTTTTTTTTGTCTGGAGGGGGGAGGGGTGTACTAGCTGTTACCAAGTGGTTGAAAACTTTGGTGACAGCTGATTTGACTTTTCCTTTCAGTATTCTGCGGAGGGGTTCATGGATGAGGAAGTGTTGAGATGTTGGGTTCTATTATTATTATATTGGACAGTGTTATCTTATTAATACTTTTTGCAAACGTTTTTCTATTATTTTATCTATTAGTGTAAATAATGAATTGCTTGGCGTGTGTACTTGGTCATTCAAAAGGATTTTCCCTTCTGCTTTGGTTTTGTGTATCTGGTAATTTTCTTGCACGGTTAGGAGGTTTTTTAATTGTTGATTCTAATTATTTTCCTGACTTCTTCTCTAGCGTTCGGTTTGTAGTCATTTTCTCTTAGGTGTTCTGCAAATGAGGAGTGGTTCGTCCCATATTACCAAGCTCTCGTGTATTCTTTGTATCTGGCATCAAATGATCTCCCTGCCTGCCCTATGTATGTGCCTTCACAAGTGTTACACTGAAGCTGATATATACCTGCTTTCTGGTATATGTCTCTGTTATTTGTCAGTTTTGGGGTGTATTTTTGTATAGAATTGTCTGTTGTGTATGCTACGTTTATTCCCTGTCTTTTGAAAATGTTGGTTATTTTATGGGTGTATGTCATTGTGTACCATCTTGTGTATTCTTTCATCTTTTTCTGATTATCCTGTTTAGTTGTTATGGGACTGCGTGTTTGTGTTTGCTTCTGTTGTGTTGTTCTTTTGGGTTTGGAGCTTTCCGCTTTTATTTTACTTTTAATTTTGTTCTTTAGCTTTGTGACTGAGTTATTATTGTAACCATTATTTTGTGCTATCTGCATTATGTCCAATTCTCTTTGGTAGCTTTCTGTGGTGAGTGGTACTGTGATGAGTCTATGGAGCATGTATCGAAGTGCAGCTTGCTTTTGGGCGTGTGGGTGGTTGGAGGGTAGGGGAATGATAATGTCTGTTGCTTTGGGTTTATGGTAAATTTCAAACATATGAATAGTGTTCTGTTTTTTCCTTTGTACATCCAGAAAGTTTATTTGGTTGTTCTGTTCTCTTTCAATTGTGAATTTTATACTTTCGTGTGTCTTGTTGATGTCAGTATGTAGTTTTCAATTTTTGTTTGTGGTTCATCTATTAAGCAAAGGATGTCATCCATATATCTGAACCAATATAATATGTTGTATACTTTTGCTACTGTTTTTGTGAAAATGATCTGTTCAATGTGGTTTAAAAAAATATTTGCTAAGGCTCCTGAAACTGGGGACCCCAATTGGTAATCCATCTTCTTGTAAATAAAATTCATTATTGAACTGGAAGTAATTTTGTTCTGTTATGAGCTTTATTAGTGTGCGTATTTCCTTAATCTGTTCATCCGGGCGTTGGCTATAAGTTTTCAGGTTCTTATCAATAATTTCTATTTTTTCTGGTACTGGTATGTGGGAATACATGTTTTCTATATCAAATGAGAGGAGTGTTGCTGTGTCTGGGATTTTTTATTTCTTTAATTTGTTGCATTAGCTGTGTAGTGTTTTGAATGGTTCTGTCTTTCAAAGTACAAGTGCCTGGCCGCCAACTACTTGGCACGAGCGTGGGCGCAATAATGAAACAGACTTAACTGAACCAAGCGTTGTTGAATACGCACAGGATTTGATATTTTTACCCATTTTTATAACCTGTTTTCCTTTTAATTCTTTGTATTGGCATATGTAGATATAATAATGTAAGGCTGACATCTCCAATTAACATGACATAAGCCTATCTACAAGACCGAGAAATAAAGGGCCATGACCCTTCTCCACATCGCTAATAGACAGCAACCGATTAATCGTACGATACGGCCTAACACTGTACACGTCACCGCAATACCAGAGTACAGTCGGGGGGGGGGGGGGGGGGATATTGTGTAGTACCTAAAAACCTACCTCCCAATATTAATTATATGAATATTTTCTTTTCCTCACTAGTAATAAGAAACTGGCACATTGCCGCAGAAGACGGCAAACACAGGCCTTTACAATTATCTTTGTAACAAAAGAGAAATGTCTGGGGAATACTAAATTTTTGTAACAACTTTTGTTTCAGTCTCACTTGAGAGTACTTATGTTTTAGGTCTCACGCAAAAATTACGTGTAACTTTTACTCGTGCGTCACCAATGTGTGATAAAAAAACGCAAGAAAATACATATATTAAAAGTTATTATAGACGCAAGAATATTTTTACTTATTACGCCAATATTCTTTCCCAAGCATGACTTTTATCTGCAATCGTATGAAGAGGCAGTGATTTGTCCCATCCTGCAAGACATCTAAAAATATATAAGTGCTAATCGTCAAGATTTAGTGGATGGACTGTAAGATCGCACCACAGAAAGTTAGAGCGCTACGTTTGCTGCGAAATTCGGTTTGTGTGACTTCAGTATTGGTACGTTGCATTGTAATTTTCTCACGCTGCGAGGAAGACTGTTCGTGACAGGAATGTAGTTACAACAAGAACTCGTGCTTTTATTCCAGCTCCTCCATCAGCTTGTTGCAGCTGTATGTGGCACGCCACACCTTTCTGCCAGTTTCTCTGATGGAACATCCACCTTCCTCGAAAAGAACGACAACTCTACCGCGAGTTCATCTCTCTGTGTGAGCCACTGCAACAGACTGCCTGATGGGTATTTCTGCTTGCCACTCTTACACTGAAGCCAGGAGAGGAAGTAAATATATTTATGTCAAAAGGAGCGGCAGAGGCCGAGGCATGCGCTGCAGACACAGTGGTGGTTTTGGGGGGGGGGGGGGCGGAAGCATTGTAGGCCCCCCGCCACCACTGGCTCACTCGCTTCGGTCTCGCCTCGGCACCAGACTGTAGCTGGTAGAGGTGGGCCAAACGGTTTTTCTGGAGTAACCGTTATCACAGTTCCAGTTATTCTTTGATAACCGTTATCGTTAACGGTTATTAATAACTGCCAAGTTATTTTTCGCTAGCGAATACCGATAACTCCGGCAGTTAAATAACGACGTAGTTGGAATCCATCAGTTTAGTTATCAGTATAACTGCGAGTAGTGTGAAATAGCAGGAATGTCGTATGAATCGTGTCATAACCTCAGCTTATTAACTCCGGGTACATTTTAGTTGATGTTAGAACGATTATTAGTGTTTCAGATTATATGTTTGTAGGTTATCGGTCGCTATTAGAAATATTATCTTCGCAGCTGCGACAGAAAGTACGCGGAACTTCGCCAAAGCACCACATAATAGAATAAAGTGTACAGCCTTGTAATACAACAAAAAATATGCGTAATGTGACAGATTCGTTTACATTTGTGCTGTAAAAGCTAGTCCTATTGGGGAAAGTGTGAGTACGCTAATCCAAGTTTTATGTCAGATTTGGAAACTGCTCGATTTCTCCAGCTACAGCATGTTTATAACATATGAAGACATGCAGATCGAAAAGGTTGACAGTGTTACATTTCTGGGACTACAACTCGATAATAAATTCAGTTGGGAAGGGCATGCCACATTTTTTCATTCTATTACTTCATAAGGGAGCATATTCTGTGGTAACTTATCCAACGTAGCAAAAGTTTTTCGCATGTAAAAGCGTGTAATAAAAATCGTTTGTGATATCAATTCAAGAACATCATGTAGGAACCTTTGTATTCTAACTACTGCTTCCTAGTATATTTATTCCTTAATGAAATTTGTTCCAAGTATTTCCAACCAATAGCTTAATACATAATATCAGTACTAGAAGTGGGAACAGCAATCTACATAAAGACCTAAAATCACTTACCTTGGTCCAAAAGGGGTCCAATATTCAGGAACATGCATTTTCAATAAACTGCCAGCAAGTCAGCAACCATTAAAAACTTGGTTTCAGATAAAGCACGGTTTACAGTGTGTTTGAAAGACTATTTGATACAGAAGTGTCTGATTCCACCCGTCATCAATATGCCGGAAATAGCTATTTTAAGTGTGTCTATGACGTTACTACATACACATGGCAACAAACACGAAGATACATATAAATAATACAATAACATTTCCCACCAAAAATACAATCAAACCAACGGGACAACTGCGGGAAGTTGGGGGTTTTAGAGTGAGGACAAGCTAGTAAAAAAAAACCACACCATGATCCCAAAACACAAAATGAAGAACAAAAAGAAAAAAAAATACAGAATTCTGCTACACCAACAAAAATCTGCGGGAATCGGACACTTCCCTTGAACAATATAGGTCAACCATAGGTGACCATACCAAAACACCAATACCCACAACTAAAAGTACGAAAATTGGAATCGGACATTTTCTTTGACCTACATAGGTCAACCTCAGATGACGATACTAAAACATCAGCACATACAACTATGAAAATGGGAATTAGTCATTTCCGGTGACCTATATAGGTCCACCACAGCTACTGATCCAAAAAAACCAACACCTAAAACTGCGAAAAATAAAACCACAATCCCAAAAGTCCACAAATCAATCATCCCTACATAAATTAAATCACATTCAATACTTCATAAATACACAAAACATCACAGCTAGAAAAAAAATAATAATTACCACCAGCAAATTCCGGCACTGCAACCTAGATCGACACACACAAAAACCAACTCATAAACACCGTGCCGTAATGACATTCACACACCACAACACGTCGAAGCAGACGGGTGGAATCAGACGCTTCCATTGACCGCTCCTTCTACTCTGTACATGATTATCGTAACAGAGACTGATAGACCAACTTAGGTAAAAATTCTGCTATATTTCAGTTTTGACAGCACTTGGTTGCAACACTCAAGATCGGGTATTCTGTGTATGATAAATTTATTGAAAGTGCGTATCTGTGTTTTATTCTGACAGTGTATCAATTCTGTAAATATTCACATATTTTGACAATCTCCTGACAAATGATGAGGATAATAATTATTATATTCCACTGTATTATGTTATACGTTCTGACATGTTATTTGTCATTCGCGACGGCCAGCGGATATTTCCGAAGAAGTACGTAAATATTTGTTCGCTCCAGTAACTATCGTCTCTGTAATATCACCGGGGTCTAAGACTGGAGTCACTGTATCAGGAACACAGACACACAGTTATTCCGTTACCAACTTCCAGGTTACTTGTAATGGTAGTCCGATAACTGCCAGAGAGCGAGAACTGTGAGCCAATAACGATAACTGCCAGAGGAAAATACCTATCAGTTATTTCCATAGTCGCTCGAATTCCTTATGGTACCTCTCTTTATACAGCCCGTCCAAGCTAAATTGACATATGAGGCGGTGGCTTGAGGGAACGACCGTACTTGTTAATGGCTGTACTGCAGCTCCTATCAGCCACCGCTCGGACATTAATCCTGTTTAATTGTTTGTGCTAAAAGTAACGAAGGCGCACCACATAGTACACAGTTCTTATCAACAGATGGCGCGCAGTCTCACAGTTATTCCCATGGCCTATAGAAGGCCTTCCAAATGGTCTATCCTCTCCTTAGTTCCTAGCCAGTTCTCCGATGAGTTGACGGGAAAGTGTTATTGAAATAACTGCCTGTATCAGAGGAACGGTTATCGCAGTAACCGTTAGTTTTCAGTAACCGGTTATTTCTATCAGTTACGTTATTTTTTACCACCTCTAGTAGCTGGCCAGCTAGCCCGTCAGCCGCCCTGCCTGGAAGCCCAGTAGTTCGCAAGCCGCGGCCAGTACTGACCCACCCCTTGAAGGATCAAACGTTTTACTGATCCTGACCAAGTCTGTAGTATAACCTAACGCAGTTAGACTTATTGTGCTATAACTTAAGCGGGCACACCTACTTCTGAGGTTTCATTCAAATATTTAACGAAAATAAAGTTAAACAATACGCTCTTAATAAATATATAGATACCAAATTATACAAATATCAAAACAAATTTTTGCATCTCCCTGGTCCCCAGAACTCCTGAAGATACACGTTGACTGTGGATATTGTATCACAGACACAGTCCCTTTGACTGTTCTGAGATGTCACTAAACCCGCCCAAAGATGTAAACAACCATGCATGAGCAGCGCCTATTAGACGGAGGGGGTCCGACAGCCGATCAGTTCCAGTCATTCATCCAGGAAGGAGGTACACGGCTCGAGTTGTCTGTAGTTCAACCATGCCTAGACGGTCAATACCGCGGTAAATCGCCTCCGGATTTTTACTTTGTGCCAGAAAGGGCTCTCAACAAGGGAAGTGTCCAGGCGTCTCGGGGTGAAACAGATGTTTTCGGACATGGGGGAGATACAGAGAAACAGGACCTGTCGATGACATGCCTCGCTCGGGCCGCCCGAGGGCAACTACTGCAGACGATCACCGCTACCTACCGATTATGGCTCGGATGAACCCTGACAGCAACGCCACCATGCTGAATAATGCTTTTCGTGAGCCACAGAACATCATGTTACGACTCAAAGTGTGCGCAGTAGGCTGCATGATGCGCTGCTTCTCTCCCGACGTCCATGGCGAAGTCCATCTTTGCAACCACGACACCATGCAGCGCAGTACAGATGGGCCCAACAACATGCCGAATGGACTGCTCACGATTGTCATCACGTTCCCATCACCGATGAGTTTCGCACATGTCTTCAACCAAACAATCGTCGTAGACGTGTTTGGAAGCAACCCGATTATGCTGAACGCGCAGTACAGATGGGCCCAACAACATGCCGAATGGACTGCTCACGATTGCCATCACGTTCCATTCACCGATGAGTTTCGCACATGTCTTCAACCAAACAATCGTCGGAGACGTGTTTGGAAGAAACCCGATTATGCTGAACGCCTTAGACACACTGTCCAGCTAGTGGAGCTAGGTGGAGGTTCCCTGCTCTTTTGGGGTGGCACTATGTGGGGCCAACGTACGCCGTTGGTGGTCATGGAAGGCGCCGTAACGGCTGCGCGATAGTCGAATCCATTCTCCGACCGATAGTGCAACCATATCGGCTGCATATTGGCGAGGCATCCATCTTTATCGACGACAGTTCCCGCCCTCATCGTGCACATCTTGTGAATGACTTCCTTCGGGATAACTACATCTCACGACTAGAGTGCCCAGCATTTTCCCCAGATATTAAGCCTATCGAGCATACCTGGGATTGATTGAAAAGGACTGTTTGTCGACCACCAACCCACGATTCACTCTGAGGGATCTGCGAGGAATCGCAGTTGAGGAGTGGACCAACAGTGCCTTGATGAATTTGTGAATAGTATGCCACGACGAATACAGGCGTCTGTTAGTGCAAGAGGACGTGCTACTGGGTATCAGAGGTACCTGTGTGTACAGCAATCTGGAACACCACCTCTGAATGTCTCGCTGTATGGTGGTACAACATGCAATGTGTCGTTTTCATGAGCAATAAAAATGGCGGAAATGATGTTTATGTTGATTTCTATTCCACTTCTATTTAAAGGTTCCGGAACTCTCGGAACCGAGGTGATGCAAAAGTTTTTTTGATGTGTGTATTTCAACTAGCTAGCAATCACAAGACCCAGAAAACTATTTTTTCTTGTAATCTCTCTGCATTAAATCTCGCCTTAATAAAATACATATTCTACCAAGATAACTAGGCAGACTATAAAGGTAAACGGTATTGGTGGCAACCTTGGCAAATAATTGTATCACTCACAGCACTTATAAAATGTACTCATTGTCTCCGAAACAATATGTGCTGCAGGACGGAAATAACGTTCTATTGAGGCACTTCATTTATATGGCAATGGTATACGATTACTGTGCAATTCACAGTTAAGTGTTTCATAAAGGGTTCACAAAATCACTTCAATTTCTCGACTGTTCCACTCATGTACGCAGCTTGAAAAAAAACGAACACGTATACATTTATGTGTGATTTTCAATTTTTCTTATCTTATTCCAGTTGTACGACGGTGGCAAAAATAACTGTATGCAGGCGGAGGAGAAAGATCGTGATTCAAATGTCGTAGAAATAACGTGCCGCAGTGACAAAGCGAAATGTAAGCTTCCATGCCGAAAATGTCACAATTAATAAAATGTTCCGGATATTGTGATGTGGTCGAATGGATTTCACCTTAAGACACAATGTTTCGTCCCCATTTTTAAGGGGGATCGAAGCTTCTTTGAATGTGCAATTTGCATCCTGGCTCGCTATTGACAAGGCAGGTGTGAATCGGACTTTTAAAGAAGTTACAACCCATATTAAAAATATCCTCCGCAGATGGGGACGTAACGTCGGGTATTAAGAAGAAACCAAACCAGGGCATAATAGTCTGGAACTTACTATTAATTGTGAAAAAGCGTCTCTTTTAGTATTGCGTCCCCCTATCGTCCCTCACACTCCTCCCAGGTCCCAACGTCACGCAAAAAAAAAAAAAAAAAAAAAAAAAAAAAAAAAAAAAAAAAAAAAAAAAAAAAAAAACGGGACACTCTCTCCTCCAATTCGCTGTACTTTGAAATCACCTGACATGCATTCAGAATCTAAAACGAAGAAAAGGCCCTTTTCAGAGCCGTGTTTGACAGTCATATCTCTCAACATCGAGGGCATATCATCTGAAAAAGAAGAACTTATATCCAACACATGTAAACCTCATTCCTGCGACGTCCTGTGCCTCCAGGAGACACGTAGAGGGCCATCACAACGCCCTACAAATATTCCTGGGATGACATTGGTGAAGGAGTGCCCTCACGACCAATATGGAAGTGCTTTGTTTATTCGGTCTGGAATCAAAGTATCCAACATTCAAGTTTACACCGTTAACAACACGGAAATCATTTCTGTTACTATCGGAAGCATTACGGTGTCATCAATATATAATCCGGCAGGGGAAAGGTTTGCTTTCAGCCAACATGTCTGTCACCCACAGCTAATAATGGGAGACTTTAACTGTCACAATAGAGTGTGGGGCTATCAAGACACGAATGAGGATGGAGAACTACTGGAAAGCTGGGCAGAAGAACACGAGCTGAATCTCATCCTTGATCAGAAACAGCCTGCGTCATTCAACAGTGCAAGATGGAAGAGAGGGTATAACCCAGACCTCATATTTGTTTCCAAAACCTTGTCCGGGTCATGCAACAAATTCGTTCTCAACCCTATCCCAAAGACCCAACACAGAACAATCATGCTAAAGTTTAGACCAGAAATACTGCCACAAAAAGTACCCTTTAAAAGACGTTTTAACTTCAAAAGGGCCAACTGAAAAAAAATTTGCGGACATCTTAGTCTTGGAAGTCGTTAATTTACCATCAAACACTGAAAACTACGGAAAGTTCGTCCAAGCTGTTAAAACATCAGCAAGACTCAGCATACCTAGAGGCTGTAGAACACTCTACATTCCTGGAGTTTCAAACGACTTGAAACAAATATATAACGAATACCTGGAGCTGTACAGCATAGACCCTTTCAGTGAAGAAACCATAAAACTTGGGGATCAGCTAATTTAAACTATAAGTAAAGACAGACAAGAGTCCTGGAAACATACGATGGAGAGTCTTGACATGAAGCACAGTAGCAGAAGAGCTTGGAACCTCATAAAGCGATTGTCCAGCGACCCGGCAGCCCCCAAGGATCGGGTTTCCGTAACAGCTAACCAAATCGCACACCAGCTCCTTTTGAATGGTAAACCAACCAGGAACAGTAAGACTGCCACCTCATATAAGAGGCCACAAGTGACTGAAATACCACCTGAGCCATACTTCACTTCAACAGAACTGGAAGCTGCTATCAGTTCCTTGAAACCCAGGAAGGTCGCGGGTCCCGATGACGTCATTAATGAATTTATACAGAACCTAGGGCCCATAGCTGAGGAATGGCTTCTAGAACTCTATAATCTCTACTGGTCAAACAAGACGATACCTAAGCTATGGTTGAAGGCCAAGGTAGTAGCTATCCCAAAGCCAGGTAAACCAAGAGATGATGCTAAGAACTATCGTCCAATATCGCTGCTGTGCTGCCCTTTCAAGCTATATGAACGTCTTATCTTGAATAAAACAGCACCACAACTAGAAAGGCAAATCATTCCACAACAAGCAGGATTCAGACCAGGTAAATCTTGCACTGGCCAGGTCCTCTGTCTAACACAATACATAGAGGACGGTTTTGAGAAGGGAGAAAAAACTGGCGTGGTGTTTGTCGACTTATCAGCAGCTTACGACACGATAAGCCACAAAATCCTCCTGGGAAAAATTTTCAAATTGACGGGAAACTACCATCTTACTGAAGTTGTGAGACAACCGATCTCCAACAGAAGATACTATGTGGAATTTCAAGAACAAAGAAGTCGCTGGAGGAACCAGAAGAACGGGCTCCCACAAGGTAGTGTTTTGTCCCCCCTACTTTTTAATCTGTATACAAATGACCAACCAGTTGGACCGATGACAAGAAGTTTTATCTATGCTGATGATGTAGCCATTGCATGCCAATCTAGATTAATCAAACAGATTGAGAGAAACCTAACAGATGCCTTAGAAGTACTAACTGAACAGTACAACGGGAACCAGCTTCGACCTAATCCAGCAAAGACGCAGACTTGTTTATTTCATTTAAACAACAAGGAAGCAAACAGGGAATTACAATTGGAATGGAACTCAGTTAAACTTCAACACTGCCCAAACCCAGTTTATCTTGGAGTCACGTTAGATCGAACATTGTCTTACAAGAAACACGTAGAAAAAACTATAGCGAAAGTCAACACACGGAACGGCATAATCCGTAAACTTACCAACTCACACTGGGGAGCAAACCCTGAAATTCTACGTGCATCATCCCTGGCATTGTGCTTTGCTCCAGCTGAATATGCATGCCCCGTCTGGAGAAAATCGACACATGCTCAGAAGCTAGACGCAGCACTGAATGCCTCATGTCGATTAATCACGGGATGCCTGAAGCCTACAAACCGTGATCTCCTTTATATGTGTTCTGGAATAGCCCCCCCCACAGATCAGACGGCAAACGTTGGCGATGGTTGAACGAAGCAGGCAGTGCGAAGAAGATAGAAGACATCCCCTGTACGTACATCAGCCAGCGGAGGCAAGACTTAAATCTAGGAAAGACTTCATAAAAGTTGAACTTCCACTAACCGACAGTCAGTCTAAAACTAGAGAATCAATGTGGAAACAGAAATTGGATAAAGGCAGTCTGAAAAGTTGGAACATTAAAGAAAAACTTCCTGCTGGATCACAATTGGAATGGAGAGTCTGGAAGAGCCTAAATAGACTTAGATGTCAAATGGGAAGATCACAGGATAACCTGATCAAGTGGGGATACGCCGAAGACGAGCCCTGCCAATGTGGAGGAAAACAAACCATGACACACCTGCTGGCCTGTCCATCTTTGCTGGCCCCGTGCACTTTCCAAGACCGGTGGTTGGCCAACGACGCTGCAGTGAAGTGTGCCGAACACTGTAGAGAGATATGAGCCTTGCTTTAGACAATAATGACGACTTACAATATGCGAAGATCATGAATGTACATGTGAATGAATAACTATCATTTACTTGTATTTGTAATCTAATATATATAGGGTATTAATTAATTACAGATGTAGCTCAGACACGATTGAATAAATAAAACCTGACTCCTTACAGCGTTCCTGATTTCCTGTGATTCTAGCACGTGCTCAGCAGAATTCCAGAAGAGGTCGGACAACCGTAGAGATGAGAGTCTCCTTAGCAGACTTCTTGCGTCTTCCAAGGGTTGTGTCAATAATCCAACATTTGTTTCACCTTCGCCATAACATATGATGTCTTCCACGTACGTTGTTTATATTTGTAAATGCTAGGACTTTTGCTAGAGCTATAACACTCAAATTCATTTTACTTATCAGTTTCTTGAAGCGCGACGATACCTTCTTAGCGATGTAGGGGGAATCCCACTCATTTTATGTTTTAGGGTAAATGTCACATTTTGCATCGCGAAGATATATTTTCAACATCATTTATCAATTCTCTTTACTCTGAGAATTTAAGTAGGCGGCACCATTACCTGCCACAAAACTAAGAGAAATATTCTGATTGTCTGCTAAATTGTTCGTATAGATTAGATATATAAGGAGATCTACATCACTCTACTTGTGGAATCCCATTCATGATTTCCATTTCACTATGTGACTTCCTGTCAGTTACTGCGAACTGTGGCCTTTCAGACCGAAAATAACGAATCCAGTCGCGCAACTGAGATGACAGTTCGTAGTAAAGCAGTGTTGTTGGAATCTGCATAGCAGAAATGATATTAAAAACACTTCTCGAACTCTATAATTATGGAATCAATTTTAGTGCCTCTGTACGTAGTTCGTCATGCGAATAAAGTGCCAGCTGTGTCTCACAACAGTGATGCTTTCCACGTAGATGCCGGTTTGATGTCAATAGGTAATATATTTCGAGGTATTTCATGACGTTGGAACAAAGTTTTTGTCGATGTCAATGAAATGGATCTGTGATTGAGTGGAATACGTTTTCTTTCGTAAGTATCGCGGTGGTCTGTCCGACTATCCATTCTTCTCCCTCACCATAAGTACCAAAGTAGTCCTCATGAGTCATAGGAAAACTAATTAAGCCGCTGAGTCGTTGATGCACAAGACGCAGTTTTAAAAACGCTAGCCTACTCAAGAAACACATTACCTGTGGAAACATAATCGTCCAGCCACGAGTATTATAGGGCCATGACCACATAGCGCAGCGTGCCTGATGATGCTGTGATAGTTTTGTTACGGAGAATTATCGTGTATGATTCACTTGATACATTCATGTTACACCATTCAAAGATTCTGAGTAACTTCCAATTTGGTGTGTCATCGAGTTATCAAACAAATGTTTACAGACAGAGGAAATTACTTTCAAGCAGCAATTACAACTAATCTCGTTGTCTACATTGTGAATTATCTATATATCAGCCATTGCAAGGTCAACGAGGCGATGAAAGCCACAGATTGTTACTTGCTCCTTGAAAATATCGACGCACTGTAAAGAGTAATAGTCAGTAGCTCTCAGTTCCAAACTAGCGGGAGAATAACATTTTACCTCTTCTGTGATAGAGATACAAACAGCTACGTCGAACTCAGAACGATATCTTAAGAAATTCTGTCATCATAAGACGTTTCGCTACATTCAGTAACCAAGAGATCTAGAGGTAAGAAGCATAAAATACTGCAGAATTGTTACTGAATATACATAAATCTGTTAATGAAATTGTATCACTGAATACTCTGTTAACTGTGTTTCATTCAGAAACTGCTCTCACAGCCAAAACAAAACCAACAAAAACAAGCAAAAGAGACGAAAAACTAACTCTCTTTGTGGTTGATCGATAAGGGGCGAAAAGGTAAACACATGCGGGTGCCAGATTAGAAGACGGTCTGCAATCATGTTTGCCAACCAAACTCCTTGGTGCTGTCTTCCAGGTCGCATTTGTTACTCTGCGACTACAATGCATCTCATTTGTTAGCAACAAATGTCAGCTGCGTCAGTCACGTCTCTGTGAAGGTGCTGTCATAGAATTCCTGAGCTGTGAAAACGAGACAGTGGGAAACATCCACAAGTGGTTGAAAAAGGTGTATGGAGAGGCTGCTGTCAATCGCAGTACAGTTAGTCGATGGGCAAGCACGTTACGTGATGAAAGCGGGCACGGCAATATTGAGGGTTGTCCTCGCAGCGGCAGTCCTCGTACTGCACACACTCCAGAGAATGTGCAGAGAGTTAACGAATTGGTGACGGCTGACAAACGCATCACAGTGAACGAATTGTCGCGCAATGTTGAGATAGGGGAAGGAAGTCTTTACAGAATACTGAAAGTGTTGGCGTTAAAAAAGGTTTGTGCCAGATGGATTCCCAGGATGTTGACAGTGACTCACAAAGAAACAAGAAAAACGGTATGCAGCGAACTTTTGGAACAGTACGATAAAACTGTGGAGATGAATTTCTTGGAAGAATTGTGACAGGTGATGAAACATGGCTCCAACATTTTTCACCAGATACGAAGAGGCAATCACTGGAGTGGCATCATGCAAATTCACCCAAGAAAAATTCATAACCACACCTCCTGCTTGAAAAGTTATGGCTATGGTGTTTTTCGATTCCGAAGGACTCTTGCTTGTGCACATCATGCCAAGTGGAACCACCATAAATTCTTATGCATATGTGACGACACTGAAGAAACTACAAGCTCGACTTTGTCGTGTTCGACCACATCGGCAAAAGCAGGATGTTTTGCTGTTGCACGACAATGCACGGCCACATGTCAGTCAAATAACCATGGAAGCAATCACAAAACTCGGATGGACAACACTGAAACACCCACCTTACAGACCTGACCTGGCTCCATGTCACTATCTCTTTGGGAAACTGAAAGACTCTCTTCGTGGAACAAGGTTTGAAGATGATGACTCCCTTATGCACACTGCCAAACAGTGGTTCCAACAGGCTGGTCCAGAATTTCACAGTGCGGGTATACAGGCGTTGGTTCCTAGATGGCGTAAGGCAGTTGAGATGGATGGAAATTATGTGGAGAAAAGAAAATATTGTTCCTAAAGGACGTATCTACACACTGTAAAACTTTCAAACATGTAGAATAAAAGATGAATTTTAAAAAAAATGTGTACATTTGTTTTGGAGTGACCCTCGTACATACACTCCTGGAAATTGAAATAAGAACACCGTGAATTCATTGTCCCAGGAAGGGGAAACTTCATTGACACATTCCTGGGGTCAGATACATCACATGATCACACTGACAGAACCACAGGCACATAGACACAGGCAACAGAGCATGCACAATGTCGGCACTAGTACAGTGTATATCCACCTTTCGCAGCAATGCAGGCTGCTATTCTCCCATGGAGACGATCGTAGAGATGCTGGATGTAGTTCTGTGGAACGGCTTGCCATGCCATTTCCACCTGGCGCCTCAGTTGGACCAGCGTTCGTGCTGGACGTGCGGACCGCGTGGGACGACGCTTCATCCAGTCCCAAACATGCTCAATGGGGGACAGATCCGGAGATCTTGCTGGCCAGGGTAGTTGACTTACACCTTCTAGAGCACGTTGGGTGGCACGGGATACATGCGGACGTGCATTGTCCTGTTGGAACAGCAAGTTCCCTTGCCGGTCTAGGAATGGTAGAACGATGCGTTCGATGACGGTTTGGATGTACCGTGCACTATTCAGTGTCCCCTGGACGATCACCAGTGGTGTACGGCCAGTGTAGGAGATCGCTCCCCACACCATGAGGCCGGGTGTTGACCCTGTGTGCCTCGGTCGTATGCAGTCCTGATTGTGGCGCTCACCTGCACGGCGTCTAACACGCATACGACCATCATTGGCACCAAGGCAGAAGCGACTCTCATCGCTGAAGACGACACGTCTCCATTCGTCCCTCCATTCACGCCTGTCGCGACACCACTGGAGGCGGGCTGCACGATGTTGGGGCGTGAGCGGAAGACGGCCTAACGGTGTGCGGGACCGTAGCCCAGCTTCATGGAGACGGTTGCGAATGGTCCTCGCCGATACCCCAGGAGCAACAGTGTCCCTAATTTGCTGGGAAGTGGCGGTGCGGTCCCCTACGGCACTGCGTAGGATCCTACGGTCTTGGCGTGCATCCGCGCGTCGCTGCGGTCCGGTCCCAGGTCGACGGGCACGTGCACTTTCCGCCGACCACTGGCGACAACATCGATGTACTGTGGAGACCTCACGCCCCACGTTTTGAGCAATTCGGCGGTACGTCCACCCGGCCTCCCGCATGCCCACTATACGCCCTCGCTCAAAGTCCGTCAACTGCACATACGGTTCACGTCCACGCTGTCGCGGCATGCTACCAGTGTTAAAGACTGCGATGGAGCTCCGTATGCCACGCCAAACTGGCTGACACTGACGGCGGCGGTGCACAAATGCTGCGCAGCTAGCGCCATTCGACGGCCAACACCGCGGTTCCTGGTGTGTCCGCTGTGCCGTGCGTGTGATCATTGCTTGTACAGCCCTCTCGCAGTGTCCGGAGCAAGTATGGTGGGTCTGACACACCGGTGTCAATGTGTTCTTTTTTCCATTTCCGGGAGTGTATTTTACCGTACATTTTGTGGACGTAAACCGCCCATCGTTGGTCGTCATAATAGCCAATTATGGGATAAACAGTCACTGAAAATAGCAGTAAACAGTAGAAACGTCGTCAAAGCCTGTTTGTCCTCCCGAATGTAGTGATTAATTTGTCTCAAAACGATACAATTTGACTTCCTAGATGGCACTCACCCCATACAGGGGACAGGTCTTCCAAATTGTCTCCACTTCTTTCACCATTTTCTAAATACAAGCAGGACACAATGTCACAAATGTTAGACTTTACTCCGTTTTAGACTCGTTTTCTAATGTGTTTACGACATTCCTCAGTACGTCAAAAACGATAAATATTAAAGTGTTCATGGCGTGAGCCACTACAAAGTTGAACAAAATAAGACCATAGTCAAACACAGTTGTAGTAACATGCCACACCAAATCGCCAAGGTGCATGCAGTTTCATATCATGTGCAACGATACATAATGTTATACTTACTAATTTGAGCGCAGAAAAGTAAACTGGAAATCATACGTTTTACACCTGATGCTTCACGATCACTTAGGTGGACGCCGGTATATATCAAGCGGCAGCTGGCTGATGGTTTGGTCTTACTATGCAGAAACACAGGAGCCCTTCCACAACCATTTGCCAGCAAGATTTTTCTATTATTGGCTGGTTGGAAAATGAACGAAACTGTCTCTAACCTTCTGTAGTACTGATGCCCTTAGCAGACAGATGGACTACAGCTTGACAAAGGAAAGAAAGTAATGCGTTTGATATCACGGTTTTGCGTTCGCACTGCATGAAGTTGAATAGTAGACCAGGAATAGATTACTCACAACATCAGCTCAACTGGAAGTCAACACTTTTAGCACCGTGCACTGTTTACCCCATTATGAGAAAAACATTGTGCTAACACTTGTGAAATTCGGTAGTTGGTTGGTATGAAGCTATCTTGTAATGGCTAAGGTGTGGGTTCGATTCTCGCTGGGGATGCCAGTTTTTAACAGCCACAAACACACCCTCTTCACCTCCAGTAACGCAAGTAAGGAAGGAGGGCTGTGCCACGGTTCCAAATCAACATTAAAGATGTCCATTCGCCATACGCTATTCTAACCCTTCGAAATGACGCTGTTCCATCATTTCGTTGTTTCCTCACGATACCTAACTCCTCCAGGTCTCTACAAACGGCGCTATTCTAACTACTAGTGAAAAATAACTTGACAGAAAAAAATGGTTCAAATGGCTCTGAGCACTATGGGACTTAACATCTGCGGTCATCAGTCCCCTAGAACTTAGAACTAATTAAACCTAACTGACCTAAGGACATCACACACATCCATGCCCGCGGCAGGATTCGAACCTGCGACCGTAGCTGTCACGCGGTTCCAGACTGAAGCGCCTAGAACCGCACGGCCACATAGGCCGGCTAACTTCACAGATGACACCTAATTTTCTGGATCAACAATGACGATATGCGGAGGGTTGGAGCCCCAGACAGCACAGAACTATTAGTTTCGTTACCTCCAGCCAAACTTCTGCACATCTCGCTCCTGGTGAAGAAACAATAAATAGTTAATGTCTATTCGTAGCTATCAGGCAATAGCGAAATCTGCTGTTTTTTGTATTCCCCCTAGGCAGAAATCATTTGTATCGTTGTTTCAGGTTCCAGGATCACGATGTTGGTGAACATATTTAATATATATATATATATATATATATATATATATATATATATATATATATATATATATATATATATATATGTGATTGTGCTTAGTTTACTATTCATACAGGTAGTTTGTACTCTCTCCGTCCACCACTAAAAATTTACTTCATGGCTTTTCTCATTTGTGCGTTGGACTTTCTTACAAACCCTTCGTGGTTACTTATCAGGGGCAATATAAGTTTCATGGGCTTCCCTGCGAAGTGCTAAACGTATCGTCATTTATGTCCAGGTTCGGACCTTCGATTTTGTAAACTGATACTGGTGAACACTTCGATATTTTACGTCTCTTTAAGCCTACAGGAGTCTCGATCAGACACGCAAGCTTTGTTTGGTTAACAG
The DNA here is from genome assembly GCF_023864275.1 of Schistocerca cancellata. NCBI lineage: Eukaryota > Metazoa > Arthropoda > Insecta > Orthoptera > Acrididae > Schistocerca > Schistocerca cancellata. The sequence goes on along the minus strand of NC_064631.1, from coordinate 79,741,470 downwards.
TGTTTTCAAAGTCGGATTACGAACAACAATTCCTCATGTCATTTAATGAGTGTGATGAGACTTCCGCAGCGTCAGTTACTGTAATGAAGTTTAATTTAAAAGCGTTAATGACTGTCTCATCTCTAATAAAGTGTTTTCTAGTATTTGCTGTGTCGCAGGATTAGTTTACATTCTGACTTACAGCCACAATGAGCAGTGTTTGGTAGTGGTCTCTTGTGGTAACCATTTTGAATAGTCAAACGACTGTACCCACAAGGTACACACTTACATTATGTTGATTGCATTCAGCAGTGGCTCACTGTTTTTGCTGTCAAGTGTGTACCAACAACAATAGTATGTAGTGTTTCCTCCACTCTTGTTTTCCTTGCGGCCTGGAAACAGACAGCTTTCAAATGTTATCTTGCAGAATTTCTGTCCAAGGTTGACTCACATACTGAGTCAGTTGACAGAACACTGCTGGGTGGAGTCTGATTAAAAGATAACTTTTTACAATCGCATCTGACTTACCAGGAGACTGGACAGGTCAGCCTATGACCCATTCATCCCTCATAGTGTCTGCAGAGTTAACTTTAATGTGAGGTCTTGCATTATCTTACGGAAATACGACATTTAGTAGCCTGGGCGTGAAGGATAAGGGAAAAGAAAGGGTGTGCCACTATTGACAGATATTGATGTGCATATCCCTTCAGTAATTAGCAAACTAGTCCTGTAACCATGTCCAATACATAATGACTCCATGACTTGAACAACTGTCAGTCTCGAGAACTGGTACTTTCCCTACCCTCCATCAGGTCGCGTAGGAACGTGATGATATTGTTCTGACTGCCACAAAGGAATCCGACATTGATTTTTGGACAACACAGAATACTACTGATTGAGCCAATTCACTTTGGTTCAAAACCACGCAACTCTGTTTTACAGTGGTAGCAATAAACAATGCATGACTATCTAGCTTCCTGGAATCTGTCATCGAAGATTTGTCCTGAAACTTCGTAACTTATACAACACAGATACAGGCTGTTGAGGGGATAACCTCTTCGTTTAGCACCCCTAACCCACACATCAGCGTTTGTCATACACTACTGGAAATTGAAATAAGAACACCGTGAATTCATTGTCCCAGGAAGGGGAAACTTTATTGACACATTCCTGGGGTCAGATACATCACATGATCACACTGACAGAACCACAGGCACATAGACACAGGCAACAGATCATGCACAACGTCGGCACTAGTACAGTGTATATCCACCTTTCGCAGCAATGCAGGCTGCTATTCTCCCATGGAGACGATCGTAGAGATGCTGGATGTAGTCCTGTGGAACGACTTGCCATGCCATTTCCACCTGGCGCCTCAGTTGGGCCAGCGTTCGTGCTGGACGTGCAGACCGCGTGAGACGACGCTTCATCCAGTCCCAAACATGCTCAATGGGGGACAGATCCGGAGATCTTGCTGGCCAGGGTGGTTGACTTACACCTTCTAGAGCACGTTGGGTGGCACGGGATACATGCGAACGTGCATTGTCCTGTTGGAACAGCAAGTTCCCTTGCCGGTCTAGGAATGGTAGAACGATGCGTTCGATGACGGTTTGGATGTACCGTGCACTATTCAGTGTCCCCTCGACGATCACCAGTGGTGTACGGCCAGTGTAGGAGATCGCTCCCCACACCATGATGCCGGGTGTTGGCCCTGTGTGCCTCGGTCGTATGCAGTCCTGATTATGGCGCTCACCTGCACGGCGCCAAACACGCATACGACCATCATTGGCACCAAGGCAGAAGCGACTCTCATCGCTGAAGACGACACGTCTCCATTCGTCCCTCCATTCACGCCTGTCGCGACACCACTGGAGGCGGGCTGCACGATGTTGGGGCGTGAGCGGAAGACGGCCTAACGGTGTGCGGGACCGTAGCCCAGCTTCATGGAGACGGTTGCGAATGGTCCTCGCCGATACCCCAGGAGCAACAGTGTCCCTAATTTGCTGGGAAGTGGCGGTGCGGTCCCCTACGGCACTGCGTAGGATCCTACGGTCTTGGCGTGCATCCGTGCGTCGCTGCAGTCCGGTCCCAGGTCGACGGGCACGTGCACCTTCCGCCGACCACTGGCGACAACATCGATGTACTGTGGAGACCTCACGCCCCACGTGTTGAGCAATTCGGCGGTACGTCCACCCGGCCTCCCGCATGCCCACTATACGCCCTCGCTCAAAGTCCGTCAACTGCACATACGGTTCACGTCCACGCTGTCGCGGCATGCTACCAGTGTTAAAGACTGCGATGGAGCTCCGTATGCCACGGCAAAGTGGCTGACACTGACGGCGGTGGTGCACAAATGCTGCGCAGCTAGCGCCATTCGACGGCCAACACCGCGGTTCCTGGTGTGTCCGCTGTGCCGTGCGTGTGATCATTGCTTGTACAGCCCTCTCGCAGTGTCCGGAGCAAGTATGGTGGGTCTGACACACCGGTGTCAATGTGTTCTTTTTTCCATTTCCAGGAGTGTATATATATATATATACATATATATACTCCTGGAAATGGAAAAAAGAACACATTGACACCGGTGTGTCAGAGCCACCATACTTGCTCCGGACACTGCGAGAGGGCTGTACAAGCAATGATCACACGCACGGCACAGCGGACACACCAGGAACCGCGGTGTTGGCCGTCGAATGGCGCTAGCTGCGCAGCATTTGTGCACCGCCGCCGTCAATGTCAGCCAGTTTGCCGTGGCATACGGAGCTCCATCGCAGTCTTTAACACTGGTAGCATGCCGCGACAGCGTGGACGTGAACCGTATGTGCAGTTGACGGACTTTGAGCGAGGGCGTATAGTGGGCATGCGGGAGGCCGGGTGGACGTACCGCCGAATTGCTCAACACGTGGGGCGTGAGGTCTCCACAGTACATCGATGTTGTCGCCAGTGGTCGGCGGAAGGTGCACGTGCCCGTCGACCTGGGACCGGACTGCAGCGACGCACGGATGCACGCCAAGACCGTAGGATCCTACGCAGTGCCGTAGGGGACCGGACCGCCACTTCCCAGCAAATTAGGGACACTGTTGCTCCTGGGGTATCGGCGAGGACCATTCGCAACCGTCTCCATGAAGCTGGGCTACGGTCCCGCACACCGTTAGGCCTTCTTCCGCTCACGCCCCAACATCGTGCAGCCCGCCTCCAGTGGTGTCGCGACAGGCGTGAACGGAGGGACGAATGGAGACGTGTCGTCTTCAGCGATGCGAGTCGCTTCTGCCTTGGTGCCAATGATGGTCGTATGCGTGTTTGGCGCCGTGCAGGTGAGCGCCACAATCAGGACTGCATACGACCGAGGCACACAGGGCCAACACCCGGCATCATGGTGTGGGGAGCGATCTCCTACACTGGCCGTACACCACTGGTGATCGTCGAGGGGACACTGAATAGTGCACGGTACATCCAAACCGTCATCGAACCCATCGTTCTACCATTCCTAGACTGGCAAGGGAACTTGCTGTTCCAACAGGACAATGCACGTCCGCATGTATCCCGTGCCACCCAACGTGCTCTAGAAGGTGTAAGTCAACTACCCTGGCCAGTAAGATCTCCGGACCTGTCCCCCATTGAGCATATTTGGGATTGGATGAAGCGTCGTCTCACGCGGTCTGCACGTCCAGCACGAACGCTGGTCCAACTGAGGCGCCAGGTGGAAATGGCAAGGCAAGCAGTTCCACAGGACTACATCCAGCATCTCTACGATCGTCTCCATGGGAGAATAGCAGCCTGCATTGCTGCGAAAGGTGGATATACACTGTACTAGTGCCGACATTGTGCATGCTCTGTTGCCTGTGTCTACGTGCCTGTGGTTCTGTCAGTGTGATCATGTGATGTATCTGACCCCAGGAATGTGTCAATAAAGTTTCCCCTTCCTGGGACAATGAATTCACGGTGTTCTTATTTCAATCTCCAGGAGTACATATATATATATATATATATATATATATATATATATATATATATATATATATATATATATATATATATATATATATCAGTCAGTTGAACAATTCTCCGATCATCTTGTGTCAGGGACCCTCTGGGAGCTATTGTGCCCATTAATATTCCACACTACTGTCCTGAGTCAATGTCATCGTCACTCATGCTGAGTTATTGCACTGCAGTCGAATCGAATGCCGGCCGCTGTGGTCGTGCGGTTCTAGGTGCTTCAGTCCGGAACCGCGCTGACTGTACGGTCGTAGGTTCGAACCCTGCCTCGGGCATGGATGTGCGTAATGTTCTTAGGTTAGTTAGGTTTAAGTAGTTCTAAGTCGAGGGGTCTGATGACCTCAGATGTTAAGTCGCATAGTGCTTAGAGCCATTTGAACTGCAGTCGAATGTGTGCTCTGTCTGACGGTGTGGTGCTTTCATGTACTGCTATGTGTCAGGCTTGAGCCAGTGGCGTGGTTTCATGTTAATAATGTTTGAAAGTTACCCAGTCAATTGATAGCTTGACTTTATCTCCTTTTTATTGTTTTTATAATGCAGAGTTTGATATTCAAATGGAACGTACATGATGAATAAATACTTGAAAACATCTCTCTAATAAAATGGGAGGGGCGTTGAGTAAGTATTTCAACACTTTTCTCTGAAAGCAGATTGATTTTATTCAGTATTCTAACACACCATATTATTCCCCAGTCTTTCGGCTGGAAAACCTTACTTTTCAACATAATCTCGGTTCAGTGTGACAGCCTTACGCCACCATACCAGAACTGCCTGTGTTCTCGCATGATACCACGCTATTGGTCGACTTCGGAGCCAATAATGTCACCATCACCAGCGTAGTGCATCCCGCGAAGTGCCAAACGGATGCAAGTCAGAAGGTGCGAAATGCGGGTTGTCAGTTGGTTGAGGAAAAATAGTCCAGTGACGTTTTGTGAGCGCTTCTCGGATGCACAGGACTGTGCAAGGACTTGCATAGTCGTGGAGAAGGAAAAGTTCAATTGATTTTTTCTCATGACGAACACGTTGAAGTCGTTACATCAGTTTTCTGAAGATAGTACAATAGACTTCAGAGTTGATCGTTGCTCCATGAGAGAACTCACCAAACAGAATAAACCATTCAGAGACCCTGAAGACCTTTGTGGTGTCACCGCCAGACACCACACTTGCTAGGAGGTAGCCTTTAAATGGGCCTCGGTCCGTTAGTATACGTCGGACCCGCGTGTCGCCACTATCAGTGATTGCAGACCGAGCGCCGCCACACGGCAGGTCTAGAGACACTTCCTAGCACTCGCCCCAGTTGTACAGCCGACTTTGCCAGCGATAGTTCACTGACAAATTACGCTCTCATTTGCCGAGACGATAGTTAGCATAGCCTTCAACTACGTCATTTGCTACGACCTAGCAAGGCGCCATTTCCAGTTACTATTGATGCTGTAAAACATATACCGTCAAGAGCGATGTTCACCAATTATGGATTAAAGTTAAGTATTCCAGCAGCTACGTATTGTTTTTGCTAGTCTCATTCCCTGTCCTGTTCCTGACCTCACGCCAGCCTGCGAGAGCTTAAACGCGTCCCTTTCGTCTTCCTTCATAGTGGATTGGCTGCCTTGCCGGTCCGCAACAACCTTCCCCATCACTTTAGCGAGTTTGAACTTTTTCTTCAGAGGAGATGTGATATGGCACTCCACGGATTGGAATTCAGTTTCCGGTTCGAAGCGATGAACCCGTGTTTGAAATGTTCAGATGTTTGTGAATTCCTAAGGAACCAAACTGGTGATGTCATTGGTCCCTAGACTTACACCCTACTTAAACTAACTTAAGCTAAGAACAACAGACACACCCATGCTCGAGGGAGGACTCGAACCTCCGACGGGAGTAGCCGCGCAATCCGTGACATGGCGCCTCAAACTGCACGGCTACTCCGCGCGGCAACCCGTGATTCATCGCATGTACGATGTGCGACGAAAACTTTCACGAGCAGCCTTGTAATGCCCAAGCAATTCCCCTCACATGGTCCTTCATTACTCTTCGTGGTCTTTTGGTAGGCGGCAGGGAACCCAGCGGGCTCACACCTTTGAGTACCTCAACTGATGAACAAGTGTCTCAGCACTACCAACAGAGAAATGCAGTTGAGCAACGAGATGCTTGCTTATTGTCCGTCGATCACTTCGAATGAGAAGGTCCGCACGTTCCAACATTGCAGGACTCACGGCTGTGTGTGGACGGCCGGCCTGCGGTAGATCGGACAGCTTCGTGCGAGCTTGTTGCGATGTTGATAGACGCCTCGCCCAGCAACTCATATTGCTTTTTTTTCCACTGCCAGGGATCAGAAGACATTCTGCTAGTGCCTATGAAGATCTGCGATGCTCTGGTTTCCCACCAAAAGAGACTCAATGACAGCTCTCTGCTTGGATCACACCTCCGTTACGTATGCCATTTAGAAGGCTAAGCATAGCGACGCCACCTATCAGAAGCTTATGAAACATAGGGGCTGGAGCGCGAGTGTTTCACGATGTCCCGCTAAGAAATTCAGCATTTTCAATCAAAATTCGCTGAGAAAAAAATGCGTTGCTTTATTTGCTAACCGCCCCTCATATATTCTATTTATTTGGTTTGCAAGTGGTATATGGCTGGTGTGTTTGCTGAGTCTCGGCGAAGCCATTGCAACCGAGCGTTTCTTGGTGTCCAGAGGGGCCCGGGTTCCCGAGGGAGTGCTTTCCAGGGTTTCTGAATGTCGTGCCACAGGCTCAGCAGCTAGTCCCCGACCTCCCGTGGTGCACTTTCCCGGTGGTCGCTGACCGCTCACAGACTATTGTGGGCTGGCTGCCACTCGTGACCAAGGGACACTGACCATTTCACAAAATACGGACGGCGACTGGCAGACGTGCCGCACCTGACAACTAGTAGTGGTGCAGCATCAAAGAAACGGAAGAAAGGTATACGCAACTGCAAATATATTTCTTCTAGATCGTAGCAGTGTCTAATCCTTCACACGTGTATGAATGTCTCAAGGTCGCCGCATAGTACTCCGTCAAACACAGGCAGTACAAAACAGTATTATATGACTACCCAGGCCACGGCAGTAGTATAAATAAGTAACTCCCTGTGCGGAAGCCGGCCGGGGTGGTCGAGCGGTTCTAGGCGCTTCAGTCTGGAACCGCGCTACCGCTACGGTCGCAGGTTCGAATCCTGCCTCGGGCATGGATGTGTGTGTGAAGTCCTTAGGTTAGTTAGGTTTAAGTAGTTCTAAGTTATAGGGGACTGATGACCTCAGATGTTAAGTCCCATAGTGCTCAGAGCCATTTGGACCATTTTTGAACCTGCGAGGGAGTCACAGCAACTGTAAGAATGCAGGACGTCGATACACAGTCACATACGGACACTTTGGACGGTCTGGGAGGAGTTCCCAGATACCCGAAGTTGTTAAGGCAACCACTCACGTGGAGTACGAAATCCAGGTTTGAGTCCCACTCAACTACAAATTTTCGTGTGTCACTAGTCAACTGTGCAGCTCAAGTGTAGTCGTATACACAAATCTGGATAAATTTGTTCTGTTTCATACAGCTGTCGATCGTAATAATGCCTGTTCCTTCAGACAGACATGTATGACTGAAAGGCACTGCATAGTACACCATAAAAAACAGTCATTGTGGCGCAGAATAACAGCTGTAAAAGAAACAGCTGGAACTCTGGGAGACATCTGTGATTCCTTAAAACTGACCCGCTGTGGTTGTTGGCCAGGGACTGGTTCTAGGTCTAAAACAGCAGTGTGCCGGTGGTGTGACATGTTGGCATCACTGAACTGCAGCATACGGCGCGTTTTGTAACCTAACCTCACCACGACCTCGTGATCGTGATATGCAGTGTATACTACTAAACAGTGTCAACAAAGTCCGCGAGAAGTATAATGACGCTCGCATTTTTCAAGGCGATCAAAACTAGACTCTACAAACAAACGCACTACAGAAAAATTTCAGTTTCAGCTCTAAAAGCGAAGTAATTCTCGCTTTCATTGGTTACCTGAAACTATCGTCACCTCACATCCGGCTACACGAGCTGACCCAATACCAAACGATGAGCAATCCTGGATGGCACTCAGTTATAGTTTATAACTGACACAGGTAGATTCCGAACAAAATTCTATATAGGAATTATATGAAAAGAGATAAGAGCAAATAAAGTAGTCAGTAATAATAGTGAAAAGGCCATGGCAAAAGATCAAAATTAAAAAAAGTTACATTTTAACCAACTGATTAAATAAAAATAATGAATTCATTTGGATACAAATTTAAAAATAAATTGAAATTATCGCCTGTAGAGATTCGAATCAAAGACCTTTCGCAGGTAAATACTATAATTTAATCAGTATACAGTACTGCACCACAACTTTTCATTAAGTATCATATTTATTCCTGTACAGAATGAGTCGTATCGAAGATTTGTTGCCTTCAAAAAGTTCAGCCCCATGTAATGTCGGACAAAGCTTATCTACTATAGGCCGATCTCCGTGATGATAATAACTGAATATCTGACGCCGAATTTAGTCTTGTGCGAAGGGATCCAGCAGTATTTGGCTAGTGCTTCATATGAAACGTACGTATTTCTTTACCCTCGTTGTGTGTATGTATTTTCTTTTTTTTCTTTTTTTTTTTTTTTTGCGTTCTCATCGTGCCTGATGACAAGCTAAATAAAAGCGCCGACCCAGGACAAGGGATCCAAACACATCCAGAAAGAAAGCCGGACAAGGAATAGGAAGCGAACTGACCATTTGTAGTGGTAATTTGGTAACGGCAAACAGCTCTATTGAAGTTGAGCATTCTGATTGCGGAAAACCAGTTCCAAGTTTGAAGTATCAACTGTCAAGTAATTTTTAGCAAACTGTAGTAGGACTGGGGGCAACCTGTTTACGAGAGGTGGATCGCACTCGTACGACGCTGAATATTGTACGCTGGTTTTATTAATGCCTGGAAGCGTGCAGGAGACTAAATACAGAGCTACAGGGTCTGTCTCGAATCAGTACAGACAGCGTAACTGCACTGCACGAGGACTCAATGGACTTAAATCACTGACAATAGCGCAAAGCAACGAACATCAAATGAAAATTTCTTTTGACATCAAAAATTGATTTAGTGGTGACGTGAAACTCTTGCAGTTGTGTCAAAGCTAGTAGGGCTTGCTCGCCACTCTGGCAGAATGAGAAGCGTTCCATTTCTAGGCCTAGGGTAACTGGTCATCATAAGAGAAAACTGGAGCATGCTCTCTGGGATTCTAGACATTCACTGTGTTGATGCATTCCAACTCTTTTCTCACTCCGGTGCATTTCCCAGGCCGTTCCTTCGCTTGCGCGTTACTCCTTCTCCGCGGCCGAACGTGGCACCACGTAATTGATTTACTGTGCGCCGAGCAAGCGGCATCTCTGAGCCTCATGCTGGTCACGCTTTCTGGGAACTCCTGTGTTGAATCTCATGAGCTTTCATTGGTTTCTCCTGCACTTTTCACTTGGATGCCGAACACTGCTTCGTTTTGAAAACCAGACAGTAAAATATGCAGCCATCATACAGCCAGTATTTCACTTCACTTCACATCTTCTGTTAGAAGACACACATGCATACACTAATGATCTAAAACATTATGACTGATAGGCGTCATGTATAATTTCGGTATCTGAATCGATTGTGAGCGAGCAGATGTGTTCTAAAGCTGTGTCGAAGAAGTTAGGTTATTGTCTTTGAAAGACAGGAAAGTGTATTATTTAGATATTAAGATATTCATTAAATTTAAAATCAGCCATGAGCACTTTTTCACAGTATACAAAAAAAACTTAGTGTTGTAATTTATAGCCATATTTCATTTTTTACCTACCTTTCTCTTACATTTTTAGTTTATCATGTTTTTTTCTTTAAAAAATGGGAAAGTAACCAATTGTGTTCTGAAAATATTTCGATTTGCAGCTAACAGAGAACTCATTGCATCTCACGAGTGTGTCTGTATAGATATAGAAATTTGCAGCTTTAGCATAGCGGCGCACAAGACTGAGCACTATTGCAAAGCGTTTTCCAGATCTGAGCAGAACATAGGTAAGGACTAAATAGGTTTTTTTTAATTCTATTTATTCAATCATGTCCGAATTATGACATTCTTAGACAGTTTTTGTGATCAGTTTTGCAAAACTAATTATTGTATGTTTTATGTCAAAGTTCATTATTCAGGCAGTTTATACTGTTCATAATTCTTGCAGTGAGAGCGGTAACTTTTTCAGTACGAAATACTTCCCTTTTCATAACTACAATTATTTTACAGTGCAGCTTTGGCTTCAGATGACGACAGTTCAATATTCTATTATTATTCATTATTACTTCTGCATAGGTCTTATTATTCAAAACAGAGTACGTCAGTCATATTTTTATTATTTACTTAGATATCTTTCAGTTGGCGATATCCTTGTACAGTACGGGTGACGTAGGAATATTTTGAGAAACAGTCAGAAACTGTATACTGTTCTGTCTGACCTTAATTATTGTTGTACCTTAGCGCAATGCATATTTTGCTGACATAGTGTTTTGCCTTTCAGCTTTGACATAATTGTTCTCGACGTTGTCTTTTAAATGTGTGATTTGTTTTTATATTTCTCCGTTATCATGCTGCGTAGTACGTTTGTCAGCGAAACATGCACTACGATGAATTCGCCAAAATTTAATTTGCAAAATGCAACCGACAAAAACAATACCTTTGCTGATCAGTGTTGATACTAATACTAACCATATTTCTGACGTAATAATGCTAGACGCTGTGTCTTTGCAACCGGATAGTCAAGCCGTGAACGTTGTAGACACTCTTGATTCCGGCGTAGTAATAATACTTGTCGTAAAACTGATTTTAATTTTTTTAAGAATAGTAGTACCACACACATAAATATGGAAGATTCACTGCCTTTGGCAAAATCAAAGTCACAGCCCGTAAGGAAATTTTCCGACAGAACTGTTAGGCAACAGTTTCATTTGACTACACACGATATGAATTTGCCGCAGCAAGCTCAGTTCCATCGTTTGCTTCAGTTTTTAGGTGAAATGAAAAAACAGAATAACGAATTTTTTGGAGAACAAGCCTCTCGTTTTGCTAAGGGACTCAAAGAAAACAACTAGACACTCACGAAACGTTTCCCTGACGAAATTAAAAACAGTACCGAGACTCTTATAAAGCAATTTCAAGAACCTAATGACAAATGTTCTAAAAATCACGAATTCTTACAGAACGCTTTGATGCTCAGGCTGCTCATTTGGGAGAGCTTAATCAAAAATACGAAGAGCAGAAAAAAAATCTTTACAGGCACTTCGCCACAATCAGGAAGTACTCTCTGACGAATTAAATGACAGACCGTATAATCAATGTTTCAACCGAGGTTACCAATGTTAGATCTCGTTTCAACGAACTAATTACAGCTCATGACAACCTGAAACAACGTGTGTCAGACAAAGAAGTAGCCGTTGATGAACAGCTTAATACCATTTCTGAAACTCAGTGACAAAACAAAGCCCTAATTATTGGCAGAATTAGGAAGTCGGTACCCAGTGAAACTGTTGCTACTCTGCAAAAGAAAACACGTAGTCATGCTGTACAGTTATAGTCACTTAAAGACGATACTACCAAAATTCACGACTAATACAAAAATCTGAAAGCTGAATATGATGAACTCGCCGACACACTAGCACAATTAAAACTAAATCATGACAGTCACCCTGAAAGTACACAACCGGTACACTTCATGCACACAGAAGAGTATGAATCACTTGAAAACTTTCGACAAGGACAAATGCAAATTAACAGCCGAATCAAACAGGAACTTAATAAAGTTAATGCTCGCCTGTCTGACAGTGAGAACGACATAGTTTCTCAGGACTGCTCACATACTTTTGTCACGCATTGTACAATCAGTATATAGGACATTCTCCGCAACCTCACCTTACTCAGCCTGTCAGAGAAAGAGATGTTTTACAATCACATGACAATTCTCACACCATTTCAACCGACAGCTTTCTTTTGATAATTTTAGAACCGATGGATTCGACTACAAGCATTTTTTATCTGTCAGGAAATTCAAAGTGTTTCGTAATGGTCCTTACTGTATAGTCCCTTCGACTGAATTCAGCAGTTCAGCAGTTCTTTGCCGCCAAACTGGCCTGTCTCTCATAAATTAGAATTTATTTGCAGCTTTTTGGAAGGGGAATCGTCGACGAGAATGCGACCTATTGCACGCCAGTGTTTTTCAGTTGAAGAATTTCATAGCGCTTCCCTGGTAGCGTACTGGTCTGAGACGACACAGCGTGCTGTAAAAGAGAAATTGATAAATTTACCGAATATCAACAACTCGAATTTTGAGACGTCAACACAATACTTGCAATACATGGTACAACAAACCCAGCATTTACTTGAGTCATTTAGCCCATGAGGTTTGATAAACCTCTGTATTTCAAAACTTCCAGGAAATTTGAAAAGGACGTTAAGAACATGTCAACAAACATCTAACATACATGCTTTTTGTGACGTTTTACAGTTTTACAGTTTTCTCAACAGAAGAATACTAATAAATTTTCTAGCAACAATAATTTTCACTACAAACACAACGTTGGTCATTCTGGAACGTTTTTCGATCACACTAATGGTAACTATTAAAAGGCGTAACACAATGTTTGACAACACCCAGAATTTTAATGGTAATCAGCAACGGCATTTTCAGCAGAAGTAAAGTTTTCCTAATAACTACCAACAGCAGAATCACAATTTTCAACAGTCTAGTCAGCAATATGTTAATTCAGGACAACACACAAATCAGTCATTGCCAGAACAGCTGTCACAGCGGCAATAATTTTCGCAAAATGATTCTGGTAATAATTTTGTACACAAGAACAATTTCCGTAACTGCAGACAGCAGCCGTACCAGCGAAACTCTTATGGGAATGCCTAGCATTTTCAAGGTCACGAGGGGAATAAACAGGGAAATAGACGTTTTAATCATAGTTGCAGGAACAAAGGGTACTTTAATTACGACCAGTCTTTATGCTTAAATGAACCAGATTGACATTTTTATCCGACACAAGGTGATCAAAATCATTCAGAACCTCATCGCTGTGTTCAAATCACTGAAGTCGCATCCGCCAACGCACCGAACAGGACAGACGCTAACAATGGCTAGCGGACCAGGAATCAGATGGTGCCGACGCCGCGCCAACACAGGGTACATCTCAGTCTGCACACATTATAGAGCATATGATGCCCTCAGAAGACATCTGGGATTGACTGCTACGCGAAACTGAACAGCCTTCGAAATATTTATTACTATCCTGTTATTACCATTCAAGTTGACAATCACGTATTAACAGCAGTTCTGGATTCTGTTTCTCCCGTTACTGTCATGAGTGAAGCAGCATTCAACCGCTGCAATTCTGACGATTCTTCTCCGATGTTACCTCTCAATAAAATCAAAATAAATGTGCTGCACCTGGTAGAAGCGTTGAAGTCAAATATGAAACTCATTTACAGTTTTCTGCCCAAGGTCATGCACTTTTCGTCAACTTTCTTATCGTTCCATTATTAAACAGACATAAATCAGTGCTACATTCCAGCAACTCTTGTATTACATCACAAAACGACGACAGTGTAATATCCTTAAATTTTGATCAGAGCTTCTCTATCGACGAATAAGATTTCAACCGCCTGCATTTTCTTTCCTCAAACAAAAATATCGACTGGTACACCACACAATTTAATTCAGCTTACCAGTACTATAAGCACAACGATTACGACACTGTGATTGACATTTTCGATACGATTCAGAACAAAGTAGACAATTGTAAAGCCACCTATGATTTTTTTTACGAATTTCAAGTTAAGCCACATAGTAAATTTTGTTGGACGACACTACACCATATTAAGAATGTCAAAGAATTTCACCAATAGGACACACCACATACCTTTACAGACAACATACCTACACTGAGAATTTATTGTTTTATAATGTTCGATTTATCCTGATACTATGACTTGTCAAAGAGTTCTATGAACAGGATACACGTACACAGCTTTACAAACACACTTACACTGTGACCTGGATTGCTACTAGACTCATCACTACAACATATTTGTCTTTTCTTACCTTATAACGTTGGACTGGCATTTATATTTGGATTTACAACGCTGTTACTCAGAAAGATTTCTTACCATTTATCGGATGCTATCTACAGCTTGTTGCTTTCGTACTTTTTTTTCTCTACGGTCAAAAGGAAAATTTGCGCAGAGGTACAATTTCCTTTTCTCATGATCTATTGTAGTTTCAAGTATTTAGTTTAGTATTGGATGTTACATACTTATGGCTGTGTGGCGTTTTTCGTGTGGGAGACAACTGATGTAGACAGAACAGGGAATTTTATTTTGGTATATTTCAGATAAGTCGTGGTATGAAGTTTAGTGCATATTTGCTTATTTGATGATGATGATGATTACTGATGATATTTAATGAGGTATATGTTTATTATTTATGCGGCTTACTAATTTGATGTGTTATATGAACTTACTAATGAGAAGCTAATAATAGTGATGACCAATAATACTGAGGTAATGGCTAAGACTTAGGGACCCTGTTTTTGTTGATTTTGACTTTTATTTCACGTGATTGTATTTCTGGGTTATAAGTGTAAAAGATGAGTTTGGATCGGTCGTGGCAGGTTGACAATAGTAACTGTTCTACAGCTATTTGCTACTACACTAAAGTTTCTTTTGTATGATATGCAGTTGCATTTTCTTGAGACTTTATGCAAGCCTGGATATACTTGTTAAATCTACACTCCTGGAAATGGAAAAAAGAACACATTGACACCGGTGTGTCAGACCCACCATACTTGCTCCGGACACTGCGAGAGGGCTGTACAAGCAATGATCACACGCACGGCACAGCGGACACACCAGGAAACGCGGTGTTGGCCGTCGAATGGCGCTAGCTGCGCAGCATTTGTGCACCGCCGCCGTCAGTGTCAGCCAGTTTGCCGTGGCATACGGAGCTCCATCGCAGTCTTTAACACTGGTAGCATGCCGCGACAGCGTGGACGTGAACCGTATGTGCAGTTGACGGACTTTGAGCGAGGGCGTATAGTGGGCATGCGGGAGGCTGGGTGGACGTACCGCCGAATTGTTCAACACGTAAGGCGTGAGGTCTCCACAGTACATCGATGTTGTCGCCAGTGGTCGGCGGAAGGTGCACGTGCCCGTCGACCTGGGACCGGACCGCAGCGACGCACGGATGCACGCCAAGACCATAGGATCCTACGCAGTGCCGTAGGGGACCGCACCGCCACTTCCCAGCAAATTAGGGACACTGTTGCTCCTGGGGTATCGGCGAGGACCATTCGCAACCGTCTCCATGAAGCTGGGCTACGGTCCCGCACACCGTTAGGCCGTCTTCCGCACACGCCCCAACATCGTGCAGCCCGCCTCCAGTGGTGTCGCGACAGGCGTGAATGGAGGGACGAATGGAGACGTGTCGTCTTCAGCGATGAGAGTCGCTTCTGCCTTGGTGCCAATGATGGTCGTATGCGTGTTTGGCGCCGTGCAGGTGAGCGCCACAATCAGGACTGCATACGACCGAGGCACACAGGGCCAACACCCGGCATCATGGTGTGGGGAGCGATCTCCTACACTGGCCGTACACCACTGGTGATCGTCGAGGGGACACTGAATAGTGCACGGTACATCCAAACCGTCATCGAACCCATCGTTCTACTATTCCTAGACCGGCAAGGGAACTTGCTGTTCCAACAGGACAATGCACGTCCGCATGTATCCCGTGCCACCCAACGTGCTCTAGAAGGTGTAAGTCAACTACCCTGGCCAGCAAGATCTCCGGATCTGTCCCCCATTGAGCATGTTTGGGAGTGGATGAAGCGTCGTCTCACGCGGTCTGCACGTCCAGCACGAACGCTGGTCCAACTGAGGCGCCATGTGGAAATGGCATGGCAAGCCGTTCCACAGGACTACATCCAGCATCTCTACGATCGTCTCCATGGGAGAATAGCAGCCTGCATTGCTGCGAAAGGTGGATATACACTGTACTAGTGCCGACATTGTGCATGCTCTGTTGCCTGTGTCTATGTGCCTGTGGTTCTGTCAGTGTGATCATGTGATGTATCTGACCCCAGGAATGTGTCAATAAAGTTTCCCCTTCCTGGGACAATGAATTCACGGTGTTCTTATTTCAATTTCCAGGAGTGTACGTTCCTGTGTTAACCCAACGACATCATTAGTAATGATTGCCGTGGGCAAAGCATCACTGAGTGTTCACCGTGGATCAACAGAAACGTGCCGCCTGTCGAATGAATCGCATTTCTTGTTACGCCAGGTCGATGGTTGGGTCTATACACGCCGTCATCCAGGCTAATGGCTGCAAGAAAAATGCACCGCGCAGCAGATGCAGGACGGTGAGGGTAGAATATGCTGTGGGGTACACTGGGTTGGGCTTCCGTGGGAACTGTGGTGGCAATCGAAGGCGTCTTGGCAGCCGTGAACTACGTGAACATAACTGCGAACCTCATTCATCGATCGCTTAATGCTTGAAGTCTCCCCTTACGGCGATGACATCTTCCACCAGGATAACTGGCTGTGTTGCAAGGCCATAATGATGCTACAGTGGTTTGAGGGGCATTATAGTGAACTCACATTGATGTTGGCCACCAAATATGCCTTATATGTACCCAGTGTAGGGAACCAGCTGCGTACCCGTAAACGACCATCACATAATTTCAGACAATTGCTTGACTTGTGCGAGAACGTCTGGTGCCACATCTGTAATTCTGTCAAGGACGTGTAGAACCCATGCCAAGCAGAATCTCTGATGTACTGTGTTTGAAAAGTGGAACAACATGCTATTAAACAGGTGCTCATAACGTTTTGGTTCATCGGTGGATTTGCTAAAGTTCTTTACATCTGGTTCATTGTTGAATAATGAGAATCGGTATGTCCAGCGAATATTAATGAAATTAATGAAGTGCCCTGTGATGACATCAAATCGGGGTGAAAAGGCGTGTAATTACGTCTGCAGAAGCCATTCGGGTACGCTGAACATGCAGTGAAATGTCAGTTAAAAGATTAACCAGATCCTGACACAAATCCTGTTACCCTATCTGTCCTTTCTTTCCACCTATCGTCATTCAGTCCATTTGTACGGTCACGTTAAGCGAAATCGCCTCCACTAGTTATTTAGCCATTGAATTTTGCCTTCGTGTACGCAAAAGTTAGGCTTCTTCTTGTTTACACTAATGATTCTGAGAAAAAATTGAATGCTGGAAAAGAAGGAAAAACTGAAGACTTTGTCCTTCTTAATTTGACATGCCTAGCACTGGAAAAGTAATAAATTCATTCTTCTTTACAGTTAAGGAGAAATGTAAAGAAATTAAAAAAATGTTATGTTATTAAATTAATATAACCCTCTGGAATAAGATATGTACGTTTTAAAAATTTCCTTTGGTAAATTTGTCATCTCTTTTTATAACTGAATTGATGGGTACTTCAAAAATCGTAGGTACTGATGGAGTCCAGTGGCTACAACCAGAGTTCCAGATGCGCTTGAACTAGAGGAGGAAACTCCGTTGTATTTTAGATGCTTTGCGCTTTGCAGATGCTGAGTTCTCAGGCAATCTACGAAGTGTACAACTTTGCTTCCGCCGTTTTTTCTCCAACATTTCAGGCTATAATGAAACAAATTCGTTACAAATGTATCTTTCAAAGTATTTTCCATCGCTGGCCACTACTTTCTCCCACCTTTCGGGCAGTGTACGAACCCCGCGACGAACAAATTGTTCATCTTTTGAAGCGATCCGCGAATCGATCATGTCGTTGTATTTTCATCTGTTTCATCGCCACAGTCCATTCGCTTCATTTAAGTGCATTTAAATCAATTTTTATACTCGTTGAGGAAGAATAAGCGATGGTGTTTCACCGATTTCGTTCCCTCCCCCACCACCTCCACATACACACAACCCTTCCAAAACTTTCAGGTAGTAGATGGAGACACCACTGTCAATAAACGTTCAAGCTACGATATTGTCCGCGATAAGCAATTGATTTGGGTTAGAAATCCAAACAGGCAAAAATTTTCCTTCATAACTACTATATCCTTACTCGCTGCTACTGCTCCTTGTTGTAGGTAGAGTTGGCGCCATTTCCTCTCACAGAGTACATGTTACCGTAATCATACTCTGAAGGTAAGTAAGTTCAAATGGTTCAAATGGCTCTGACCACTATGGGACTTAACATCTGAGGTCATCAGTCCCCTAGAACTTAGAACTACTTAATCCTAACTAATCTAAGGACATCACACATATCCATGCCCGAGGCAGGATTCTAAGCTGCGACCGTAGCGGTCTCGCGGTTCCAGACTGAAGCGCCTAGAACCGCTCGGCCACCAGCGGCCGGCGGACAATATCATAGGACATCTGTTAAGACATGAGGGAATGAATTCCTTGGTACTAGGGGGAGCTGCAGAGGGCAATAACTGTAGAGGAAGACAGAGATTGGAATACATCCAGCAAATAATGGAGGATATAGGTTGCGAGTGCTACTCGGAGATGAAGAAGGTGGCACAGGGGAGGAATTCGTGGTGGGGTCAAACCAGTCAAAAGACCGATGAGTCAAGTAAAGAAACGCATGGAATGCAAATAAGGGGGAGAGACCAGCATCTTGTAAGACAACATTTTACTAACTGGTACTCACAAAAATTAGCACTCAGGCAATAAAAATTAACTGATGCAGAGAAACACAGAGCAGAGAGTTTTCCTTGTTGGAAGTGCTCTGCAGGGCAGACCTCTCCACGGCCAGACTTCGCTTCTGGTCGACTTCTCCACACCCAGTCTCATGTGGGACGAGAGGCTATCTTTCTTCTGAGGGAAATTGTTGGTTCAGAGCTGGTGACTCGTTTTCCAGCCTCTCCAGCTTCCAGTTGCACATGAGTACGCTTGTTCGCCCGCTCCTTGAATACTGCTCAGCAGTGTGGGATCCGTACCAGATAGGGTTGATAGAGGAGATAGAGAACATCCAACGGAGTGCAGCGCGCTTCGTTACAGGATCATTTAGTAATCGCGAAAGTGTTACGGAGATGATAGATAAACTCCAGTGGAAGACTGCTGGAGAGACGCTCAGTAGTTCGTTACGGACTTTTGTTGAAGTTTCGAGAACGTACCTTCACCAAAGAGTCAAGCAGTATATTGCTCCCTCCTACGTATATCTCGCTAAGAGACCATGAGGATAAAATCAGAGAGATTAGAGCCCACACAGAGGCATACCGACAATCCTTCTTTCCACGAGCAATACGAGACTGGAATAGAAGGGAGAACCGATAGAGGTACTCAAGGTACCCTCCGCCACACACAGTCAGGTGGCTTGCGGAGTATGGATGTAGATGTAGAAGTAGAGTACCATGAGTATAGTGGCATCCAGCCGCGACAGAAAAACGAACCGCAGGGAAAGGCCGATCATTTTTAACCATGTTAAGTAACTTCACTGGTGCACAAGCGTATTCTCTACACATTAACCTATAGAGTCACAGTAGGACACCTGCGAATGTAAACGTTTTGTCCACAAACGCGTTCACTTCAATCACATTTCAAATCTCCTGTCCCAGTTGGCTTAGGCATTAGTTACTCATTTAAATGATCATTCAGTTTACGATCTATGAATTACATTATATCTGGATAATAAACTGAGTGCAATGAGATCATTGTTTAATTTCATAGCCAGATGAATTTCTATACCATTGATTGAATGGGCGATTATTTACTTGTGTCAGATATTACAGCGCCAAATTAATATATTTAATTAACGATTCCAGTTAAAGTTCTCGCTTCCCACATACACGTGAGACTGTGCCCGGCATACAGACTATAAATTTACAAATTTCAACTGTACTCTGGATACATTTACGTGCGAATTCCGGAAATAGCAGCTAGATATGGGCGAAAATTTTACACAATTAAAACTTATTTTTCAAGGAACATTTGCATTGTCATCTCAATAACCAACAAACTAATATAAATTACTTTTAAGTTGCTGCCATTTTACCATTTCATGTGTATTATTTCATAAAAAGGGGAGCTTAATATATGTCCATCATTACTGTTGGAGGTGAGGCTTTTATCGTTTTTCTATTTATGTGTATTTCCTGTAATTTGTGTCTGGGGTGTATTGAATTATAGTGTGTATATGTGGATTTAAGCATTTTTTGCAGGTTAGCAACTTTTGTTTAATAGTTAGGAATATTGAGGATAGAGATGTTCTGCTAGGGCATGCTAAAATTCACAAGAGCGTCGGCTAGGAGTTTAGTGTGAATGAGCAAGATAGGATGAGAATTTTCTGCTAATTCAAGAATAGGAGACAGTGAATAAGATGTGGAAGCAGAGCAAAAGCATGTACATTTTAGTGAGCCGTAGGGTGAAGAATCACAAAGTGAAAATATTATGGGGAAAGAACTAAGTTACGCACAGGATCTAGAGTAATTTTCAGTTGTTGAATTTAGGAGAAAAGACGATAGAGAAATTTCACGAAAGTAGAGGCATCTGAAGTAACAGGCCACAAAAACACAGGTCAGAGTGAAGCCACTGATGAGCCCATACCTCACAACGGGCAGCATTTGATCTGCAGAGTTTTATAATTGAACAGCTGAAGAAAAATAAAGGAATATTAAACGAAAGCAAAAAGAAGAAAATGATTTTAGTTCAATAAAATTTAAGAATGGTTCAGGGGAAGTGTGACAATGAATGACAAGTGATTCAGGGAAAGCAAGGAAAATTATGTTCACATAATCTGTAGAGAACCGGACAGAGTATGAAAATCTGAACAAAAAGGAAGAAGAATAAGTCGGGGCACTAAATAAGAAACTCGGCGATCTTGTGAAGAAATCCGAGGAGGAAGATAAATCGTTAGAAAAAAAGATTAATAACGAGGTTAATGAGGTACAGAAACAAGTCAAGAAGAAGGTAGATGAGCACGCACGAGATTTTAATACGAAGATACACACGTTGAAACAGAATATGAAAGAGGCTACAGCGTTCAAGAAATGACACGAATGCTAATACACAGCAAAAGAAGACATTAGACCAAGTTGTAAACAAAGTCGAAGTGTTCATTGAATATTCCATAATGAATACTCAAGCTATTGTGTCTAGATTATTGAAGATTTGTGTAATTAATATTATTTTAATTTCGTCTTTTCAGGAAGTTTGTGATCATGCATTATTTTATGTACGTTGAATAGAATAATATGTTTGAAAGTAATGGAGAAAGTATGCCAGCAACAACTGAGCGACACAAGAGACATGTGGACCAACAGATGACTCCACAAGTAGACGCAGAAAGCAAGTAAATGTGTATAATACGGCTGTGAGGTGGCGCAATTAAATAGCGTTAACAGTGCTTTATCAAGATTTCGTCACTCATATTACGCAGACGAAGAGTTTAGTTAACAGTACATCAGTTGAAAGCCAGCAGTACAAACCAAAATATCGTCCAAATAATATTCCTACACAACATAAGGCAACATTAAACACCACAACAAATAAAATAACAGCTGCTGAGGGCTTACACCCAGCAGGATGTCGTAACGTTTATGTTACGCCGCACTGGCTGTCCCGCCTTTCTCTTAGTGGCTAGAGCGGAAATTACTAAGGGGTGTAGCTAGGATATTAACTATAGCTTCAGTTGCGGAGACCGGACGACCAAGCGCCCATCAAGGGGGAACAACAAGGTGACAGTCGAAAAAACTGGAAATTTTTAATTAAGAAATTCGAATGTACACTATGTATCCGAACACCTGGTGGAAAATGACTTACAAGTTCGTGGCGCCCTCCGTCTGTAATTCTGGAATTCTATATGGTGTTGGCCCACTCAGTCTTGATGACAGCTTCCACTCTCCCAGGCACGCAAAACAACAAGGGGTGCAAGCCTCCTCCGTGGAAAACACGATAACACCGTAACACCACCGCCTCCGAATTTTACTGTTGGCTCTACACACGGTAGCGGATGACGTTCACCGGGCATTCCACATTCCCACACCCTGCCATCGGGTCGTCACATTGTGTGCCGGGATTCGTCACTGCACACAACGTTTTTCCGCTGTTCAATTGTCCAATGTGTACGCTCCTTACACCAAGTGAGGCGTCGTTTGGTGTTTAACGGCGTGATGTGTGTGACTTATAACCAGCCGCTCGATCATGAAATCCAAGTTTTGTCACCTTCTGCCTAACTGTAATAGTACTTGCAGTGGATCCTGATGCAGTTTGGATCTTCCAGTGTCATGATCTGGATATATGTCTGCCTATTTATAAATTAGCACCCTCTTCGACCGTCGGCGGTCTCTGTGAGTCAACAAACGAGATGGGCCTGTACGCTTTTGTGCTGTGCATGTGCCTTCCCGTTTCCACTTGACTTCCACATCGGAAGCAGTAGACCTAGAGGTGTATATGAGTGTGGAAGTCTCACGTACAGACGTATGACACAAGTGACACCCAATCACCTGACCACGTTCGAAGTCTGTGGGTTTCGCGGAGCGCCCCATTCTGCTCTCTCACGATGTCTAACACATAGTAAGGTCGCCGGTGTGAAGTACCTGGCAACAGGTGGCCGCACAGTGCGCCTAATACGACAAGTATATATTTTTTGGGGTGTCCGGTTACATTTTTATTACCCTTTAACAAACAATTAACGTCGCTATAAACTAGCAAGAAGTTGTATTATTAGAACTGTCCATCCCAGTTAACGACATCTCAGAGCATGAGAACGATGGGATGAATAGAGACAACCTATAGTGAGAGCAGTGATTCACACCACGAAGTGTTTATTTAATTTTTTAGATTTACAGTTTGAACACTGATGTACGTCCTCACGCAGGTTACCTTATTTGCACTGATGACGTTACACAACGTTTCTAATTTCATACTCACTATGAGAAACTAACTGCAAACTTAAGTTTATAATCATTGGTAGACAGAATCGTCCAATCACAATTACGTCCTGAGCTGGCAGACAACAAATTGTTAAGCTAGCACACGAGGAGTCTACGAACAGTTTCTCAAGAGATAACAAGTGAGAGCGCGCGTGAAGTGCGATTTTGTGTACAAAGGGAACAATTTCTTAAAAGATGCCACGAGAAACATACAACATGTCGTGTTGATCTCACGACAGTGCGAAGCTCTTTCTATGACTTTCTACGGTGATCGAGGAATGGCGATTAGTGTGTGGCAACACAGTTGTGAACTTTAATGCTGGACAGATTCCGGAAATAGTTTCCTGTTTTTGGGATTTTATGAATAACAGAAAATCAGGTGGCATCCTGTAATTTTGTAATTCAACTTTGAGACTTTCCAATTTCTCCATTGTGTTATGCACTGTTTCATTGCATGCTCATTGGAGTCTGCGGCCAGCTGGGAAGAAACCAACGGGGAGCAAGGCAATGAGTCATCTTTACCAGACAAGAGGCAAGCAAACTGGGTATGGATGTTACATCCACTATCCACCGTATATCTTGCACCGGGCATCTCTTTTCGGTGGAAAGTATTACATTCAGCAACCGACCAGGTAGTATACGAGGGATACTTCACGTGTTCTTTGTATTTCAGTACGTATTACACTTGGCCTCCGCTTTCATTATAATACGATATGTTCGTACTTTGGTGAGGTAGGCACTTGTCCAATCAGAATCGGGTTTGCATAAGTCCATTTGAATACTAGGACAGCTGAATTCGTCACAAATTTGATTAATGAGCCAAATGCGAACTTTCTAGCACATATGAAATGGATCGTATTACCAGTTAGTACGTCTATAGATTCATTTACACTACAATATAAAGACAAGTCGTCGTTTAACGTCGATACCAAAAATCTCGAAACCTTTATAGCTATTTACTTCAAATACACTCCTGGAAATGGAAAAAAGAACACATTGACACCGGTGTGTCAGACCCACCATACTTGCTCCGGACACTGCGAGAGGGCTGTACAAGCAATGATCACACGCACGGCACAGCGGACACACCGGGAACCGCGGTGTTGGCCGTCGAATGGCGCTAGCTGCGCAGCATTTGTGCACCGCCACCGTCAGTGTCAGCCAGTTTGCCGTGGCATACGGAGCACCATCGCAGTCTATAACACTGGTAGCATGCCGCGACAGCGTGGACGTGAACCGTATGTGCAGTTGACGGACTTTGAGCGAGGGCGTATAGTGGGCATGCGGGAGGCCGGGTGGACGTACCGCCGAATTGCTCAACACGTGGGGCGTGAGGTCTCCACAGTACATCGATGTTGTCGCCAGTGGTCGGCGGAAGGTGCACATGCCCGTCGACCTGGGACCGGACCGCAGCGACGCACGGATGCACGCCAAGACCGTAGGATCCTACGCAGTGCCGTAGGGGACCGCACCGCCACTTCCCAGCAAATTAGGGACACTGTTGCTCCTGGGGTATCGGCGAGGACCATTCGCAACCAGTCTCCATGAAGCTGGGCTACGGTCCCGCACACCGTTAGACTGTCTTCCGCTCACGCCCCAACATCGTGCAGCCCGCCTCCAGTGGTGTCGCGACAGGCGTGAATGGAGGGACGAATGGAGACGTGTCGTCTTCAGCGATGAGAGTCGCTTCTGCCTTGGTGCCAATGATGGTCGTATGCGTGTTTGGCGCCGTGCAGGTGAGCGCCACAATCAGGACTGCATACGACCGAGGCACACAGGGCCAACACCCGGCATCATGGTGTGGGGAGCGATCTCCTACACTGGCCGTACACCACTGGTGATCGTCGAGGGGACACTGAATAGTGCACGGTACATCCAAACCGTCATCGAACCCATCGTTCTACCATTCCTAGACCGGCAAGGGAACTTGCTGTTCCAACAGGACAATGCACGTCCGCATGTATCCCGTGCCACCCAACGTGCTCTAGAAGGTGTAAGTCAACTACCCTGGCCAGCAAGATCTCCGGATCTGTCCCCCATTGAGCATGTTTGGGACTGGATGAAGCGTCGTCTCACGCGGTCTGCACGTCCAGCATCAACGCTGGTCCAACTGAGGCGCCAGGTGGAAACAGCATGGCAAGCCGTTCCACAGGACTACATCCAGCATCTCTACGATCGTCTCCATGGGAGAATAGCAGCCTGCATTGCTGCGAAAGGTGGATATACACTGTACTAGTGCCGACATTGTGCATGCTCTGTTGCCTGTGTCTATGTGCCTGTGGTTCTGGCAGTGTGATCATGTGATGTATCTGACCCCAGGAATGTGTCAATAAAGTTTCCCCTTCCTGGGACAATGAATTCACGGTGTTCCTATTTCAATTTCCAGGAGTGTACTTACACAACTACATGTGAGGACGTTTGGTTCAGTAAAGCCTTTGGTGAGCATTCAGAGAAAGAGTTGCAAAGGCACGTAGTGGCAGTCATCAAGATCCGTAATAATAATGTAGGCAGTCCATGCGGACGTGGAACATCCATCCATGACTACAGTAGCCTACGGTCGTGTTCATCTGGATGGAGCAGCCCAACCAGTGCGCGCAGTCGCGACTTCCGTGGGCACACAGAAGAAAAGATGGAAAATTGAAGCTGATCCCGTGCAAGTAGAGGAAGGGAACTGCAAAATCACGGGTAAGCTTTCTATACCAAGGTGTGTCGTAAATCCTAGAATATCTCAAACGTCTAACCAACAAGGTCAGTACCGAAGTATGTAATCAGATCTAAAACGGGAACACCGTAACATGTAAAGATATCATTGATAAAGTCAGTTCCAACATGGAGTCCAATTCCACAATGTTAATACCGAAATTTAAATGAGAAAAATGAGACCCCAAAAGTGAAAGATAAGGTCGTAGGACTCAGTGCGAGAAATCTCGGGGGCCGAAAAACCTAAATTAATTGTGAATTGCGCGCGAAACACGGGAAGAGACGCAGAACACTGCGAAGGTGGGTAAAAGTGTACTGGCTAAGCCGCGGATACGGATAATATGTGTAGAAGAAACGCAGGTGCGGAAGACAGAAACTACACATGACCAGGAGCTAACTGCTGAGCTATTACTTTTATAGGAGGAAATCATATCCGAGAAAAGGCAAACCATGCGTACGGAAACTGAGACAGTAGGTGACTTGTGGATGGCGGCCACGGACATAGTGTGTGCATATTTACCACGACTAAATACAGCCGGCGGGAGTGGCCGAGCGGTTCTAGGCGCTTCAGTCTGGACCCGCGCGACCGCTGCGGTAGCAGGTTCGAATCCTGCCTCGGGCATAGATGTGTGTGATGTCCTTAGGTTGGTTAGGTTTAAGTAGTTCTAAGTTCTAGGGGACTGATGACCTCAGATGTTAAGTCCCATAGTGTTCAGAGCCATTTGAACCATTTTTGACTAAATACGGCTCCGGTTTACAGAAGCGTGTACTCGGTTTTCAGAATTTTTACTCTGGCTTCAGACAGAAAGCGTGCTTTACTAACAACGGACAGCTATCGGTGGCGTGGTTCCTTGCGTCAGCACAGGGTCTTGAGGCGTCACAAATGGTCAACACGGTACATATATGATGTTCACAACTCTTGTTTGATAATGTGCATCACGGCACACTTTACCAGTGCTGATAGTGTGTTGGATAGTAGGAGACAGTCTGGGGAAGTTAGCGTGCCCCAACATGTGCGAGGACGAAGAGAAACTGATTTAACTCGACCGGTCAGATATCTTGACGAATAATCTTACCATTTCGAACACTTTATTTCAGTGAGAAAATTTCAGCACTACAATGTAGAATGAAACGTAGCACATCCCAAGACCTTCGTAAGGCAATTTGATGTCTCTGTGCCTCCTCAACGGCCCCTCAAGAATAAATTAGATTCCGTGTGTTCGCACATGAAAAAAAGCAGAATGTATGCAAAATATTGCGAGGATGTGCATATCATTTGAGGAGTTCCGCCAACCTTTCCTGAACAAATACTGGGTCACGGAAAGGCAGAATTAAAGAGGAGTTAATGATGTGCAGAGATTTAGAGACCTCGGAGTTCGGCAGTACCCGCTAAGTTTTTCGGAAACATGAGAAACTAACATTTGGATGATGCATTAAGCCTAGCAGAGATCATACAACTTTGTTATATGACGCTGCCGATATAGTATCAGTAAACGCGTGTTGGCAGATGCGGAAATGATATAGAGGCGTTTAAAGTAATATTGCGAGATTTAGAATTTGCACTCAACGAACAACAGGCGCGAGAGAAACGAAGGCATATAGAATAAAAAAGATGAAAAAAGAAAAAATAACTGCGAAAACAACAGAGGCCAAAACTGGTGGAACAATAGAGAAAGGCAGCCTCAACAAAGCAGAAATCAAATAAACTGCAGTGGGAACCATTCACATTGAACAAATAACAGCAAGAACAGCACGGGTTAAAATGGCAGCCACAGAACAATGGTGCAATGTCTGCAGACAACAATAGGGACACATACCCAGAAAAGAAAGAGGAGAGCAAATATGTATGATAAACGGGACAAAAAAAAGCGTGGGAGCCCGACCATCAAATCCGGGACGCACACGCCAAGACGACGTTGTGCAACAAGGCTGACCAAGCCGGGGGATGGGCAGGACTAAAATCCACCCATGAAGAGTCTCAGAGGCAGTCAGATGAATATAATCGAATACGAGGACATTAGGGACGTATTGTATGAAGAAAAGAGAGTCAAACCCAACAAGAAATCTGTCGCTAGGTCAAAATAAGAATAGTAGGGTCTACAAGCACGACAATACTTTTCGGAGAGCCTTTTCGCTAAATACAGAGATTCAGTCAACTCACTGACTCTTACGTTCGTTCGTTGGGAAAAAAACTGAAATATCGCAGCAAACACATGCAGAATTTGAATGCCAAGAGCATATGTTAACTGAGAACCTGTTTAACATATCACAATATTGACGGCTGGTTTATTAACCTTCATGAACTTTTTTTCTGCCCAGAAAGCCAAACTTGATCCAGGACAGGGGGATTTCACGCTAGGGAGAGATAAAAGAATCAAAATCTATTTCGATGAACAAGCAATAAAAGCCCAGATTCCGGAGATCTACTTGAAATTGCAGTTTCCGCATCAGCATGTGGATCAGGGAAGGCACGCAATAGAAATTATGAGGGTAAGGAAGGATGGGAACAAGAGAGAGAGAGAGAGAGAGAGAGGGAGAGAGACAGAGCAGTTAGCAAAAATTCGCTGCGAAATAGATATCAAACTACGGCACCTGAAAAACATCAAAGGTACTGGCAGGGAGGGGTTAAACGTTGCACTGGAAAATAATGCACAGATTTTCTTACCTAAGTTGGATCCATTAACGGATATTGGTACAAGTTAGAAATCAAGAAACGTAAACCTTTCTGTTTAACATCCTACTCCATCCACTGGTCTTATCACGATGTGGTATTCGTAGAGCTGCAGAGAATGATTGACGAGGGCGTAATGAAGACCGCAAAGTCAGCCTGTTAAGGATTGTAGACAAAAAGGATGGTGGCATCCGGTTGGTGCTGGACTTACGGCAGATAAATACCATTATCGTGGGCGAGACTGATTGGCAAGAAAGACTCGAGGAACTCTTGTAGAAATTCCATGGGGTCTCGATGTTTTCCGCACTGCATTTACGATATAGGTTTTGGTAGATCGAGATGCAACCACACTGCCAGATATACACAGCCTTCATTGCATTGGGCATATGTTTTCAGTTCAGAAGACTACCATTTGGACTGAACATACCTTCCACAGCATTTATCAGACGTCTTGGAAAAATACTGAGCGACAAATTGGTAGAAAAGATTGTACACTATATGGATGACAAATTAATGGTGGAAAGTACGTGGGAGAAACTTGATATACTACTGGAGGAATTGTTGAGCAGGTTAAAGAAATGTGGGCTGACAGTTAACATCATGCTTCGGAAGCAGTTTTGTAAACTTTCTGGGAGACATTATATCAGAGGAAAGGATCAGTGCCAATAGAAAGAATGGCTGCAATTGCTTAATTTGCGACTCCGGTGAATAGAAAACATCTGAGAGGATTCTTCAGAGTACTTAACACATAATATAAGAAATTTGTATACATAACAACATTGGGCACTCCTAGACTCTATCAGTTGATGGGAAAGAAGAATCATGGATGTGGGATGTTTGTGCAGACAGTGAGCTCACTGCCATGAAGACGGCGCTCGTCACGCCACCTGTTTTGTCTCACCCCATCTCGTCCCATAATGTTTTCATGGCTACTCACAATGCCAGAACTGATCAGGGAGTCATGACCACTCAAGAGTACGAGCAAGATATATAAATGGTCCACAAAACAACTGCGTTTGGGAGCAGAGTATTATCCAAGGCTGAAAGAAACTACTGTGTTACCGAGTTAGCAGCACTGGCAGTGGTATGGAACAGCAAAAATTTCAGGTATTTCCTGTCTAGTCAGAAGACGATCTACGCAGACCACAGAGCTCTAAACTCATTCGTGGATAACTGTCCCGGTGGGTTTCAATTCTTCTGGAATTTGATTTTACCACAGTTGTAAGTAGGCTGTTTATGTTTTCTTTATGTAAGTAGGCTGTTTATGTTTTCTTATTGGCAACGTTACATAGCGCTCTATATGAAAATCACTGGCTGTGCTGTGTGCAGTCTGTGGCTAGTTTGCATTGTTGTCTGCCATTGTAGTGTTGGGCAGCGGCAGCTGGATGTGAACAGCGCGTAGCGTTGCGCAGTTGGAGGTGAGCCGCCAGCAGTGGTGGATGTGGGGAGAGAGATGGCGGAGTTTTGTAATTTGTCATGAACTGCTATATATATTATGACTATTAAGGTAAATACATTGTTTGTTCTCTATTAATATCTTTCATTTGCTAACTATCCCCATCAGAAGTTAGTGCCTTCCGTAGTTTGAATCTTTTATTTAGCTGGCAGTAGTGGCGCTCGCTGTATTGCAGTAGTTCGAGTAACGAAGATTTTTGGTGAGGTAAGTGATTTGTGAAACGTATAGGTTAATGTTAGTCAGGGTCATTCCTTTGTAGGGATTTCTGAAAGTCAGATTGCGTTGCGCTAAAAAAATATTGTGTGTCAGTTTAAGCACAGTCCTGTACAATTTTTCTAAGGGGACTTTCACAGTTAACATGCCCAGTCTGATCAATGCCATTTCATATGCTCTGTCCTGTTTGTTTGTTGGTGTAAGAAACAATGCGGCAGAAGCATTAGAAGAAGAGTACTTTTCATTGTTTAATCTCCGGTAAGCTGCGTTCCAAAATTTCATTACTGTCACAATGCTCAATATACGACGTGAGCAGGACAAGGCCCCTGACATACTCAGACTAAAAGAGAAATGGAAGGACCAGGTACGAGCCAACATTAGACAGCACTACCTCTTCAGAGAAGGGATTCTTTTCGGATGAAATATGTAAATGATAAATGATTCATTTTGGGTTGTGAGTGTGCCAGTCGAAGTGATAAAAAAACTAATATGGTACACATTTCTATGTTATTCAGGTTTCAGGCCTCAAAAGTGCTTCATCAAACTGCAGGGTGTTAATCGCTTCACAAACATGAAAAGACGAATACAGGTGTTAGTCATCTGCAAAGGGTGTCCGAAAGCTAAGACTACAGCTTTGGCGACGCGGGCTCCACTGTCTCCTATCATCCCGCAGAAATTACGAGAAATAGCATCGATTGTTTTCACGGGCCTATTATCGATCACACAGTCTGGATGTAGGTACATAATGGTGATCCTGGAACTGACCTCTAAATTTTGGACTCTATGGCACTGCGTACAGCCACTGGCGTGACTCTAAGCAGAGGAGTATTGTGCAGCGATTTGTTGAATCATGTCGGACCAATAGATCATTTCCTCTAGGATAATGCAGTCCAGTATAGATCTGAGATGTGAAAGGTAACTCTAAAGAGGCATAAGATACAGCCAGTCCTTACCTTCCATTTCCACCCCAGTTCAAATACCTCAGTGTTGACGACGAAAGATTTGGAGAACCTGTGCTGGTTATACAGTGAGAAAAAACATGCTACCTGCGATGTCTTCCTGAAAGAATGCCAAGATGTCATTACTCATCTCCCACATAGTACTGTCGCCCGTTGCACTACTACGGAACTAACACTTCCCAGGCAAAATAAACCAACTAGTCGACTTCCCCTGAGGAAATGTCGGCAGCGTAACGCCTCTGTGGCAGAGGCGTTGTGCAGTATTCGACTTGCGGAAGAAAAGCGCGAGGTACACGTAGACATGGAGGTGCATGTGCGAGAGTTTGAGGTTGGACGAAATGTCGTCATCATTTCCTTGGGCCTTTGTCCCACTTCAACGCGGGATCATCCCTATTACTATGGAATTGGCGATGCTAGTGTTAGAGGGTGGCAGATGCTCTTCCTGTCGCCACCCCGTGCTCCCTGGGATGGAATTAGTGTACCCCAGCTGTCTTTGTCTAATGTAAGCCATGAAATAGTTCGGACGTTTTCAGATGTCTGAAAGTCGAGTAACTGAGAAGAGACATGGGGACCAGCCCGGTATTCACCTAGTGGGATGGGGAAAAACCGCATAAAACCACATCCAGGCTGACCAGCACACCGCCCCTCGTCGTTAATCCGCAGGGCGGATTCGATCCGGCGCCGGCGCGCCTGCCCGAGTCCAGGAAGCTGCGCATTAGCGCCCTTGGCTAACCTGGCGGGACGGCTGGATAAAAAGTATGCGTTAAATTCCACCACTTGTCCAACTAGCAGAAGAAATTCTGCCACAAGTTATTTGCAGCGTGTGATGGCCCTTTGCGACTATGAAGAGTTGTACACGCGAATGCTATGGAGATGGAATCCTTGATTACACAAAAATCGCTCTCGGTACACCACATGAGCCACATCAAGCCCTTCGTGGAACGAGCTGAGAGGTATGAGGAACATGTTGGTTGAAAAGAAACTGTAAATAGTTTTTTGTATTTAGTAACCAAGTTAGTTATAGAATTTAGGTCATATCTGTTGTGTTTACATCACGGTGCTGGAAATCGATGAACAGCAAGATGAGGTAAGGCAGTATGTTGCCAGCAGATATACAGTGTGGCCCATTGATAGTGACCGGGCCAAATATCTCACGAAATAAGCGTCAAACGAAAAAACTACAAAGAACGAAACTCGTCTAGCTTGAAGGGGGAAATCACATGGCGCTATGGTTGGCCCACTAGATGGCGCTGCCATAGATCAAACGGATCTCAGCTGCGTTTTTTAAAATAGGAACCCCCTTTTTTGTTACATATTCGTGTAGTACGTAAAGAAATATGAATGTTTTAGTTGGACCACATTTTTCGATTAGTGATAGATGGCGCTGTAATAGTGACAAACGTATAAGTACGTGGTATCACGTAACATCCCGCCAATGCGTACGGTATTTGCTTCGTGATACATCACCCGTGTGAAAATTGACCCTTTACCAATTGCGGAAAAGGTCGATATCGTGTTGATGTATGCTATTGTGATCAAAATGCCCAACGGGCGTGTGCTATGTATGCTTCTCAGTATCCTGGACGACATCATCCAAGTGTCTTGACCGTTCGCCGAATAGTTACGTTATTTAAGGAAACAGGAAGTGTTCAACCACATGTAAAACGTCAACCACGACCTGCAACAAATGATGATGCCCAAGCAGGTGTTTTAGCTGCTGTCGCGGCTAATTCGCACATCAGTAGCAGGAAAATTACGCTAGAATCGGGAATCTCAAAAACGTCGGTGTTGAGAATGCTACATCAACATCGATTGCACCCGTACCATATTTCTATGCACCAGGAATTGCATGTCGCCGACTTTGAAAGTCGTGTACAGTTCTGCACAAGACATATAACGGGACGATGACAGTTCTTTTGCACGAAGCGTCGGCATAATATTCACTATTGGGCAACGGAAAATCCACGATGGCTGAGACGAGTGGAACATCAGCGACCTTGGCGGGTTAACGTATGGTGCGGCATTATGGGAGGAAGGATAATTGGCCCCCATTTTATCTAAATGGTGCAATGTATGCTGATTTCTTACGTAATGTTCTACCGATGTTACTACAAGATGTTTCACTGCTTGACAGAGTGGCGATGTACTTCCAACATGATGGATGTCCGGCACATAACTAGCGTGCGGTTGAAGCGGTATAGAATAGCATATTTCATGACAGGTGGATTGCTCGTCGAAGCACGATACCATGGCCATATGTCCATACTGCTACGAATTGATTTCGCCTCCGTTCAGAGATACACGAGATTTTTTTCTGGATGGAAAGCACTGTATGATGCCTTAGGAGTGCGCCACTATATCATTGACTGTGTGACTTAACGAGAGGGCGTCAAGTACAATTTTGTGGTTCAAAAACGCTACGGAGGAGAGAGCCGTGCGGTTGTCTTGACTGAAGTGACGAAGGACATTCCGGGAAGTGTTGATTCCTAAATGCATGAAGTTGTTGTAATATTTAGTGATCATGGCAGTCTAGCTACTGAACAGTTGTTGGGTTACCTTCTGTATTAAAATCTTTGTATTGTGCAGGTATCACTAAGACAGTAAACATGTAGTGTAACAGTAGACACATATGAGGACCTAAAGGTGTGACAGCAGCAGCATCAGAGAAAGGACATCTAGAACATGGGTATTATTGAATGTACCGTAAAAACCAATAAAATATATATTAATCAATAACTTGTATTAAAATTTTCTGTGCTATACTTATGAACTGCCAAACAGTATCAGTCCAAAGGATATGAAATAATGGGAAAGGACACACACGATGAAACATTTAGGCTTGCTTTGCGCAGTTGGGCATTCTGTATTGTTCACGAATACAATCATGACATCCATAGCCAACTGAGATGCCGCAAGACTAGGCGTTCCATAAAGCGACATCGTTAGGAGTAAAAATGGTGGTATCTGGCATAACACAGTAACAGTGACGTAGAAAATACTGGACAGTATAGTCACTAACACATACAGGCACAGACAATCCTCTAACGTTGATTTGGATGTGAGATGATACATTATTTTAACTTTTGTCCGAATGCCTAATCAACGTGTTTTGTTCCCTTTCTATATTAAGCAGATCAATTGTAACTACTTAATAGGTTTAGAAATTGAAGTGATATAGAATCGTTTTGCACTTAGTAATATTTGTCATAACAAAGGAATTTATAAATTCATTGTTTTAAAATTAAAGGTGAATACAAAGAAGAGTCTTGCTTGATTGTGTACTTACGAAGCAATTTGTGGCTGGTAAAATAACGATAAATGACTTCACCG
Source organism: Schistocerca cancellata (assembly GCF_023864275.1). NCBI lineage: Eukaryota > Metazoa > Arthropoda > Insecta > Orthoptera > Acrididae > Schistocerca > Schistocerca cancellata. The sequence goes on along the minus strand of NC_064631.1, from coordinate 79,707,190 downwards.
TTTTTTGTCAGTTAAAATCTGTAAAGCATCAAAAAGAAATAACTATGTTTGGGCCTATTACTTTTTTTGTTGTTCATATGTACATTTTTAATATTTTATGAAACTGTGTCAGAGTCTGAAAATGTCTGTCTAAGTGGATCCAAGTTACTGTAGACCAGGCTCTGACGGAGCACACACTTGATGCAGCTGTGGCGTGCACACGCATGGGCAGAAGGGCCATTGGATGTGAGACTACCAGCCGTGCGGTACCGCTGTGTAGTGGATTCCTGCAGCGGAGAGAGTAAAAGAGGTTGCCTCAGCGGACATCTCGTCCCGGTTACCCGAGGCGCTAGCCACCAACAGGCATTATGAGAGTGGATCATCAGCAGGTGGACCGAAGTCTCACTCGCCAGCGAGCGATAGGCTACATCGCCAGGCTGACACAGGGTTTTGTTGAGATGGCCGTTAAGGACTTATCTCAACCGCTGTACAACTAAACTGAGGTAAAATAATCCCATTTACTCTTAAAAACGCCATGAAACTGAACCACAACTAAGCTGCTAATGCCCATACGGAGCAGAGAACTCCTTTCATTTTCTTCTGGAAATTTCTTTGTTGGATTTGAATGAAATTATTGTTATAACGTGGACCATTCAGTGTCGCCTGTCACTGACTTATGAAGGATCAGACATGGGCTTTGGTGCCAGAAAAATTATCTTACCAAAACAAGGAACAAACCTATCCTTCTGCAACCATCTATACCCCAATCCAAAATCATAAGAGATCGAATCGAGAAAAGAAGAATACAAAGGAAGGAAGATTAGGTACATAAACATATCTGCAAGAACAGAAGAACACTGGACGCCTTCACACTTGTCCTTAATCGACGCAAAAGAGCTTGTAGGTTGACCAATATCCTATCTTACTGTACCACTTAAAACTGCATACAGAGCCTATATGAAACTTTGTCTGACTTGGAAGGTATACCGAGATTACGACAAGCAGCTTACTTATTTACTAAGCGTCCTTCCACATCCTCCCCACTGTGCGTGCCTTGCGAATTGCCTGCATCGACAACAAGCCTAAGACCCATGGGCGATCCGTCAATAGTACCACAGCTGATCTCGACAACATTGTTGTGTCAGTCTTCACTACCTGTATAATCATATACAAACGATCTAGTCTGTTCCCGTCCACTAACTGCATCCACAAGTGTGTGTGAAATGTCACTGTAAATATACAACTTACGAACTGAGTGAAAAATGTGTAGTCTCATATTATCAGCGAACACATCCATACCCATATGGCCAAACACCTTTTGTTGCGATACACAGAGTCATTTTATAAAGATTCATTGTTTTTTCCTGTGTGTTTTTTTTGGTCTGTTATTCTGTGTGACATTTATTTTCCTGTGTATGTTTTATATTTTGTATGTTTTCTATATATGTTAATTACTTATGCATTTTACATTCATTAGTATCATTTGTACAGTCATAAATACGAGGACTATTCGTAAACTAAGGTCCGATCGGTCGCAAAATGGAAAGCACTGTGAAAATCCGATGACGCTTTGCACAGGTGTGCTGGGCAGAGCGTCTAGTATGCCCCTCAATCGTGTCATGTCGGTCTTTTGAGTTCTGGGTGGACAGAAAGCTCCTACAGATGACTAGGAAATTGCGTCTGTGGCCAAGTATGAGGTTCAGGATAGACACTTCGCCTGATGTCATGCAGCCCCCATAACACAACTGTCATGCTGTACGTGACAATTCTCAGCTACACTCTGCAGGGGCAACGAAGATGCTCCAGCAATGTTTTCGAAGGGAAATGTTTAATCACCCCCAATACAGCCCATAACTGTCTCTCCCTGAGTTTCATCTTTGTTCACTTGAACCTATTGGCATAGTCAACGAGCTGTACACCAGCATAGAGTACTGGCGGCAAGCACAGGCAGCTGCCTTCTATGACAAGAGTATTTTCAAGTTGGCACAATGCTACAACAATTGTCTAACTCGGAGTGGCGACTGTGTAGAGAAGTAGCTGGAAATTGTAGCTAACTGTTGCAAAAATTTTTTGGTTTTCAAAGTGGTTTACATTTCGTGACCCATAAGAATTTGCTTTCCAAATACTCCTCGTACATTTAAAATGATAGTTCAACTGTCGATCCTAATTCTAATTACATTGAAATGTCAAGGAAAAAATAGCTTGATAATTTAAATGTAAATGCAGTTTGTCAGAGCGTATGTTTCTTTTATGTATATAGCATTATTAAAATTGTATGATGTATGTGAGCACTGGCTTGCACAGACAGTTTAAAATTGATGTTATATTAAGCCGACTCACACACCAGGAACGCCGGCTGGGGTGGGCGAGCGGTTCTAGGCGCTACAGTCTGGAACCGCGCCACCGCTACGGTCGCAGGTTCGAGTCCTGTCTCTGGCATGGATGTGTGTGATGTCCTTAGGTTAGTTAGGTTTAAGTAGTTCTAAGTTCTAGGGGACTGGTGACCTCTGAAGTTAAGTCCCATAGTGCTCAGAGCCATTTGAACCATTTTGAACACCAGAAACAAAAGAAGGTCCATATACAGCCATACAGCTACTTTTTGTGAACTTTATGGATAAATATTTGATCGCAACCACGTGTCTGATGGAGTAAGTGGCGTATCTACTTGTTTTGTCTTATAATTTTTGTAAATGAATCAAATTACATAAACTAATGGACGACTATTCCGAAGGAATTAAGTCTCCATATTTGTTTTCCTCAACCTATGTCACTTTAAATTTAGAATATACTGAGGGAAGGATCAGTGAAGGAGAGTAGACCTTAAGTCCGAGTATTGGAGTTACGGTTTGATGAAAGAAATGAAAAATATATCATACGGTTACTTTAAACTTATGCTTTTCTTACGTCTGTTATTTTGCATATGATTGTTTTCTTGGAATTTTCGTGTCTCTGGACAAGATATTCGATATACAAAGAGCCGAAAAATTAAAAATAGACAATAACTGCGTCTTAAATGCATGGAGACAGTGACCCATAGATGAGTGTAGAATGAATGTGCCGACACATATTTGTATTCAGTTGTCCATCTGCCACCGATATTTTGTAAGATCAGTTCCGCCAATATTTGATATTTCAGTCATTTTGTACTGCATGAGATGAGACTAAGAAAGTCACCTCATGGGCGTGCGAAATTGTTGGTGAGGAGGGGGGTCTTGTAAGACAGCAGTACTTTGTAGCTTACAGTGATTCAATTGCCACCTCTTGCCGCGTGATTCGTAGAATTTAGGAAATATTTGATAGGTTCCGTATTGTTCATGCGTCATTTGAATGTGGCTGACATCGTGAGGTACACTTCTTTACTCATTCTTGATGTTCACTGCCTGATATGTAACTGGTTTCAATACCAAAAACTGTGAGCTCAGTGTAATATGAGACAGAAACGGTACGTAGGTCTCACAGTGTCTATGTGGGCAGCCCTCGTCAGCCCGCAAGCGACAAGTACTGCGGGAGCACGGCGGCACATCTTTCAAAGACAGCTGCACAGTCCAGCTTAGTGAGGGACTTGACACAGGGACATGACGGATGGCACAGGGTCTCAGACTGTATCGCAGTAGAGCAGATACTATATGCACGTGACCTCTGTCAATGTCTTCCAGTCACGTCTAGAATTCCGGTTGAACAATACAGAGCAAGTTTCTAATGTCCTAAGCCACACGGCGCCGACAGCAGCCGTTAGCTCGGTGGTCACATACACCAGGTTGCTACGTGTAAAGTTTTCACTGAGTGGTCTCCAATTGGTGCAATTTTGTTTGGTGGACAAATTAGGAATAGATTGAAACACCAAACCAAAGTCGATGGTTGGTCTGCAATCGGAATAATGAGCCGAGAGGGAGGATGTACAGGGAATGCTGCGATTATGTGACGCCGCCCACACCTAAGGCGGACGAAATCACAGGTTTTCTGGAGAGCCTGCAGTTTTGACGTGGGCTCTGACGTCTGGACACCAACGAGGAGCGGATGTCTTCCGTGTCAGCTCTTGTTGACGACGGACGGACTTGCTGTCTTTTGCTCTCAGACTAACTAGAGTTCCAGCGAGCAGTTAGGTCCCTGTACTTATTCTGAACTTAGACAGTTCAGATCTTCACCTTTATGGCTGGTAGTTCTCGTCTATTACGCAGTGTACGATTATCCTGAGAGAGTTTCAAGTGTTATGCTCTAACGTTAGCCTTTTCCGAATTTCGCCATTCTGGCTGGGAGCTCATGTGTCTCGTCTGTAGTGTGCAGAGAAGATAGAAGACACCTTTCACATTTAGCTGTGCGAAGACTGCGATCTGCTGTACACACTTTTGTATTTTAACTTTCAGAATATACTGAAGAGCTACAACCTCACTGGCGGCGCAGATTTCTTCGAAAAATGTCACTCTGTTCCGCCAACACGCGGTATTCATGGTGTTACTGCGATTCACTCCGGCATTATAGGGCTATAAATGTAATTAGCTGTGATCACTATTAAGGTATTTCTTATGTCCATTGAGATTTCACACCAATTGTTTGCGAGAAGTTTCTAGTGCGTTCTTTAACAGATCACGTATCAAAAAATGAGCAGATTACTAGTATTAGTTTAGAATGGCTTTTATTTTGCTTTATATATCCGTTCGACGATTATGTCATTCTTTTGATTTAAATGGATGCAGGCTTACAATAAATTGGTATAATGCAGAATTGCATTTACTATTCCTGTAGAGACTACTTTCCCTTGATAATTGATTTTTTGTTTTGCGCTGATTTTTTATTAATAATATACAAATGAGTAGTTAATTTGGATGCGTTTTGGGGCGAGAATATAGTCTGAATATCCAGAAAAACACTGAACAGTCCATGGGATAAGCTATAGTTGCAGGGTATGTGATGTAACGGTTTCTTGCTGTTTCGTCAGGTATTTTTTCTAATCACTACCTCCAGGGTTTTTCTTTATTATCGTTTCGGCCTGCTATGGACCACGAAGATTTTTATCTCTTCTCTGATTGTGTTTTCCTCTTTTGCCAGTAGATTTTCATTTTGGATGACTGTGCTTCTTTTCTCTGTTTTGACCATTTGCAGACAGGACGTGGATATGGCGTAGTAAACGAAATAAGGTTTTTAGTAATTTTTACTTTTTCTATGAAAACTTCTCTATACTGAATATCATCAAAAGAAATTTCAGCTTCCTGTAAATCCTTTTTAACTTGGCTTGCACGTTTTGAATACAATTTTCGTTTAGAAATTGATGAATGTATGCAATGAGTAAGTATGTTGCGTGTTCATTCTTTCCAGATGACCAAAAAACATCATTCTCTGCTTCCTCATGCTGGTAACAATGTCTTATGTATGTTCGTATAATTCACAGATGTGGCTTCGGCGGAATTCTGCGTTATCTTTGATAGGACCAAGGATTTTTCTCAAAATTTTCCGATGTTTTATTTCATATTTTCGTAGTGGTCCTTTCTTCGTCATGTTTAAACATTCTGATGCATACAAAGCTGATGGTCTAATTACGGTGTTATAATGACCAAGTTTTAGGTTCAAAGACAGGCTTTTGCTTTTGTGTAAGTCTTCGCACAGATGAAAAGCACCTTCTAGTTTAGAACACCTACTTTCTACAGCTGCATTTTCTGAACGGACAGGTGTAATTATTTCTCCAAGATATTTAAATTTCTTCGACTGCTTGATTTCCTCTTGTTGTACTTTAATATGAAGAGGAGCGTGTTTGATGTTTGTGATGAATTCAGTTTTGTTAAATGCTATTTTACGCCATTTTTAGCAGCAATTGATTGTAGGCTGGACACTTGAACCTTAGCTTCGTCAATATTATTTGAAATGAGTGCCAGATCATCAGCAAAGGCCAAACAGTTTCCACTAAGACAATTTCTTTTGTGTCCAATTTGGATCCCATAACCTAGCGGTACGGTTGTTTTCTGCTCTCTGACTATCTTTTCCAGGACACAGTTGAAAAGCTGTGGAGAGAGCAGGTCACCTTGTCTCACCGCTGTACAGATTGCGAATGGTTCTGATAGTTGGCCTCTAAATTTGACCTTTGAAACTGTGTTTTTTAAAGTGGCGCTTATCAGATTGATTGTTTTCCTATCTAGACCAATTTCGGCAAGGGTATTCTTTATTCTTTCTCGACCAATTGAGTCATTTTTGAAAGTCGACAAAGGTCACAACAAACATTTTTGATTTGGCGTATGATATAACAGATTTCAGATTATGGATCTGCTCTGCACAGGATCTTGATGTCTTGAAACCAGCTTGATATTCGCCCAGTTGTTGATCTAAGAGTGATTCAGCTCTGATTAACAACAGTATGGAAAAGATCTGGTACGTCGTTATTAGCAAAGAGATTCCTCGGTAATTATTTAGGTCACTCTTATCGCCTTTTTGAAACGGGTGAATAATTTCTACGGGCCAATGTGAAGGTAAAGTTTCAGTTTCCCAAATCTTTACTATGATATCATGGAGACGTTTTATTGTATCATGATATGCGTATTTCCACATTTCAGCCAAGATGCGATCGTCATCTCCAGATTTGTTAATTTCCAAGCCTTGCACAGTTTTTATGATTTCATCTAATGTGGGAGGGGGACTATCTGCAGGAGGAACAGTAGGACAGAGATCAATCTTTTCATTTGGAATTTCAGCATTCAGTAGGGATGAAAAGTAATTTCCAAAAGCTGCAGAACATGATTTATCAATCAAATTTAGTTTTCCATCGAGTCCTCTTTTATGTAACGTAGGAGGTTCAAACTCGATTGTTGTGATTTATAGCCTTTATAAAATTCCCGAGTGTGAAGTCTTCTAAAATTAGCTTCTATTTCATAGATTCGGTTTTTGTTGAAGAGCCTCTTAGTTGTTCTCAATACTTTTGAAGTATCTTTCCTAACCTTCAAGAAGTTTCCGTAAATTTCGGAAGTTTCCTTGCCATTCCATTTTATCCAAGCCTGTCTTCGCTTTTCAATTGCTTCATTACACTCTTTGTTCCACCACTGGTGGTTAGTATAGTTTCACAAGCTGATTGTACCATAGCTTCTGCAATTCTGCTCCAGTCTGTTTTATTTGGTTTGCTGTGTAGAGTTTCTGTAAATTTGTTGTTCACATCTTTCAGTTTACTTATATCAAATTTTGGAGGTCTGTTTTTTCTTGAAATATTGGAAAGGTTCTTTGTGCTATCTGGGACGATATTCATTTTTACGAGAGACAAGTAATGATCAGAATTAATGTTGGCATCCTTCAAAACTTTAAAATTGAAAATTTCCCTGGGGGATTTTTTAGAAATAGCGACATGGTCTGGCTGGAATTCTCCAAATATTGCGTTAGGGTGTTTCCAAGTTTTGGCTTTTCGAGGTAGACGCTTGAAGGCTGTGGATTTTAAAAGAAGATCACAGTTCTTCACAAATATCGATTAGTCGCTCACCATTTTTATTTGTTCTTTTATGTACAGGGTAGTCACCAACAATTTGTTTATACTTTTTTCTCTACCAATATGTGCATTAAAATCACGCATCAAAATTATGGAATGGTGTTTTGGAACTTTGTCAATTTTTTCTTCAAGTTTTTCCCAAATTTTTTCGACTGACTCTGATCTCTTTTTGTTTGATTCATTTGTGGGAGCATGGAAATTTACTATCATATAAGCTTTATTCACAGATTTGAAAGACAGTGTAGACATTCTTCCAAAACTTTAAGAGACATCCAAGACTTAATCGATCATTTTCTTGTTGACAATAAAGCAAGTGCCTAGATGTGGTATATTTTTTTACTCTTTTGCCAGGTTTTCCTTTGAATATTCTAAAGCCTTCTGGTTCAAAACAACATTCGACTGTGAATCTAGTCTCCTGTACAGCTGATATCATTACATTTTTCTCTTAGTATGTCTAGCGTTTGTTTCAATTTTCCAGCTTGAAGAGGAGAGTTTATATTTTTGGTTGCCAAGACAGTCTTAGATTCCTTATGACATGATATTGTAGACTCCCCAAAATCCACAGGTCTACTTGTCACATGAACAGGAGTGGGTGTGTTTTCATCATAAAAATAGAATAAAAATAAAAATAAGTCAAGTCTGCATCATCCCGAAGGGTAACGCGGTTTTGACTAATGAGGTAGTGAGCCCCACAGTGTGTGAAATTCAACCGCCAATTCTGGGTCAGACCCTGTATACAGACCCTCATTCTGAGACAGACGCTAGAGTTTTCTAGTTTTGGTCCACCCTGGCTATCTCATTTCACCTGTATCACCCATATCTTAGAGACATTCCCCTATCCGCCACCTGGGGAGGCGCCTGATGGGGGACTAGCAAACCCCACATGTCATATGTTTAGTGATGGTGGTTCCTCCACCCTCCAGGGGTATTTATGAGTGACAGGCCCACTCCTTATATATCGCGATTTTACACACCATTGGTTTGTCTGCCTCCATACCTCGAGAGTTAAGAGGTATATAACACACACAATCAATACGCAAATCAGGAGAAGTGTTAGAATATTAATGGTCAATTCCAAGTTTTAAGAATCTTTTTGAAGGAAGTAGTGGTCACGTTGGCTTCGTTGCAGAAGCAATATGGTTTTTGTCCCACACTCGTGACTGGGACAGGGGAAGTATGTGGAACATTTTGATGAAATACTGGGACATGAATTCGTATTTGGATAACCTAGTTAAAGATGGCGATTCAGTCATCATTTTAGCCAAACCACTACTCTAGACTATTTGTGACGAACTGACTTCCAGAAAATTTGACAATTTTGACGAATTGTTATGTATCGTGTAGACTTGGAAGAGGTCGAAAAAGAGAGGAATGTTCGAAATATTGTCTGTCATGGCAACAGGCGCAAAAAAAAAAAAATATTTCAGCCGTCGGAATACGGAGTGGGCAGGAGTCAACGTATAACAACGTCTTGGCATCAGCGGTACCTTGACACTTATGGCAATAACGATGACACTACAGGGAATCCTCAGCATCGGTACTCCCTGAGAAAGCTGTCCTTATTTTCACGAGAAAAGAGATCGTGAGTACTCAGTAAACAGAAATCTAGAAATAGAAAACCGGTCCATAAATAGCCGTCTCTTAAACCAATAGCGTAAGTAGTTTCCGAACGAATCCACTCCCTTACCCAAACGTATGGCAGTGAATCAGAAAAAAAGAGTTCAAGCTAGGCGCTATGAAGGTAAATTTCAGAGTTATTAAGAAAAGATGATGTATTAACGACGTCGATTTACATATGAATTATGGTATGAAAGTATAAGACCTAATTCATTCAGGAACTAAATTCCATTTCCAGGAATAATTCGAACAGTTTAAGACTGTAGGAGACATCATTATTTTTTTCTATTTCAATCTGTGCGTATAGTACCTGCTACTGGTAACAGAAATTGTGCTGTAATGAGAATAGCTGTGGCCAGATATGAGTTTGTGTGTGAATATGTTGAAATTAGTCTTTCGTTACTGACAGTCAGTGGTACCATCAGTTCTAGTATGTGGCTGGCTATTTGAGAAACATTGTAAACTTGGTTTCGGTGATGGATGTTTAACGTTGTAAAACAGTAAAGAAGACATGAAAGTAAGGCCGGGTTCTGCAGTTACATTAGGTTAGATTCAAGGACTTTTTAGTTTTAAGACCACTAGTTTATATCGAAAAATTCATGTAATAAGTTGAAGTACTTGTCATTCAGTAATTTTTTCAATCAGTTTTTATATGTTGTTGGTTGTCAGTCTAACTTTTGATGCTATTTGGTAACCTCCAAGAGATTTTTCTGGCATCATAATTCACCCCTTTCTGTGCCAAAGTTAGATATAACCCAAACTAGTGAAGATCAGCTGTTCTCCTAGTGTTCAAACTATTGCTATCGCTTTTGAATTGGTGTTATTACTTATATATATATATATATATATATATATATATATATATATATATATATATATATATATATCGAAGCTAGTGTGAATATACCATAGTTCCTCAAATACATGAAATACATGTTTTCTAGATGATGTTGGCTTGGCGCCAGCTATTATTTTGATGACACACTTTTGTGCAATGAACACGATTCCCTTAATAATTAATTACTCCAAAATATGACTCCACACAACATCAGGGAATAAAAATAGCCACAGTAAGTTAATTTACTTATATGTTTATCGCCAAAATTTGCCCTAATTGCATCAGTAGCTGAATTCAAACTTTTCAACAGATTATCAATGTGTTTCTTCCAATTCAGTTTCCCTTCAGTACATCCCAAAATTTTGAATTGCCTTAACTACAGACTTCTATTCAGACTCCATACTTATAAATGGTGTTGAGCCATTTACTGTGCAGGTATACGATGTGCTTTATCAAAATTTAATGTGTGTATTGGCAGGGGACCACTTAATAATTTTCTGAAAAACGTTATTTACAATTTCCCCATCTAATTCTTGTTGGCTGGGGTGATAAATTTCTTTGTTTCATCAGCAAAAGAAACTAGCTTTGCGTCTTTGTGAATACAGAGAGACCAGTCATAAAACTATATTAAGAAAGTAATGGACCCAAGATTGAACCTTGTGGGACCCCATTCTTGATACCTCGCCAGTTAGAGGAATCTACTGATTTCTGTTTATATCCACTTACTGCACTCTAGTTTTAAATAATAACTGCACCACTTACTTATGTTTTGATCCTTAGTGCGACATGTTTATTCTCATTTGTAAGTGCATTTGTGCTTTTCGTAAATTAATACATTTAATGATGCTTGCATGTGCCATTTTCTGCCTCTCTTGTGTCTTTTTCCAGTTAGACTGCCATTGGAAAATTAGAGAAAACAAATCTCTGAAGATACTAATGTTAAGAATAGTAGTTTTGATTGTCTCCTTACAGGTTTTCTACCTCCTCCATTATGCAGAATATCACATATATATGTAAACTATCACTTACACTGTTTGTTTACAAAACATGCAACAAAGATACTAAGCCACAATGGTGAATTCTTCTGCAACACGGGTTAAGTAAATATATAGGACGGCCTAACGATTCAAATTTCCCGCCCACCAGCCCCAGAACAAAAACCAACATTCTTTAAGAAACTTATTTAATACAATTTTTTAAGTGCCTAAGTCAATCACCCTCACAAGGAGACCTCACTTACCGTGTGGCCATTTTCTAGGTTCTGTTAACGTCCCACAGCAATGCCTCGGTGACGTGCATGGCGACGTCGCTCGCGGCGCAGCGTTCCTGTGTATCGTGCATTGAAGGCTACTGACATCGATTTGAGTGGACAGTTCAATAAGCAACAACTAATTGGAGGTCCTAATGTGTTTCGAGGACTCCGCTTGAGCTTCACATGTGATGTATAAGCTCTGTTTGGAGGTAGTACATGGTTGACAATAGCTGTAGTGTGGGGTAATCATTGTGATTATGGTGGCCTTGAAGCATTTCCAGATGCTAACATTTTGGCTTGGAAAACATGGAGTATAGCTGAGACAACAGGACTCTTAGCTAAAGTTCCATATGGTACACTTCTTCCATCTATGCCATTTGTTTTGAGTACTAGAATAAAGAAGAAGTTAAATGCAGACGAGTATCTGTTTATATGGGCCAAAGTGGGGAATGGAAATTCTAAAATAAAGATTAATGGTGACTGTATGTTATATTACTGACAATTAAGTTTGCTTTTGATAGGTTGTCAATTGTACTTCTATCAATATTGATTGCTAAATTTTCGATTGTAACTTTTTTAATAATCAGGTAATCAACATACTTATGAAAACTGGTACAGTTACCACACGCAGGAGAATCTAATCCACAGTCTATTTTGTCACTGAAAAGTTTTCTCCTTATTTTTGTTGTTGTTGGCCGCTTCTCCAGCTCAGTGATAAAGAGTGTGGTGTCACCGCCAGACACCACACTTGCTAGGTGGTAGCTTTAAATCGGCCGCGGTCCATTAGTACATGTCGGACCCGCGTGTCGCCACTGTCAGTAATTGCAGACCGAGCGCCACCACACGGCAGGTCTAGAGAGACGTACTAGCACTCGCCCCAGTTGTGCGACGACTTTGCTAGCGACTACACTGACGAAGCCTTTCTCTCATTTGCCGAGAGATAGTTAGAATAGCCTTCAGCTAAGTCCATGGCTACGACCTAGCAAGGCGCCATTAACCATTTCTAGAGAGAGTCTCACTTGTATCATCAAGAATGCTGTATACAAATGATGGATTAAAGTTAAGTATTCCAGCAGCTACGTACTTTTCTTTATAGCATTCATTACGTATCCTGTTTCAGACTTAACGCAAGAGGGCGTGAGTTGACGCATGCCCTTTCGGCTTCCTCGCCTTGTGTAGGCTGTCTTGTCTAGACACAACAAAGAGAATGCAGAAAAATATAACAGAGGGGTGGTACATTTCTCGTCGTTTAGAAGAAACCAAAAATACACTCGAATGTCTGGCTAACATAACTTACATAGGTAACATTTCTCAAAAAATAGCAAAATTACTTAGGTAACAAAGTGAAAGTAGCGTTCTCAACAGAAAACAAACTCCAACAGTAACTAAAGCATAACTTCAACATCTACGTCTACATTTCCACCTACATGGATACTCTACAAATAACATTTAAGTGCCTGGCATAGGGTTCTTCAAACCACCTTCACAATTCACTATCATTCCAATCTCATAAAGTGCATGGAATGAATGAAGACCTATATCTCTCTGAAAGAGTTCTAATTTCCCTTATTTTATCGGGGTGACCGTTCCTCCTGAATCGTCCCCTTAGAAAAATTAATGAATAACTGTGCTGATAAACCTCTTACATTATTTGATTTTCAAACAGCTGAGCAAAACTGAACGTACTCAAACATTCACTAAAGTGACACACAATATTTTTAGGGCAACGCAATCTGCCTTTCAGTAATCCCTACAAAAGAATTGCCCTGACTAACAATAACCTATACCTTTCATGAATTCTTACCTCACAAAAAACTTCGTTACTCGAACTACTGCAATACAGTGAGCGCCAATACTGCCAGCTAAATAAAAGATTCTAACTACCCACAGGCATAGTTAGCAAATGAAAGATTTTGATAGAGAACAAACAATGCATTTACCTTAATAGTGTTCAAAAGTCTTTATATATATATATATATAAGTTAATGGCATCCAATCTTACAAATTTAATGTCTCTGTCCAGATCATCCACTCTCAAAACTCCGCCATCTCACTCCCCATATCCACCACTGCTGGTGGCTCACCTCCAACTGCGCAACACTATGCGCTGTTAACAGCCAACTGCCCAACTCTACAATAACGATTATTACAACAATTCCACCCAGCCACAGACTGCACACAGCACAGCCAGTGATTTTCATATAGAGCGCTACGTGGCGTTACCAATATAAAAACCTAAACAGCCTACTTACATAGCCCCCATGATCCCCACAAAAAATTTTACAAATTCTTTTGGGCAGTGGCCAAAACAGATTTGAAAAAATGTTTCATAATTACAATAACAAAGATATCAAATTCACACAATGATTGATACAATGTTGGTCAAAAGCTGAAATTTTCTCACAGTCCATAAAGACAGTCCTGATCATTCATCACAGTAAAATTGAAATTTTACACACAAATTTTCAGCAGTAAAAGAAAATGCACACAGAAGTAGCGGATTTCCATGCAGTCTTGAAGAAGTAGTGTTGTCCTTCCAACAAAGACAGTGCTGTCTCTTGTCATGCAGACAGGTAATGGGCCACAACACAGTAAACCCACAGCAGAGTCAGTCGAAGTTCAAGAATATTGGTAGGTAGGTCATCACAGAGTAGACCCACTGTAGTCCTGGCAGAGATTACGGTATTGGTGGGCCCCCAGAGGTGCAGACCCACTGCATTCCTTGTAGAGACAGCCAGCAGCCATCTGTTGAGGCTGTGCAGGTGCGCAATCACCATTGAAGAGTCTTGTGGACAATATAGCAAGTCCATGAACCACCACTTGTGCACTCACAAAAAAATTTTTTTGATACTTCCTTAGAACCAGCAATGCTGTTAACCAGTCCCTTGCTGAACTATTAACACACGTGCAAATGCTAATACTCCCCCTTTTTTTCTCGCAAATTCTGCGTGTACTATGGCCAACAGTAATGTGTGCAGTGAAATGAATGCTTACAAGTTACTTAATTTGATGAATTGGTGTCAATTACAATTTTAAAACATGAGAATACAATGACAAAGGTACAAAATACATCATTAAAGAACATTACAATACAGATAACATTTGTAGTAATAGGGGCTTTACAAACGAATAGAAATAGACATATACATCAGTGTTACAGGTATTATGACATAAGTCAACACATATAAGGTCTGAATAACTTTTGAAACATCAACTTCACATGTGAGCATTAAAACAAAACAGAATAAATAATGTCTAAACATCTTTTCAAAGTAAATAACATATTATAAATGCAAATTTTGTTTGAGGATAACAGTATTCCTCATCATAGTGAATGTAGCTGAGTATTAGCAAAATTCTACAACATAAGTCTTATCAGATAAACACATAAAGACAGGAAGAACACAAATACACAAGGTACACAGACACATAGTGGAATAACACAAAGGACATGTCAGGGTTTGTTTTCAGTGTGACATTTGGTACTGCAGTCCAACACAAAACTTCATTTCATAGATGTTTCCTCTAATTTCACCTTTTTTTAATACCTTGTCAATGCATTTCTTCTGATTCCTCACAACTCACTCTCTTATATAGTCTACCCCCTCTTAAGCTAACTTAAATCTCCTGAGCTCAGATGCTAAACTATGGGACGAGGCAATGCAGCAGCATAAAACAATTAACACAAACAGCAATGACAAAAAATGCAAATTGGCAAAGCAAGCAGCAATATATCTAAATTAGCAACGCAAGTGCAACATTAAAACTAATATGTGCCAATGCGCAGCAACAAGAAAAATAGATCAGTAGTAAAACTGGCATAACAGAGTAATACAAAGTGACATTCAGTAGCACATACCTGGCAAACAGCAGCAGCAAATGCAATAACTTATACCTAAATATGACATAGCTCAAGCAGACAAAATAGTACACTAAAGACAACAATGCAGATAAGGGAAACGTCTATTCACATCCTAGTGTCTATGTCATTAAAGTGGTGCACCACAACAAGAAATTCTGCCAAAAAAATTACCAAGTAGTTGAAAAGAAAATTATGTATGCAGTTACTCTTATTAATCCCTTCTTATTGTTCTTTCCTTTCCAAGTGCTCCTTTTTCGAAGAATGTGGATCATAAAATTATTATTTAATAGATCTGTTGACAGAAAGTGTTCACATTAGCAAATGCATTTAATTTTATTTTATAAAACTAATGATGCAACACGGCTGGAAAACAGATATCAAATGAAATAAGCAACTATGTAAAGCAAACCATAAAAACATTATTCAATAGTCATTTCATAAATCAGTAGAAATTCTCTCAACTCTCGCAGAAAGGCACTTGTCATTATCAGGTGTGCAGATGTAAGAATATTTCCCATCAGTTCATAAGCATTTCAGTAAGTAGCACAAAGTACGATATGTTTCCAAGTAATGAGCGTGTCGTAATTGAGATGCTTTCTACAAAGGAATGTGTTTTTTTCTCCACCTAATAGCATTGTCTCCAGGAAGGTGACACAGCTGGGCCCCCACGATGCATTACGTGAAGGTCACTTAACTTTCTTACCGAAATACTTACGACAGCAGTGACAGTCTCATATAAAAATTTCACAGGTCGAGAATTTGCGTTACAGATGTGTAGAAAAAAAATCCTATAAATATAACAGTGTCCAAAAAATTTTCCCGGCATTGTGATACATTCACGCAATATACACACATTTCATAACTCTTAAAGAACGATTCTTGGTTTCCAACATTGTTTTTCACAAATCTGAGTATCTAACCACTACTCATTATTCCTTACTTTATTACACACATACATATTCGTCGACACTTCGTCAATATTTCACCATAATAAATACGCAGCATAATCAAATTGCTCATATAACATCAGCTTATTGATCATAGACATACCTCGACAGCATAATACACATCGCCGTAGTAATAATAACAACATAACACCTCAGTCAAATCTCAAAAACGTCGTAGCTTTCTGCAATAATTTCAAAACCTAAAAAAAATTCTTTCCTCATTTCAGTAGTGTCATCTAACTCAAACATACTTTAAAAATCATGATCCCATACCAAATAAATCATTCAAAGTTCTCATAGAATCACAATGCTTCCGAAAAATATATGAACAGTTCACAAAATACATACAAAATACAAGAAAGCCTTGCAATTCAAAAATCTTTCAAAATAAATGTTTCAAGTACAAAGTTAATCACTCAAATACGTGTACTGTAGCGCTAAACTGTGCGTGATGTTGTAAGATAATCTTTGTCATTACTGAAGGGTAAAATCAAGCACAGTGTCGTAATTATCGTCGTCCATAAGCAAAGTTCTGTAGAAGTCAATGTACTTACCTCGTAATAAACAAAAGTGAAATGCTATGCGTATAGATATTGTAGTTATTACATACAGTTCCATGATCAAGAAAGTACCATACTGTAATGTATTGTTGTGCTACGAAAAAGGCTGTCTCATTGCACCTATACCACAAAAGTTACTACTAAAACATGTTTTCCTTTCGAGAATAATACAGAAAAATTGTTTAGATATAAAACAGATACACCGCAAAAGCAATAATTTAAATTGTGTCACTCATTAGTAGCGTCGTGATATAATCGTGTAGCTGTCAAATAAACTAACCACTGTGTCATCTGGTATCTCTCAGAAATTATTTTAAATATTTTCAACTAAATCAAAATGTTGCATTACAATGTCATTAGCAATACCAGTATATGTTCTAAGTATGTGAGCCTTGTAGTCATTGCCACTAACAAGCAAGAATGTACACACACCATAACAGTGTGTCGTCTGTTCACTATAGCAATGAATTCGTAAATAATAAGTTGCCCAGGTTCTTGACTGGATAGTTAACTATAAAACATTGTTGCGTGTTAACAGTTTCTCAGTGTGACAAATTGTACCAGTAGCATGAAGTGAAAAATTTAATGGCTCAGACTAAGTTAAAAAGCAGATTATCTTTCAATAAATGGTTTTACATGTGAAATGTGGTGCAAGACTTTACTCTTCATACTATGCAGAGCTCCAGCTTCAACGGAATTATCATGTGGTATATGGTACATCGGTAAAGAATGCTCAAATTTTTCTCAAGGTTAGTGTCTATGTTATTTTTCTCTGAGCCAGCCGGCGCACGTGGCTGCCTGCGGTGCGAGTCATTGTCAGCTATCTCTTTGTTGGCGTGCGTCGTTATTGGGATTAGGGAGACCTAACTTCTACAAATTCACCTTGCCGAGAGGGCCCAGCCCTGTTTGAATCCCACCAGTTCTGATGATATTCAGGTCTGTCGATATGATTATATCGTCTGTCGTCATGTCGGTAGTTCTTGTAGTTTCTTTCTTGTCGGTTAAGTGGTGGAGAATTTCTCCCTGAATTATCACTGCACTGTGGACCGTTGCGTCTGAAGTTATTCTGTCTCCCGTGATAATAATAGTTTTGGTTGCCATATTGTCTGTTTCTGTGATTGTCTCTGTTATATTCATTACTACATAAATTCACTCTTTCTCTGTAACTATTACTCTGCCAGTGGTTGTCATATGGGTGGTGTCTGTATTGTTCACGATTTTCGTTGTAAGAATAGCCTTGTCGTGTCCAGTTATTATTTCTTTCATCACAGAATTGTGACGGATGTGACCTGTAATTGTTGTGTTCCTCTTTTTGCGTCCCGCGATTGTCAGTGTCAATTTCCAATTCTTGTAAGAGTCCCTCAAACGCTTCAATGTCGTCTTTGCAACGTCCTGCCAAAATAATATGTCGTAAATGTTCAGGCAATTTGATTAAGCAAATGCGGATGAGTTCTGAGGGGCTGTATGGGTTTCACAGGTACTGATTCTTGTGCAATATGTCTTCAAAATATTTCACAAGACTGGAAAATTCAGATTGTTCAAACTTTTTCATCATTATGATGCTATGTTTTACTTGGCCTTGTGTAGTTTGAGACCAATATGCTGAGAGGAAGGCATGATAAAATTCTGCTTCACTGTGACAATCGTGAATGACCGATCATGTTCTTACAGCTGGTTCATTCTCTAAATAGCCACACATAAAGTCTAATCTGTGCTCTAATGACCAGTTGGGAGGAAAACAATGAGAGAATTGATGAAGCCGCACATGTGGATGAATGTCGTTGCCGGAATTCTTAAATGTTTTGAATTTACGTGTAGTAATAAACAGCTTATTGTCAAAATCATCATGTCGGCGAGTCGCATGTCGGTCATTGTTACGTCGTTTCAGCGGTTCCATCTCAAAATTCGGTGTACCTTGCCAATTTCTTTCATAATTTCCGAAGTGCCCTGTGTTATTATTTTGTGGCTGTTCCGTATTTCTATGTCGCTCTTCCCGTATTGGAGCGCGAGTGTCCTCTGAATATGTAATTGTTGTATTACCTGTGCTAACTGATCTTGTACTTCCCGGATTTTTCTTTTGTGTTGAATATTAATTTGATTCTGATTTTGTTTGGATTTCCTAATTTGTTCGTACACTTCTGCGTCATTAAAGACTACCGGTCTTGTGTCATTCAGATTATCATCTACCTTCATAGATAAATTATTTAGCTGATCCTAAAGTTCGACTACTTTCTCTGATAATGAACTAATTTCCTCCATGTGTCTTTCTGAACCAATTTTCAGAGTATCTACTGTGTCCTTTATGTTTTCCTGAGTTTTTGCAAGTAGCGTAACCGAATCGGTATATGCAACTGAGTCAATTTTAGCTTGCAGGGTCTCATGATTTTGATTAACAACAGTCTGCAGTTCTTTTATGGCTGCTTCGTGATTCTGCAATGCATTTTCATGCCGCGAAAAAATAGGTTGAAAATGCTCACAAATTTGTGTTTTTACGTCATTACAGGCTTTTTCACAATTCGATTCGATGTTATGTAATTCAGTAATTAAATCTTCACGTGTTTGTTCAAGCGTGGTGTCTAACTTTCGAAGATTTTGTTCCATTGTGTCTAACTTTTGAAGCTTTTGCTGAGTTTGTCTCTGATTTTGTTCCATTGTGTCTAACTTTTGAAACTTTTGCTGCGTTTGTCTCTGATTTTGTTCCATTGTGTCTAACGTTTGAAGATTTTGTCCCATTAGTTGTATTAATTGTAATAACAATCCACTGGTGTCTGAAACATGTTCCTCAGTGCTTTTCGGCAGTGCATTTGCACCGGCAGCATTAACATTCTGGCAAGCAGAAAATGTGTTTCGACTTATTTGAGAAAACGCTGAGGACCCAAAACCTGAATGTACTGTATTTGCGAGATTGTGTCCTGTCATTTCGGATTCCTGCGGCGAGCTGTTGCCGACCGATCGATCGATAATGCTTCCCTGTTCACTAATTGTTTCACTGTCTACACCATTATTTGCAGCCCGCTCCATTTCCCTATGCACAATTACCAAATTACTACTTTGAACATTAGTTAATTCATTACACGGTGGCGCTAACGCACTGCTTTCGTCTCCACTGTCATTTCTCAGTTTACTTTGGAGCTAGTATATTTCACACGAAAACACGGAAAAGCACAATTGGAAGAGCAAAATAAGAAAACACATTAACACAGCATTGAAAATAATATCTCGTTAATTGCAAGCGCAGCTGCGAAATACTTGGTGCAAATCTACATGCATGCCACAACTGTTTTACTGTACAACAATGAAAAACTACAACTACAAAGGAAATTCTCTCTGTGATTACGCACTAGCAATAAACAATAGCTACACTAATTACACAAACGACAAGAAAAGGTCAGAAGATTCCAGTGAGGTATCCTCGGCTAAGGGTTGACATACGAAATGTCCCATTAGAAAAATTAGTGAATTACTGTGCTGATAAACCTCTTACATTATTTGATTTTCAAACAGCTGAGCAGAACTGAACGTACTCAGACATTCACTAAAGTGACACACAATATTTTTAGCCCAACGCAATCTGACCTTCAGTAATCCCTACAAAAGAATGGCCCTGACTAACAAGAACCTATACCTTTCATGAATTCTTACCTCACAAGAATCTTCGTTACTCGAACTACTGCAATACAGCGAGCGCCAATACTGCCAGCTAAATAAAATATTCTAACTACTGAAAGCACTAACTACCGATAGGCATAGTTAGCAAATGAAAGATTTTGATAGAGAACAAACAATATATATATATATATATATATATATATATATTGCTGCTGGCGGCTCACCTCGAATTGCGCAACGCTACGCGCTGTTAACAACCAACTGCCCAACACTACAATAGCGAATATTACAACAATGCCATCCAGCCACAGACTGCACACAGCACAGCCAGTGATTTTCATACAGAGCGCTACGTGGCGTTACCAATTTAAAAACCTAAATAGCCTACTTACACTCCCTATGTAGGTCGGTGTCAACAGAATATTTCCGCATTCGGAGGAGAAAGCTGGTGTTTGATATTTCGTGAGAATATTCCGTCGCAACAAAAGGCGCCTTTGTTTTAATGACGTCCAGCCCAAATCCTGTATCATTGCTGTGTTACTCTCTGCCATATTTCGCGATAATACAAAAGGTGCTGCCTTTCTTTGAACTTTTTCGATGTACTCCATCCGTTCTATATGGTAAGGATCCCACGCTGTGCAGCAGTATTCTAAATGAGGACGGACAAGCGTAATGTAGGCAGTCTCCTTGGTAGGTCTGTTACATTTTCTAAGTGTCCGGGCAATAAAACTCAGTCTTTTGTTAGCCTTCCCCACAACATTTTCAATGGGTTCCTTCCAATTTAAGTTGTTCGTAATTGCAATATTAATTTGAGGAAGATATTTCTGAGGATGTACGTCTGGAGTACAGCACTGTATGGTACTGAAACATGGACTGTGGGAAAACTGGAACAGAAGACAATCGAAGCATTTGAGACGTGGTGCTATAGACGAATGTTGAAAATTAGGTGGACTGATAAGGTATGGAATGAGGAGGTTCTACGCAGAATCGGAGAGGAAAGGAATATGTGGAAAACACTGATAAGGAGAAGGGACAGGATGATAGAACATCTGCTAAGACATGAGGGAATGACTTCCATGGTACTAGAGGGAGCTGTAGAGGGCAAAAACTGTAGAGGACGACAGAGATTGGAATACGTCAAGCAAATAATTGAGGACGTAGGTTGCAAGTGATACTCTGAGATGAAGAGGTTAGCACAGGAAAGGAATTTGTGGCGGGCCGCATCAAACCAGTCAGTAGACTGATGATCAAAAAAAAAAATTGCAATATTTAGGTATTTAGTTGAATTTACGGATTTAGATTAGACTGATTTATCGTGTAACTGAAGTTTAACGAGTTCCTTTAGCAATCATGTGGATGACGTGGCACTTTTCATTATTTAGGGTCAACTGCTACTTCTCGCACCATTCAGATATCTTTTCCAAACCGTTTTGCAGTTTGTTTTGATCTTCTGGTGACTTTTTTAGTCGATAAACGACGGCGTCATCTGCAAACAACCGAAGACAGCTGCTCATATTGTCTCCCAATCGTTTATATAGATAAGGAAAAGCAAAGGGGCTGTAACACTAACTTGAGGAACGCCAGAAATCACTTCTATTTTACTCGATGACTTTCCGTCAATTACTACGAACTGTGACCTCCCTGGCAGGGAATCACGAATCCAGTCACATAACTGAAACGATATTCCATAAGCACGCAATTTCACTACGAGCCGCTTGTGTGGTACCGTGTCAAAAGCCTTCCGGAAATCCAGAAATACGGAATCGATCTGGAATCCCTTGTCAATAGGACTCAGCACCTCATGCAAAGAAAGAGCTAGTTGTGTTTCACGAGATCGATGTTTTCTAAACCCATGTTGACTGTGTGTCAATAGACCGTTTTCTTCGAGGTAATTCATAATGTTCGAACACAATATAAGTTCCAAAATTCTGCTGCATATCGACGTTAACGATATGGGCCTGTAATTTAGTGGATTACTCCTACTTCCTTTCTTGAGTATTGGCGTGACCTGTGCAACTTTCCAGTCTTTGGGTACGGATCATTCATCGAGCGAACGGTAGTATATGATCGTTAAGTATGGAGCTAATACATCAGCATACTCCGAAAGGAACCTAATTGGTATACAATCGGGGCCAGAAGACTTGCTTTTATTAAGTGATTCAAATTGCTTCACTACTCTGAGGATATTTACTTCTACGTTACTCACGTTGTCAGCCGCTCTTGATTCGAAATCAGGAATATTTACTTCGTCTTCTTTTGTGAAGGCATTCCCGAAGGCTGTGTTTAGTAAATCTGCTTTGGTAGCACTGTTTTCGAAAGTATCTCCATTGCTGTCGAGCACACAAGGCATTGATTGCTTCTTGCCGATAACATACTTCACATACGATCAGAATTTCTTGGGATTTTCTGCCAGGTTTCGAGACAAAGTTTCGTTGTAGAAACTGTTATAAGCAACTCGAGGTCCGCGCTAAATTTCCAGCTTCTGTAAAAGATCGCCAATCTTGAGGATTTTGCATCTGTTTAAATTTGGTATGTTTGTTACGTTGTTTCTGCAACAATATTCTAACCCGTTTTGTGTACCAAGGAGGATCAGCTCCATCGTTTGTTAATTTATTTGGTATAAGTCTCTTAATTGCTGCCGATTCTATTTCTTTGAACTGAAGCCTAATCTGGTCTCCACTTACACTATTAATTGAGAAGGAGTGGAGATTTTCTCTTAACAAGGCGTCAAGTGGATTTGTATCTGCTTTTTTGAATGGGTATATTTTTCGCTTGTTTTTCGAGGATTTGGGGATTACAATATTCTATCTCGCTACGATAACCCTGTTTTCGCTAGTCCAAGATTCGGTTTTGATGCTCGTTATTAACCTATGATTATTTGTTGCTAAGAGGTCAAGTGTGCTTTCACAACCTTTTACTATGAATGTGGCCTCATGAACTAACTGCTCGAAATCATTTTCAGAGAATGCGTTTAGCACAATTTCGCATGATACTTTATGGGTACCTCCAGAACTGAACATCTATTTTCGCCAACATATAGAGGGTAAATTAAAGTCAACACGAACTGTTATCGTATGAGTCGTGTACATGTTTGAAATCGAACTCAAGTTTTCTTTGAACCTTTCAGCAACTGTATCATCTGAATTGGGAGGTCGGTAAAATGATCCAATTATTATTTTATTCCGGTGGCCAACAATGACCTCTGTCCATACTAACAGAAAGTATCTACTTCAATTTCGCG
The DNA here is from genome assembly GCF_023864275.1 of Schistocerca cancellata. Lineage (NCBI taxonomy): Eukaryota > Metazoa > Arthropoda > Insecta > Orthoptera > Acrididae > Schistocerca > Schistocerca cancellata. The sequence goes on along the minus strand of NC_064631.1, from coordinate 79,683,829 downwards.
ACAAGTTAAACTACTTCTGACAGCAACAAACGCGGCACCGCCAACCGTGTTTAGCCTATCGTTTCGGAATACCGTTAGGTTCTTCGCAAAAATTTCGGTTGAGCTTATCTCCAGCTTTTGCGAGCTTTCAGTGCCTATAACGATTTGGGCATCAGTGCTTCCTATTAGCGCTTGGAGCTCTGATACTTTCCCAACAAAGCTACGACGATTTACGACTGTTATACCAATGGTTCCTGCATCTACGTCCTTCCTGTGCCCAGAATGCACCTTTTGTGACTGAAGCCCTTCTTGTGTTTTCCCGAGACCCTCTAATTTAAAAAACCGCCCCGTCGACGCCACAGAGCCCCTGCTACCCGTGTAGCCGCCACTTGCGTATAGTGGACACGTGACCTATTCAGCGGAACCCGAAACCCAACCACCCTACTCCCCTTTGGCGCAAGTCGAGGAATCTGCAGCCTACACGGTCGTAGAACCATCTGAGCCTCTTATTCAGACCCTCCACTCGGCTGTGTACCAGAGGTCCCCAATCAGTCCTGTCGACTATGTTGCAAATGGTCAGCTCTGCTTTCATCTTGCAAGCAAGACTGGAAGCCCTTACCATTTCCTTTAGCCGCTCGAAACCAGAGAGAATCTCATCTGATCCAAAGTACACACATCATTGGTACCGACCTGAGCAACCACGTGCAGTTGGGTGCACCCTGCACTCTTCGTGGCATCCGGGAGGACCCTTTCCACGTCTGGAATGACTCCACCCAGTATGCACACAGAGTGCACATTGGTTTTCTTAACTTCTTGTTAGCCAAGTCCCTAAGATGCCCCGTAACGCGCCTAACGTTGGAGCTCCCAACTACCAATACTCCTACCCCCTGTGATTGTCCAGATCTCGCAGGCTGAGTGGTTTCCTCTGAAAAGGGACAGATGACAGCATCTGGCTCAGCGACAGTGTCAACCAGAGACAGCACCTGGAACCTGTTTGTCAGACAAACTGGGGAGGCCTTACGTGCGGCCACCTGGTAAGCATTTGGCCGCCTGCTTCGCCCTAGGGCGACCTCCCACTCAAACTCCCACTCAACCACAGGTGAGGGATCAGCCTCAGTGCGAGCAGTATCTGGGTTGACCACCGGTGAGGACCAGTTGAAGGACTCGGATGTGCTGGACGTCCGTTGGATCCCTATTGCCGGCCCACAACAGCGGTGCCCAACCACTGCAGCCTCAAGCTGTATAACTGAAGCCATCACAGCCTGAAGCTGAGAGCAAAGTGTCACCAACTCAGCTCGCATCTGCACACAACAATCGCAGTCCCTGTCCGTACTAAAGACTGTGGAAAACTAAACTATGCAGATAAACGGACTATCGGCATGTACTGCACAACTCTACTGTAGAATCTGACGAAAACTCAGGAAATGTCTCTAATAATACGCAGATATTCAAAAACCTAACTACTGAATCACTCTTGTGAAACTAAATAATTCGCACCTGATTAGAAACTTATAATACGTCACAAAATCGGTTTACTTTCAGGCGCAAACGGAAACTCGAGAACTGTGGCTATCAGATATTATATTTACACGCAGAAACTCAAGAAACTAAACTAGTAAAGCACACAGATAATATAATAAAATTCGCTTCTGGTTAGGAACTTGTAAATGTCACAACAGCCGGTACTTCCCTGTTGCTGCGCCTGTCTCTGTCAGCTACTACTGTCTTAATCAATAAAAAAATAGATAAATTCTCAGATTCAGGAGTATACAAAATAACATGTAGACCTTGCTCATGCTACTATATAGGACAAACTGTCAGTAATTTTCAAACTTAATACTCTGGAAACAGCAGCTATTATATACGTAACCAGTTTACAAAATCAGCAATAGATACGCACATAAAAGACGCTTGACACCCATTCGAAAACACTGAAGAAAAACTTAAGACACTCCAGCACTTCGACAAGTCTCATAGAATGGATTTAATGGAGGGGTTCGAAATTTTTGTAGACCATAAAAACTTAGGATAAAAAAATTCTCATTGACGAAATAGACAGTAAATGAGTTAATTTCTTCAAATGTTTCTCCTGTGTATAATAACCAAACAATTTTCGTAAACATGCTCATTTCCTCATCATTAAAAAAAAGTTTTAAGCAATAATTTAGTAGTCAGTAGTGGTAAAAATATAGTTTATAATTGGCAAACTATATAAATACATAACCCATCCAGAAACACTGTAACAACTAAGTCTCTGTACAATCTCATAAATCACAGTGTTTCAATGCCTTTGTAACATGTAATCACGGTATAAGTGATGATTTGTGTATATATGACACACTGCATAATGAAAGAGACAAACATAAACACAATTTCTAACATTAGTATTTAAAAACACTCATTTTATCCGATTTTCTGATTGTAGTCTAACTGCAATAAGATGCAAGAGAGGCAGAAAATCATACAGGCAAGCATCACCAAACATATTCATGTGAATGAATGCAGAGATGCACTTGAAAATGAGAATAAATTCACGAAATTTGTTGTGCTAAGCATCAAAACTGGTGCATTTTTCGTTATCTAAATCATGAATGACACAGTTGCAGACTTTGCTGAAACATTTAATATACTGGAAGAGTACTTCTGTAGTTTTCTAATTAAATATGAATTAAACCATTTGCACATTTTCCCAGTCATACCACAATGCTTAAGCTTATCTAGAAGAATTTAATTATTTATACAATCAAAAGCCTTTGAGAGATCACAGAAAATCCCACTTTGTGATGTTTGGTTATTTAGAGCATTTTTTGATCAGTGAAAGCATATTTATCATTTTCAGTCGAAAAGTCTTCTGAAAACCAAACTGGCATTTTGTTAGTACTTTATTTTTGCAAATATGTGAAGTTACTCTTGGATACATTACATTTTCATGAATTTTGGAGAAAGCTGTCAGAAGTGAGATTGGACAGTAGTTGTTGGCATCAGACCTATCATCCTTTTATGTGATGTTTTTACACCACCATATTTCAGTGTAACAGGAAAAATGCCCTATTTCAGTGCACTATTATGCATGTGGCTGAGAATCGTAGTTATATGTTGTGAACAAGGTTTTAGTATTTTCCTGGAGATGCCATTATTGCAATGTGACCTTTTATTTTTGAGAGAGTTTTTTATTTTCATAACATCAGAAGCTGTGGGTAGAATTTCAGTTTTATCGAACTGCATAGGTATAACCTCTACCTTATATAACTTTGCCTTTTATTATGAACATCTAGGTCCTATCTTCTCCAGAATATTTAAAAAATGCTTATTAAATATTTTCGACCTCTGACGTTTGTTAATAATGTTTTAATTTAGTCTGGTGGTAATACAGTATTCCTTTAGTCCTGGCTGTCCTGTTTCTGTTTCAACAATATTTCAAATTGTTTTACTTTTGTTACCAGACTTGCTAATCTCAGACGTAAGACAGATAATTCTGGACTTTTTAATAACTTTCCTTAATATAGTACAGTCATTTATATAATATTTTACTGATTATGGCTCATTACCCTTTCTTGCTTTTAGATCAATTTCGATTTTCTACTTACAAGAAATTTTTGTCCCTTTGGCAAGCCATGGTTTTTAGGTGGTTTCTCACAATTATATATCATGAAATAAGTTATATTTTAAATAAACATCAGTTTCTCTGCGCATCTCATCCTAGTCTAACTGCTGCAAGCTTACGAGACTAATACTCCAGTGTCTGCCGTCTGTGTCAGAGCTGCCAACCTGTGATTATCATCAACGGCTTGATAGCAGTATTGTTTTAGTAAATATAGCTTTACGAGTAATATGTAAGAAGACTGAGGAGGAGGGAGACGCTCTTGTATATTTCATGGATGCAGAATCTGTGCTTAAGGAAAAAAGAACTGTAGATGCTGTTCAAGATATTGAAGATAAGGTCACTTACTAGACGTACTGGTCACATTCTCATAAAATAGAACTGTTTGAAGTCTTAAAAATGTACTTTGATATTGGAAACAATATCAAAGTACACCTGAGTTAATGAAAGGGATCAAATGCAAAACTAATGTGAAATAACATTGGAAATAACACCACATTTTAGGGTGGCTACTACTGAGCAAGAGATTAAGAGAATGATACATAATGGTACGATAGAAAGATCTGACAGTGGGTTCTGCAACCATGTAGCTGCAGTTACGAAGACAGAACGGTTAGATTCGCTCTTGATGCTCATGCAATTAACCAAGTGATCTTACCACAACAGAATCAGTAAGAAAGTGACTAGGAATTTATGAAAAAGTTCAATGCCACAAAATATTAGAGTAGCTTGGATCTTAACGGCAGATGTTGGCAGCTGTGTATCCCACAGTACTTCTCACCATTTAACTTCTCTTATTCTACGGAATTTGAATGTGTAATGTGGATGATTCGGAATGGCCCTGCATGGTAGTGGTAGAAACTTGTAACCTGATCCTTTTGTGTGTGAAAGGATGAGGGCATAATATCCAGTTCCTTAAATGCCATGGTTAACCAGACTAGACGACCACCAACCGACTCTCGCGCAAGCGTCATCGCCAGTGTCTATGCTTGCATCAGTTGTAAGGCCGTTTCTTGTCTTCCATCTTGCGCCATTTTTCGAAACTAAGGAAACCTTATCAATTACTCAAACATGTTCTCCCGTTCCATACCAAATAATAACGTACGAGGAAGTCATCCAATTCTTTCATGAGAAATGCTATACAATGCTCTAGATCATAATTCTCGATATCTCAATACTGTAATCATCCAGTTTTACGTGTCTTCTGAGAGAAAATTCTAAAAGGCTTTCAAAACTCTCTCATAATTTTCTGCGGTGGATCTGAAGCTGGCCGAGTATTAGGCATATGAGTATGACTAATATCTGGTCTTCAAGATTACAATTCCAGACCTTTTATCGAAATTGCGGACCATAACCATACAAAATTACCTTTTTAAGTACCATGCTAATGAAGTAGTTGTCCTTGAATTTCTTTGTGATTTCGCTGCTACTGGCTGTAACTCAAAAGAAAAAGACAGACATAATGTGAAACGAAGTTAAACTCAAAGACATTTATCTGAGAAAAGTTTCCTTCGAGCTCCAAAGAGATCCAAAAGGTCCACAGCTGATAATTTGTCACTATTTTATGGTGTATTGTGGTGCCAGTTTACTAAACCGTTGAGACTTTCGTGCATCGACATAAGACGCAATTCTGAAGAAGGGCTTTGACGCAGTGTGACAAGCCATCGAAAATTATGTGTTGGAGAATTTCATAAAGGGATTTTTTTTGCCAAAATGAGGCTGGCTAATATGGATGCATCTAATTAGGCAGTTAAGTCATTCCATGATTACATACAGTGACGGATTTACATATAGGCCCATTAGTCACGGGCCTAGGAGCGGCATCTTAGTGAGGCGGCATTTTTTGCTATATACTCATTTTAACCTGTCACATTTTAAAATAACTGCGCTTACAAGCGACAAAAATTTTTTAAATTGTTAAACTACTTGTTAGTTTAAATAAGGCTTAAGAACGAATTTCGACGATACAAGCATGGAAGCATACGTAGCTTGCGTAGTAACTGAATGGAAATTTAACGTTGGGTTTCTGTCTGGTATCATCTTCATGACTGTTCAAAATATTTTGAAGTAAGCTGTCAGGACGGCAATCTACAACACAATGTTTGAAACGTTATTATTCCAAGCATGTTGTCACCTTCTACTTATTCCTACCATATCTTCCCCGTGAAAATACCGCGACCCCTAACAAGCTGTGATAAACTAATCATCAGTTTTTTTAAATACTGTAACATGTGGGGGCCTCAGTATGTAAAACTTGACTCTAATTAAATTTCTTGTAGAAATTACGGGGGAATTTCAAGTAAACCCTCCATTACCTTAATTAATGTGAAAGCTCTGTGGTCGTCGGTATCTGAGCTTGGTTTAATGACACCCGTTTAACAAAAAATTTTGATACTGGGAGTGTTTCATATTTTTAAACACATGTTTATGCGAAAAGAACATAAGCATAATATCTAATAATGTGTGAAATACAATTATTTATTTACTTAGTTACTTTCTTTGGCGAAAAATGAAGGAGAAACCAACTTTCGTTTGTCTCATTTATTGTGCTGCAGCCTGCACGATATCAAAGTTCCCACTCTGTACAATCGCATAGTAGATGGCATGGCAAATATTATATTAAACTTCCTAACAAAGCTTTTTTGCTTCGAGGAACGGTTATTTTTACTTTATGTTGGAACAAAAGGTGCATTTGCGTGTAGACATAAGAGCAGTGTTCACACAAATGACAACACACCATATCAACTGGCAACAAGACTACTTAAATTCTGTAGTCTGTCTTCTCTGCCCACAGAAACCGCTAAAATATTATAAGAATAAGTTAGATAAAGGTTGGTCCAGCACACCTCACTGCAAGAAACTGTAAAAATTATTTGCTTTTTAAATTAGAAAGACAGTGTCAAGAATATTCAGAACATATTTGCGTCCCAGCTGAAATTCTGGCTTTGCGGGAAACAGAAGCACAAAAAGGGACTGTCCCGTTTTCTTTACGAAACGAAATCCAGCCGGCAGGTGTGCTTCTACTGTTCACTGACAATAGAGAAACAGGCGACAATGTAATTAAATTATTCTGCATTGTCGTTCTTTCACAGTACAGTCACGTCGATTAATCTGAGTCGGTCAGTTCATCGGTGCGTGTTTAAAGGAAAAATCTTTGCTGTCGTGTGCCGTGTGTAAAGTAAAAAGCTTTGTGCCAATGTGCGGTGTACTGTGACTGAAACTGGATACAGTCTTTCTTTCTTTCCTTTTACAAATTTTTGCTTTTGTTTTGACTTTCGGTTGACAATTTTGCACGTGCCTTAATATAAATAAGAGTGAAAAAAGAAAACGTGTAAAATTAAGTGGGGGAGAATTTCGGAAATTATCGGAAAAAAGGCGAGGACCAGAAGAACCGTTTGCCAGAGTAGATAAATTTTTAAAAAATGTTGCTGGTTCGACTTCGAGTTCAAGTAGTACGGATGATATTTCTGGCACTACAGCTGATGTAAAAGAAGTAAATACAGAAAACAAAAGATAAAAATGTAAAAAATTTACTTGTTCCTGATTTCGAGTTCCACGAAAAGCTAAGTGTCGACTCAGACATTACAAAAAGAAATAACCTCGTTAGTGATGATCCCGCAGAACGAATTCAAGAAGATCGATAGGAGATAAAACCAGATATTTGAAAAAAAAAGTGTTGTATTTTACTGTAAACTTTTAAATGGTGAATCAACTTTGCATGATTTTGTAATAACTCCTGTATCACCGGTGCTGGTTCTTGTGCACCATGTACATTTTTCGGAGGTAAGGCCGCGATTGCTACTAATGGTATTGCAGTTTGGAAAAATATTTCTATTATTTTAGCTCATCGTGAGAATTTATTTGAACACAAAAATTCTGAGTTATCGCTCTTGAAAAAAGTCACTTGGAACAATAGATAACCATTTCGAGTCATATGGTGAGAGAGAAAAAACATACTGGCGCAGTGTGTTGAAAAGGGTGTTTGCAGTAGTGAAGAAGCTAACAAGTAGTGGACGTCCCCAACGTGGACGCACTGAAAGATTCCGTTCATTACATAATGGTCAATTTATTATGTCTCTTGAACTTACAGCGGATTCTGATCCGCTTCTCACAGAGCATAATGCACGATATTTGAATCCAGGGCAGGAACATACAAGTTATCTTTCTTCAACAATCTGTGATAAAATAATAGAGCTTCTTTCTGAACGAATGAAAAGAATTATCGTAAGTTAAACAAAACAGGCCAAATATTTCTCTATAATAGTAGATTCTACTGTGGACATTTTACATATTGATCAATTATCTTTCATATTAAGATACGTGAAAGAGAATGTTGAACCTGTTGGACGTTTCCTTCTGTTTTTACCAAACCCGCGATACAAGTCCGAAAACTTAGCTGACACCACACTAAAAGTCCTATCTACAAATTCCACTGATATTACTGACTGTAGACGCCTGTTATATGACAACGCAAGCAATACGTCAGGAACCTATTCAGGTTTGCTGGCACGCATTAAAGAACGAACTCCGAAAGCGTATTACGTGCCTTGTGCGGCATATTCTTTGAGTTTAGTCGGCACTACTGCTGCAAGCTGTTGTCAGGAAGCATGTTCATTTTTCAATATAGTGAAAAACTTTTGATTTTTTTTCTCTGCTTCTACAGAGCGCTGGGATGAAGTTCTTTCTTTCATGAAACCAGGAAGCGAAATGGTGAAAAGTTTATCAAAAACACGACGGTCAGCAAGAGAGGATTCGTGTGTAAGTCTGTATGAAAACTGGGAGGGCTTTATCAATACCCTCACACATATTGCCAATAATAGGTTTGAAAAATTACTTGTGAGAAATGAGGCTTCAGCATTATTGAAGCAACTCAGCAGACTAGAAACAGTATTCATGATGACAGTTTGGAAGGACATATTCTACAGTTTTAATGGTGTAAATCTGAAATTGCAAAGTATAAATATTGATACTAAAATAGTGCTTGAATTATATGAATCACTTGTGTGATTTATTGCACCTGTTTGTGGAATATCCGACTATTACGAAAATAAATCAATGGATACAGTGACTGACATAGACTATGAAGGCACCCATAAAAGACCACGAAAACGCAAACTTCATGATGACGAAGAATCTGATTCTGAAGAAGTTTTTCTGACTGGAAGGGGAAAAATTTAGAGTAGTAACATTTCTCCCTGTACTCGATAACTTGTACGCCAAGTTAGTGAGGAGGAGGGAAAGCTATAGTACACTGTTGGATTCCTTCAGAGTTTTCAGTAACCTTAAGAACAGCCCACCTGACGATTTTTCTGAACGTGTAGCAAAACTTCAAGTGTCATATGATAGAGATTGAGAGCCTTCGTTTCCTAGTGGATGTGTACATTTCACGGAACTTCTGAAATCTTATGAGATTAGTGATATACCAGTCCGAATGAGTAAATTTTTACGAAAAGAGAGATTACAGGCCGTGTTTCCGAATGTTGGCATTGCTCTTAGAATATTTCTATGTATAGCACTTACAAATTGTTCAGCAGAACGCTAGTTTTCGGCTCTTAAATGGCTGAAATCGTACCTACGTTCTACGTTATCTGAGGAGAGATTGAACGCCTTGTCCATTCTTCACATCGAAGCCGACCTCCTAACTGATAACCGTCTGAACTGTGAAGATATAATCAAAGATTTCTTTGCCGTCGAAGCCAGACGCAAACGTTGCTGACTGGTGAGTTTGTTTATTTATTCATATCAGCTTTAAAAATTTAAAATTATAATGTGATTTTTATTATAGCTTAGAACACATTCATTGGATTTGCAAACTACGTATTACCTGTTTATTTTACAATGGCCGATGGCAGAACGCGGAACTAAACCTCTTTTACGTGCAGAGGTGACCTAAGGTCCCCGGCAATGCTAAACAATACCCGAATGACCCGGGCCGCTCTGCGCTGTACAGTCAAGTCATACTGATACTGTATTACATTATAACTGATGTGTATTCGTGGCGTCTGCTGAAATGTATAGTTGTCTCGAAAAAACACGTCATCGGAGAGTACGCTCAGATGAAAAAGTGTTAATATAGAACGTAGTTTAGTTCTGTCAGTAAATACGTAAAGGCTTTGCTAATACTGTTAGAAAGAGCTATGGCGAGGTCAAGAGCTGCAGTGCAAAACTATTCAGCCCTTACATGGATTAAAGGTATTGTGCACACTTACTATGCATCATGTAGCTACACAGTCCCTAATGCTTAAGACGTTAACTATTACATTATAAAACAAACCTGATATCTCCACACTAGTCTGTAGAATTTTGTAATAGCAAATCCAGTTCTGTGTTTGTTCATCTGTATTTAGTTATTAGTTCGTTCACCGAAATCTCTATTTCATTTTCATTTCTTACGCTTGCTTATAAATTCACGTATTAAAATAGCGAACTTATTTTTTATCTTCTACACATTCAAGTTATTAGATTGTAAAACGACAGTTTAATTTTAATTTTGAACGCATCTCAGTAAAAGTGTGTATTAATTTCTAATGTATGACACGTTCGCCTCAATTTTTAGATCGTAACACAACTTTTCCATTTTCATTTTCGACGGTTTCGTGTAAAATAACATATTGAAAGTGAATGAGTAACGAAAGTCCATTGTCTCCTACACGCTCTACTGAATTTTTAGGCCGTACAAGAAAGGTTATTTTCCTTGTGTTCGTTTCTGTTGTCTTTCTACAGTAGAATGTGTTAACACAATGCAGTTTTAAGTTTGTTTTATCCGCTGTCGTACACCAAGTACAGTTCAGGAATCATATTACATTTTGATTGAGCACACAGCTGATGCGTCCTTCAGAACAACGAATAGCAGGGCTCATAGCGCTCCCACTCAAAACGGCAATTACGAAGTGATCGGGTAACGGTTACTATTTAAAACGTACTTTTTTAAAGGGGGGCTTATAAGATGGTGTGCCTAGGGGCTAAAATTTTTAAATCCGCCACTGATTACATAGAGATTCAATACCTCTGTATTTAAATTTGTTCACTGATACAAAATGTTGGTATGGTTCTCGTAATATTTTCTAATATTTTCCGTCGTGTTCATCCAAGTATAAAGTGATGACCACTTTACTAATGCCATCTGTATCTCGATCCACTCAAGTATTACCAACGAACTTCGAATCGGCACCTCTTCCTCGACTTGTCTGCTAAAATGCATGATGTTTTCACAAAGTCCCGTGTTTCTATAGAACTGCTGTTAAATCGGTTTGTAACGATTAGAGTGGGATTAAGATTCCTTTATTCTAAATGTTGTGTATCTGAAAATCTAATTCTTGTATTGAAAGGACGTCGAATAAGTTGGTTGTGTATAGCTTTACATTTCAATAGAAATGATGAGGTTTGGCGCTCCGTTCTCTTTATGATATTCTGTCGAAGCAGGAGACACCGGAATTTTCCGAAACCCCATATACCTGCCAAGGCTTCGCGGTCTTTAACGCTGTATTTTCCTTCCTAACGGGAAAGGACTCTGATCACAAATTCAGTTATTGATGCTGTTCCTGGCACCAGTTGGTAGACTCATAGTCGCCAAGACAAAATTTGTGTCTTAAATATGAATGGTACAGTTACGATTGTTCTTTAATATCCTCGAATGCAGCTTGGTGTGTAGCTGATCAGGTCCATGTAGTGTTCGTCTTGACAAGATTCAACAATGTAGATAGGCTGTATACCTATAGAAATGACAGAATCACGACTGTCGTAGCAAGAAGCAAGTATCAAGAAAATGTTGAAGCAACTTCTCTTACATACGTTTATACACTGGTCTCTATCCCGTTTTGTGATATTAGTAATGAGGTGTAGCCTCATTTGCAAATAATACATAGATTCGTAGCACTAACAGTACTTGTAAGATGGTATCAAGAAAACGGAACATTGGTGATAAGTACTTTAACTGAAAGTATTCATCGGAATGAGTCAGTTGTGTCGAATCCTGTCAGCAGTTACGGAATAATTTTTCTTCTCTGTCGCTCTAGTTTCTAGGAACATCCATTCCGGTTTGACAATAATCGTGCAGTCGCAAACAAAAGATCAAATACAAACGAATTTACCATGTTACTTACAAACAAATCTTACACACCGAAAAGGAAATCTTAAATTAGAACAAAGAACATTATTAAATATTGTTTGCTTGCAATCTTTTCTGTAACACATATATTAAATGTGGATAACATTGTTGGCGTAGTTCCAAGCAACAGTGACTTTCACGACTACAAGTTATAAATTCCTAAACTATATAGTTTGCCTAATCATCTCATTTTGGTGAACAAAAATAAATAAATCAGATAAAACGGCACGGTTCGTAACATGATGCACATTTAACACAATTTTTAGGTAGAGCATAAAGCTTTTAAGTCTGCGTCCACACGCAAACTGTTGACACAAAAACATACTTTTGTAACGCCATATTTTTTTTCCTAGCATTAAAGCAGACAGACCAAATCCATTTCAAAACATCGACGATTCTGTATATTCCCTGCGAATCGCTGTTCTTTCATAGAATTACCTCCTGGCGCTGGTCACACAGAGTATGTTTTCAGTCGACCGAGCTCTTGAACGAACGTAATTAACGGTCGCTAAGAACATCATTTACGGGCTGCTTTTACGGAAATTTTGCTGTAGTATTAAAATTCTTTCATGCTATACACGGGCATAAATTTCTCTGAAAACCAGAGTTTCACCTTTGATCACTATCGTGTTTTATTTGTACGTAACATGGACGTCAGCAGCTTTGTGATGAATAGCACGGAGTTCGCCTGTCAAATCTGACCCAATCAAAGCTGTGCAGTTCCCTCGGGTAATGAGTTAGGATTGATGTACCGATATATAATTTCGGGTCCACACCACGGCAAAAGCCCTGTGAAGATTATTTCCCCGAGCCCTTTCGTTAAGGGTCTTTAAAGGCCGTACAAGGGGGGCGAGAGCGTTTGATTCCCGTGCTCTCAAGCTGTAATACACACTTCTCGCTAAAGGTTGTCGCCTCCGGAAGAACGGAATATATTGCGTTGTTAAAAACGTAAAAACATCTGCACTATCTACTGAATCTGTAATTAAATGTAATTATTGGAAGAAGAACCACATTTATTTTCCGCTTTATATTAAGCGTTTCCTTTGAACGGCCCTGTATCTTAGTTAGCCTACATTCCATTATTTAATATATTTTTGTAGTTTTATTATACCTTCCAGACTGTACCACCGACTGAGTGAAAAGGATGAAAGAATTTTTCACACAGACATTTTGGTTGTCTCTTCTGTATTTGTTGTATCGATTTCAACGTGTGCCAGCTATGCTCAGCATTCACCAGACCTTTCTACAGAACGTTGCCACCAGTAATTCATGTATTCTGTTTTCCACAAAGGTGATCTAACCTAAATTATAATTACATCTAATCACGCACGATTAAAAGACGATACCTTTCATCATAGGATAATTTTTCCATAATAGTTGGATGCCGAACATTAATTGTAAATTTCATCCACCGCATTTGCTTGCTTTTCCCCAAACAAAAACTGTACTAAAATCTGGTGCTAACACTTGTGTAACAGATGAATAAAGACTTTTTGCCCCGTACTTGTCTGACGTTGTTAGTTTTTGACTGGGACACACTGGTATTGGAAATTATTCCGTTAGTACGGTGTACATAATTTCGAGTAAGCTGCTTATGCTTGAAGCGAGTTATGTGTCTACAGGAGAGTAAGGTTAAATTTGATCATATGAGTAATACCGCTTTCGAGGTCAGGAACAGTTTGCAGGAGTACACACAACCTTTCGAGGCCAAGGGACTGACTACTCGACCGATCAGTAGACGTTTCCAAGGTGAGGACACCCGACAATAACCGGGAGAGCGGTGTGCTGATCACACATCTCTTCGCATCCCCTCCTGAGGCGCCATTGGCAGAGGACGACAAGGCGGTCGGTCGGTCCCGATTAGTCCGTCTAGGATCACAGCTCAGCAAACTTTACTTTATGTACATTACTCAGACAGGTGAGTTCTGGGGTCAAATCTAGTGTCCGATACCACCCGTCGGCTTTGACCAATGACGTAATGTTTGATGGTATTTTGTTTGTGCCGCAGATTGTTGTCCATGAACGTTAAATTATTTCTGATTTCCTCATTAAGCGTGTATATTAAAAATTCGATCTAGATTGTTTCGTTTTCATCTCGTAATTTGTTTTCGGCTTCTTTTGTTAATGAAAGTAGTCGTGATTTGTAAGTAGACTTGATATATAAGGTCTGTCAGTTGTGTTTAATACGAAAATTCTGCTTCAGAAAGTGAGTGACCGTAAATCAGCTATAAAATTTTTGCCAGCAATGGGCGTTATTGCTGAATTTTGTAAGTGTAGTGTCTGTGGAAATTATATGATTTTGACGAAGGTTGCGTCATCACGAACTTCCGACGAATTCATGTGGAGGTGCAGAAAAAATAACATATGGAGATCCATACGCAAGGGGACGTGGTTCGAAATACCTAGGCTGAATTTAGAAGTAATTATCTTGCTAACCTACTATTTTTGCTATGAATATTCTTGCAAATCTGTCATCCACGAAGCAGGGGTTTCGTGTTGCACTGTAGTCGACTGGTTCTCGTTTGTAGAGAAGTCTGCGGGGAATTTATAAAGAATAGGGGGTCATTGGGGGGGGGGGGGCAGGGGTTAAAGTTGAAGTAGATGAGTCACATTTTGGAAAGAGAAAGTACGAAAGGGGGCACGAGACTGTTGGGCTTTGGGTTTTTGGAATAGTAGTTTCTGGAGGACATTGTGCTGATGTATTTAGGGTTGTACCAAATCGGACAAATGAAGTCTTGACATCTTTAATAGAAGAATATGTGGAAGAAGGTTCTGTAGTTATGTCGGATGGGTTTGCTTCGTACAAAGGGTTGGGTGAAAGGGGTTATCATCATTTGGTCGTAATCACAATATTCAGTTTAAAGATTATAAGACGGGGGCATGTACTAATACTATCGACGGGCATTGGGGGGCTCTAAAATCTGTTGTCGGGTGGCGAAAGAGAAGAATTTCTGTGTTGCAAGGCCATTTAGATGAATACTGTTGGAGGAAGAGTATTCCTAAAGGTTATTGTTTATTTCTTGCATTTATGAAAGTATTCAGCAAAATGTGCAAACCTCGTTTTGTTAGTTAGGTGTTGGTGGGTCTGATACTATTTTCTTGTTTTACGTTGCGTTTTTTCATGTTACTGTATTGTGCCAGTGCTACTTTTTGGTTTCTCTGGAGGGAGGTTTTTCTGTCGTTTTCATATCTTCTGTTTACAACTGTGGGCCGAGGGGTATTACTGTGTCTTTGCAGAAGGGTTTATGTTATTGACTCGTGGTTACATTTTTTTTACTGTTTTTAAATTTTGCGTCTGATTGAGGCCGGGTGGTAGGGAAGAACTGATTTGGGTGGTACTCCATTCGTGAATGACAGTTTGTGTTTCTTATTATTTTTTTCATTAGTTATTCTGGATTTTGCTTCCTTCGTTACAGTTTAACTTTCTAACATTATTATTTCTTGTTATGTCCTTATTTCGTTGTTGTCAGCCTCGATCCTTGACTCCTTTGGAAGTTCATATGCGGTAAGTTTCTTTTTATGTAGCCGCTTTTATGTTTTCCTTTTTGATGTTTCTTCTACGCTTCTCTTGTTTTTACTGTCACTCATGGCGTATCAATTTTACTGAGTGTTATTTGGAGCTACTTTAGCTGGTGTGACTTCCGTGTAGTATAGTTATCAGTTGCAAGGTTTGGTCATTTTTGCCTTTTATTTCTTTGCGTGTGCAGTAATGTGTGTACAGACTTTCATCTTTTGAAAGTCTATTCGTATTCTGTAGTTCACTGACAAGATCATTTTTAAGCACGTTTCTGATATGTTATAAGATTTTTGCGCAACGAACAGTAATAAGGGAATCGGTAACTAAACTTACCTCCTACATAGGTTGCTTCTAGTTACCGATTCCAACTATTCGACGGTTCATTATTTAGATCGTTTTTCCTGTACGTGTGGAAAATATAATATATGCACTCGTAATTGCTCTCGTGTTCTTATTTGTTTCAGTCATCTTCAGCTGGTTTAAATGAAATTCGCGCGGAAATAATAGTCGCGTTAAATGTATTATTTTATGGCATGCTACATTCGTTTGTTTAAGAGCATGATCCGTTCCATTCATAGATGGTCCATTGTAGCATCTTTGCCTTACGTATGACGTCATTGGTCAAAGCCGACGGCTGGTATCGGACACTAGAATTTATCCGAGGTGTGTGTACTTACTCTCTGAGCAGAACAGTCGTTTCTACTCCTTCTTAAAGTATATTTTGTTAAGGAAATAAATCTACCAGATCGGTTCTCGCTGTTCACCCACTGTCTAATGGTTGTTTCCCCGACGTAATGGCGTGAGATAGTTAGAAGCTACAATATTTTCCGTTGCCGTGATTAATTAACACATTCCTTCACTTCCACTTACTAGACTATTTCTTCTTCGAAGTAACTCTTTATATTTTCTAATTCGCTTCGTTTCCCTGTTTCAAGTGAAACTACTAACTCCTTCGCATCTTGATTGCTTCTCGTTTTGTCACTATGATAGTTGTGAAATCATTCCCCAGTATAATTTGTACCCACATTTCTGGTTGTCTAACTGTCACTGCTACCTGGATCATTCGTTGTAGCACTTCCGTTTCCTGCCTAGTTATGATGTCCAGCATACTTCGTACGTGGCTATTTTTGACCGAAGGGTTGTGCTAAAACAAGCACACTGTTTACTTCTAAACTGAAAGCTAATATTTCCATCAAGCAAGAATATTTCTGGGGTCCACATTCATGTCACTTAGATTTTAAATCAAATGTGCTGAGTTTTTAATTGAGGAACATGACATTAACGAGGGTACAGGGTGCCTTCTTATCAACTTATTTACGCTGATTCTTGTGAACTAAGCTTAATATTCTAGCATATATAGCAGCTTTATTTAGACGCTGCAACCTATTTCCAGTATAGCAATGAATATTAAGAGTATACTAACGTTGTGGCCAGCGCTGCCATCTTAGTGAATTTGTTACCAGTTTATTTGTGTAAATTTTCGAACAATGGGATCTGCAGAGTGGCAATAGAACACCAGCTAAGTGGCAACGCGATGTGTCTGAAACGTCTGTAGTATGAATGCAAGATGTAGATGATTTAGACGTCTTCGTGGTACATCCCAATGGTATGAACACAAAAAGTCAGTCTAGAATGGTGAAAAAGAGCAATGGGGAACTTAATATTCTCGATGTGTCAGGGAGCAGATGGGTAGACGAGACTTTCATCCAAGCTAGACAGGAAAGCTACACACACTGATCGATACCCACATAAGGAATCCAACAGTCACCCAAGACAAAAGAATTCTAAGAGCCAGTACCAATCAAGAATAATGGTCGCCAAATGTGGAAGTTTTCGGCAGTTTATTATCAAGGTCAAGGATTACACTGAGCAAGCATTAGCCTATTAAAAGGCGGAAAACATCTTTATACATACCAAGAAAGTATAAGAAAGATTAAGAAAGGCCAAAGGTGTATGGCATCTATGATGTCTCCAACAATTAAATGGTAATAATTTAAGGGGATCTGGATAACCCATACAAAATGAATAAGTACTTGAATAAAATGCCTTGGTTTTGAATTGCGTCAAAATCTCCTACACAGCACTGCAACTTCACGATCATTTCTGTCTGCATGTGAGGATGAACATATGTAACTTCATAAATACCCAATACCTTATGCTACAATTGCAGTGGTAGTCTGATGAGTGGAAAGCACAAAGTCTAAAACATACAACAGGATTAATTAAAGAACAAAAACAAACAGTAACTGTTGTGACCAGACGAAACTGCGATAACTGGCCACAACTGTCGGTTTGTTTCGTGCTCTGGGAGATTCAATTACAATAGTTCATTAATTTCCGTTTCTGAATGAAGTTGCAAAACGAGTGGCTGTCGCAGAATTGATGGTTCACAAGCGAGGAGCAAGTAAGCTTTACAAAAAACAACAAGAGGTGATAAAACTGGGCTGAAACGATTGATGTAGTCGGCCTGGTGTATGATTATATGCAAAATGTTCCCTTCCTTGTCTTCGTGTACATGAAATGTTCAACTTAAGATAACTGTGGCTTTTGGTATTTGGCATCCATAATCTGAAAGACAATGCAGCACAGTTTTATTGCTACCTTGAAGAACAAGGATATCGAGGTCCGAATGAAGTATACACGTTTCTCAGTGACTACATAAGTGGACTACCTGGCTTAGTGAAAGAACTACATGTGTTCAGTGATTCTTGTGGCAGGGAAAATAAAAACAACAGTGTTGTATGGTACCTGATGTATCTCACACTGACTGGGAAATTTCAGATAATTCAGCATTATTTTCCTGTTGGAAGTCAATCCTTCCTCCCTTGCGATAGAGATTGTTCCACAATAAAGAGTCATACTACAACAAGATAGAATCTACTCTGTCAAACAGTATGTTGAGATGAAACTTAGTTGAAGAAAACCACTGACTTCGTCTCAAGTCAAGATTATTTAACGTAAAGATATTACTGAATTTAAGGAATGGTGGGCACACCGTTTTAAAAATCTTCATTAGCCAAAAATTATTGTCAAGCAAAGGAAAGATTTTCGGTTGTTAAATATCGACATTAGATCCATAACCATCATAATCCAGGGTATGCCGTGTGTTCAGGATGGACAGATGGGCTGCCTCGCAATACATACAGGCTTTTTAAATGAAAACAAATACCTGGTTATACCAGAACTAGGGCATACAAAAATAGAATTCCTATAAATACGAATAAGCTGCAAGAGCTTAATAAAATACTGAAGTGTATTCCATTATAGGATCAAGAGTTTATAACAACATTGTTCAGTGGCCCACAGGAAATAATGATTTCCAGTCCGAAAGAGAACGTTAGGACTTCCAAAAGGACAATATAGTACAAACTCATGAAGATTAAAAAGTGTTAAAGAACATTGTTAATTAAAATTTTTTGTATTGTATTGCATTACATTGTTATTCTTAAGATATTTTACTAAGTAAATATCAGTTTTTTCAAATGGTTAATAGCATAAATAAAAATAAATAGCTGTGTAAACCATGTTACTGTGACATTCTTCGCAAAGTTCCCACGAAAAGTTCATTTACTGGAAAAGGGATGAACGTCCACCGACATCCAAAGAGTATAGCATCAAAAATATTTATCGAATGCGTTGGAACGACTCACTACTGTGTGCAGATAACCTAGTTGTACAAGTTTGTAACGTATCACAAAACTGTAGGTACAATATTGTAAGAGTTAACAAGTCTTTTTTAGTTTTCTTTAAACTGAGGTGATTGGCCTTTCTGCCTTTTTCCAATTAGTGATTAAATTTTTTATAGATTTTTAAAAATTTTGAAGAAATAATTTTGAAAGGAGATTTAATATTAACTTTTACTTGGAGGTCGTCCTGGATATTCTCTGCATATATGGTCGAATAAAAATTAAGCTGGAGTTGAAGTAAAAGATACACTTCCAAAACAAGGTACACTGGTTGAAGAATCGATGGAAATTCGTGTTCCAGTGGTTAAATATGAAGTTAAATATTCGCTCGAAAAAGATAAAGAAAGACTAAAATATCCGAAATTTTCCATATCTTTATTTGAACCACACAAAATTAAGTGGAAAGCGAAACCTCGAACTGGATATCACTAATTATTGTAACTCTGCAAAATCTGATGTACTTTCATTATTTTCTTGTTTTCCGAACAAACCAAATAATAATCAGCTAACTGTTTCTTCATTATCGATCATGTTAAATTACAAAACAACTATATGGAGAATGGTCGCTTGATCCACCAAATAAATTCCTAAGAGCTTACAATGCTTTTCGAAATTTTATAAGGTAACGCAATTAAATAACGATGTTAATGTAGAGCAACTCAGTTTTATAGAAAATTATCCAATCTATGTTATAAATATGCTTTAACAACACAAAAAGTGATGAATTTATGTGCTAGTTTTAAGAATAAAATTCCAAATGGCACTTTTACTTATGCAGTTATGTATGGTAAAAACATTTTGACATATGCCTTGCAACACAGAATACTGTTTGAAAAATTTTTGGTGGTCGACTGAGAAATTTTTAAAAAGTTATAAGCATAAATATAAACTGCTAAAAAATTTATTAGACTGAAAAACGACAGTTTTAAACTTTTTTCTTGACATAAAGCGATAAACAAAAACGATAAATCATTAATTATACCTTTAAAATGTTACAAATGCCAGAATTTGAATTTGATAACTACTTATGTTAATTTTCAGTTATCAGTTTTGGTAATTTCAAACAGCTATTTCCTTCTGAGTGGAGGAGTAATTTATTTTTGTGGATATTTCAAATTGTATTTCATATCATGATTGTTCATAACGTACTTCGGTGCTTTGTTTTCGTTACACAGTTTTCAATGACTGTGAACACGCAACTAGTTTCTTTTTGCATTTAAATAGTTTCATTGTCTAAAGTACACATCGCATGAAGGGACATCTTTTTAACTCTATGTATTCTTTTTTTTGACATTCAGACAATATTTTTCATAGAAAGCTTACAACATTAACATATGAAGGTGACATACATGAGTTAACCACAGAACAGTTCATCACCCGTTGACATTTCCCCTAAGCTGGTGGACTGAAAGTGCTTGGTATGCACCTCGCCGCCATCGCCTTAATGGACAGCGGCAGGGTCTGGAACGGGCGTTTCTTCCCGACTGGCAGCAGGCAATTACTACCAGAGGTTCAGTGCCTCGCCAAGGTCAACGCGGGAGCGTACTGACACCGTAAAGGGACCCTATCAAGCCACGCTGTGTGCTTCACAACTAGGGGAAACTTGTTCTGCTTTAGAAATTCTCCATCCACAAACCCAGCACAGAATCTTCGTCCTTTTCACTCGTATTAATTCTGAGACTAACGCTTGACAGAACTATTACATTCAAAAATTACTGTAAGAACAACAAGTTGAAAATTTCCATATGAAACAATCTAATGCGTGAAGAGTCAGGTTCAAAATTGGGCTCACACTCTTCAGCAATCCGTGCATTTGAAATTGCACTGTGTTTCACTGCTGGGGAATATGCCTCTTCGTTCTAGTACAGATCTTCGTATATCATACAGCGCTCAATGAAACACGTAGGAGAATCACAGGTAGCGTCAAACTTGCACCAAAAGAGGAACTTTATTTTCTGCCTGGAAATAGCGCCACCATGTGGCTTCTGATAATCAGAAACTTGAAAGTAGAGGCGGATAGGGCTCGCCCGTTGTGTGTGCCAAATCCCTGCTTCTCAGCGGCGGAGTTCCAGGAAGAGCTTCCTCCGATCATTTGAGAAGCTTGCTGTATCTCCGAGAAGGCGACGCTGGAAATGTGGGAAGGAGAGAAAATCTCAACTCCGCTGATCGGGGACAGCATATGAGCAGGTGCCTCCCGGGCAGAACGCAAGCTGGAAGTCCCCAAACGGGTTACAATATGGAATTGATGGACTCAGTAATGGGATTTTAACATTTATATCAGATATTGTTTAATGCCTTTGGATCCAGTCTTGCATAAAGGGTGACATGCCTTTGAGGTTGCGAAGTTTTAGACACATTTCACATAAAAATATTGTACTTCCCCAGACTAAATATTCTGTTTGTTCTTTTTTTGGCTTATCATTCAGCATAGTATCTGCATGTTTCTCAATTGAGAATATTAGTAATTCTAACACTTCTCTCTGTCTTTTCCTATCTTCGTAGCAGACGTCATGAGTACTTTGTAAAGAAACCGAGTTCCCTGTATGGTTGTAAATACTTAGCAACTGTCTGTTCTTGGTAGAATATTTTTAGCATGTGAATGAAATGACACACAACACTGATGTCGCTTGTGTTTTCATTCATAATATATTTCAATTGACTTTGTCATGAGTTTTAAAAAAATGAAAAGACTTTCTTAAAGCAATCAAGGACAGAAAGGCAAAAGTGAGGTACAAAATTACCAAGAGCTTCAACTTTACAGATGGGATGAAACAAGGTCATAGACTCTCTGCATTTCTGTTCAACTTAGCAATGCAGAGGCTGATACCAAAATAAAGTAGAGAGGAACAGTAAAGGTTAAATCCAGATATGTGCGTATCCAGATGAAACTGCAATTGTGGCAAGGGGTGTAAACAGCCATAAGGAAATCAACGAACTAATGAAAGCAGAATGAGCAAAGCTAGGACTTACAGCAAACCAGATACATCGTAATGTCCACTACTAAGGCTAAAAGAACACCACTTGACCTTGACGTCTCTAATAAACGTTTTAAGGCTGTCAGCTACTTCCATTATTTAGCTGCCAACTTAACCAGCAAATAATACGTACTGTATTCGAGGAAGGATACAAGCAGGAAACAGAGCCTATGTTGCAGACTTACAGGTATTAAAAATCCTCTGATTAACAGAATAATTGCGTTACCATAGTATTATTCCCTTGGGCGATCCCTTGTTATATATGGATTATGACAGAAGCAGATATGGACAATATAAAGGCTGTTGTAAGAAACTTCTCCGACAATTTTTTGAGGCTGTGAATGAGAAAGTAGGTGCGAGACTAAGGCGCATCCACGAAGTACAATAGGTAATACAAGAGAAAGAGATAGTGAAATGGCTTGAAGATCAAAGAACACGCTAGTTGGGACATGTGTAGAAGGTGACAGATGACAGTATGCCCATACGAATAATGAAAGCCGGGTTGTATCCCACCAGAAGGGAGGGCCGACCAAGAAGTTGACGTGAGGACAATGTATTGCCAAATGTTGTTAAATACACTATCACAGCAGTCTGCTACACGAGGCACGGCTGTAAGCTGGTATCTGCAATGCAGTCCATCTGTCAGTAGCTGCAGCTCTCCACAGAGTGAAGAGTCGACTGGAAGAGGGCTCTCTGGCCGAATGGACGCGTGTGTCCAGCACAAAGAACGGATCAGTGGAACAATTATGCATTGTCCAGAATGCGCCAGAACCTGCAAACAGAAGCACGCGAACTGTATGGCCAGCAGACCGACACCAAACTGTCCTGCAAGCTCAGGTCAACATTCATCAGCAGGCGGGTAGAAACGCTGCACTCCTTTTGGCTCCCTGGATGAATTGGTGGGTGGAGGGGGTAAAGGTTACATAGACCATCATAGTGGTGCAGTTACTCTCATTCTGCCGACGTCAGTTCACCTGTGCGGTTGCTTGTGCGTTCTTGTCCCAATTGGAAAAAAATGACGTGCACAGTTTACAGCGACAGCATCAGCAACAATAGCAGCAGCAAACGCCTTCGCTAGAACAGTTTGCCACATAAGTTAAGTATTTTAATCATTCAGTGTACCTAGGTGCCACATAATTTTAATATTCCTCACACCACCTGCTTAAGTCATAGACAGCAGAGTCATACCTCTACTACCAAGTTTTTGAACAGTTTGCTGCTGTAATTTTATTAGTGTCAAACGAGATTTTATCCTCGAGCTCGTGCTACTGTCCTCTTCTTTTTCTTGTCATTGTAGTCTTCATCCCTGTGATGGGCAATCTAGGTCGGCAGCTGGAGACTGAGCCCACTGCAGCTACAGCCTCCAGCAATAGTGATCGAGTCGGCGCAACAAGAAGGTAAGTGCATTTGCCTTAGTAACATGTTGCTGTCAGAGAATTTTTTTTATTCACGTAATGTACTGTGGTTCTAATGATGAGGGCTGTGGAATATACACACATTTACTTTTCGTAACCTGGTATATTCACTTGCTTAAGAAATACTTGTTTGCTTTTCTAGGTGCTTCTATGGCCGAGAAAGGAGATACAGGGGTATGTGTCGAGATAAGAGACAGGAACCATCGATTCAGTCTTGTAAGTAGCAGAACATGATTTTCAAATTCAGTATGTTTCATGTACAAGTAATTTCAGTGAACTAGAGAATACGATTTCCAGTTTATATTTCAGTGAGCTAAGGAATTCAATTTTCTGTGTGTATGTCTCTAAGATTACAAGAAATAATTACGTTCAGTATCTTATTGTACTAGGTAGTGTCAGTGAGCAAGGCAGATAGCCCCAAATCGAGGCTGAAATGCCAGGGTGGATTCATGAGGTGGTGGCTACTGAGGAAGCTCGCCCTTTCGGAGGAGGACGACTAAATACTGGGTTACATGGGAGAACTACGAGAAAGTCCAACTGAACTGCTTAATTCTTGGACCCAGAGTGGAAAAAGTGATTATAATGCAACAGCCATCCTTACAGCATACAACTATTATTATTATTCTATAATGCCATTATTTGTTTACAGCATATATATTTTTTTAAATCTTGTACTTAATTGTTTCTTTGTTCAGCTGTTACAGAGACACCAAATTCGTCAACAGCACCACAATACCTACACGTGGCACAAGTGCCTGGAGTGGTGGTTGTGGTGACTGGAACGAAACATGCGCCCGAGTGACATGCACATCTGTGCAAAGCACGACTTGTGGCTGTGCCAAAGGCTGCAGAATGAGCTGCCGCTGCTGAGCAACAATCTCCAAACCACCAGGCTGGCGGTGATGAAGGCTCCAGCATGTAGCAGCAGTAGCTTCGCCGAACACCGTCACCACAACCAGGATGTTCTCACAGGACCACCATCACCCCATCCTACTCCAGCTCCAAATTCCAAATGTTAGCCATCACTAGCAACAGAATGTATGATTGCATTGGCACATAGCCTTCGCCCCAGCAGGCACCTCCTCCCTAACGCCATCATCCACCGGTTGGACATAGTCATCTCCTAGTTATAGGGTTAATGATAATGAACCTGTGGCTAGTAGTAGTGCTCTCCCCATCATGATAATGAAGGACATCAGATCAGTGGCATCATGACCTCTCTAGAATAGTCAGTGGTTGCTAGGGCCTTTGAGGAGTGTATCTCATTCACTAGAAATGAGAATCCTAGTGGGGGATATCGTGGCCTAGTCAGGTTTCTAGGAGCATACGTCCCAGTGCTGGAGATGGATATCCTCAAAGCCCTAGACGATCCAAGATACAGTGTCATTAAATGTAATGTAGTATTCTTCTGCGAGCTGACTCACCCATGCTGCTGGTCCCGGCGGACGTTCGAGTCCTCCCTCGGGCATGGGTGTGTGTGTTTGTCCTTATGATAATTTAGGATATGTAGTGTGTAAGCTTAGGGACTGGTGACCTTAGGAGTTAAGTCCAATAAGATTTCACACACATTTGAACGTTTGACCACATTTGACCCAACCACACAAATAGCACGGTGGTGCTGAAGAGAAAATCCTGCACATCATCTGGGGTAAGATGGCATTATATCTCGGAGCACATCAATCACTGAGTGGTACCATGAATCCACCTTGGGCACTGTACTGGCCTGGTTTACTAAAATGGAACTTAAAGGGCCAGCTAAAACACTCAGTCAAATACCAGTCCAGTTATACCAAGCTCCGTAAGGATGTAGCTGAGAAAAAGGCATGTAATGAAACAAAAAGGATGACGCTTTTTTGCGTGGTCAGTCCTGGCTTGCGAAAGAATTTATGCAAACAATCTGCAGCGCTCATCTCGATATGGAAGAGGTCTTCATTCACGGATGTTACAACTTTGATGGTATGAAATTCCCTGTGAAGATTTACGTCATATCAAAATTTGAGATAAATAACCCCGGAAATCAGTTGACGTTTATGGTCTGGAGAAGAAATGCAAGCCAGATGAACAGGACAAGAATACTGTAGCAGGATCTAAGTAGATGAGCATGATTTTTATGTTTAAAGTATCTCAAAAGGGATAAGAAAGATTGTGAATCCAAGGAATCATTACATGGTGTTATTTCTTCAGCAGAAAACAAGAATACGCACCATTAGGAGCAATGTCCGTTGGTTGTATACGCTGACTTTGACTGTCTCCTTGTAACTACCACCCTCGGTGAAGTAAAACCCACAAGTTCACATACCACCTTCACACAAAAACATGTGCCCTATGCGGGCACATACCAAATTGTATGCTCTTGTGATTGAAGTCTTAACCACTATGAATCTTATGACAGCAATATTCCTGCGATTTGGTTGCACACTGAACTTTAAAAATTCTCATTCGGATGTAGACAGGTTCTACAACACCAACATCTCCATGACTCAATCGGAAGAGAATCAAAAATTACACAATGATGCTGTTAACTGTCATGTTTGTGGGCTGCCGCTAGAAAGAAAAGCTGAAACTCCCTGAAGAGATCATTATCATCTTATGAAGTTGTTTCGCAGTGCATCTCACAATGCAGGGAATGCAATCGACGGGGGATCTCAAGTTGATTCCGTATTTCTAGATTTCCGGAAAGCTTTTGACACCGTTCCTCACAAGCGACTTCTAATCAAGCTGCGGGCCTATGGGGTATCGTCTCAGTTGTGCGACTGGATTCGTGATTTCCTGTCAGGAAGGTCGCAGTTCGTAGTAATAGACGGCAAATCATCGAGTAAAACTGAAGTGATATCAGGTGTTGCCCTGGGAAGCGTCCTGGGACCTCTGCTGTTCCTGATCTATATAAATGAACTGGGTGACGATCTGAGCAGTTCTCTGAGGTTGTTCGCAGATGATGCTGTAATTTACCGTCTAGTAAGGTCATCCGAAGAACAGTATCAGTTGCAAAGCGATTTAGAAAAGATTGCTGTATGGTGTGGCAGGTGGCAGTTGACGCTAAATAACGAAAACTGTGAGGTGATCCACATGAGTTCCAAAAGAAATCGGTTGGAATTCGATTACTCGATAAATAGTACAATTCTCAAGGCTGTCAATTCAACTAAGTACCTGCGTGTTAAAATTGCGAACAACTTCAGTTGGAAAGGCAACATAGATACAATAGTGGGGAAGGCGAGCCAAAGGTTGCGTTTCATTGGCAGGACACTTAGAAGATGCAACAAGTCCACTAAAGAGACAGCTTACACTACACTCGTTCGTCCTCTGTTAGAATATTGCTGCGCGGTGTGGGATCCTTACCAGGTGGGATTGACGGAGGACATCGAAAGGGTGCAAAAAAGGGCAGCTCGTTTTGTATTATCACGAAATAGGGGAGAGAGTGTGGCAGATATGATACGCGAGTTGGGATGGAAGTCATTAAAGCAAAGACGATTTTCGTCGCAGAGAGGTCTATTTACGAAATTTCAGTCACCAACTTTCTCTTCCGAATATGAAAATATTTTGTTCAGCCCAACCTACATAGGTAGGAATGATCATCAAAATAAAATAAGAGAAATCAGAGCTTGAACCGAAAGGTTTACGTGTTCGTTTTTCCCGCGCGCTGTTCGTGAGTGGAAAGGTAGAGAGAGAGTATGATTGTGGTTCGATGAACCCTGTGCCAAGCACTTAAATGTGAATTGCAGAGTAATCATGTAAATGTAGATGTAGATGTAGGTGCATGCAATTTCAAGTATGAGTTACGGTGCATGCAATTTCAAGTATGAGTTACCATGACACGTACTCATTTTCTTCCATAATTTAAGCGGGTATGGCGCTCACTTTCTAGCTGAACAGGTGTCTAATTTCGGTATGAAGAAAGATCAAGTCAGTGTTCTGCCTGAGAGCACGGAGAAGTATTTCTTTCTCGAAAAGAATGACATCAAAGATTATGCCACACTGCCTTGCCTCTTAAAATTTCATGGAGACTTATTATGCATGAAAGAACAAGCGACTGGCCGTTATGTCCAGAGCAACAAGTTCCACGAGGCAGCACTGTAACTAAACTGATAACAATTGTTGGACACATGCAGACGTATACAATTCATTATCGTAACCTCCAGCAGTGCCTCAGCTTAGGGATAGGGCTAGGTAAAATCACCAGGTTACCTCCTTGCATCAGTCCCCCTGGTTGAACGAGTATAATAAATAAACAAACGAAAAGAGATCGGGCGCGACTAGTGTTTTCGCAGAAAAATTTTGTATATTAATGAATAATTCTATTTTCGGTAAACCCACGCTGAATATGGGAAATGAACGCGATATTTTGATTAGGACCGAATGAGAGGGGCGTTATGGCCTAAGAAATTCCGTAACCAGACCAAATTTTAAGTGGGCCACTATTTTCAATGATAACTTTAAAGTTTCTGTGGATATGTCGAAGATTTTAGTTGAGTTTGCAAAACTAATCTATATTCTTTCTAAAACTCATTTCGTCGAACCAAAGTTTCTTTATGTGGATACAGATAGCTTCATCTATTAGGTGAAGAACTGTGATTCATATAACGGAATGAGGTGTCACGGTAATGAATTCGACGCATCTGGACACACAGCTGCTAATCCTTATGGTATTGTGCTTCAGAAGAAAAAGGTTGTTGGCTTGAAGGGAGATGAGTCGAATTGATTGCCGATTGTGGAATATGTGGGTCTAAAATCCAAAATGTATGCCTATTGTACAATAGATGGTCTACCGAGAGAGGCTAAGGGTGTGTGACATACGGGATCACGTGACTTCAGCGCCTGTACGGTGGTGTTCATGGTGCTCCACCGAATCTCCACATATGGCACTGCAAACTAGTATCAGATCGTGAGGTGTATACTGTGCTGCAGTCTAAAGTTGGGTTGTCACCTCATGATGATAAAACAGGCATTTGTGATAACGGTCCATGTTTGTCTGCTTGCGGTCGGTAGCACTGGCTACTTGAAAACCTCCCAAGAGCGAAATGTTAGTGCTGGGTATGTGCTGGAAGGCAGAACTTTGAATAGCTTCAATCGTTCCTCGTCTGATACATGATGTGTGACATTTTCCATATTATCTGCTGATTGTGATCATAGTCTCATCTTCAGCTCCTTGAATGTATGAGTTATTATCTTCGGCCTCCATACCAGAATGAACTCCTGTTGGCATTCATATGCATGCAGTAAATCATTTGTGCTCTGCAACTGTTGTATCCACAGGGTCGTCTATGAACCATCCTGCATTTTCTGAACCAGTCAGAACCAAGGGTGTGCAAAGACGTCCTTAAAGGTTGATGTTATGCCAACGTCACACATACGGTCAATCTCAGACCCATTGTGTTTATAGGAAACAGGAATGCTATGGCATTACATGTAAGCTTGTATCCCGCTGTAGTGCTGCTGTCGGTTTTCTTGAATGATTACCAAATGCACGAAACTCTTACATGGAAGGGTCGGCGCTTCTTTGTGCTGGGTGACAGTCCTAATTTCATCATTCTTGTTAAGTGTGCTTCAAGCATAAGGTTAATGCGAGACATATTCCTGACCTATAATTCGCTCATCATACTCTGCTGGACTGTTTGTATTGAGCGAGGACGTCAGAACGAGATTTCAAGCCAACTGATTTAAGAAACTCGTAGTTCACACGTGTTATCACTTTGCAGTTCGGCAGTGAAGTGGCATGCTGTGGATTGGTTTTATACTATAGAACCCTCCTGCCTTAGATATAATACTTTACTCACTGCAAAAGTCAACAATCTTATTATTCTGTTCCACAATATGCAACTCCATATAGTCCAATGTCTAAACTCTCACTGGGAAGTGTATTCCATTAGTGCGAGCCTCAACAGTATTATACCCTGTTGTAAATAAGAGGAGGAACCCATAAATTGTATGAATCAGACTGTCGTTGAGATGGGAGTTAGTTGCAAAGTTACACTCGACTCACATTGCTCCGACAAGCAATATGTCCACGGTCTGATCCGACCTGTTAAATTTACAAAACAACCATTCTTCAAAACCTGTCGTTTTGTGAAACCCAGAAGGCAGCCTATTGAACCTTTCTCGTTAAAGCCAGTCGTTGTACTCACAGTCCTTATCGCAGATTAATGTGTACTGATGTTTTGACATAGCTTAATACTTTTTCCAGACTGTTTTAAGGCTTCTTTTAAATCATCGATAGCGTATGCACCGGGTTCTGTTTCCACAACGCCTTTTTCACCATTAATATCGAGATGCAGTTCGTTATTAGCCTCCGTGATATCTGGGATGCAGTTGTACTTCTTTAGTCCAATAAATGCAACACTCTATTCATCAATGTTCAAATCGTTGGTGAGAAGTAATTTGCATGTACTACAGATGATCTTTCTTTTAAAGAAACCTTCCTTATAAATTCTTCTTCTTTGTAAACGGCAAGAGAAACATGATGCATAGATGCCCGCAGAAATGAGTATTATAGTTCTGGTAGTGTAGACAATTGCAGAACACACGTCTTCTGCGAATGAAGTGTCATCGCAATTCTTCTGGCGGCTGCAGGTCACTAAATGAGTCGAAACTGTAGACGATATTTGCATTTTCATAACATATGACGCCCAGTGGTTGTCGAGACCGCCAGAAACGTCTAAATTCACAGTACCACGATCACTAGTCTTCAGTAACGTATCCCCCGTTTCTGACACACGTAGGTAGATCAGTATTTGTGAGTGCCCAATGTGCTAGGACTGCTCATGGGTTTCTTATTGATGAATAGAGCAAGCCCTTCCCTGTACGATTTGAAGTATAGTCCGTTCCGATGGGTGCAGTTTCCATCCTTCTTGTAATTGCGTTTGAGAATTCTGCGAATTCTTGACTGTTCGAGCAATACTTGCGGCATCACCAGCTTGACACCCCACCAACGAGAGAGTGGAAACGGCAGAGATGAGGAATGGAAGGAAACCGCCAGATGTCTTGGGTACTTGTAGAATTTAAGGTGCTTTAACCGACTCTTTTCTTTTTCTGTCTCCTTTCTGCTTCAGAGCGTTTTTATCTGCGTGCATCACTGTCAGGATACAGTTCTTCAAACACGTTTTCTTCCTATTCTTCTTCTTCTACAGTGCCAACGTGCAGCATTCATAACTCTCTTCAAATTGATAACTCCTAAACCCAACTTAACTTTTCCACACTTGCTTTTATCCACTACAAAAGCTGCAGTGCGCTGACCTATACCAATATCCTTTCTTCTACGCTTCACCTTAGTCTTATCAACTAAAATCCTGTC
This sequence comes from Schistocerca cancellata, assembly GCF_023864275.1. Taxonomy (NCBI): domain Eukaryota; kingdom Metazoa; phylum Arthropoda; class Insecta; order Orthoptera; family Acrididae; genus Schistocerca; species Schistocerca cancellata. Next base: position 79,653,264 of record NC_064631.1, on the reverse strand, counting down.
TGCAGTGTGATGACTTGGAAGATATTTATTTGCAGCATGTGCAATGTCTTGTTCCATACATGCTTTGCCGATCAGATTAATCCCCTGATCACCTCATGCCAAGAGTTTTTGAAGCTTTGTTCCAGGTCCACTGTAGCTATATCCTGGAAAGTGTAATTTCATTGGCAGTTTAATGTATCTCCTAGCATGCATGTCATGTTACTGCAGTTGCTGTGGACTCCGCACCCCATTATATAGCAAATCGTTGGCAATAATTCAACTGTTTTGTGCTCCAGGAAAATCAAGCTGTTTGACTAGTGTTCTACTTCCTAGACGTTTTATCTCTCTCCGCGAGAAACGCATATGGTTCTGAGCTTTTGTGGAACTCTTATGTCTAGAAGCGATCCGAACTTTCTTCGCCTTTAGTATCCTCCAAAATACAAACTCTATGATTCGTTCTTTGCACATCTGAAACTATAAATATCTCTGTTGACCAGTTTGGTAGCTATGATTTCTCAAACGCTGTCTTGCGTTTTGAGATATGTACCAAATCACTTACATTAAATTTCTGTTTATGTGGATCCAGCATTTTAATACCATAGTATACCGTATCCGTGAGTCCATTATCATGAACATCGATTAGTCTCACTTTGATTGTGCTGTGTTTTGTTAGATTATACTGTGCAATTATTTTTGGGAGAATATCTGTCCATTTGTATGAGCTGTGAAGATTAAAAAGCATCCTCATTTTTACCTTCAATTCTTCTGCTCAGAGGAGCCATGTTACTCGACTTCAAGTAGATGAATGTTGAGTAGTGATGTAATCCATACCGCTCCATCATGGTCTTAAAATACCTGTTGTAAAACTCTCCACAACAACCAGTTTGGAGGTTGACCGGGCATCGATTCATCCCCATCTGCAACAAAGGCTGAAACACTTCTGAGCCACTTCTCTCCAATTTTGTTTTAACGGGTAATGCCTAGGTAAATTTAGAGTAGGTATCAGTGACCATTTAAATATATTTTAATTCATTTTCTCATGCAAATATTCCCTGATGTCTACAAGATCAGCCTGCCATAAGTCATCAAACCTTTAATTATAATATGCCTGCGAGGGTATGTTTTGAGTGCTTGTTTGCGCAGTTCTCAAACTACTGTCTCCATACTTATAGGATATACCTCTCTGTCTCAGCTTGGAGATTTCTAACACAGCCTCATTCGAATGAACTGTATTATCTGCCACAGCTGGTGCCAGGAGCAGATGTAGTTGATCTATTAGCTCATTGGGATCGTCGTAATAGAGACTGTATACTGCAGGATTCGATTCTTCACTGCTTTATGATGGCTGACATTGTCGTCAGAGTTGCTGCTGTTGTTGTTTTTACTATCGAGTGGTGGCTTTATAATGGTTTTATATTTCTTGTTGCTTTGGCTTTTTGCAATCTATGTACAAAAGTTAAATGTAGTATTTCATGGTACAGTCGTGCTCAAAAGTATCCGAACGACCTGAATTGCGTTTCGCCTGATTCGCAGGCAAACCGCATAACGCAGCTGTCTAGCAGGTTCTCTAATCACTCCTCGGTACAGTCATTTGACTATTGAAAATGGTTCCAACGAGTCACCACTACAAAACACTGTTCTTTATCGCAATAACTCAAGATGTAAAATTTCACCACGATACCACAAATATCAGGGAACACCTTACACAGGTAAGATTGTCCTTAAGGCTTGTAATGAAACATTTATTACAATAAATGAGATACCTGAAATTTTACCACTCTCATTATTACGTCAGATAACTAATGCACGTAGTAAGTTCGTCGTATTCATGATTTCCTCTTCAAAGTAACATACCGTACTTATTATTTAACACAAAATGACATTAAAAATTTGTTATTCACAAGCAGCTAGTTGCGAATATACTTGAACTTCAAATGAAACGACGAACCGTCTCGTTCTCCATATGGATTCAAACCCAGGTCATGCAGACTAAGCAAAGATTTTGTGACTGACGGAAACTAACAGTCATTCCTGACTATACATACAAAGAGTGATATACCACGATTTTAGGCAGTATCAGTTAGCAAATATCAACTTTAAATTACATAACATAAACATTTTAACGGACAGGAATTCCTAACCAACATCTGTTGTCCCTGTTAACGAACTACGAGAGATGTTAAATATTGCTTCTTCGCCAGTAACTTCTTGAAATGCCGTGAGGTAAAGCTTTGTGTTGGACAGGGATTTGAACCCAGAAACTAATCGAATTTTTTATCGAAGCACAATCAACTGTGCATATCGGATTTTCTCGGCAGTAGCTAGATGTTTTAACTGAAATGACTAGACGAAACATTAATTTTTTCCTTCCCAGGCCTCCAACCCGACACCCATCGTTGTTATATTCTAGAGAAAACGAACGTTAAATGTGGATTTGTTACACCAGCAGCGACATGTGTGCATATTTGAACTAGAAATAATATGTCGAAGAGTTCAGTGCTGACTGGGAATCGAACGCCACACATATCGTTGTTGACTACACACAAAGAGACGTCAGCTACCGAATTTTTCTCCACCAGCATCCTTGAACTTACAGAGACCTCGCAAATAGTTCTGTGTCTCACTGGGAGTCAAAAACGTCAGATATCGTTAGTGCTGACAACGAATGAAAATACATTAAAAATCAAAATTATTATCCACCAGCAGATAGATGTTCTCATGTTTGAGCTTAATAATACGTAATGCAAACTGTAATGCTGGGTCAGGATTCGAACCCAATCACGCGCAAAATGTGGAGCTGTTGAAGAATCTGCAGTTTTGAACAAACAACAAATTGTAGTCGAGCTGTATTGTCACGAAGAGACCAAATTCCGCGTTAAGGGTGGTCTGAGTTGCATTCCCAGTTCAGAACCAATTTTATCGAAATACAGAAGCTCAAATAGAAGATGGAATAAGCGACCTGTACCTTACATAGCGTTTGTTTCGTCACTAGAAATAAATAACTAGTATAATAAAAGTACCTGGTGATAGAACGTCTACATGTCGCCATTCCTGACTTCATTGTGGTTCAACATAACGTCTACTTGGTAGTGAAAGAATATCATGATTAATGTGAATTTCAGGCCACAATGCCATTACAACTTCTTCACTTGGCGTAGCCAGAAGAGAATAGAATCTGTCTCTCCCTATCAAAAATCATCAGCAGAAGTAGGAATCGAACCCAGACTATAAATATGTATGAACCTATTATCAATCCAACAGACCACCGAATCCTTTGCTCATTACGTTCTTGCGCCACACTACATCAGAATTCTGTTACACAGGCTCCCTGTAGTGGTTTGCAGCATGTTCAGTACATTCACTTATTGGTTGAGCGAATCACCATGAATTAGCTGCCTCAGTTACCCAGTTCGTCTGTACTTTGTAATCCCCGAAAAAAATCATGTAACTGCCACCTACACAGAGCTGCCAAGAGTTTAGGATGCAGAAATTTCAATAGGAAGTGTTCCATTCCACTTGAGGCACCCTACTGGGCTCTCTGTTTGTTGAAAACGTCGTGCAGTGCAAAAGAAAAGCTGTAACTGTTGAAAGGTGGTTACACTGAGCCACAGCGCCAGAAATCGCGCCAGAGAGTATTGTTCCGCCGCCTCCACTGGCAGTGATTATTGAGACGCAGCGACAGGCAGTTCTTGCCGAGAAGTTGTGGTGGACACTGCTTGTAGCTGAAGTTGGAATGAGATGGGGTAGTAGTGAGTGTTTGTTCGATGTTTTATGCAGCTATGTGATGGGAGAGATAGCAGATGTTATTCCAATGGAGATATTGTAATGGTCAGAGTACTTTTCGTCAATATATATGAAGGTAATAAATATTATGTTGTCTATTTATTTGTGTGTCCTGAATAATGTGTCGTTACAGGTTCAGTCAACAAAGCATCTGGCTTGTGTTCTTGTATTAGAGTGTAATTCTGGATTTCTTGCACAATTATAGTATTTCTAATTTTCTTTTATCACGTCAGTATAAATGATATTTAAAAATTCTTGTCTTGTTGAAGAAGAACCGTGCCAGATGTGCGTTGAGTCATACTACCACATACAGAACAGCTACACTTGTGCTTTGTTGGCTTCGTAGGTTTTATAGTTGCTGGAGACTTAATTAATTAACTGTGTTAACGAAAATTTTCTTACATTCTTTGTTGTCATTCTAAGCAGTCAGATTGCGTAATAATACTAGTCAGGGCCAGCCGTTTACGAGACTTGCGTAATCGGACTTACAGCTACTAAAAAAATATTTTCATTTATATTTAATAAAGCCCCCATGCACGTGGCGACCCTGCCAGGATCGTCCCTTGGAATTCTTCTGATTGCAAAAATAGTAGACAGTAGTATTGTTGTAGTAATTTGTAGTTTAGTAATTGTGGTCTATGTTGTATGTGTAGATTTGGTAATTGTCATTCTTCTTATGGTATTTCATAATTTAATTTTGTTGTCTTGTATATGCGTTTGACGATTTAGTGCAATTATTTCAATCCTTTGTCAATCGTGTTTGAAGGAAACATTTCGTGTGAATGGTATTGTTGGAGATAAAGAGTCATTGTGTGTAATTTTCGTACAGTGACGAATTTTTTATGTTTTGTAAATGATTACGCGATCTATGAAAAAGGCAAAAATGATGAATAGTGAGAATGACGAAATTGTTAACATGGCGAACTCGCCAACAGAGGAAAACAGTGTGATGAATAATGAAGTGGAAAACAATGTAATAAGTCGGGAAAATAGTCCGGAACCATTTCAAAATTTTTCTCAATCAGAAAATTCACAGAATACGAGATTAACGATAGAAGATTCTGAAATAGTATCGAACACAGATAGCTTTACAGCTATGACGAAGGAAGCTGGTTTTGTGGGAAATGTTAGGGGCGAAAGGAATTTCGAACAAGTTAATATGGAGCAGTTGATGAGTGTAATATTAAATTTTCGATCTGAATTTAAAACAGAGATAGGAACAATTAAAACTGATATGGGAACAATGGAAACACGGTTAGACTCACTTGGATCGCAGTTAGGATCTGAATTAAAAACAGAGATGGGAACTTTGTCAACACGATTAGAAACTGATATGGGAACAATGGAAACACGGCTAGACTCACGAATAGGGACATGTTTCAAAAACACGAAAGATGAATTAAAGAAAGAAATTAGAGAAGAAGTACAACCGATTTTGAATTCTCACAATAATAGATTAATTGCAGTAGAGATTAGACAAAAGGAACAGGATAGAGAACAGGAAGAAAGAGATCGCGTGATAGTGCAGAAATTTTCAGAGTTAAATTTACAACGTGCAAACGATAAGGAAGAAATATTTGAAAGAATCGAGGAATCCGTACCAAATGACAGGTTAAATAACCTAACACAACAATATGAACAGCTAGCTACCAAATGTGTCAATACTGAAACCCGAGTCACGACACTTACGGAAGGCGTAAATAAACAGAAAGAACAATTAGGTGACTTATCGGAAAGAGTTGAGGAAATTTCAGATAAACTGACAAATCTTAGTTTACATGGGGACAGAGATTCGGATGATACAGCACCATTGCCATTTGCAGAAACCAAAGAGTATCAGAACATAAATAAACATGTTGAAAATCAGGGAAAATTTAATGAACGCGTGAAAAGGGAATTTGAGGCTTTAAAAAAGCAAGTCAAACAGATCGAAGGCGAAATTGTAGGAAAAGACAGCAAAAGAAATTTGGAATCACAGATAGCAGAGGGGTTTGAAGAAAATAATTTGTTTCATTTACGGAATGCGACAAGAGAGCGCCAGGCGCGCGAACTTGACAATAATCGTCATTGGGACTGGGACAGACGCGGTAGGTCTTTGTCGCCACGAGGCGAAAACTTTGACTATAAACACTTTTTAACTGTTCGGAAATTTAAGATCTTTCGTAATTCTAACAATGACATACATCCATGTTCATGGTTAGATCAATTTACGTACGCACTTCCGCCAAATTTGCCACTAAGTCACAAACTGAAATTTATGTGCAGCTATTAAAGTCCTCAGGGGATTCACTACTCTAAGTGAATATGTGCCGTAGCGAGCATAGGGCCCCGAGCTGTAGTGGTGCTATATCTCATTTAGTTTTCTGCACCGCTGCCTACTCTTTCACTATTCTTTGCATCTGTCAAAACAACTCTTCGACTATCAATCTATCTAGACAGTAGTAAACAATAACCTGATATGACTATTTTACCCAAAAGTGACTTTGGAAATTACCGTTTGGACTTACTGTATCTTCGGCAGCATTCATTCGTAGCTTAAATGAAATTTTACCTGTTTATCTTCGTGACAATATTACTTCATATGTTGACGATATTCTTATTGCTAAACGTTCTTGGAGTGAGCACAACAAAATTTTGGATTCATTATTACGTATTTTTGCAAGAGTTGGCATTACGGTGAACTTAGAAAAATCTGAATTTGGTCGTTCTCAGGTGAAATTTCTCGGTCACATTATTTCTACAGAAGGTATTCTTCCTGATCCAGAAAAATTAGACGCTATTCGTAATTATGCTGTTCCTACCACAAAACGTGATGTTCGTAGTTTCCTTGGTGTCTGTAATTTTCTTAGACGCTTTGTTAGACTGGACGATTTGGCCACACCTCGTTTTTGCGATCTATCTGGAAAGTTCTTTTTAAACGAAAATCGGTCGACAACTCTGTTTGGGTAGTTTGTATTCCTGATGAGTGGGTTAATAAGCTGATTTGGTATATGCATTTCGGTTATGCACACTTTGGTCCCAGAAAATGCTTTCATAAATTACGAGAAAATTGCTACTTCAATAATATGGAAAAACGTATTCGATTTGTTCTTGCCAAATGCAAATTATGTCAAAAGGCTAAGCCGCCGACAGTTTCTCACAGAGCACCGTTGTTTCCTATGATTCCAGCAAAACTAAAGGACATGGCTGCAGTTGATTTGTTCGGTCCAGTGGTTCGATCTACTAATGGTTTTGCGTACATTTTCGTAGCAGTGGAGTTGACATCAAAATATGTGTGTTTTACACCGTTACGCAAAGCAACAGCTCGTTCAGTATCTAATGCTTTCATTAACCATTTTCTTAAAGAAGTGAGTCATGTTGATAAGGTTATATCAGATAATGGATCACAGTTTCGTTCTAAAATTTGACTTCGTACTCTACAGCGTCGTAAAATTAAACCAATTTTCATTTCACTTTTTCACCCTCAATCTAACGCTTCAGAGAGATGGATGAAGGAAATCAATAAATTGTGTCGTCTTTATTGTCATCAGAATCACAGAACTTGGGATCAGTATCTTCATATTTTTCAAAACATTCTGAATGAACTTCCTAACGACTCAACTTCTTTACCGCCTATACTGATATTAAAAAACAAAGCACCGACAAATCGCATTTCTGAAATCGTTCCTTTTCCGCCTACACAGAAACTGCGGCATTCTGAAGTTGTCAACCTGGCTCTACAAAATATTGCATCTGCGGCTGCTAGAAGAGAGAAATCAGCTAAGCGTCCTGGTCGTTTAAAAATCTTGTCAGTTGGTCAGAAGGTGTTAATTAAGGCTCATCGTTTGTCTCACAAAGGAAAAGGCTTGTGTCGGAAATTTTTTCTGCTTTATAACGGTCCATATAGAATTCGCAAAATTATTCATGATAACACTGTCGAAGTAGAAACTCTTAAATCACGACGCTCTAAGGGAATACATCATATATCTAACGTTAAAATTTTTGTGGAATGATATACTTTTGAAAAATTTTTGTAGAATGACATACTTTTGAGAAACTAACAGTTGTATGTAAACACACGGAGAGTACAAGGATACCGCGCTGTGTTTTGGCGGCGGCATATGCTCAAAGCAACAGTCAAGTCTGCGCGCCGCACAAGGCAGTCGTTGACCGCAAACAATTGCTTTCTACGTCACGCGCCTACAGCTGGTCGAGCGCTCGGTGTGAATGCACTGACAGCCGTAAACAAATACACAGTCTTTCTCCGAATAAAATCAGTATAAAGCAATAGTGACTTGATGAATTCTGTTATTAACATTCAGTATTTTTCAGGATACGGTTCTCTAAAATATTTAAGAACTTCAGGTGAATTCTGTGCGTGTCCGACGTTAAGACGACTTGCTATCGAGAAAATTTCAGGAAAAATGTCATTTCGAAGAAGAAAGTAATAAACTAAAAAGGTAATTATTAATTGAGTTTATTTTTCAGGTAACATATTTCCACTTAGGTACGTACTTTAGACGTAATTTGCTGCTCGCGATTACGTGATTCATACTTTGTGCTAATTACATGTTCAATGAAATTACTTGTGAAGCGACGTGCTTGCGTACGTTAACTGATTTTGACAATGATTATTAATTAACTGGATTGTTACTTGTGTATATTATGCATCGCTTGGCTGCACTGCTTTTTCACTGATGTCATATTTTTTAATTATGTGCCTGCTGTGCCTATTTATTTAAATTATAATTGTCCCCTGATTAATTGTGCTGATGTGGTTAGGTATGTAAGTTATACTTTGTGATTTATCTGCTTGCGCCTTCATGTTTACTTATTAAGATACGATGCTAATGACCTGTTTAGTACGTAAGATATATGTTTACTGCTATGCGTATGGATTGCACATTTACACATTTCTGCTTGTTGTCATAACTATACTTTAATTTGATATATAGCAATGCTGATGTACAGTGTACGGACATGGAATGTGGGTTACGATGTGGTATGGGTTACGGATTGTTCGCTTGGCGAAGCCTCGTTATAGAAATTGTGCTGCATCCACTAGTTGACATTCTGTTCACTACTGGTATATTTACTCGCTGTTGCTTGTTTTGCTTACGCTCAGTGCTTTATATTTTAAAATAAGAAAATGAACTGCAGTAATTCGACGAGCGACTTTAGTACAAGAAACATCATAGAAGTCACATGAGCTGGAGGTTTTATGAAAGCTGTATAAATGTATGCCAATAGGAAGGAAGCTAACGACATGACATACCAACACAGTTATTACACTGCATTTTTCGTGAGCAATTGAAATAGGAAGTGACACTTGACACAAGAAATACTCCACATGTTTGCTTCTGTTTGCCATAATTCTTGAAGTGGTGTACACACTGTGAAATATTTGGATCATTCACACTCCGTAATCGTACTTAATTACTGAGAGTTATTCGGACTAAGTCTGTTAGAGGTCATGTATGCATTCTTTGTTTATAATTCATAATGAGTAGAAGATTTTGGTCAGATGGATTACACAGAGGTTGTGTATTGACAGTGTGTCTTCGGATTGTATGGGATGAGGAGGTTTGCATTAGGATTTTATCTGTACTCGATCGAGGAGACTGACTAGAGGAAAGAGTTGTTATGGAAGTGAAATGATACTGGCAATAAGGTTTATATGTATCGACGTATTGAAGAGGTATTATGGAGGTATTGAGATTATATGAAGTTGATTGGAGTTATGGTGTATAAGAGGTAAAATAAGTGAGGTGCATATTTTTTTTTTTTTTTTTTTTTTTGTTGTTGGTCTATATGGGACAAGGAGGATGAAGATAGCAGACAGACTAGAACACTAAAATGGAAGGAAGATTGTCTACACACACTTTGTTAAATCACTAAGCAGTATGTACTTTTTTTTTTTTTTTTTTTTTTTTTTTGGAGAGAGGAAGTTGCATATCTTGGCACACTGACAGTTGTTCAGCAACCGTACATTTTGATCTGGCTCGGCAAACATTGGTCTTGACATGATGACTATGACGTTGACTTAACTATTATTGACTGTTATACATTGCTGCCACTATTACTTGATACACATGATGAACATGAAATTTGGACAGAAGTGCATGTACACAGTTAACACTGTTCGATTACACAGTAGTACTTAATGTGGATGAAACATGAGTGAGTGTGTTTTGTGTGTTTTCCTTTCCTAATCCTACCCACCTATCTCCTAAATATTATTTTATTTGTTTGTAGTGGCTTGCACTGACACCCATAAATATTATAGGTTTACTGATGTTTGTGTATTTGTAATAGTTATGATGACAATTATCTGATATCATTTGTGTGTTTGTTATGATTTGTATGTTTAGTGTAAGAGCATTGATAATAATTTTGTAAAAGCAATTGTGTGTGCATTCAAACTGTTGTTCACACCTGCACCTGTTCAAATTGATGTGTGACACTTAGAAATGTTTAATTACTGCTGATGAACTGTCTAATTAGTGATAGTGAATATTATGGACTGTTACTTGCACTTTTTCTACGTGATTGGTGCCACTAGGACATGTTTCACTTCTGCTGATAAACTCTGATCAACAGTGTGATTAGTGATAGTGAATATTATGGACTGATGTCTGCACCTACTCAACAATGCTGGGTGCCATTGATGAACTGCTTCTACTGAGAAATGTGACTTGTTGCTGTGTATACCTCTTCAACATTGCTGGGTACCACAGATGGAACTGCTTCTACTGAAATGATGTTACTTCTTGCTGTCTGTACCTCTTCAACATTGCTGGGTACCACAGATGGAACTGCTTCTACTGAAATGATGTTACTTCTTGCTGTCTGCACCTACTCAACATTGCTGGGTGCCACTGATGGACTGCTTCTACTGAAATGATGTCACCTGTTGGAGTCTGCACCTGTTCCACAATGCTGGGTGCCACTGATGGACTGCTTCTACTGAAATGATGTCACCTGATGGTGTCTGCACCTACTCAACATTGCTGGGTGCCATTGATGGACTGCTTCTACTAAAATGTCACCTGTTGGTGTCTGAACCTACTCCACATCGCTGGGTGGCACTGATGGACTGCTTCTACTAATATGATGTCACCTGTTGGAGTCTGCACCTGTTCCACAATGCTGGGTGCCACTGATGGACTGCTTCTACTGAAATGATGTCACCTGATGGTGTCTGCACCTACTCGACTTTGCTGGGTGCCACTGATGGACTGCTTCTACTGAAATGATGTCACCTGTTGGAGTCTGCACCTACTCAACATTGCTGGGTGCCACTGATGGACTGCTTCTACTGAGATGATGTCACTTGTTGCTGTAGCACCTATTCAACAGTGCTGGGTGCTACTGCTGGAACTGTCAACTACTTGTTGTAAAAATTTGTATAAACTGATTTTTTTGTGTATTACTGTTTGTGAAAAGTAATAAGACTCTTACCTGCTCATATTCGTCATTGCTGACGCTATCGATTGAATTGTTAAACCACATGATATTTGTGTAAACTATTATGTAAAGTCACATGTATGAAAGAATTTGTATTGCTTAGTGTATTTTATATATTAGGCTATTGTAAGGTCAGTGCAAAGCCAAAATTTTATCTAGTTATATGATACTTACGTATTAATATTATCTTTTATTTTTGTCTGTATTTTTTTGACGAATTTGGTGGTATTTTCACCACCAATGCTGGCAAAAATACCATCAAATTCTAGCCCGCGGAGGAAGGGCATATGAAAGGTGGTTACACTGAGCCACAGCGCCAGAAATCGCGCCAGAGAGTATTGTTCCGCAGCCTTCACTGGCAGTGATTATTGAGACGCAGCGACAGGCAGTTCTTGCCGAGAAGTTGTGGTGGACACTGCTTGTAGCTGAAGTTGGAATGAGATGGGGTAGTAGTGAGTGTTTGTTCGATGTTTTATGCAGCTATGTGATGGGAGAGATAGCAGATGTTATTCCAATGGAGATATTGTAATGGTCAGAGTGCTTTTCGTCAATATATATGAAGGTAATAAATATTATGTTGTCTATTTATTTGTGTGTCCTGAATAATGTGTCATTACAGGTTCAGTCAACAAAGCATCTGGCTTGTGTTCTTGTATTAGAGTGTAATTCTGGGTTTCTTGCGCAATTATAGTATTTCTAATTTTCTTTTATCACGTCAGTATAAATGATATTTAAAAATTCTTGTCTTGTTGAAGAAGAACCGTGCCAGATGTGCGTTGAGTCATACTACCACATACAGAACAGCTACACTTGTGCTTTGTTGGCTTCGTAGGCTTTATAGTTGCTGGGGACTTAATTAATTAACTGTGTTAACGAAAATTTTCTTACATTCTTTGTTGTCATTCTAAGCAGTCAGATTGCGTAATAATACTAGTCAGGGCCAGCCGTTTACGAGACTTGCGTAATCGGACTTACAGCTACTAAAAAAATATTTTCATTTATATTTAATAAAGCCCCCATGCACTGTCTGTCTCTCAGATGTCTAGATCCGGTCATATGCATTATCTCAAAGCACTGTGGAATGCGGAAGGTCTAGAGGACTTGTTATTGGCTTCTGGAGGTGTTGTACCAACGTGTCAGCTAGTAGCGTAATGGTATGCGTCGTGCACTGTGGATGTGCTGTCGCGACTACGATCGCATTCGCTGCTACCTTTTTTTAAAACGCAATTCTGTTGTCTGCTGAAGTTATCAATCTAATGGAACTTTGAACATAATTCCCTTCACTTCTCAACCCAAAACAGTCGCATGTGGAAAAAGGGCTAATTTCTGCGACATTTTGTTCTTTTGAGGTTTAATAGAGGCCAATCAGCAGATGCATCCCGAAACTTTTATATTTTGTATGGAGAGAGCGCATCGTGCCAAAATACGTCACAAAAGTATTTTCTACATTAGCTTTCGTGTGGTAGTGGCATTTTATACTTCTTCAAACCTTGTTTGACAGCTTTAACTCAGAACTAGTTTTCTACATGCATGTAATCAATAAACTGCATATGCATTGTCAGACTGTTATAGATAATATCAGAGAATTCGCATATATCGTTGATGATTAATTTCTCTCACATGTTTACTATTGTTTTAACAACACTAAAAGGAACCTTACGGAAACTGTGCACTGTACTATAAAAAATTAAATAAAACTAACCATGATACCACTACAATGAAAGTCTGTTATAATAAAACTGAGTATCTGTACATAAGAGTGCCTCTATTGGCACGGATTAGTAAGACACTACTCACTTGGATTTCGATTGAGTGTGTGCTTAATCGGTATGCTGTATCATACTCAAGAGGTATGCACATGTGGCATTTCATAAATAAAGTTATGTATTCCTAGAAACCCAAAATTTCCTTGTCAGCAGAGGAAAGAGGCGTTACCTGTAGTGCACAGTTGTAAGTTTTTCACCATTGCACTATGAGCCGAAAGTATTTTCTTGAGATTTCCTTATCGATGTTTGATCCGACTGCTTGTAGCTGTTTCACAGAAGGGATAAAAACGTTACTGTCAGCGAGACTGGAACCGTGAACCGTAACATACGCTTCTTCACGGGTTAGCACGTAATCACAGAGCTAGTGAAGAGATGTGTACTTTGGTTTCCTATTACATGGTCAATAGGGGCTAGAACCTGTAAACAGCTTTTTAAATGACGAGATTGGTTGCGACTTCCAAGTGCAACCACTCTCTTGGGCCGAAAACCGTAATTTTTCAATCATTTGTTACACTTCAAGCGATAGTATCTCAGATTATTCAATGGAAATGACAGGAAAAATGAAGTGAACTTTGAGGCTTAATTCCGTGCATATCAGGAAGTAACTCGTCGATCACAGAGTTGCCAAACGTATCTTGCCGTGTTGCCAAATCTCAGTTACAGTACCAGCATTTTTTTATATATATATACTTTTTTTTGTGGTGATGGTGCTGAAGTCTGATCAACTTCGTTGATTTTTACTTCTGTAGGGAATGGAAGGGGTAAAAAGTTTCTCTTTATTTATTTATTCATCTTTCAGCTTTAGTTTGGGCACACAGAATGGTCCTTTAACTCGCTGATTTTGGTGTGTGTTTGAAAACATGTGTGTAGAAGTGCTAAGGGACGATATGTCCTTAAATTATGGAGAATTACGTAAGGATATCATTTACGGAGGCTCAAATACTGTCGCCTTCGGTACTTTATATTCGTGGTTGCGTAAGGGTTCTACCGCACCTACTGTGGTGAGTTGTGGTGTACTGTTACGTATCATGTCCAACTTCCGAAATAAGGTTTGTGCCTTCAAAAAAATGGTTCAAATGGCTCTGAGCACTATGGGACTTAACATCTATGGGCATCAGTCCCCTAGAACTTAGAACTACTTAAACCTAACTAAACTAAGGACATCACACTACACCCAGTCATCACGAGGCAGAGAAAATCCCTGACCCCGCCTGGAATCGTACCCGGGAACCCGGGCGTGGGAAGCGAGAACGCTACCGCACGACCACGAGCTGCGGACTTCGTGCCTTCTCCTTGACCTTGTCTGAGAGGTAAGATTCGCTTAAGGCTCGATGAATGTCATGATTTAGGATCCACCATTGGGCTCCTGTGATCCATCGTAGGCATCTGTACAACCTGTAACTTCTTGTAGTTAGTGGCACACGTAGTACCCCAAGAGGTCGATCCATACAAAATAGATGGTTCGACTGTGGCATGGTACAACTGGGGTTTCGTGCGTTGGCTGAGGTATGAGCTCTTCAGAAATTGGAGGAGAGCTCCCAGCATTTTGAGGCCAGACGTCTTCTTGTCCATAATGTGATGACTATACAACAGTTTGGCGTCCAGATGCACTCCCTGGTATTTTACAGTTGTTGCCCAGGGGAGTGGCTGGTCTGATATCCGTAGGCGTTCATTGACGATGGGTCTCCCACGTGTGAAGACAATAACTTTGGTTTTCTCTGCATTGGCCGCTATTTTGTTCATGTGTGTCCAGTGGTCCACTAAATCTAGTTGGCGCTGCATCCGTGTGACGAGGTGGACAATTCTGGTGCCTGCAGTCAGGAGCGCTGTGTCGTCGGCATAGAAACTGGCAGTAACATGTGGCACCGTCGGGAGGTCGTTAATATATAAATTAAACAGCAGTGGAGATATGACCGATTCTTGTGGAAGTCCTTCAAGGACAGGCCGTGTTGTTGAATTCTTGTCATCAATGCGAACATATAATCTGCGATCCTGAAGATAATTGTCGAGAAGTTTTAAATAGCAGTCTGGTAGGGGAGTGGTATGTCGGAGCTTGACGATCAAGTTGCGTCGCCGTACTTTATCGTAAGCCTTCTCTATATCGAGAAAGACTCCAATAGTATGTCGTTTCTTGTTGAAATTGTCTTGGATAGATTCCGTGATGCGCAGTAGTTGTAACTCAGCCGATAGCTTCGCCTGGAAGCCAAACTGCTCCGGTCGGATGATGTTGTGTGCCACAAGGATGTCCAGCATGCGTTTCAGTAGGACACGTTCCAGTACCTTTCCCAGCGTCGGCAGTAAACTTATGGGTCTGTAGCTGTCAGGGTGTGAGAGATCCTTACTCGGTTTTGGTATTGGCACTATTCTGGCAATCTTCCATGCCTCTGGGAAGTATCCAGTCCTGAGGCAGCTGTTCACTATCCGGGTGAGAAGCACAACAGGCTTTCTCGGGAGGTGTTTCAACTCCGTATTGCTGATTCTATATGCTCCAGGTTAGATATGTTTGCTATACTTCATAATCCTCCGAATTTCCTCCGGCGTTGTCAGACGGGGCATAGTGTTAGTCGGGGCGTCCCGAATAGCTTCCCATTCCGCCGCTGTGTCCTCCTCTGCACGGTGGAGTGCATCATCTCCATCCTCCGTGGGGGGCGTAATCATCTGTTGTTGGTATGTATCCGCATACAGCTCCGCCTGCGCCAGTGAGTCGTACAAGAGGCCATGGGGTCCTCGAATTGCCCTTTTGGGGGGCTGTTGCTGTCTGAGACGATTTAACTTTTCGCCATTCATCTTTGGTGCGTAATAGATAGTTGTCCATTTTGAGTTCCCACGTGTGTTGCTTCCAGTCCTGAACCTTCCGCCGGAGTTCTCGGGTTAGTCTGTGTGTCTCCCGTCTATCGTCCGGATGGCGGTACAGTACCAGCAGGAAGAAGACGAAACGATGTGAACCTTCAGCGGGCTGGGAAGTGACCATAGCTGGTGTCTCAAAGACGCAGCTGCTATGGCCTGGAATACGTATTGCGTCTGATTCGCATTTCTGTAACTAGGTTTAGGGACTGGAGCGTAGTTACTAATAATACTCACGACTGACTGCAAACTAACCATCATAAATCAGTAACTCTCATACTTGTTTTTATATTTCTTTCGTAAGAGTACTCAAAAGTAAGAAAATCATTCACAGACGTTTTTGTGCCTCACCAATAGTCGAGCACAACAAACAAATAAAAAAAAGAATGTGTGTGTTTGTGCGTGTGTGTGTGTGTTTGTGTTTGTGTTTGTGTGTGTGTGTGTGTGTGTGTGTGTGTGTGTGTGTGTGAGAGAGAGAGAGCGAGAGAGAGAGAGAGAGAGAGAGAGAGAGAAATAAAAAAATTGAGAGAGAGAGTAAAGAACTGTCGTAAAGAAATTGAATCATGGTATGTAAAGATATCTTTCATTAAAATGGCACGTTCCACATCATTACAAAATGTAGTATTCATGATCTATGGAACAAGTATTAATCTAATCTAATCTAATCATATCATACTGCTAACTAGCCATGAAGAGTCATGAATTACCGAAATTTTTGCCAATATCAATAACCAAATCTAAACTTGAAAATAAAAGACGACAGTTTTTGTGATAAACTGGGATTCCTAACGAGACCATTTCGTCCCTGTTAACTATACACAAAAGATGTGGGATCTACCTCCATTCGGAAGTAACCAAGTGTGCATGCATTTAAAGATGAAGTGCATGATGTGAAGTTCTGTGATGGAGATACGAATCAAACACATAATCAGATTGGTTCAAATGGCTCTGAGAATTATGGGGCGGAGGTCATCAGTCCTATAGAACTTAGAACCACTTAAACCTAACTAACCTAAGGACATCAGACACATCCATACCCGAGGCAGGATCGAACCAGCGACCATGCGGTTGCGCGGTTCCAGGCTGTAGCGCCTAGAACCGCTCGGCCACCCCGGCCGGATAATCGGATTGTTAACTAAGTAAAACCGAATTTTACTTATCGGATTTTCTTACCAGCTGCTAGATGTTTGAATCTACAATAGGGATACAAATTTTTGTGCCTGAGCGACAATCGAACCGCACACCTACCGTCCTTTATCATCCACGAATATAGCTTAAGTGTCAATTGCTTACTCACCAACAGTAAGATGTGTGCGTGTTTGAACAGAAATAACGACACCTAATGCGATTGTTGGCACCACATGAACATACATTAAAAATACAAGTTATTTTTCACTAGCAGACCGGTGTGCACGTGATAGGGCTTGAAATGAAATTATGAATATTTTTGTACAGGATCGGGATTCGGACCCACATACTTACCTCTGGAGGAGACCTAGAGAAGATTGCAGTCTTGGGAAAAGTAACGAAATGATTGATCTATACTGTTCCGAAAGATTGAGATCCTTGAAAGAAAAGATATGAATTCGAATCACAGTCCAGCACCAAATTTTTCGTGTCTAGTTCAATCAAGTCCAAGTAAAATAAGAGCCCTGTTCCTTTAAATGGCTATCAGTTCTTCAAATAAAATAAAATTTTCTAATTTAATCAAGTTTACTGGCGCCAGTATTTCTGTTTATCATGACTTCGGCCTATGTCACTGACCAGAGTAACCCGGCTCTGCCCAGTTTGTGATGAAGAAACGTGATGTTTAATGAGGATTCTGGATTATAACTTCTTTCTCTTGAGGTTACCAGAGGTAACGTAAATCTGTTTTTTCCTCTTAAAAGTAAATGTCTGAACCCAAGCATAGCACCGGAGATAGCTCATTACACCAGAACATTGTGGCCACATTTCCCAGCCCCAGGAGTGTGCCGTATCGGATGTTGTGCTTAGCTTACAATATTAGTCGCGGTGGAATAAATACGAGTCTATTAAATGCTTAAGAAGAAGCAGGATGGAAAGACTTTTCAAGGCATCATAGCCTCAATGTGAAGCCATTTTGAAATTTTCACTAATTCAGCAAATTTATTAGTTCGAGAAACTCCACTGTGAAGTGTGAAGTTACTGCATAATTCGATTAGTACCGTCAATATTACTGTCATTTTCTTCATACCGCTGCTGGAACACATGTGCTTGAAGATCATTTATAGCCTTTTGGTCATTATAGAAGTAGTTGCCCAAGAACACGTTCTTTCCCTTTCTACGGAATCCGTTTCATTCTAATATCAAACATCGGCAATTACTCGTAGATTACATTAAAACTAAACTAAATGGTGAAGACGTTATTTGATAACAAAAACGCTCTGCCTTTTTTCATTTACTTCCGACTAGAAATGGCCATCGGATACTGCCAAACCAAAAGCCAAGGATCTTACTGCCTTCCGATATACGTCGCCGTCGGTTCTTCCATATCATTTGGTCGACGTGAACTGTTTCAAGTTGTGTATGACAGCGAACGTTTTATAAAATCAATTGTTTTCCTTTGCAATAAACAGAAAGATTTTCATTCTAAGCTATCCAAGTCCAAATTTTCGCAATATTAGTTCAAATTTAATATTCGCTTGTACGAGTATAATGCAGGAAAGTATTTCACAGTTGCAAAACCCGCATCCGACTCATTGACCTTACACTTAGCCGCTGACAATAAAGTGTAGCTCAGAGTGACACTAGTTTATGTAACCTAATGTAGCGAAGCCTTTTTCACCGGAAAATACGTAATTCATTCACTGTACTCCATAAGTACACTGTAACAGTAATTTCTGTGTGTATGCAATGCACACGGATTGTAGAATTTAGTGGTGCTCTCTCTTCCAATTCTGTATACAATATGCCTGACGTAAATGGGCCCTTTATCATTACAGGCCTGGGCAGTGCAACATCACACTGAAAACAGTTATGTGCTTATACTGACAACCTCACTGTTCGTTTTACCTGATTTTGTAATCATTTAAATAAAACAACATGACCTTCCAGTGGGAGACATTTCGTCCCCTTTTTCCTTCTGTGAAATTTGTCAGTAAGGTTTTTTGTCTTCCAACCAGTGAAATTCGACCGAGTACGGCCAGTAAACGATTCACAAACCACGATTTAGTGCCGTTAAGACAATTACTTTAAATATTGTCACAGATGAAAGAATTTAGTTTCTTCTTAAATCGTCTTATGCAGCAACGTTCACAGATATCTCAAATGCGTAAAACTATTTATCTCTTCTCCCTCTCTCTCTCTGTCTCTCTCTCTCCCTCTCTCTCTCTCACTCTCTCTCTCTCTCTCTCTCTCTCTCTCTCTCACACACACACACACACACACACACACACACACACATTGTTTTTTTATTTGTTTGCTGTGCTCGACTATTGGTGAGGCACAAAAACGTCCGTGAATGATTTACTTAGTTTTGAGTACTATTACGAAAGATATATAAAAGCAAGTATCAGAGTTACTGATTTATGATGCTTGGTTTGCAGTCAATCGTGAGTATCATTAGTAACTACGCTCCAGTCCCTAAACCTAGTTACAGAAATGCGAACCAGACGCAATACGTAATCCAGGCCATAGCAGCTGCGTCTTTGAGACGCCAGCTATGGTCACTTCCCAGCCCGCGAAGGTTCACATCGTTTCTTCTTCCTGCTGGTACTCTAACTTAGATTTGGCAACACGGCAAGGAATGCTTGGCATCTCTGTGATGGACGAGTTACTTCCTGGTATGCACGGAATTAAGCCTCAAAGTTCACTTCATGTTTTCTGTCATTTCCATTGAATAATCTGAGTTACTATCGCTTGAAGTGTAACAAATGATTGAAAAATTACGGTTTTCGGCCCAAGAGAGTGGTTGCACTTGGAAGTCGCAACCAATCTCGTCATTTAAAAAGCTGTTTACAAATTCTAGTCCCTATTGACCATGTAATAGGAAATCAAAGTACACATCTCTTCCCTAGCTATGTGGTTACGTGCTAACCCGTAGACCAGGGTTTGTTATGGTTCGCGGTTCCAGTATCGCTTACATTAACGTTTTTATTCCTTCTGTGAAAGAGCTACAAGCAGTCGGATCAAACATCGATAAGGAAATCACAAGAAATTACTTTCGGCTCATAGTGCAATGGTGAAAAACTTACAACGGTGCACTACAGGTAACGCCTCTTTCCGCTGCTGACAAGGAAATTTTGGGTGTCTAGGAAAACATAACTTTATTTATGAAATGCCTTATGCGCATACCTCTTGAGTATGATACAGCATACTGATTAAGCACACACTCAATCGAAATCCAAGTAAGTAGTGTCTTACTAATTCGTGCCAATAGAGGCACGCTTATGTACAGATACTCAGTTTTATTTAAACACACTTATGTCGTAGGGTTATCATGGGTAGTTTTATTTCATTTCAGTTCACAGTTTCCGTATGGTTCCTTTTAGTGTTGTTAAAACAACAGTAAACATGAGAGAGAAATTAATCATCAACGATACATGCGAATTCTCTGATATTATCTATAACAGTCTGACAATGCATATGCAGTTTATTGATTACATGCATGTAGAAAACTAGTTCTGAGTTAAAGCTGTCAAACAAGGTTTGAAGAATTACAAAATGCCGCTACCACACGACAGCTAATGTAGAAAATACTTTTGTGACGTATTTTGGCACGATGCGCTCTACCCATACAAAATATAAAAGTTTCGAGATGCATCTGCTGCCTGGCCTCTATTAAACCTCAAAAGAACAAAATGTCGCAGAAATTAGCCCTTTTTCCACATGCGACTGTTTTGGGTTGAGAAGTGAAGGGAATTATGTTCAAAGTTCCATTGGATTGATAACTTCAGCAGACAACAGAATTGCGTTTTAAATAAGGTAGCAGTGAATGCGATCGTAGTCGCGACATCTCATCCACAGTGCACGACGCTTACCATTACGCTACTAGCTGACACGTTGGTACAACACCTCCAGAAGCCAATAACCATTCCTCCAGACATTCCGCATTCCACAGTGCTTTGAGATAATGCATATGACCGGATCTAGAGATCTGAGAGACAGACAGTTACAACTTCTCTTTTGCACTGCACGACGTTTTCAACAAACAGATAGCGCAGTGGGGTGGCTCAAGTGGAATGGAACACTTCCTATTTAAATTACTGCATCCTAAACTCTTGGCAGCTCTGTGTAGGTGGCAGTTACGTGATTTTTTTTTCGGGGATTACAAAGTACAGTCGAAATGGGTAACTGAGGCAGCTAGTTCATGGCGATTCGGTCAACCAAGTAAATGAATGTACTGAACATGCTGCAAACCACTACAGGGAGCCTGTGTGGCAGAGTTCTGATGTAGTGTGGCGCAAGAGCTTAATGAGCAAAGGATTCGGTGGTTTGTTGGATTGAAAGTAAGTTCATGTATTTATGGTCTGGGTTCGATTTCAACATCTGCTGATGATTTTTGATAGGGAGAGACAGATTCTATTCTCTTCTGGCTACGCCAAGTGAAGAAGGTGTAATGGCATTGTGGCCTGAAATTCACAATACTCATGATATTCCTTCACTACCAAGTAGACGTTATGTTTAACCACAATTAAGTCATGAATGGCGACATGTAGACTTTCTATCACCAGTTACCTTTATTATACTAGTTATTTATTTCTAGTGACGAAACAAACGCTATGTAGGGTACAGGTCGCTTATTCTATCTTCTATTTGAGCTTCTGTATTTGGATAAAATTGGTTCTGAACAGGGAATGCAACTCAGACCGCCCTTAACGCGGAATTTGATCCCTTCGTGACAATACAGCTCGACTACAATTTGTTGTTTGTTCAAAACTGCAGATTCTTCAACAGCTCCACATTTTGCGCGTGATTGGGTTCGAATCCTGACCCAGCATTAAAGTTTTCATTACCTATTATCAAGCTCAAACATGAGAACACCTATCTGCTGGTGGATAATAATTTGGCTTTTTAATGTATTTTCATTCGTTGACAACACTAACGATATCTGACGTTTTTGACTCCCAGTGAGACACAGAACTATTTGCGAGGTCTCTGTAAGTTCAAGGATGCTGGTGGAGAAAAATTCGGTAGCTGACGTCTCTTTGTGTGTAAGTCAACAACGATATGTGTGGCGTTCGATTCCCAGTCAGCATTGAACTCTTCGTCATATTATTTCTAGTTCAAATATGCACACATGTCGCTGCTTGTGTAACAAATCCACATTTATCGTTCGTTATCTCTAGAATATAACAGCGATAGGTGTCGGGTTGGAGGCCTGGGAAGGAAAAAATTAATGTTTCGTCTAGTCATTTCAGTTAAAACATCTAGCTACTGCCGAGAAAATCCGATATGCACAGTTGATTGTGCTTCGATAAAAAATCCGATTAGGTTCTGGGTTCGAATCCCTGCCCAACACAAAGCGTTACCTCACGGCATTTCAAGTAAGTTACTGGTGAAGAAGCAATATTTAACATCTCTCGTAGTTCGTTAACAGGGACAATAGATGTTGGTTAGGAACTCCTGTCCGTCAAAAATGTTTACGTTATGTAATTTAAAGTTGATATTTGCTAACTGATACTGCCTAAAATCGTGGTATATCACTCTTTGTATGCATAGTCAGGAATGACTGTTAGTTTCCATCAGTCACGAAGTCTTTGCATAGTCTGCATGACCTGGGTTTGAATCCATATGGAGAACGAGACGATTCGTCGTGTCATCTGAAGTTCAAACATATTCTCAATTACCTGCACGTGAATAACAAATTTTTAATGTCATTTTGTGTTAAATAATAACTGCGGTATGTTACATTGAAGAGGAAATCATGAATACGACGAACTCACTACGTGCATCAGTTATCTGACGTATTAATGAGAGTGGTAACATTTCAGGTATGTCTTTTACTGTAATAAATGTTAGCTTACAAGCCTTAAGGACAATCTTATCTGTGTAAGGTGTTCCCTGCAATTTGTAGTATCGTGGTGTAGTTTTACATCTTGAGTTATTGCGATACAGAGCAGTGTTTTCTAGTGGTGATTTGTTGGAAACATTTTCGATAGTCAAACGACTGTACCGAGGAGCGATTAGAGGACCTGTTAGACAGCTGCGTTATGCGGGTTGTATGCGAATCAGGCAAATTACAATTCAGGGCGTTCGGATACTTTTTAGCATGACTGTACATTTTCGTGTATTAGCTGAATAATTTACGGGTATTTTCGTGCGTCTTGGAAAATAAGCTTCTTTGGGCCCGGTGTTCTCTCAGACTGCCTATTGCCAATCAGTTAACATTAATAGGCTGTGTGCCTAGCACGAATGGTCTTCCCCTGCTGGCGTCTAATGTTCTATCTATCTGGCCAGGGGCAGGATTGATAATGAATTCGTCAATGGCAACACTATTGCTATCGTAGGTTTTCTTTTTGCTGAGAGGTGTCTAAGAGATTCAGTAAGCAAATTAAAGGCCCCTCTTTGTGTTTGCTGTCGATCCATATGCTCTAACATTAGCAACCATAATTTCTCTCAAACGGACTTCTTTGTGCTTTGTCGACATCTTGTATACTAATCAGGCTTCTCTGCAGTATAAGGCTTTATACATTCGCTCTTCTTCCTCTTATTATGTGGATGCTCTCCTTTCTTAAGGAGGGCCACTACATCTACACTCCTGGAAATGGAAAAAAGAACACATTGACACCGGTGTGTCAGACCCACCATACTTGCTCCGGACACTGCGAGAGGGCTGTACGAGCAATGATCACACGCACGGCACAGCGGACACACCAGGAACCGCGGTGTTGGCCGTCGAATGGCGCTAGCTGCGCAGCATTTGTGCACCGCCGCCGTCAGTGTCAGCCAGTTTGCCGTGGCATACGGAGCTCCATCGCAGTCTTTAACACTGGTAGCATGCCGCGACAGCGTGGACGTGAACCGTATGTGCAGTTGACGGACTTTGAGCGAGGGCGTATAGTGGGCATGCGGGAGGCCGGGTGGACGTACCGCCGAATTGCTCAACACGTGGGGCGTGAGGTCTCCACAGTACATCGATGTTGTCGCCAGTGGTCGGCGGAAGGTGCACGTGCCCGTCGACCTGGGACCGGACCGCAGCGACGCACGGATGCACGCCAAGACCGTAGGATCCTACGCAGTGCCGTAGGGGACCGCACCGCCTCTTCCCAGGGACACTGTTGCTCCTGGGGTATCGGCGAGGACCATTCGCAACCGTCTCCATGAAGCTGGGCTACGGTCCCGCACACCGTTAGGCCGTCTTCCGCTCACGCCCCAACATCGTGCAGCCCGCCTCCAGTGGTGTCGCGACAGGCGTGAATGGAGGGACGAATGGAGACGTGTCGTCTTCAGCGATGAGAGTCGCTTCTGCCTTGGTGCCAATGATGGTCGTATGCGTGTTTGGCGCCGTGCAGGTGAGCGCCACAATCAGGACTGCATACGACCGAGGCACACAGGGCCAACACCCGGCATCATGGTGTGGGGAGCGATCTCCTACACTGGCCATACACCACTGGTGATCGTCGAGGGGACACTGAATAGTTCACGGTACATCCAAACCGTCATCGAACCCATCGTTCTACCAATCCTAGACCGGCAAGGGAACTTGCTGTTCCAACAGGACAATGCACGTCCACATGTATCCCGTGCCACCCAACGTGCTCTAGAAGGTGTAAGTCAACTACCCTGGCCAGCAAGATCTCCGGATCTGTCCCCCATTGAGCATGTTTGGGACTGGATGAAGCGTCGTCTCACGCGGTCTGCACGTCCAGCACGAACGCTGGTCCAACTGAGGCGCCAGGTGGAAATGGCATGGCAAGCCGTTCCACAGGACTACATCCAGCATCTCTACGATCGTCTGCATGGGAGAATAGCAGCCTGCATTGCTGCGAAAGGTGGATATACACTGTACTAGTGCCGACATTGTGCATGATCTGTTGCCTGTGTCTATGTGCCTGTGGTTCTGTCAGTGTGATCATGTGATGTATCTGACCCCAGGAATGTGTCAATAAAGTTTCCCCTTCCTGGGACAATGAATTCACGGTGTTCTTATTTCAATTTCCAGGAGTGTATTATGCACAGGAGCGTTGTTGCAGCCTGCCGGATGCTGAAAATTATGCTCCATGGGAAGAAAACAGTCGTCTGGACCGTTCTTTCATGACTTCAACTGTTCTCTCTGATTTTTCCCGAAATTACTCTCACCCCAACATCACTACTGTTGAAACAGGTCTTAGAAGCGTAGCTGCACGTTATCCACTCCATCGTTATTGCCTCCTCATTAGTAGCTTATCATTTTGCTTTGTTACTAGCTAGTTATCGAAGTTTTGCTATTCATTTTCTGCAGTGATTTATTGTATCCGTATAGGAAAGAAGGGCATTGTGGAACATCATTTTCGTTTGTGAGTACGCCAGAAAGCAGAACACATGGAGCTTATTGCGATTAGCTATATTTTGTGAAAACGCAAGGTGCAAGAAATTACTTATTAAAATAAATAAAGCTAAAATGCGTTAAATGGAGGGTAGCGTGAAAAGAATGGCTAATAAGGAATTGCGTTTTGAAAATGTAGAAAAAAACTACATATGGCAAAACACATCTTGACACTTACGTTGGACAGTGCATTATGTGTAATACAATTCATATATAGTTACCCATACAGGAAGACAACTTGTTTTCTTTGCAGAAACCGCACAAACGAGTTTCGTTGCCTGTGACAACACCGTAGACTTGAGCCAGCAGAATGCAAACCGAACCTAGCACCGGTATCTCTAATAATTTATCTCTTGAAAATCTTCTGTCGCAGAAGAGACAATTAACATAGTTGGCATATTAACAGACTCGACCGTCGGTTCTTGGTAGAACAACATTATAATAAATGAAAAGCACCAGTTTGATTTTGTTCTACAATATTACTTTTATTGTTAACCGGTTTTCGGCTTACAAGGCCATCTTCAGACATTTACTGAGTATTATTACCAAAGAAGTTAAATGTTAGCAGACAATATTGGAAGAGAAGTAACACATCTAGACTGAAGTAGAAATGTACAGTAAGTAACATCTTTGGAATGAAAAAGTAAAAACTGAACAGTACATAAATAACAATGGAGTAGACAGGAAACCTTTAGCACAAAATAGCAATAGCATGCCCACATAACAGTGTCTACTAATAAACAAAACTAATAAAATAAAATAAAATTAGTAGTAGACAAGGCTGCGTCAGGAGGTATGAAACATGGAGAGTGATACACAACCAATTAAAAGAAGAGAGAGTTATCAATGTAAATACAAAATACATAAGGAACTTAAACAATATCAATAAGATAAACAGAAATTAATAAATGCAGGAAAATGGAGGTGTTTGAGGGAACCTACAGTTTTAGAGTGTGGTGGTACTGAATTTTAACATTGACATTATAATCAAAGCAGTGGCTCTGTACCTGTTTTCATTAAATAAATGAGCAAAGCAAAATATGAACAGTATTTGATGAGACAACTACAAGGGGTGTTTAACATGGACAGTAATACAAGCACCATTTAAAAGAAAGCTTTAACTAGTTAAACTACAGTCTATGTGGAATACAAAGACAACTTCAACAAACAAAACAACTTAATGAATACACGAAAATTGGAATATGTAGGAAGAGAGAGTGTGGGAAGTAATGAACAACAAAGATGTTTATATGAAGTTTAGGAGAGGGGAAGTGTGGAGCTGTGTCTGGTCATTTAGAATGAGATCTGGACTGTGAGCAAGATGTTTGTTAATTTTCAGGGCTTCCTGCAGGTTGAGTTTATGGCCATTGTTTACTAAGTGAAGTACATGGGACACTGGCTGGTAATTGTGACCCTCACTCAGTACATGTTCAGCAAATGCAGAGTCTGAATTCGCAACCTCCAGCTGCATTCATGTTCAGCCACGCTACTTGATATGTCCCTGCCTGACTGACCAATGTAAAATTTTGTCACAATCAGAACATGTGATTTTGTATACCACATTGTTGGCTAATAACTGGATCTTGTCTTTGCTATTAAAAACACACTGGGCTGTCATGTTCCTGACATAGTAGGAAGAGCCTATACTTGCAGGATTTCAGTGCTTTTGCAACAATCTGTGATACCTGACCTAGAAATGGTAGTGTACACCATTTCTTGCAGACAGTGGATGGGGAAGCAGGTGGGGCATAGAGGAGGGGTATAATTTTCCGTTGTTGCGTTACATTTAACCTAAATGTCTAAAGGCACATGTATTAGTTGAAAATTTTTTGAAAATTTAAATGAAGATTTTTCACAAAACGCCATAACAAACTTTCAGGAATGGCGAACAAAGTAACGCTTCCAAGCGGTTGACACACACTGCAGTGCGTGAACGGGCCCACAGAAGTTGTATGCTATATTCCTACAATGTAGCAGCGCCTCACGTAATGGCAGAACTCCATATGCCTCCCTATTCAGTAATACCAAAGTATCTACGTTGTAAGGTCTGCTATCATGTATGTGTGAGGTTCTGATGTTTCAGTATGTAAATATTTAGTGATGGCCATTTTCTTTGTATGTTATAATCTCCATAGACTACCCATCCCTCGCCCTTCAGTCTCTTAATTCGTCAGTTTGGAACCCCCTACAGATAGTGACGAAACTGACAGTCTTGCACAGACAAAGCTGAGACTGAAGCTAGTGTAGCATTCAATATCCACATTTAGTGAAATTAAAGTACCACAGTAATAGCCGGAGGCTGGTATCTGTAATGTGGCAACATGTGCGAGAGAGTATCAAATACGCAGATGGATTGTGATACAGGCTAGCCATGCTCAGTGGAAAACTGCACTGCATACGCATATAGATGGGTCTGCATTTTGAGGCAGGGGCACTTTAGAGTCCAGCAATACCACTACGAAGGCCGGGTCGTGCCAGATGATATAACCATTACATAATCATGTCATACCTTTATGTATCTCCAGGGTTCTTCCATGTATACAACCTTCCTCCATGATTCTTGAACCAAGTGTTAGCTATGATTAAGTTATGCGCTACGCAGAATTCAACAAGGCGGCTTTCTCTTTCATTTCTTAGCCCCAATCCATATTCACCTACTATGTTCCCTTCTCTCCCTCTTCCTACTCTCGAATTCCAGTCAGCCATGACTATTAAATTTTCGTCTCCCTTCACTACCTGAATAATTTCTTTTGTCTCATCATACATTTCATCAATTTGTTCGTCATCTGCAGAGCTAGTTGGCATGTAAACTTGTACTACTGTAGTAGGCGTGGGCTTCGTGTCTATCTTGGCCACAATAATGCGTTCACTATGCTGTTTGTAGTAGCTTACCCGTACTCCTATTTTCTTGTTCATCATTAAACGTACTCCAGCATTACCCCTATTTCATTTTTTGTTTACAACTCTGTATTCACCGGACTGCCCGATTAAGGGATCTGACATTCCACGCTCCGATCCGTAGAACGCCAGTTTTCTTTCTCCTGATAACGACGAACTCTTTAGTCCCCGCCCGGAGATCCAAATGGGAAACTTTTTTACCTCTGGAATATTTTACCCAAGAGGACGCCATCGTCATTTAATCATACAGTAAAGCTGCATGCCCTCGGGGAAAATTACGGCCACAGTGTCTGTTGTCGACTGGCAAGACAGCCAATCCACAATGTCAGGAAGCCGAAAGGCACGCGTTTAAGCTCACGCAGGCTGGCGTGAGGTCTGGAACAGCACACGGAATGAGACTAGTAAATAACGTACGTAGCTCTTGGAGTACTTAACTTTAATCCATAATTGGTGAACATCTCTCTTGACGGTACATGTTTTACAGCATCAAAAGTAACTGGTAATGGCGCCTTGCTAGGTCGTAGCAAATGACGTAGCTGAAGGCTATGCTAACTATCGTCTCGGCAAATGAGAGCGTAATTTGTCAGTGAACCATCGCTAACAAAGTCGGCTGTACAACTGGGGCGAGTGCTAGGAAGTCTCTCTAGACCTGCCGTGTAGCGGCGCTCGGTCTGCAATCACTGATAGTGGCGACACGCGGGTCCGACGTATACTAACGGACCGCGGCCGATTTAAAGGCTACCACCTAGCAAGTGTGGTGTCTGGCGGTGACACCACAGTTTCCCCTTGCTTTCAGCCGTTCGCAGTACCAGAACAGCAAGGCCATTTTGGTTAGTGTTACAAGGTCAGATCAGTCAGTCATCCAGACTGTTGCCCCTGTAACTACTGAAAA
The DNA here is from genome assembly GCF_023864275.1 of Schistocerca cancellata. Classification (NCBI taxonomy): domain Eukaryota; kingdom Metazoa; phylum Arthropoda; class Insecta; order Orthoptera; family Acrididae; genus Schistocerca; species Schistocerca cancellata. Next base: position 79,624,169 of record NC_064631.1, on the reverse strand, counting down.
GGCTGCTGCCCATCTCCAGGAACCACACGTAATACTATGTTCGAATATTATGATGCACCTCGAAGAAAATTTTGTGGTAAGGACTATGGTACCGAGCTGCTTTGGTTATCGGCCCCTAGTACCTTGAAGAAAACGATTTATTGACACATAGTTACCACGGGTTCAGTAAATATCATTCTTGTGAAACATAACTAGCTCTTTACACTCATGAAGTATCAACTGCTATCGACAGAGGATGTCAAGTTGAGTCTATGTTTTTAGATTTCCAGAAGACTTAGGATACCGTTCCTCACAAGCGTTTTCTCACAAGCGTTTTCTAACCAAACTGCATGCCTATGGAATATCGCCTCGGTTGTGTGACTTGATTCGTGATTTCCTGTCAGAAAGGTTACAGTTAGTAGTAGTAGACGGAAAGTTGTCGTGTAAAGCAGAAGTAATACCCGGCGTTCCCAAAGGAAGCGTTATAGGTCCTTTTTTGTTCCTGATCTATATTAACGACATGGTCGACAATCTGAGTAGCCGTCTTACAGATGATGCTGCCATTTACCGCCCGGTAAAACCATCAGTTGACCAAAAGGACTTGCGAAACGATTTAGATAACATATCTGCATGGTGCGCCTTAGGGATTAAAATCACAAATAACATAAATTGGTGCTACGGTCGCAGGTTCGACTCCTGCCTCGGGCATGGATGTGTGTGATGTCCTTAGGTTAGTTAGGTTTAAGTCGTTCTAAGTTCTAGGGGACTGATGACCACAGATTTTAAGTCCCATAGTGCTCAGAGCAATTTGAACCATTTTTTGAACATAAATTGGAATGATCACATAGAGAATTTTGTGGGTAGAGGAAACCAAAGACTGCGATTCATTGGCAGAGCACTTAGATGGTGCAGTAGGTCTATTAAAGAGGCTGCTTACACCACGCTTGTCCGCCCTATTCTGGAGTATTGCTGCGCGGCGTGGGATCCGCATCAGTAGGGACTGACGGATGACATCGAAAAGGTACAAAGGAGGGCGAAAATTAGCAGTTGACCCTAAATAACGAAAAGTGTGAGGTCATCCACATTAGTGGTAAAGGAAATCAGTTAAACTTCGGTTACCCGATAAATCAGTTCAGTCTAAAGGCCGTAAATTCAACTAAATACCTAGGAATTACAATTACTAACCGTAAATTCAACTAAATACCTAGGAATTACAATTACGAACAAGTTAAATTGGAAGGAACACATACAAAATGTTGTGGTAAAGGATAACCAAAGACTGCGATATATTGGTAGGACACTTTGAGAATGTAACAGATCTACTAAGGAGACTGCCTACTTTACGCTTGTCTGTCCTCTTAAAGAATACTGCTGCGCTGTTTGGGATCCTTAGCAGATACGAGTGAAGGAGTACATCTAAAACGTTCAAAGAAGGGCAGCACGTCTTGTATTGTAGCGAAGTATGGGAGAGAGTGTCACTGAAATTGTAAAGGATTTTTGCTGGACATTATTAAAACGAGGGCGTTTTTCGTTGCGACGGAATCTTCTCACGATATTCCAATCACCAACTTTCTCCTCCGGATGCGAAATTCACACCGACCGACATAGGGAGAAACGATCACCACCATAAAATAAGGGGAATCAGAGCTCTGACGGAAAGATACAGGTGTTCTTTCATTCCGCGCTCTCTACGAGATTGGAATAATAGAGAATTGTGAAGCTAGTTCGATGAACCCTCTGCCAGGCACTTAAATGTGATTTGCAGAGTATCCATGTAGATGAAGATGTAGAAGAGCAGCCCGTTTTGTATTATCGTGAAATAGGGGAGATATTGCCACAGACATGATGCGTGAATTGGAGAGGCAATCATTAAAACAAAGGCGTTCCTCGTTGCGATGGGATCTTCTCTTGACATTTCAGTCACCAGTTTTCTCCTCCGATTGCGAAAACATTCTGTTGGCACTCACCTACATTGGGAGAGATGATTATCACAATAAAATAAGAGAAATCAGGAATCGCCCAGAAAAATTTAAGTGCTCGTTTTTTCCGGCGCGTCGTCGAGTGGAACTGTAGAGAGACTGCTTGAAGGTGGTTCATTGAGCCCTCTGCCCGGCACTTTATTGTGAATAGCAAAGTAATCACGCAGATGTAGATGAAGGAGTGAACCTGTGTTATGAAGACAGCAGTCAAATGAAATGATGGAGACAGTAAGTAAACTGTTCAGTATATTAAAAGTAAGCACCATAACTGATAATACACGTATCCCAATGATTGTGAGAGAAAACTGTTGATAGCTTCAGGGAAAAATGTTTGCGGTTCCCTACAGAACCGTGATTGTACGCAGGCGTGGACCTATTCGTCCGAAGGAAACAGATGGCCACGAATGTTTTTCTTTAGGGTTCCAAAAATATGGGAATCGCCTGGGGAGAGATCGGGCCTTCATTGAGGATGTGTAAGGGCTTTATTTTGAAACTGTTGTATCGTATGCAAAACAATCTTGGCGGACGAGGAGGTGCAGGCATGGGTACCATCATGTTCCCGTACCCAACCACCATCATTTTATCATGAAGGCATTGAATGTCTTGTCTCACAATCATTGGGATCCCTGTGGTAACAGCTATGGCGATGAGAAATAATGAATAGTTTACAGCTGATGGTGAATAGTACATTTCTCCTAGTTGATGTACTTTCTATTCACCTGTCGCGTTTTAATTTGACTGGCACTTGCACTTTTCTACAGCTCGTGGTTCCACTTGAATCTGTATGTCGCCAAATTGTCTGTAATTTCGATCGTGCGAAGCCGTCGTCAAATCGTGGGCCTGCCAGCTTCATGTTTCTCTTATTGGCCGCTAGTCAGGATACGTCTTCACCTTTCGTAAAATACCACGCTGATAACCACGAGGTAGAACGTCCTATACCGATATGAAACGTGCATCTGTACCGGGAGAGTAAACCTTTGTCAAATAATATTGAATGCGAGTCAGACAATTCAGTCACAAAAACATTTTCACCTGGGCAGTTCGGCGCAGTTGTGTGTGACCTTTCCGAAACAGTGAGTTCACATTCCCTTTCAAAGCTTTTGTATTCCTATAAAACGCAGCAATAAATACGCAAACGTAAACACGAGTAAAAACGTTTTATATGTTGAATATCTGCGACAAAGAAAAGCGCTTGGATTGCATTCGGTTTACGGCCAATACTTTTTCAGTATCTCCACTCTCAATGCGTCACTCACTCAGTAGGTGAAAGTTATTAAAACATGGTTGTCAGACATGTTAATAAAGCAACGCAGCGATTAACATCTACCGAGTCCATAAATCGATGTTTAATATCTGCGATTTCTCCTCTTATCATGATAAAAGGTCCAATGTTATGGAAACTAGTTAGGTAAGATTTCGGTTCGGGATCACGTACGATTTGTGATAAATATTGTATCGTGTTGCTCGATATTAGCTGTTTACAATTCTTTTTTTTTATTTTTTTTATTTAAATGTCACCAGTCTCCTCACTGGTGTGTTGCAGCCTGTCTTCCTCTACAGTTTTACCCTCTAACGCCGCCTCTGGTACCATGGAAGTTATTCCGTGACGTGAAAATTACCGAACAATCAGTTTAATAAGCCACAGCTGCAAAATACTAACACAAATTCTTTACAGACGAATGGAAAAACTAGTAGCAGCCGACCTTGGGGAAGATCAGTTTGGATTTCGTAGAAATACTGGAACACGTGAGGCAATACTGACCTTACGACTTATCTTAGAAGAAAGATTAAGGAAAGGCAAACCTGCGTTTCTAGCATTTGTAGACTTACAGAAAGCTTTTGACAATGTTGACTGGAATACTCTCTTTCAAATTCTAAAGGTGGCAGGGGTAAAATACAGGGAGCGAAAGGCTATTTACAATTTGTACAGAAACCAGATGGCAGTTATAAGAGTCGAGGGACATGAAAGGGAAGCAGCGGTTGGGAAGAGAGTAAGACAGGGTTGTAGCCTCTCCCCAATGTTATTCAATCTGTATATTGAGTCAGCAGTAAAGAAAAATAAGAAAAATTTGGAGTAGGTATTAAAATCCATGGAGAAGAAATAAAAACTTTGAGGTTCGCCGATGACATTGTAATTCTGTCAGAGACAGCAAAGGACTTGGAAGAGCACTTGAACGGAATGGATGGTATCTTGAAGGGAGGATATAAGATGAACATCAACAAAAGCAAAACGAGGATAATGGAATGTAGTCGAATTAAGTCGGGTGATGCTGAGGGAATTGGATTAAGAAATGAGACCCTTAAAGTAGTAAAGGAGTTTTGCTATTTGCGGAGCAAAATAACTGATGATGGTCGAAGTAGAGAGGATATAAAATGTAGACTGGTAATGGCAAGGAAAGCGTTTGTGAAGAAGAGAAATTTGTTAACATCGAGTATAGATTTAAGTGTCAGGAAGTCATTTCTGAAAGTATTTGTATGGAGTGTAGCCATGTATGGAAGTGAAACATGGACGGTAAATAGTTTGGACAAGAAGAGAATAGAAGCTTTTGAAATGTGGTGCTACAGAAGAATGCTGAAGATTATATGGGTAGATCACATAACTAATGAGGAAGTATTGAATAGGATTGGGGAGAAGAGAAGTTTGTGGCACAACTTGACCAGAAGAAGGGATCGGTTGGTAGGAGATGTTCTGAGGCATCAGGGGATCACCAGTTTAGTATTGGAGGGCAGCGTGGAGGGTAAAAATCGTAGGGGGAGACCAAGAGATGAATACACTAAGCAGATTCTGAAGGATGTAGGTTGCAGTAGGTACTGGGAGATGAAGAAGCTTGCACAGGATAGAGTAGCATGGAGAGCTGCATCAAACCAGTCTCAGGACTGAAGACCACAACAACAACAACATAATAGATGTCCTACCATCCTGGCCCTTCTTATTGTCAGTCTTTTCCATACATTCCTTTCCTCATCGATTCCGCGCAGACTCTCCTCATTTCTTATCAGTCCACCTAATTTTCAACATTCTCCTGTAGCACCACGTCTCAAACGCTTCGATTCTCTTCTGTTTCGATTTTCTCACGGTTCATGTTTCACTTCCATACAATGCTGTGCTCCAAACATACGTTGTCAGAAATTCTAGTAGACTGCTCTTGACCAGGAATGCCCTTTTTGCCAGTGCTAGTCTCCTTTTTATGTCCTCTTTGTTCCGTCAGTCATGGGTCCTTTTTCTCCATAGGCATCACAGTTCCTTACCTTCATCTGCATTGTGAGCACCGTCCTGATGTTAAATTTCTCGCTGTTCTCATTTCTGCTACTGCTCATTACTTTCGTCATTCTTCGATTTATTCTCAATACATATTCTGTACTCATTAGACTGTTTATTCATTCAGCTGATCCAGTAATTCTTCTTCACTTTCACCGAGGGTAGCAATGCCGGCAGCGAAACTTATCATTGACATCCTTCCACTATCAATTTTAATTTCACTCTTGACCCTTTCGTTTATTTCTGTAATTCCTTTTGCACTGTACAGGTTGAACAGTAGGGGCGACAGACTACATCCCTGTCTTACTACCTTTCTCATACGAGCTATCTTATTGTTCCTCTTGGCTCTTGTATATATTGTACATTACATCTACTTTCCTCAGCATCTCGAATGTCTTACACCATCTTACACTATGGAACCCATTATCCAGGTCAACAAATCCTATGAGCGTGTCTTAATTTTTCTGCAGTCTTGCTTCCATTATCAACGGCGACATAAGAACTGCCTATCTGGTGCGTTTATCTTTCCTAAAGCCGAAATGATTGTCATCTAAAACATCCTCAATTTTCTTTTCCAAGGTTCTGTCATTCATGCCAGCAACTTGGATACTTGAGCTGTTACTCTGATTGCGCGATAATTCTCGCACTTGTTGGCTCTTGCAATGTTCGGATCTGTGTGGATTATACTTATCCGAAAATGTGATGGTATATCGTCAATATCATACGTACTACACACCATCGTCAATAGTCATTTTGTTGTCACTTGACCCAATGATTTCAGAAATTCCGATGGAATCCCTTATCCCTTATTTGATCTTAATTCCACCATAGTTCTTTTAAATTCTGACACTAATACTGGATCCCTTATTTCTTTCCTGTCCACGCACATTTCTTCATCTATGACGTCTTCAAAAAAGTCATCCCCCTCACAGAGGCCTTCATTGTACTCTTTCTATCTATCCGCTCTCTCCAGAGCAGCCTCTGCACTTAACAGTGGAATTTCCATTGCACTCTTAATGCTAACACCCTTGCTTTTAATTTCACCGAATACTGTTTTGACATTTACACAGTATATGCTGAGTCAGTCCATCCGACGATCATTTCTTTTTCGATTTCTTCACGTATTTCGTGCAGCCATTTTGCCCTAGCTTACCTGCACTTACTATTTATTTCATTATTTCTAAGTGACTTGTATTTATGTGTTCCTGAATTTCTACGAACATTTTTGTTCGTTCGTCTTTCCTCGATCAGCTGAAGTATCTCGTCTGTTATATATGGTACCTTCCTAGTTACCGTCTTGGTACCTATGTCTCTCTTCCTAATTATGTGTGTGTCCTATTTTCTTAAAGATGTCCACTCCTATTCATATGAACTGCCTACTGAGCTGTACCTTATCGCACTATCTACAGCCATAGAGAACTTCAAGCATATCTCTTCATGCCTTAGTGCTTCCGTTTCCCACTTCTTTGTGTACTGATTCTTCGTGACTAGTCTCCTAAACTTCGGCTTACTCTTCAAGAATCATAAAAGAAGGTTGTATACATGGAAGAATCCTGGAGATACTAGAAGGTATCAGATAGATTATATAATGGTAAGACAGAGATTTAGGAACCAGGTTTTAAATTGTAAGACATTTCCAGGGGCACATGTGGACTCTGACCACAATCTATTGGTTATGAACTGTAGATTAAAACTGAAGAAACTGCAAAAAGGTGGGAATTTAAGTAGATGGGACCTGGATAAACTGAAAGAACCACAGGTCGTACAGAGTTTCAGGGAGAGCATAAGGGAACACTTGACAGGAATGGCGGAAAGAAATACAGCAGAAGAAGAATGGGTAGCTCTGAGGGATGAAGTAGGGGAGGCAGCAGAGGATCAAGTAGGTAAAAAGACGAGGGCTAGTAGAAATCCTTGGGTAACAGAAGAAATATTGAATTTAATTGATGAAAGGAGAAAATATAAAAATGCAAAAATGAAGCAGGCAAAAGGGAACACAAACGTCTCAAAAATGAGATCGACAGGAAGTGCAAAATGGCTATGCAGGGATGGCTAGTGGACAAATGTAAGGAGGTAGAGGCTTTTCTCACTAGGGGTAAGATAGATACTGCCTACATGAAAATTAAAGAGACCTTTGGTGAAAAGAGAACCACTTGTATGAATATCAAGTGCTCAGATGGAAACCCAGTTCTTACCAAAGAAGGGGAAGCAGATAGGTGGAAGGAGTATATAGAGGGTCTATACACGGGCGATGTACTTGAGGACAATATTATGGAAATGGAAGAGGATGTAGATGAAGATGAAATGGGAGATACGATACTGCGTGAAGAGTTTGACAGAGCACTGAAAGACCTGAGTCGAAACAAGGCCCCGGGAATAGACAACATTCCATTAGAACTACTGACGGCCTTGGGAGAGCCAGTCCTGACAAAACTCTACCATCTGGTGAGCAAGATGTATGGAACAGGCGAAATACCCTCAGACTTCAAGAAGAATGTAATAATTCCAATCCCAAAGAAAGCGGGTGTTGACAGATGTGAAATTACCGAACTATCAGTTTAATAAGTCACAGCTGCAAAATACTAAAGCGAATTCTTTACAGACGAATGGAAAAACTGGTAGAAGCCGACCTCAGCGAAGATCAGTTTGGATTCCGCAGAAATGTTGGAACACGTGAGGCAATACTGACCCTACGACTTATCTTAGAAGATAGATTAAGGAAAGCTACAATTCTAGCATTTGTAGACTTAGAGAAAGCTTTTGACAATGTTGACTGGAATACTCTCTCTCAAATTCTAAAGGTGGCTGGGGTAAAATACAGGGAGCGAAAGGCTATTTACAATTTGTACAGAAACCAGATGGCATTTATAAGAGTCGAGGGGCATGAAAGGGAAGCAGCGGTTGGGAAGGGAGTGAGACATGGTTGTAGCCTATCCCCGATGCTATTCAATCTGTATATTGAGCAAGCAGTAAAGGAAACAAAAGAAAATTCGGAGTAGGTACTAAAGTCCATGGAGAATAAATAAAAACGTTGAGGTTCGCCGATGACATTGTAATTCTGTCAGGGACAGCAAAGGACTTGGTAGAGCAGTTGAACGGAATGGACAGTGTCTTGAAAGGAGGATATAAGATGGACATCAACAAAAGCAAAACGAAGATAATGGAATGTTGTCGAATTAAGTTGGGTGATGCTGAGGGATTTAGATTAGGAATTGAGACACTTAAAGTAGTAAAGGAATTTTGCTATATCGGGAGCAATAGAACTGATGATGGTCGAAGTAGAGGGGATATAACATGTAGACTGGCAATGGGAAGGAAAGCGTTTCTGAAGAAGAGAAATTTGTTAACATCGAGTATAGATTTAAGTGTCAGGAAATCGTTTCTGAAAGTATTTGTATGGAGTGTAGCCATATATGGAAGTGAAACATGGACGATAAATAGTTTGGACAAGAAGAGAATAGAAGCTTTCGAAATGTGGTGCTACAGAAAAATGCTGAAGATTAGATGGGTAGATCACATAACTAATGAGGAGGTATTGAATAGAATTGGGGAGGAGTTTGTGGCACAACTTGACAAGAAGAAGGGACCGGTTGGTAGGACATGTTCTGAGGCATCAAGGAATCACCAATTTAGTATTGGAGGGCAGCGTGGAGGATAAAAATCGTAGAGGGAGACCAAGATATGAATACACTAAACAGATTCAGAAGGATGTAGGTTGCAGTAAGTACTGAAGAAGCTTGCACATGATAGAGTAGCATGGAGAGTAGCTAAAACCGCTTTCTAACCCTCGATGACTATAAGATTCTCGTCTTCCTTTACGTGCTGTATTACCGTCTCAGTATCCTCATACACTTTATCTACCTGTTCATCTTCAGCTGGGACCGATGACCGTAGCAGTCTGGTCCCTTTAATCCCACAAACCAACCAACCGGCTTCAGCTTGCGACGTCGGCATGTATAACCCAACTAACGTTGTCGGTGTTGCTTTACTGTCGTTTCTGCTGAGAAGAACCATATCACTGGGGTGTTCACAGTCACTCGCTGTGTACTACTACTTGCTCTTTATAACTAATCCCGCTTGCGTTATATTATTTTTTCATGTTGTTGATAATATTCTGACCAGAAATCCTCTTCTTCTCCTCATTTCACTTCACAGACCCCCACTATATTTAGACTGAGACTTAGCATTTTCTTTTTAGATTTTCTAGCTGTCCTAGCTTCCGACATTCCACGCCCCTGACTAGCATAACGTTATGCTTTCGTTGGTTGTCATTCTTTCCTCATTGTCACCTCCCGCTTGGTAGTCCCCTCTAAGAAATCCGAAAGTGGTGCTACCCCGCAATCTTTCGCCAACGTTTAAATCATCATGACACTTTTCGAATTACAGGCCACATGCCCTGTGGACACACACTATGTGTCGTTAACGCAGGAGTTCCCATTGGCGTCTACATCATCATACCAATGATCATTGCGGCTTCTTCAGCCTTTTAGAGTCAGTTTCACATCCCAAGTGCAAGAGAGTGAATTACTTTTGAAGTATTGAAGTATTCATCGACGGGACCTAGTACCTTGTAAAACGATACATGACTTAAGTAGCGTGAATATTTGTTCTGCTGTTGATGCTAAGTAGTGACTAGAGTAATGCGAGTATGGTGCGGATAGGTGAAACTATGTAAATATCCACCCCTTAATTTGGACAACAACAAATCCCTGTTGTTATGGTCCCATCGTAAGCTGAACAGTGCTTTAGGAGGGGGCCATTGAACTGCAGATAAGTAAATTAGCTGTTACTATGTGCACTGTTAGAAAGAGTGTTATTCGGGCCTTGAATGACTAACAATGCTCTCTAGCTATATATTTAACACTAGAAAGGCGGAAGGGGTCAAAATGACGCCTGTCATACGTTTTTTCGTCATTGTCATATCCAATCAATTTACTTAGTAAAATCATATGACTTTTATATTTCTTTCTCCTCTTTCTAAAGATGTTTTAGTATTTACAAAACATTTTAATTCAGTATACCTGGGGCGGCGGAAGGGGTCAATTTGACCCCACTATAATTTCTCTTCTGAATATAAGTAAATTATCCAATAATACAGTGGCAATAGTGAGCAGTAACGCGGAGTAGTTACTCCGCATTGTTGCAACTTGGCACGTGTACATTCCAGTCCGAAACAGCTTATATTGTGTCACTCAGGCATTCTTTGTTCATGAAACACGTTTTCGAACATGTATCGTCAGCGAGGTCTTTCTGATGAAGAAGTTGAATCGGAAATTTACTTCCCTGATGATAATTATGTACCTGACACAACTGAAGATGAAGACATTGTGAACGAGGGGCGATTAGTGGAAGAGGATTCAGATGTTGATATACGTCAGTCATCACCTCTTTCACCACAACAGGTACAGTTCAAAGCGTCTTCAAAGATGATTGCAACGGATGGAACCATGTGGGAGATTGGAAATTATTCATCTTCGGGAAGGCGGTCAGCTGTGAATGTTATGATGGAGAGAGGAAGTCCCACTGCTTATGCTTCCCAACGAGTAGACAGCTCTGTCATCAGTGTCTTCTGTCTTATTTTTGATGAAGCAGTGCTATGTGTCATGAAGAAATACGCAGAATGAAATGCTCGAAAAGTACAGAAAAACAATGGTTGGACTGTGTCACTTGAGGAGAAACTCATAGCCATTATGTATGTTCGGGGTGTATTGTGTATGAAAGGTATGTCTGTGGATTATCTCTAGTCGGACTCTTGGGGGCCTTTTCTTTATCAAGAACATTATGCCAAGGAACGGATTTCAGGAGCTTCCCAGATATCCCCATTTTGATGAAAAATCAACCCAGACTGAACGCCTGGCAGCCAACAAATTCGCTCTTGTATGTGAAATTTGGGAAAAGTTCGTTGAATATACAGGGTGATTAAGGGAGCTATAAAGTTTCATTTAGTTGTACATATGTTCGCTTGAGGCGCTGTTGACTAGGCGTCAGCGTCAGTTGATGCTAAGATGGCGACCGCTCAACAGAAAGCTTTTTGTGTTATTGAGTACGGCAGAAGTGAATCGACGACAGTTGTTCAGCATGCATTTCGAACAAAGTATGGTGTTAAACCTCCTGATAGGTGGTGTATTAAACGTTGGTATAAACAGTTTACAGAGAATGAGTGTTTGTGCAAAGGGAAAAGTTCTGGACGGCCGAGAACGAGTGATGAAAATGTAGCACGCATCCAGCAAGCATTTGTTCGCAGTCAACCGTCACAATGTCTGTATATGGGGCACTGAGAATCCGCGGGAAACAACTCAGTATGAACGTGACTCGCCTAAGGTGAACGTTTTCTGTGCCATTTCAGCCAATAAAGTTTTTGGTCCCTTTTTCTTCGAAGGTGCTACTGTAACTGGACTACAGTATCTGGAGATGTTAGAGAATTGGCTGTTCCCTCAGCTCGAACAAGAAGCACAACAATTCATATTTCAGCAGGATGGAGCGCCACCACATTGGCACTTATCTGTCCGTAACTACCTGAACGTCAACTACCCGAGGCGATGGATCGGCCGCCAGGCAGCCCGTGACAGAGCACTTCATCACTGGCCTCCATGAAGCCCTGATCTTACCCCCTGCGATTTTTTCTTATTGGGTTATGTTAAGGATATGGTGCTTCGGCCACCTCTCCCAGCCACCATTGATGATTTGAAACGAGAAATAACAGCAGCTATCCAAACTGTTACGCCTGATATGCTACAGAGAGTGTGGAACGAGTTGGAGTATCGGGTTGATATTGCTCGAGTGTCTGGAGGGGGCCATATTGAACATCTCTGAACTTGTTTTTGAGTGAAAAAAACCTTTTTAAATACTCTTTGTAATGATGTATAACTGAACGTTATATTATGTTTCTTTCATTAAATACACATTTTTAAAGTTGTGGTATTCTTTTTGAATCACCCTGTATATATAGGGTGGTCAGAAAATGTGTGAAATGTTTGTAGGGATGTTACAGGGCAGATGGTACTGAGACATAAATGTTAAGAAAGAAATTCCTTACGTTGCTCCGTTTCCGAGTTATTTAGCATAGAATTTAGCCAACCGGTGCGTCGCGCGCTAGCATTCAAGCGGCCTGCCACGGGCGGTGTTGTTCAACGAGTGCTTTGTCTCGTTAGCTGAAACTGGAATTTACACGCGCGACGATCTGATTGGCTAACTTCAATGCTAAATAACTCGGAAACGGCGCAACTTATAGAATTTCTTTCTGAACATGTATGTCTCAGTACAACCTCCCCTGTAACATCCCTACAAGCATTTCACACATTTTCTGACCACCCTGTATATATACTGCGTGTGAGTTTGCTCGTTTGGATGCATCTGCATAAGCTATTCATGAAAGTTTACCTATTGTGTATCGTATTGAGTACGTTTCTCCTTACGCAGTTATATTTTCCACTTGCTCTTGTGAGCTTTTCTCTTGTTAGGTGAACCGAACATGGACAAGTGTCCCATAATCGGGAAAGATTTCTAACGAGAATATGAATGAAGAGTATGAATGAAGATAAATATGTACGTCATGAAATATGGAAATGTACTGGTGTCTACACAGTTCAACGATGAACCTATGGTCAGAACAAAGTAGAGGATTCTGTCATATTGTCTCATATTTTAGACAGTATATGTATGATCTTTGTTATCACGTTGTAACAATATAGAACGATGTGCACACGAAAAAAAATTCATTACTTTTTAAAGTGTGAATTGTATGGAAGATTGTCTCTTCTGTGGTTTATGATACACTAGTAGCAATCAGGACAGTGAAGCGTGTCTCACAAGAACTATAAAAGTCTAGTGCATGCTTGAAAAACTGTTTTCTTTTGAGAAAAGTAATGAATAGTGATTATAGCTGTCATTATTGAACATATAAATACTCGAAGAGTGTTAATATTAGCAGCAACGACACGGATGTTGAAAAACTGTTGACAGTATTAAAATTGATATAAATTTTCAGACCTCAAATAAAGATGTTACCAGTCATCTTCGTGTTCCAAGTGTTATGAGACAGACACTACAGCCAGCCGCGAGGCAACAATATAATGCAACGCAGGCTACGCAGCGCCTCGCGGAAATGTTGCTTACCGCACGAGATATACAGGGTACACGATGGACACCAGAATCAGAAACGGTGTAGTGACATATATGTGTATAGTTAATTAAACTTGAGAATAAATCACTACATTCAAATGAACAGTCTCAAGATGCAGAACATCGTTCGAAAACAAACTGTATGAATCCGTGTGCATGAAAGTGAATTTGAAACTAATACTTCTTCCACAGGATGAATATAAGAATTACCTCGTTACTGATACCCCTTTTCGACATTTCATGTATCCACCTTGTACGAGAGGGACGTGGAAATAGCGAAGCAGGAACTTCTGCAGAAATACTTCCAGACAGCAACATATCCAGACGCTCCGTCCACGCGGTCGGGGGCGTTCCACCAGCGGTTTCCATCTGCCTGCGATCTAGCGGCTCGTTGGAAAATCGTTGTATGAACTTTTGTTATTTTGAACTACATGAACTTGTAATTTTAATGTTACACCTCCGTGAAAGACTCTCTGGACCTATGGTACAACTAAACACAAATATAAATACTCGTGCTCAAAATAATATATGTTATAATTATGTCAAGCCTGACATAAAGCGTAGGTAACTGTTTTTTCTTGAAGCCCCCTGGACGGTTACGTTCCCGGTTCTCGGAATCCAACGATCCCAGAAAGGGGGGTGGGGATAAGTTAACCCGGGAAGTCTCTGCCGCTTTTTCCCATATTTTACAGTTACTGAATTCATTTACACAGTCACATCAGCCCTAGTTGTGTCATGAGTTACTCAGTATTATATATGAACATTTGTGTGATGAGAACACTGTGTTAATGAAGCAAAAGTGAAGATTAAGCAAAGGCAGTATGTTTGACTGATAATAAAAGTGTGCGATACATAAAGTAGTTTTTCTCTCAGCATAAGGGGCAATGTAATATCCACGCATATATTTTATTCAGAATCATATTCGCGACAGCGTTGCGTATGGAGTGCAAATGAACAGTCTCGTGATATTAACAAAAAGGACTTCATCGATAGTAAAATAATAAATGATTATTTACAATGACATAATTTCATATTCTGTAAGAAATTAGATCTCACACAATACCCATGGAAGAAGAAAATCTCAATCTTTTGTTATCTATGGTTCTTCTAGAATGATACTTCTTCTTGTTCCAACTGTTGTACTGATCGGATGTGATTGATGTCTCGTAACAAAGAAGTCTGTAATAAAGTGCATTATGTTTTTATTTAATATTTGAGAAATAGAGTTGAAGTGTCATTGAAATGAATGTTCTTTGTTTGCAGTATTATTACATTATAATCCTCGTCCATATAGATGCTTAAGTTTCCCTGATCAGCTACAACGGAGGGCTGCCATTAGCGCTATGCGCGGTGTTTTGGCAAATCCTAAATAATAAGCGATTCCCACTGATAACTATTTCATATATTAATGCATATGGCAAAGGTACAAAAAAGATTTAACATAAATTTTTTTTGGTACTAAGACAGTGCCTGAAGGAGTATCAATAAATGATTGTCTTATGTTAGCCGCCATCGTAATGAAATATTCCAGCGGCAATTTTAAACTCAATTTTTAAAGAGACATAGATGTTGTTGGTCATTGTCACGATAATAATTGTGTACTGCTGGCCCAGAACACGCTATGGGATAGTAAATTCCACTTAGTTTGTGAATAATGTCTAAATATAGTGAACTTATGTCAATGCAAGCAGCATCTTACGTGATCCCAATCATTATATGCTGATATATGAAGCCCTGTATTTCGTACCAAATTTTATGAAATATTTAGACCGCAAAAAATACATTAGTGTTGTGAGCGTGTGGTATTGTGTGACAAAACTGTTCATTTATCTTAAAGAAAAGTGTGGCCTCTCGAATAACAGTAGCGGCAAATTCGATAGACGACCTGCCACTAGTAATGAGGCTATTATGTAATGAAGATAGCTAATAATCGGTACTCTTGTATAGTTGAGATTGCTCATCATACATTTAGCTTGTTTGCCGGTTATACATCGTCACTTTTGTGCATGAACCTAGTACCATTTACACTGCTTGACAGACAACATTCTACACTTTCGCAGGTGGGGATTTCTTTAACAAAATAACAATCATTAGCAGGGAAAAGCAGTGATTCAATAAAATCTCATGTTACGTTAATAATAAGTAACTGGTTCTGGTGTAGTCTTGCTGAAATAGCTAATTACTGTACGACATGCCACACAACGCACCCCTCCCCCATCATTTTCCATATCTTTTTTCCTATCAGAAAACTGGCAGGAAAGTATTGAATCAGTGCTGGGCTGCGAGATCGGACGAATGTAAGTATTTATCATTTTGTGAGCAGTTTCTGTGTATTGTTTATTTAAACAATTTGAGTTGCCATTGATCAAAAAATGGTTCAAATGGCTCTGAGCACTATGGGACTTAACTTCTAAGGTCATCAGTCCCCTAGAACTTAGAACTACTTAAACCTAACTAACCTAAGGACATCACACACATCCATGCCCGAGGCAGGGTTCGAACCTGCGACCGTAGTGGTCGAGCGGTTCCAGACTGTAGCCCCTAGAACCGCTCGGTCACCCCAGCTGGCTGCCATTGATCGATTCAGTTTTGTCTCTATGTGCTAGATGTGGAGTGGATATTTTCGCTATTAGTCTAGCATGAGTTGCTCCATCCAGTCCCAGTTAACAATAATATATGGGAACAATGCTAGGACTGCAAGTTATCACTAACATACAGAGAGCAGCCTACTACTGATCTACGACTGAACAGCTCCTGCTAAAGTAGAATAATAATAATAATATTGGAACAGTGACCCACTGTTCCACTGGGCCTCTTTTTTGCTTTATTGTTATTTCACACCCCTGCCCTATGTGGGCAGGAGCGGGCTGGCAGTGAGACAATTCGCCGCTCTTTAGCCAATATACTACATAAAATATCACAGGAGAACGGTACATACATAAAATACGGGTATAAAAGATGAAGTTTAGGTATGAAATGTGGAAAACAATTTCTATTAAAATATGAAGAGAAGGGGTAGTTTGACGAGGAAGGTTTACATAAAATCGACATATAATTAATACTAAACTTAATGATAATGTTTGCAGATGAACACTGGTGGCACGAACTGCACAATTATAAGTGGCGTTCACAGTATGGAACACACTGCATTTATGTAACATATATATAACATACACAGTCAGCACCAAAACATGACAAAGTAACAGGATTAAAATTGGAAGGACCTTGCAAGGGAGGGAACGTCAGAGAGGAGGAAGAGAGGGAGCTAGAAAGGGTTGGAGGAGGAGGTCAGAGGACAGGAAGGAGCAGGAGTGGGGGAGGCAATAGCACACCACAGGGAGGGTGGGGAAAGGATCAATCAAGAGAGGAGCGCTAGGACTCGGAAAGGAGAAGTGAGAAGGATGGGATAGGATGGAGAGAGTAGCAGAGGGGAAGGGAAGGGAGAGGGAGCCATAGGGAGGAGGGGACAGGAAGAGGGTCAGACTTGAAGGGTAAGTAATAGGGCCAAGCACATCATCCAGGGTGGGAAATGCCTTTGGGAGAGGATGTGGAGGGTGTGGGGATGGAGAGAGGGTCGGACACATTGGTAGAGTCATGGCAGCAAGAGGGTTAGAGGAAAGGAGACACTAGGGGGTGAGGGGGATTGAGGTGGTGGTTGGTGTAGACGATACAAATGTATTCAAGAAAAAGGAGGAGATGTGGGAAAGGGATGACGTCATAGAGGATCCTCAAGGGGGACAGGAGACAAATACAGAATGTGAGGTGGAGAGTGTTACCCTCTAGGATTTGGAGAGCTTTATAGAATTTAGGAGCGGCAGAGATCCAGGTGAGGATGGGATAACAAAGGATGGGACAGGTCAAAGATCTGTAGATATGAAGGATGGTGGAAGGATGCAATCTCCATGTCTGCCCAGACCGTAGTTTCAGGAGGTGGAACCTATTGTGGGCTTTGTGTTGGATGGTAAGGAGATGGGGAGTCATAGGTAGATGACAGTCAAGGATGGGGCCAAGGTATTCAGTGGTGGGAGTAAGTTCGACATGATCGTCATAGATGGTGAGTAGAAATCATGGGGCCCGAAGGAGGGAGTGGTACATCCTGTAATGATTGCCTAGGTTTGTAAGGATTGATCTGAAGGAGTCACTGGTTTCTCCCAAGTGGTAAACGGTCTATGTGGGTTTGGAGGGAGCGCTGGGACCGTTGAAAGGTATGATAAAGGGCAAGGAAGGCGGTGTCATCAGTATATTCAAGGAGATGGATGTGTGTAGTTGGTTTGGGCATACCAGTCGTGTAGAGGAGATAAAGAAGAGATGAAAGGACAGAGGGCCTGGGGCACAGCTATTGTAGGGTAGAAGGAATTGGTATTATAGACGGTGACATAGGAAGGAGGCAGTGAGAAAGGAGAGGGAGCCATAGGGAGGAGAGGACAGGAAAGGAGCTGGAAAAGGAGCCCAGAATGTCAGGTCGAGGGAAAAAAACTAGGAGAGCGACATAAGTTGGAGGGAGAGGAGACGGGTATGGTTGTGGAGCTGGTCGTTGGCGGAACAGGGTGCCAATTGTAGAAACTACGGTGCCTCCATCAGCGTCACGAACTGTGAGAAGATTACGCGTAAGGTTTCTTATTCGAAAATCGCATCTAAATTCCATAGGTAAGGCTCCCAAATAACTGCTTATAAGTCCTCTAGCAATGCAACGTTCAGGTTCTCCTAAACACTTAACAAGAGCTGCTCTTGGACCTATCAATACTTCCTAGTTCCTTTATTAAATAAAACTGCAGGCATTGTTTTATACGTGTAATCGCAAATGTAAATGTTAATATTCCAGACTTTCGGCGATATCTTTCTTTCTCTCTGTGCTGCACCGATACCTGCCACATTCATTTGTAGTTTCCGGTGAATGAGGAGTAATTTTAAAAACCCATACATAAATATTTGAGAGCTTGGTTTAAATGTGCAGTAAATGCTCCAAACTAGCTAACAGCAAAATCGATATTGGAAATATCAGTGTCGTCAAGAATCATGTCTGTTAATATTTTTCTCCTTCAAAGGAAATAATACAAGATGTAGAATAACTTATATTAGAAAAAGACAAGTTCGGTCATAGTGTAATCTATGCTAATGAAGTACTAAGCATGTCTGAGAACGCTGGAAATGGAAAAGAAACTAATCACTGGGACAGATTTCGTGCAGTTAATCAATGCAAGTCAGTCACCTGCGGCACTTACCGCAGTGAAACAATGAAAAACTCAAAGAGTATTCTATAGTACTGATGACGAAATAAATGAGCCGAGATGTTTTCTGACATTTACTATTCCCCAATTAAGATTGCTGTTCGCATATCCTGTAAAAAGTTACTAATCAAACGGTCCCCTACACTTTGAAGGTCGACAACACTGATGGCCCCATAAACAATGTCGAGTTAATATTAGTCTGATATCAAGGTTAGCGGGACACCGTAGTTACCTAAACTGAGGGAAGTTTCTGGAATCTTAATTTCATCTTGACAATAGAGGGCCAAAGCGCCACCCGAACATCATGTGAAGGTCGAGGAAACTAGAGCAGAAAATATTGCTGTGTTGTTTACCTCAGATTTCGTCATGTAAACGTCGAACTTTATAGACGCTCCAAGTTAGCTTCCCTTCTTATGTGATTATTTGATGCTACTCAAAATAGTAAAAAAGCGTTTCAATTTTAGTGTCTGTAGTGCTGTTATTTATTTTTAATCATGTGTGTTTGCTGTTTGAGTATTACCGTTGTTGTTGTTGTGGTCTTCAGTCCTGAGACTGGTTTGATGCAGCTCTCCATGCTACTCTATCCTGTGCAAGCTTTTTCATCTCCCAGTACCTACTGCAACCTACATCCTTCTGAATCTGCTTAGTGTATTGATCTCTTGGTCCCCCTCTACGATTTTTACCCTCCACGCTGCCCTCCAATGCTAAATTTGTGATACCTCGATGCCTCAGAACATATCCTATCAACAGATCCCTTCTTCTAGTCAAGTTGTGCCACAAACTTCTCTTCTCCCCAATCCTATTCAATACCTCCTCATTAGTTACGTGATCTACCCACCTTATCTTCAGCATTCTTCTGTAGCACCACATTTCGAAAGCTTCTATTCTCTTCTTGTCCAAACTAGTTATCGTCCATGTCTCACTTCCCTACATGGCTACACTCCATACAAATACTTTCAGAAACGACTTCCTGACACCTAAATCTTTATTCGATGTTAACAAATTTCTCTTCTTGAGAAACGCTTTCCTTGCCATTGCCCGTCTACATTTTATATCCTCTCTACTTCGACCATCATCGGTTATTTTACTCCCTAAATAGCAAAACTCCTTTACTACTTTAAGTGTCTCATTTCCTAATCTAATTCCCTCAGCATCACCCGACTTAATTCGACTACATTCCATTATCCTCGTTTTGCTTTTGTTGATGTTCATCTTATATCCTCCTTTCAAGACACTGTCCATTCCGTTCAAGTGCTCTTCCAAGTCCTTTGCTGTCTCTGACAGAATTACAATGTCATCGGCGAACCTCAAAGTTTTTACTTCTTCTCCATGAATTTTAATACCTACTCCGAATTTTTCTTTTGTTTCCTTTACTGCTTGCTCAATATACAGATTGAATAACATCGGGGAGAGGCTACAACCCTGCCTCACTCCTTTCCCAACCACTGCTTCCCTTTCATGCCCCTCGACTCTTATAAGTGCCATCTGGTTTCTGTACAAATTGTAAATAGCCTTTCGCTCCCTGTATTTTACCCCTGCCACCTTCAGAATTTGAAAGAGAGTATTCCAGTCAACATTGTCAAAAGCTTTCTCTAAGTCTACAAATGCTAGAAACGTAGGTTTGCCTTTTCTTAATCTTTCTTCCAAGATAAGTCGTAAGGTCAGTGTTCCAACATTTCTACGGAATCCAAACTGATCTACCCCGAGGTCGGCTTCTACCAGTTTTTCCATTCGTCTGTAAAGAATTCGCGTTAGTATTTTGCAGCTGTGACTTATTAAACTGATAGTTCGGTAATTTTCACATCTGTCAACACCCGCTTTCTTTGGGATTGGAATTATTATATTCTTCTTAAAGTCTGAGGGTATTTCGCCTGTCTCATACATCGTGCTCACCAGATGGTAGAGTTTTGTCATGACTGGCTCTCCTGAGGCCATCAGTAGTTCTAATGGAATGTGGTCTACTCCCGGGGCCTTGTTTTGACTCAGGTCTTTCAGTGCTCTGTCAAACTCTTCACGCAGTATCTTATCTCCCATTTCATCTTCATCTACATCCTCTTCCATTTCCATAATATTGTCCTCAAGTACATCGCCCTTGTATAAACCCTCTATATACTCCTTCCACCTTTCTGCTTTCCCTTCTTTGCTTAGAACTGGGTTGCCATCTGAGCTCTTGATATTCATACAAGTGGTTCTCTTCTCTCCAAAGGTCTCTTTAATTTTCCTGTAGGCAGTATCTATCTTACCCCTAGTGAGACAAGCCTCTACATCCTTACATTTGTCCTCTAGCCATCCCTGCTTAGCCATTTTGCACTTTCTGTCGATTTCATTTTTGAGACGTTTGTATTCCTTTTTGTCTGCTTCATTTACTGCATTTTTATATTTTCTCCTTTCATCAATTAAATTCAATATTTCTTCTGTTACCCAAGGATTTCTACTAGCCCGCGTCTTTTTACCTACTTGATCCTCTGCTGCCTTCACCACTTCATCCCTCAGAGCTACCCATTCTTCTTCTACTGTATTTTTTTCCCTCATTCCTGTCAATTGTTCCCTAATGCTCTCCCTGAAACACTCTACAACCTCTGGTTCTTTCAGTTTATCCAGGTCCCATCTCCTTAAATTCCCACCTTTTTGCAGTTTCTTCAGTTTCAGTCTGCAGTTCATAACCAATAGATTGTGGTCAGAATCTACATCTGCCCCAGGAAATGTCTTACAATTTAAAACCTGGTTCCTAAATCTCTGTCTTACCATTATATAATCTATCTGAAACCTGTCAGTATCTCCAGGCTTCTTCCATGTATACAGCCTCCTTTCATGATTCTTGAACCAAGTGTTAGCTATGATTAAGTTATGCTCTGTGCAAAATTCTACAAGGCGGCTTCCTCTTTCATTCCTTCCCCCCAATCCATATTCACCTACTATGTTTCCTTCTCTCCCTTTTCCTATTGACGAATTCCAGTCACCCATCACTATTAAATTTTCATCTCCCTTCACTACCTGAATAATTTCTTTTATCTCGTCATACATTTCATCTATTTCTTCATCATCTGCAGAGCTAGTTGGCCTATAAACTTGTACTACTGTAGTAGGCATGGGCTTTGTGTCTATCTTGGCCACAATAATGCGTTCACTATGCTGTTTGTAGTAGCTAACCCGCACTCCTATTTTTTTATTCATTATTAAACCTACTCCTGCATTACCCCTATTTGATTTTGTATTTATAACCCTGTAATCTCCTGACCAAAAGTCTTGTTCCTCCTGCCACCGAACTTCACTAATTCCCACTATATCTAACTTTAACCTATCCATCTCCCTTTTTAAATTTTCTAACCTACCTGCCCGATTAAGTGATCTGACATTCCACACTCCGATCCGTAGAGCGCCAGTTTTCTTTCTCCTGATAACGACGTCCTCTTGAGTAGTCCCCGCCCGGAGATCCGAATGGGGGACTATTTTACCTCCGGAATATTTTACCCAAGAGGACGCCATCATCATTTAATCATACAGTAGAGCTGCATGTCCTCGGGAAAAATTACGGCTGTAGTTTCCCCTTGCTTTCAGCCGTTCGCAGTACCAGCACAGCAAGGCCATTTTGGTTAATGTTACAAGGCCAGATCAGTCAATCATCCAGACTGTTGCCCCTGCAACTACTGAAAAGGCTGCTGCCCCTCTTCAGGAACCACATGTTTGTCTGGCCTCTCAACAGATACCCCTCCGTTGTGGTTGCACCTACGGTACGGCCATCTGTATCGCTGAGGCACGCAAGCCTCCCCACCAACGGCAAGGTCCATGGTTCAAGAAGTTCCGCACACATCCTTTAGCGGTGCATGAGTATTACCATGCACCGCTAAAGGATGTGTGCGGAACTTCTTTGATGTTTTTGAAAATGAGATTATCTGTTACAGGTTTTACATTGACTATTGGATCAGTTTTAGAATTAAAGTAGACTTGTTTCAAAATGTGCAGCGGGCGGAAACGTAGTGGCTACACTGCATAATTGTACTAGATATTTTGTTTTCGTTTCTAATGGGGCTAACTAATATCGCAATTACCATTCGTTTACGAGATGAATGGAATTTTGTAATGATTGTAACTAATTAAGACACTTCCATACTAAATTTCTAGATTGGTGCTTGAATAAGTACATAATTGCAATGTAGGGAATCTACCAATTTCCTGCTCAAATTTTTTTTAATGGCTTCGGAATATGGGAAGGAACGTAAGGAGATAGACAAAGGTTGTAAGAGAACGTTACAGGGTTTCCAAGCGTTACACCAAAGAAGAAACACAAAGGAAGGAAGAGGTCGATATAAATAGATGTATTAACTTTCTATAGCATAGTCGCTTTTATCGACTTGAAGGTAGTCCAAGGGGCAAAAAAAAACTTTCGGAAAATTCATGTTCATAAAGGAAATGGAATGAGAATGGAAGAATGATAAAAGTACTCGATTACTGAGTAGAAGAGCGATGAAAAAAAGACATATATAGTCACAGAAAAACAGAAAAGTAGATGTCTGTGTCAATTTACTCATAGATAGTTAATATCAATGTCATAGCTCACATTTAAGCTGTTGATCAGCCTTTTACGTACTATGTGCACTGAGAAAGAAGGTTTGTACTAAATATCTTGTACTTCGTGAAACTCATTGCCTCTTTAAACGAGCAGTAGTTAGTATTTGTCATTTTACAATTTCCATAAATGAAATGAGCGAATGCATTTCAATAAATAACACGGCCAGTTTTAGTGTCTTGCTTTCTTGAGTATAAGGCCACAACTCCATCTCTAGAATTACGATTCCATCAAGTGAATATTTTATTTCACACGGAATGACTCTCATGGAAACTGAGATACATCAAAAATTGTCGCTTACAGTATAGACAAAAAATGAACTTTGAACGATATAGGAGTATGACAAATTAGTGAAAGAATTGTTGCCGATATCAGTATTTGCGTGAAAGAATGCCTCAAAAGAGTTTTGAATGCTTTGGGTCCTAGTGGTAGAGAAGCGTGACAAATGACAGTACGTCCTCATTCTGTAGAATTACTGAGTTAGAACCACGACGGCACTGGCGTGGAAGCACATCTTCGGACGCTTATAGAGGGCTGAAACCATCATACATATCCGAGTATACTTTCTAGAATACACTCCTGGAAATTGAAATAAGAACATCGTGAATTCATTGCCCCAGGAAGGGGAAACTTTATTGACACATTCCTGGGGTCAGATACATCACATGATCACACTGACAGAACCACAGGCACATAGACACAGGCAACAGAGCATGCACAATGTCGGCACTAGTACAGTGTATATCCACCTTTCGCAGCAATGCAGGCTGCTATTCTCCCATGGAGACGATCGTAGAGATGCTGGATGTAGTCCTGTGGAACGGCTTGCCATGCCATTTCCACCTGGCGCCTCAGTTGGACCAGCGTTCGTGCTGGACGTGCAGACCGCGTGAGACGACGCTTCATCCAGTCCCAAACATGCTCAATGGGGGACAGATCCGGAGATCTTGCTGGCCAGGGTAGTTGACTTACACCTTCTAGAGCACGTTGGGTGGCACGGGATACATGCGGACGTGCATTGCCCTGTTGGAACAGCAAGTTCCCTTGCCGGTCTAGGAATGGTAGAACGATGGGTTCGATGACGGTTTGGATGTACCGTGCACTATTCAGTGTCCCCTCGATGATCACCAGTGGTGTACGGCCAGTGTAGGAGATCGCTCCCCACACCATGATGCCGGGTGTTGGCCCTGTGTGCCTCGGTCGTATGCAGTCCTGATTGTGGCGCTCACCTGCACGGCGCCAAACACGCATACGACCATCATTGGCACCAAGGCAGAAGCGACTCTCGTCGCTGAAGACGACACGTCTCCATTCGTCCCTCCATTCACGCCTGTCGCGACACCACTGGAGGCGGGCTGCACGATGTTGGGGCGTGAGCGGAAGACGGCCTAACGGTGTGCGGGACCGTAGCCCAGCTTCATGGAGACGGTTGCGAATGGTCCTCGCCGATACCCCAGGAGCAACAGTGTCCCTAATTTGCTGGGAAGTGGCGGTGCGGTCCCCTACGGCACAGCGTAGGATCCTACGGTCTTGGCGTGCATCCGTGCGTCGCTGCGGTCCGGTCCCAGGTCGACGGGCACGTGCACCTTCCGCCGACCACTGGCGACAACATCGATGTACTGTGGAGACCTCACGCCCGACGTGTTGAGCAATTCGGCGGTACGTCCACCCGGCCTCCCGCATGCCCACTATACGCCCTCGCTCAAAGTCCGTCAACTGCACATACGGTTCACGTCCACGCTGTCGCGGCATGCTACCAGTGTTAAAGACTGCGATGGAGCTCCGTATGCCACGGCAAACTGGCTGACACTGACGGTGGCGGTGCACAAATGCTGCGCAGCTAGCGCCATTCGACGGCCAACACCGCGATTCCTGGTGTGTCCGCTGTGCCGTGCGTGTGATCATTGCTTGTACAGCCCCCTCGCAGTGTCCGGAGCAAGTATGGTGGGTCTGACACACCGGTGTCAATGTGTTCTTTTTTCCATTTCCAGGAGTGTATAATAAAGTTTTTCATGCTAAGTGTTAGTTAACATAGAAGTCGATGAGTATCCACTCTTCAGCGCACAAGAAGAATTCGGCGTGTCTTGTGTCCAAATACGTTGGAGTACAAACAATACTTCGAAACTGACATATTTTAGCAGTACGTCTTACATCCGCTGAACTAGAGCTGCCATATCTAGCTGGCACCTCGTCGGGACACTCTGAGATGGGGTGCAGAAATGAAGTAACATCAATACAATACTTTTAATTTAGAATGCAATTACTGGGGACTTGTTGCGCCAGTAGTTCTTGCTACTACTCATTTTTTTGAAGATTTCTCCTTTTTTCAGCAAGTGTTTTTTCTGTTTTACGTGTTTTTAAAACTCCAAATGTAGTCATCCTTAGGCATTGTCGTAAGGTATGGTGAGATAAGTTTATTAGACGGTAAACAGTCGACGATAACACTCTAGTCCTCGAAGTACACGTCACTGTATACTTCACGTCCTATACACCAGCAGTAAACACTAACTTGAACTCATTGTTCATATCACTTTGGTTCGATTCCCGGCTGGGTCGGAGATTTTCTCCGCTCAGGGACTGGGTGTTGTGTTGTCTTCATCATCATTTCGTCCCCATACGGCTCGCAGGTCGCCCAATGTGGCGTCGATTGTAATAAGACCTGCACCAAGGCGGCCGGACCTGCCCCGCAAGGGGCCTACCGGACAAAGATGCAAAACGCTCATTTCCATTTTCATATGACGTTTAGAAAGAATCATCTTCTGAGATCGCTATTGAAAAGAGAACGGCCTGATTCTTCCGCGTGGCGCTGCTTAAGTAATTACAGCCCCATACTACTGGGGATGACTGGTATTTTCTCGAATGACGGCGCTAGATCTAGAAAGTGCTTGCATTCTCGATACCGAATACGCAACATGCAGAGCCATCTGTGAGACGACCTTGTCAACATTATCTTGTTGACATACATAAAACTATTTGTGGCTGAATTTACACGCTGCGCTAACAAATGCCGCCGCTTCAGTACTTGAGCCAAGCTCGTAAGAGTACTTTGCAAAATCGGAACAAAATTAGTTCTTGTCAGGACAACAAGGTCCATAACGATGACGGTCTCGATATATCGGGACGGTTGTCCACCGGTGTTTCTTTTACAATTTACTGCCATCGTTGTGTCATATAAATGCTCCGCAGGCTTCTCATACCAATAGTGGACATCTCCTGAACTTAATCGAGACACAGGAGAACTTCCAGGCATGTAGGTTCTCAGGTGCCCAAAATATGGGAGTAACTTTTCAGCTTTCAGGAGCTGAAATTCAGAAAGATAGCTTAGCCTACAACTGTATACGATTGAATAAATCTGTACAATTCTTTTTTTTTTTTTTTTTTGGCTTTGTGACAGCCGTCTTTCAGAGACATGGGCGTGCTGCACCGCGGCAAGACACATCGATCGCAAACGCTGGAGTTGCCGAGTGGGCGTCTCCACGGGATTACTTGAGGTAATCGCAGAGCCGCCGCCCTCAAGCGGGAAGTTAATTAAGCACCTGGGAGTGGATTCGCTAATTCAATGATTAGTCCTCCACTGCAGGGGAGCAGGCAATGGAGACTGCCAAAAGGCCGTCACTGTAAATGCAAGGGAGACGGACTTTCGTGGGGGAGAATTACGACGGAAGACAGAGTACCTGTCCGACTGTAACAAGCCAGTTTTGGACGACACAATAAGCTTGCCGTCCTCATTCACCTTAGTACGCGCGCAAGTGTGAGGTAATGCACTAAAACAACAGTTGAACTAAAATTATCTAAAGACGAACATAATGTGCAAATTATTTTGCAACTCTGGCCGACATTGTAACGGAAAGGAGCAGGAAGAAATACATAATCAACAGGAGACCCATTACTACAATTCTCCTTCGAAGAAACAGAGATAATGACAGACATCATGAGTTTATAAAGAAAATTAAACAGAAAATATGCAAACGTTAGAATAACAGAAAATTTTAAGTAACTGTGAAAAGTCGCTCAACGCAATGGAGAAAGAGGAGGAGGAGAAGAAACCTTCAAATTAAAGTCACGAATGTTGGACTTAAAGTCTGACTAAAGAAAAGTCTTTCATAATAAAAAAATTGTCATTCTCTAGATACGTTAAGATTCATCACTGTAAGAGAGTAATTAGATTAGAAAGCACATATGCATTAGAAACACTAATTAAAAGTAAGAAAGCACAGATAAGCATACGAGAAAAAAGGAAGAAGATTGTGAGAAGTATAATAGGGAATAGGATAACAGCAGGAAATTAGAAAAAAACACATTAGTATACGTCCATGCAGAAAAAATGACAATCAAATTTAAGAAACAAAGAGTAATATTCTATGTGCACATCCAAAGATTGAGTCCTAGTACACTGATAAGAAAAATAGTGCACGATTTTGAAATATTTAAAGGATTCACTGACTGAGTTAGAAACGTGCATGTAGAGTAAGGAGAAACCGGTACAAACAAACAGGAAATTGTGTAAAATACAATGCAGAAACAAAATTTCGTGGAGGACAGGTTTCTAGTATGTAAAAATTTCAAAAACAAGAGTAAGAAGATGAACAGTAGAAGAAAAGAAAGAAGTAATCAGGCTAAGGAGTTCTGGAAAAAACATAAAGTTACCCTAGTGACTTAAACGCGGTCCTGAGTCACTCTATAAAAAATAAGAAGAAAATCATGATAATGTAAGCGTAAATATTCTATAACATTCGTTGCGTGTGTCACTGTCTGTTATTTGATATAACCGGGATGAGTCAAAATTATGCGAACAATCTTAGTTTTGTTTCGTTTTGTATTCCAGGTAGTTAGTATCCATGGCCGAAGGACTCACCCTGGAGCAGAGAAGAGTGGTCTAATGGAAGTTGTGCACTCGTCGAGGAAGTGCGTCGAAGGTTTGCAGAACAATTTCCAGATAGACGACCACCAAGTCTGTTAAAAATTTATCGCTTTTGCCCGAAGTTTACAGCAACTGTACAGCAGACAATTATCACTGAAATGTGGGGCGACCTAGAAGTGACAGAAGCTAAGTGAACTTTACTATGAAGCAGCAGACCATACTGCTGAGTCCATCAAAATCGACCAGATGTTGCAGTATGGAAACAATGATTCCACGCAGGACAGTGAACCTAATACTATCCAACGACCTTGGCAGCGGATCGTATCACCTAAAAATCGTTCAAGGTTTGACTGTATCGTAGAAACGGGCACGAGTACAACGCTGCAAGATTCCGGCAGAAATATTACGGATGCAGCCACGCATTCTCAGGCAAATGATTTTCAGTAACGAAGCTACCTCTCATACCGGTGGTCATGTTAATCGTTGTAACACAGCTTTCTGGGGTACTGAAAAACCACTTATCGTCCGTGAGCGTGAACGTGCATTCACAAAGGTGAATGTGTGGTGTGTTGTGGCCGCTACTGATACGCTTGGTCCAGTTTTCATTACAAACTCAACGGCAAATGCACGTGACTACTTGAAAATTCTGAAAGAGTTTGCCAGATGTAACAGGCACCTACAACTTAGACAAGAAGGGTATTCCCAGCAAGATAGTTCACCGCTCCGTTTTGCTCATTCCATTCGTGGTTGTCTTGATCAAACGTTCCCCAGCCGTTGTACTGGTTGTGACGGACCGTTGTGATGGCTTCTCCAATCTCCGGATTTGTGACTTCTTGTTACGATGCATGATAAAGGAGAGCGTGTACAGTACAAAAGACCTTGAAGAACTCAAGAGCAAAACAAACTGTGTCATATCCAACATTTCCACAAAAATGTTAGTTCTGCCACTAAACTGTAGCGCTGAACGTTGGTCTGAGTTCATTAATCGAGCTGCTGGTCAGGTTGAGACCCTTCACAACGAAAACTCTGAGTAAATGCTTCCTCTCAAATTGTGTTCACATAAATTTCATTCATACTGTAATTCAGTTTCTAACTAATGTCTTGCGAGCAGGTACAAATATATAAATTCGTTTCCAACCACGAATCATGGGTGGGGTGCCTCGTATACCTCAGCGGTCCATACGGCCGCAGGTATAACCACAACGGAAGGGTACCTGCACAGAGGCCAGTAGCCGCTCCGGCAGCTGTACGGGGAAGACCCTGGATCAAATGGTTCAAATGGCTCTGAGCACTATGGGACTTAACTTCTGAGGTCATCAGTCACCTGGAACTTAGAACTACTTAAACCTAACTAACCTAAGGACATCACACACATCCATGCCCGAGGCAGGATTCGAACCTGCGACCGTAGCGGTCGCTCGGTTCCAGACTGTAGAGCCTAGAACCGCGCGGCCACCCCGGCCGGCACCCTGGATCATTGGCCCATACGAACGTTAGTCGACATGGTCTTGCTGTGCTGGTACTGCGAAAAACTGAAAGCAAGCGCAAAGTACAGCCATTAATTTTTCCTTGAGGGCATGCACCTCCATCAAGTAGCTTATGATGATGCCATTCTCTTCGTTTAAATAATTCGGGAGTTAAAAATATTCCCTCATTTTGGCATCCGTGTGGGGACCACTCAGGAGGATGTCGTCGAAGATAAAACCGGCGCTCTACGAGGAGTGTGGACTGTTACATCCCTTAATCGGTTAGGTAGATTAGACGATTTAAAAAGCAAGATCAGACAAGTTAAAGTTAGATATGGTAGACACTAGTGAAGTGTACTGGTAGAACTACTCATCACCATTATTAATACGAAATCAAACGGGGTTGATGGAGGAGCAGGCCTAATACTGAATAAGAAAATTCGGGAGTGGTTAAGTTACTACTAACAGCATAGTGAACGCATTACCGTAGGCAAGACAGACACAAAGTAAAAACCCTCCACAGTACTTCAAGTTAATATGCCAACTAGCTCCGCACACAATGAAGGGATTGAAAGAATGTGTAATGAGATATAGGAAATTACTTAGATACGTAAGGGAGGTGAAAATTTGACTGTGGTATCATAGCTGAGAAAGGAGTGAGAGGAAGCTGTAGCCTACAGCGCATGGTATTGCGTCTGTACATAGAGCAGTCTGTGAAGAAAATCAAGGCAGGATTTGGAACGGAAGTTGGACTGCAGAGGAAGGAAATGAAAATTTAAAGATATGCGGGTGACAGTGTAGAAGAGACGGCAAATGATTTGCAAGAGTAACTGAACAGCATGGATAGCGTCTTGGAAAGAGATAAGAGAAATTAGGTCTCGCACAGAGTAATGTAGTCAGTGGTTTTTTCTTCGACATATTTGCAAGTGGAACAGAAAAGAAACTGAGTAGTAATCGTACAAGGTACCCTCCGCCATACGGTGGTTTGCGGACTATGTATGTAGATGTAGAGCAAAAGTGAAACAAGAGTAATGGAATGAAGTCGAATTGAGTCTGCTGTGGTGTGGGAATTATGTTAGGAAATGAGACACTAAAATAGTAGGTGATTACTGTTATTCGGACAGCAAAGTAACTGATGATGGATGAAGTAGGTAGTAAATCAAATGTCAGTAGGAAGAAAAGCATTTGCTGTAAAACAGAAATTTGTTACTGTGGAATATAAATGTAGTGGATTATGTTGTCGAAAATGTAAACGTTATTTTTAAGAGAAAATCTCAGGCATAGTTTTAACATATAGAGCTGAAATCCTGCAAGGGCGAAAGAAAAGACCAGTATTCTAACGAAAAAATACATAGGGATGCATAAAAATGTAGACACTCTTCGGTAGTCAATATTAATGAGACTAAATGACATACCGTTACAATGTCGCGTCTCTAGACGGACCAAACTGTCATCTGCACACGATATTTCCGCAGTCTTCCTGGCCGGTATCATCAGGTGAATAAGCTCAGCTGCTCTCGCCGTTAACTGATTCAAATCGTCAAAGACGGAACATTTATAAACAGCGAAAATACGAACACGCTTTCGCCAAGGTAATGGGCAAGTGCTCAATCGTTGCAGCTGCCCCTTGGCGCAAGGAGAGTTGCAGCACCTCCAGTGGTGAACACTGTCGAGAAATGATATATCGTTAAAAATTGTTACTCATAGCTGCCCGAATCAGATGCCGTTGTTTCTTCATATACGATAAAACACTATTCCAAGATTTAGTTTATGGGTATCCATTATCACGGTTAGTCTGATTTCGACAGATTCATTTAAAACACAATCCGAATGCCGTGAGGCGTTTGAAACCACTTGTGTCTCACCGTATAGCATCCTACGTGCCTCTGTGAGACAGTGCTCAGCCACCGCAGCTATGTCAGGTTGTAAAAACAGCGCCTGCCGATGATGTTCATCGTATATCACTAACGGTACGAATAGTTTGGCCAGTGTATATTTTACCGCATTCACATGGTATTTGGTAAACGCCAGGGGTCTTCAAACCCAAATCGTCCTTAACGGAGCAAGAACTGTTCTGATACATGTTTGATTTCGTGTTTGTTCACAACCCTACCTATCTTTGGTAGTGGTCCAAACGCTAAAGCACGTCGAATCAGTCTGTGTCCGTATGGTCTTTGTGATTAAACACTTCCTTAACAGGTTGCAGGTCTTATGGTAAACCCTCGTTATCTGAGATAGGATATGCTCTTTTGACCTAGGTCCCATAGGACGCCTGTACACTGAACCGGTGGATGACAACTGTTAGCATGTAAATATCAGTCAGTATGGCCGGCCGAAGTGGCCGAGCGGTTCTAGGCGCTACAGTCAGGAGCTGCGCGACCGCTTCGGTCGCAGGTTCGAATCCTGTCTTTAGGTTAGTTAGGTTTAAGTAGTTCTAAGTTCTAGGGGACCAATGACCTCACAAGTTAAGTTCCATAGTGCTCAGAGCCATTTGAACCATTTTTTGAACCAGTCAGTATGTGCCCGATTCCTATAAACTCTGTGACAAAAAGTTCCGTCATATTTTGTTTATAATGCAGCACATCCAAAAACGGTAACTTCCTCTCCTGTTCAATCTCCATCGTGAATTTGATGTTAGGATGAAGACAATAACTGGCACAAAGAATCTGTTCCATGTGGCCAACCAAGAGACATGTCGTCAACGTACCTCAAAAAACAAATGGGATTAAAGAAATATGTTTTCAGCGTCATATCCTCAAAGTTCTCCATAAAAAAATTAGCAACTATGGGGAATGAAGGACTCTCCAAAGCCACAAGGTCAGTCTATTCAAAATATTTGTCACTTAATAAAAAAAAATTGGTGGACTCAGAACATAGCAGCAGAGCTTCGTCTTTTCATTATCTAGGTTTTCATTAATTAAAATCAATTACTCTTCAAGATCGAACCGAGTAAAAAGAGACACCACGTCGAAACTGACAAGTAAATCAGAGGGACCAAGACGAAGAGACTTTAAGCGCTGAGTAAAATCCATGGCATTGGCAGTCTGGTGTTTACATTTACCGACATGAGGGCTGAGGACCTACGCTAAATATTTTACCAAGTTGCAAGTCGGTGCACCCAAATTATAAACAGTCAGGCGTAACGAGACTCATCTTTATGGACCTTCGGCAGCCCATATAATCTAGGAGGAACGGCCGCACCAGGACGAAATTTTTTAACGATTGCCTTAAGTAATCCTACTGTAATCCTGATGTAATATACAATACCACAGATCCTTAAGTAAATCTTACATGCACGTAATTGGCCTTGGAGATTAAAACGATAGCGCTGCCTTTGTCTCCTGGTAAAATTTATAATTCAAGGTCCTTTCTAATAGACGCAACAGCTGCTCGTTCAGCCGAGGAACTGTTACCCTGTGGCAGACGAGCCCGGCGCGAAAGGTGAGAAACCTCCTGCTTGATCCGCCGTTCTTCCGGAAAACGTGACACTTCTTGCTCAACAGAAGAAATGAATTCCATGATGTGAACACTCTTAGGCGTGGGTGCAAAGTTTAAACCTTTTCCCAATTCTGAAACCGTGGCATTATCCAGTTCTGTACTTGTAAGATTTATCACAGTCCGTCGATAAGTATCGTTTCTCGACGTCCAGTGTTGACGACAAAGACATTGAAATTTAGAGAACTGCCTACTAGCTACACTCCTGTGCACCCAATCTGATAACGCCCAGGAAGAAAAATATTGTAGACGGCAATGGCGAAATCTCTAAATGAATATAAAATAAACCTTTGAATATAGTATCAAATCGTCTACGAGTAAAACGGATGCGTACTCTAACTAAGGCAAAACTAGCCCACCTCTTAATACTATTAACCGTTCTCATATTAACGCAATGGACAAATCTGACAATTTTTTGTATAATAACTTCGTCGCTAATAGCAGTAGAAAGGCGATAGCAGTTTATCAAACTTACTGACGCGTTGAACCATACCCTCCCCGTAGAGGCACTTGATGTGACTATGTAGACTTTCTCGGAGTATTAACAAATCAAATTCTTGTCGAGTCTTCAGCCGGATCTAGCTGCCAACTGCACATTTTATTTCCACGGTCCACCTGGCCGACGCCATGAGGTGAAATAACCTATGCCGCTGCCGCCGATAGCTGATTCAAACCGTAACCGACGGAATGTTTATATGGAGCGAAAATGCGAAAGCGCACGCGCTAAAGTAAATGCACAAGGGCTCAATCGTTGCTCCTGCAACCTGGTGCAAGTAGAGTTATAGCGCCTCCAGTGGAGAACACCGCCGAAAAGCGATGTAAATTATTACTCGTAGCCGGCCGATTCGGACGTCGTTGTTAGTTCATATCTGATAAAACAGGATTCCAAGTTTTGCAAAGTAGATATCTGCATCACAGACAGGAGCCCCGGCGATGGTGTACTCAACTATGAACCTGGGTATACGAATGGCAAAACGTCATTTTTTCGAATGAATCCAGGTTCTGATTACAGCATCATGATGGTCGCATCCCTGTTTGGCGACATCGCGGTGAACGCACATGGAAGTGTGTATTCGTCATCGCCATACTGGCATATCATCCGGCGTGATGGTATGGGGTCCCATTGGTTACATGTCTCGGTCACCTCTTGTTCGCATTGACGACACTTTGAACGGTGGACGTTACATTTCAGATGCGTTACGACCCGTGGCTCTACCCTTTATTCGATCCCTGCGAAACCCTGTATTTCAGCAGGATAATGCACGACCGCATGTTGCAGGTCCTGTACGGGCCTTTCTCGATACAGAAAATGTTCGACTGCTACCCTGGCCAGCACATTCTTCAGATCTTTCACCAATTGAAAACGTCTGGTCAATGGTGGCCGAGCAACTGGCTCGTCACAATATGCCAGTCACTACTCTTGATGAACTGTGGTATCGTGTTCAAGCTGCATGGGCAGCTGTACCTTTACACGCCATCCAAGCTCTGTTTGACTTAATGCCCAGGCGTATCAAGGCCGTTATTACGGCCAGAGGTGGTTGTTCTGGGTACAGATTTCTCAGGATCTATGCACCCAAATTGCGTGAAAATGTAATCACATGTCAGTTCTAGTATTTTATTTTTATCCAATGAATACCCGTTTATCATCTGCATTTCTTCTTGGTGTAGCAATTTTAATGGCTAGTAGTGTACTTAAACCTAACTAACCTAAGGACATCACACACATCCATGCCCGAGGCATGATTCGAACCTGCGACCGTAGCATCAGCGCGGTTCCTGACTGAAGCGCCTAGAACCACTCGGCCACAGCGGCCGGCGAAAAGGAGGAGAAGTTACGCTTTTGGTGTACTGGTTTATAAAAAAAATATGACGGAACTCCTTGTCACAGGGTTTACAGGAAGTCGACACATACTGGTGTGTATTTACATGCTACCAGCAGTAATCCACCTTTTTAACGTACGGAGTCCTACGGAGCTAAGTGAAAAGAGCATATCCTATCTCAGATGACGAGAGTTTACCACAAGAGCTGCAACATCTTGTGGCAGTGTTCAATCATCACGGCTTTACGAACAGGCCGATTCGACGTGCCTTAGAGTTTCGATTACTACCTTAACCAGTTGAAGACACTTTTAGTTCTGTAGCTTTCCTTCCATACGCTAGGAACACGTCTGCCAAGAGAAGTAGGGTTTTGAAGAAACTTGAAATCTGATGTGTGTTCAGTCTTCGGGCTAAGATTACAGCACTTCTTGGCTGTGTTAAGTAAGATTTTAGATTTGAGGAAGCCAAGCGTTTACATAATACCTTGGGAGTGCGGTAAAATACACATTAGTCCGACTATTCGTATCGTCAATTGCAGATGCGTTTAACATCATCGCCACACGCTATTATTGTAACCTGATAAATCTGCGCTGACTGAGCACTGTCTTACAGAGGGATATAGAATGCTATATGATGAGACACAAGTGGTTGCAAAGGCCTCGATTGTGTTTTAAAAAATCTGTGGAAATCAGGCAAACAGGTAATATCACTGTCATGATCGATACCCGCTTAGTAAAACTTGGAGTGCAGTTTATCACATATGAAGAAACAACGGCATCTAAATCGGCCAGCTATAGGTTACAATTTTCAACGATATATCGTTTGTCGACAGTATTCAGCACTGAGCGCGCTGCAACTCATCTTGCGTCAGGAGGCAGCGGCAACTATTGCGCGCTTCCGCAGAACCTTAGCGTATTTTCACTGCAAATAAAGGTTTCACTGTTCACGGTTTGAGTCATTTATGCGCGAGAGCGGCTCAGCTTATCTCAGCTGATTATGGCGGCCAGGTGGACCGCCGAAATATTGTATGCAGATGACATTTTGATCCAGCTGAAGACCCGACAAGACTTCGATCTATTAAAACTTAGGGAATGTCATACCGTTACAATTCCTGCACGGGGAAGGTTATGTTGTTTGTTCAAAGTGATCTCGATTACTAGCCAAACAACGATGATCCCTCTGAACTGTTGATCGAACTACGGCTGTAGTGTTGCCGGTGTGATAGCGGCACAGGTCACCTCTTTGGTTTCCCTCAGCTTGTCAGTGTAGCTGGCTTCTGTTGATAAACTTCATTTCTCACTGTCCTCCACAGGTAGAAGTCTAGAGGTGTAAGGTCTGGAGACCATGGTGGGTGCTCAAAAGCTTTTCGACTTATCCATCTTCCAGGTACATTTTCATCCGAGTGTGCGCTAACATCCTTTGCGTAGTGAAGCGGTGTGCCATCTTGTTGTACGTAAAATGCGTCATCTGTAAACACCTCTCCAATGACAGGTACAATCGTTGTTTGCAGCATGTGAAGATACACCACAGCAGTTACGGTACCTTCAAAGAATAATGTGCCGACCAAACCGCGCGGTGGAAGGCCACACCATATATTAAAACCAGGTAGATTAACAGGTTTGTCGAAGTGAACTTGAGGATTTTCGGGAGTCCAGTACATACAGGTGTGGCGGTTTACAGTACTGTTCAGATCGAACAGCGGCCAGTCAGACGAGGTAACCTTCCCTGTAATCCGTTCATCCTCGCGAAGCATGCCTTCACACCACTCGTTGTGCTCCGACCTTCGATCCGGGTCGTCCTCGTTCATAGGGAGTAGCAATTTTGGAATGTACCCTTCCCACTTTGCAGCCTTCAGAATTTGTCGTACGCTTGATCGGCTTACTTCGTTTTCACGTGCACCCTTCTTCACAGATTTTTGAGGTGACCTAGTAAAGTGTTGCAACACAGCAGCGCTGGAAGCTGGATTTTCTGATGGTTTCGGCCGGCCAGAGCTTCCCTTATGCACATCTTGAACAGTGACGTCGCCTTCAAATTTATTACGAATACGATGAATTGTTGGACGTTTTGGTGGTAGAGTGCCGTACACACTACGCCATTTCCGCTGTGCTTCCATCATGTTTTAGGACTTCTAGTACCACTTCAATACGGCCTTGCGTTGCTCAAAGAACAGTCTTACTGCATTCATTGCTGCACTGTCATCTGCTGGAAAACGCGCGCCGATACCTGTTGAGAAAACAGTGCACTACGCTACTGCGCAAAAGTGCCACGATTGTCATTTTGGTCCAAAGATTTTAACTATCAAAGGGTGTCTACCATTTTCTAGACACCTCTCTATATGTACAGATCCAGGGTCAGTATTTTGCACAAATACTAATTTTTAAATTTTTCAGTTGTCTGTTTACAAATACCCTAAAATGAATTTCTGATCATACAATGTTTAAAATTTTATTGTATGGATCTAAGAGGATTAGATCACTTAAGCACAACCATTAACTTCTCTTTCAAATTTTATTGTTTACAAAGTTCTGGTTTTCGGACAGTCAAGACTGAGTATTGTTTGCCAGCATGCAATCGTATGAACCAGAATTTAATTGGAGGATATTATGTTCTTTAGTTCCAGTGATAGAAAAAGCATTCGCTCATAAGATTTCTGAGGGAAAACTTCAAATAATGAAAAAAATAATGTACAACTGAGAAAATGCAGTTTAAAGACCTATTTCACATATTTCAACATGGCACTGACACATTTTTGTTTTAAAATCATCGATACGGCACATATTTTTAGTCTATTATCTCTACAAAATGTCTTCTTCCTGCATCCAATCCAAACTATATTATTCACACTTTGATTCACGTTCTGTATTTCCTGATGAAGACATTGTCTCAGTAAATCACGATTTGTAAGAAACCTGAAAGTGGGCTTAATTGTATTCCTAACACATTCTCGTAGTGAGGGATTATGGGAATAGGTTTAATTTTTTATATTGTACTTATACAAATTAGCTGTCAGGGAAATATTGTGCTCTGGAGTTTGGTTCGTTGATATTTTCTGAAAATAAAGTGCCCACGCAGCACTTCTGATTGATTCTAAACTGTCTCAATGAAACCTGTGCTCCTTAAACACAGTTTTCCGACATCACACCATGTGTATCTGTTCACTTACATGTAAATGTTTTGGTAATTGACTCACCACGTATTATCAAAACGTAAATAAACAAGATAACCAGAACTTGTCAGCCAATGATATCGATTTCAGCCAAAAATATAGTTCTCAGTCAAAGATATCTATAGGAAAAAGTCTTTACATCATAAATCATTCCTTGACACAAGCAGTTCGTCAATCGTCTGGAAAAGTGGGTGCAGCTGCAAGTACAGAGTTAAACACTTTAATCTATTAAAAGCTTTTCTAACTCTCATACCAATAACAATTTATGCTCATCATAGATAAAATTCAACGGAAAAAAGTCTGGAGATCCGTTTTTCGAACATCCCACCTAAAATGCTAGAAAATCTTTTCCAAAGATACTTGTCTGGAGTGTAGCCTAGAATGGAAATGGAAAGTGGAAGATCCGCAGTTCCGGCAAGAGGCGACTTGAAGCTTCTTAAATATAATGCCATGGATCTATGCTGGAGCTTAAGTGGGTACATAGAATAAAAAATGTGGATGTATTGAACAGAAATGTGGAAAAAAATTTGGCAGAGCTTGAGTAAACGAAGGAAATGGTTGACAGTAGACATCCTAAGGCATCAAGGAATTTTTAATTGGGTAATGGAGGGGAACATGGGATCAAATGTAACAAATATTAATTTTAATAAACTAAGACGCCCAATATCAATAATACTGTTCATTATCCTTCAAACCTTTCTTGTAGGGTTAATAACAGGAACAATAATGGAAAGTTATTGATTGTCATACATTCTATTCTTAACATTTCTTGGTGGTATATTAGTTCTATTTATTTTTATGACAAGAATTGTATCAAATGAAAGATTTCAGCCTAAATCAATTACTAAAATCATTACTTTAACAATTGAATCTTTATTATGTGAACATTAATCATTTTACACACAATAATATTTATAGATTTCTTCAAAAATACCGAAACTGTAGGAAGACCAAGGTCGGGATACATTCAGTTGGTTCAGTTGGCTTTGGATTGCAGTAGTTATTTGGAAATGCACAGGCGTGCACAGGCTAGTGTAGCTTGGAGAGCTGCAACAAACCAGTTTTCGGACTGAAGAGCGCACCAACAAATTCTCTTCTAGTGCCCATACTCGTTTAACGTTAGATAATTGTCACGCTGTTAGAGCCATAATTGTATCTATACGTTCTGACAAATTATTTGAGCGGCAAAGGAGTCAAATCTTTATTTTAAAGTTCCATTCAATGACATATTTGTCATCTATATAGCCTACAACGCTGCTTCCTTATTTATTTTGCTTGTAGCTCTAAATTAATTGCTCAGCTGCTATTACAGTGCTATCTCTGATATTCAAATGTCTTACGAAATGTTATTCAAAGCTACACTGCATTGTGAATAATCGAAAGAAATTAGAGTCCAAAAAATTTAGTAGTTACTTAATGACCAAGTGCAGCAGGGAACCAGACGTACTGTACAATAGGTACAATCCACAATATGTGCTTTGTGTTTGAAAATATACGTTGCCAGTGTATACCGCCATTACAAAGCTCTTTGGTTCCCAGCCATGTGCAATATTTCCACCAATCTCATACTCATTACATTCTGTCTATGTGTGTAAACTGGTAACGGCAAGGAATAATAAAATGTGTTAAGGGAAAATTCATTATAGTAGTGGTTGGTAGATATTCCTATCACATACATTTTTATTATTCATGGTAAATAGAAAAAAATTTATTATCATTCGCCAGAAAACAATAATTAGCTGATGTACTACTTAAGTTGTAACTTAACTTTGTGACCAGCACTAGCTAAAAGGGAGCCACTTCATTTTCAATTTTTTTCATTTGTTTTCATAACTGGAAAAAAGCCTTCAATTCGTCATCTCATTTTCACAGCATCAAACGTAATCAAACTACATCGTTGTTAAGAGTCTGTATCGTAAAAAATGAAACTTTTTTCTCTAATTAATCAGTTGTTCTCACGTTTTAAACATATAATTTCTGCTTATTGCTAAATACCGCTACAAAGCTACAACTCGAGTTGTCCCACACTTTTTGAGAAATTATTATTTTCTTTAATTTAGAAGGATTTTTTGAAAATAGATATAGTGAATCTACTTTAGTGTGTTTGAAAAATGGAAGGATTTATTTAATATTAAAGATAGGCGCTTCTGTGTTAGATTCTTTTAATATCTTTTAAGGTGGCCCTGAAATTAATTTTCAAAAGTTCTGAACCTTTTTATTGAACTAATCGAAACATTCTCATATCAGTATTTTCGTTTCCAATTTTTTTTAAATTGTACCTAAATCTGTTAGCACGACTAGAGTCCTTTTTAAAAATTTTATCCAATTTAGGGAATATGTACTATGAAAAAGTTATATTTATATGTTCAGTGTTACAAATTAGAGGAAAGTGCATTCAAAGATACACAACTCAATCAGTCCCTGGTCCTTGCTCTAAAATCCACATGGGCTGAGGTTGTTCTTTCTGCTCTCTTCTGAGCTTCCTCAGATTGTATGGCCTTCAATCTGTGTGCATGCCGCCTTCGTCTTTCAAGTTCTAAGTACCATTTGGCCGTTTGCTTTCTCTATCACTCATCTCTATCTCCGCTCCTTCACATCCTTATTTCTGTCAGGAGAGTGGTCTCTGTTGTTCTTGTAGTTTCTGTCATATAGTATGCTTCACTTAACTGTGTAACAGCGTCAGTCACAGCTTGTTCTAATTTTCTAGCGGATAAAACACATCATTTTGGAACTTTGCTCAGATTATAAAATGTAGACTCTCATTATCATTTTCAGTCCTTTTTTTCCAGCAGTTGTACTCGATGCCAGCAGTAAGAGGCATGTATAGGTTCTAGTTCACATGGCTCAGTAATGGCTCACACCAGAACCAACCCAAGTTACCTACAAACAACCCATGCCTCCTACTACAAGCCAGTTTATCAGGTCTAACTCATTTAATTTAATTAAAAAACGTATATTTTGTAACAATTTAAAAACGAATTTTTTTCTATCACTTATTATAAATTAATTAGTTTTTCATACAGAAAGTGAACATAACAAAATAAATTTAATATTTTTTCTTTATAAAATGTGCATGTAAGAAAATAAACTTAATTTATTCTCAGATAGGTGCAGATTGACATTACATTACCTTTTTCTACTATGTTTCAGCTACCTTTTATTCTAGTTACTTTTCCA
The DNA here is from genome assembly GCF_023864275.1 of Schistocerca cancellata. Lineage (NCBI taxonomy): Eukaryota > Metazoa > Arthropoda > Insecta > Orthoptera > Acrididae > Schistocerca > Schistocerca cancellata. The sequence continues at coordinate 79,583,056 of NC_064631.1, read as the reverse complement.
CAAACCTTGAAAATATTTCTATATAAATGAAGTGGAAAACAAAATTAGTGCAACAAAATATTGCATAACAGTACTTCTTGGAAATAAAGCGAAACCAACTAACTAAAGATTAGGATTTTGATTACTTACAAAAAATTTAAATAATAATAAGCACAAATAATGGAGATATTATTTACATAAATGGATAAATAACTTAGTGGTATTTATTACAATTAAATATCATTTTTGTAATAAAATAATGGTTGTTAAAATAACAGATTTTATAGATTGCAAAGGATAAATGAAAACTGGAAAGTTTCTTGTAAAAAGAGAAGGATGTGGTCGTTTCAATTGTATCTTAAAATCTATATTTTCTGAATGTTAAACTTGGTACATTATTAAAAAATTACCAAAAATTGTAGCAGTACTTAAAAGAAACATTACTAGCACTTAGATTTAGATATAACACTAGATTTTGCAGAAAATTTTAACAAAGACAAAATGATTAAGTATTTAGGAAATAATTTTAGTAATCGAATGCAATGAGAGTATGAAGAAGAACATAATGTAATAACTAACATAACAATTCTATTGGAACAGAGTGTTTAAAATGGATAAATTCTTATCCTAGAATTAAAATCCACAGTAAATTTATTTGCCAGTTAATATGTCCTGGAGTTAATAAACAATTAGGTAACCATATTACAGATTTTTAAAATGTTATGATAAATGACTGAAGGAAACTTCTGCTTCTATATTAGCTAAAGAAAATAGAATTACATGACTGGAAGCAACACAATATATATATATATATATATATATATATATATATATATATATATTAAGACAGATTTCCAAAAAGAACAAGAATTTGATTCATTAACAGACTGTAGAGAACTGATAGAAAATAAGAGCAAATATTTCGCGAAAGTTTTTTTTATTCCGGTGCACTAGCTAGAATGTGGGAAAAATTAACAAATTTGTTGCAAAACAGTTGTTGTCTCGTTTTTAAAGACCTATTTCAACATGTTTATTGGGGAAACAGAAATACAAAGAAGTTAACGGGAATACAAGCTGGTTTACCAGAGAAACATGAAGAAAGAAACAAGCTGGTCTACCAGAGAAACAAGAAGAAAGAAACAAACTTATTAAACATACACTACCTGCATGTAATTTTAGTTATTTACCAGTTAACTATATAGAAACACAGATGACTATGATATTATACCTATAGTGCAAACATGTTATATTAATTCTAGGGAAACATACACTTCAGTAACTAAATTTATATTTATTTCTATTTCTAGCACATATTTGGGTAGCTTCATTTCTGTTCCTACACAAAAGCTCCACATTTTAATATTTTTATAAACAATTGTAGTAATAAATGGAGGAATGCTAAAATTTTGGATCCATTGTACAAGAATAAAACACATTACTATGGTTTGAGAGTAAATTTAATAGTTTGTAAGACAAAGAATACCAAGTAGAATGTTTGGACTTAGTTTTACTTAAAAACGGTTGTATAAAACTTACAGTTTACGATAATGAAATAGATACTTTTGTACAATTAAAAGATTTAAATAAACATAGTAAAAACAAATATATAGAAAAGAGTCCTGAAGCAATTAACAAATGTTGTCTGGAGGAGAACAATTTTGCTTGTAGCGGAGAAATCGAAATAAATAGCGATAAATATTAAAAACACAAATCTTCTGGTTAAGTTTTGTTATTGCTGATTTGTAATGGAGACGAATTTAAGCAACTTTAAATATGAAGGTAAATTAAATAAACTTGGAATGAAGATAAATTAAATAAACTCATAATGAAGATAGAATTAAGTAATATTTTCTGTTAATAAAGACCTATTAAATTATAAACGAAGATAAAACAATAAAACAACCAAATAAATGTTAAACAAATGTTAGATGTTAAACTAAACATAAACATTAGCATAGATATAATTAACATAAATTTTAATGTCTAGCATTCGTTTAACTCACCATGCAAAGTGAGTCCCATGATGAAGTTGATTAATTAGCCTATCAATTTGATTTCAGTGACAAGCCACCTGGCGGTTGTAGACAATGGAAAGGGCACCACAGGTATGATTTTTCTCTTGGTGGTTTTTTCGTGGCGGCGACATCTTTTAACGATATTTCAATCGTCCACCTGTTCAGGGAAGACAACCATGGTAATAAAATCAGATGTGGTACCGAATTTATAAAGTGATACGTGAAATAAAACACACTGAAAACTTCTCTATGCTGTTACGTTAAGAGACAGCGTATCTGGCGAAACATTTGCTTACCTAAAGAGAGAGTTAGAAAGTAAGGAGGCGTCCTGTCACAGTGGTAGATTTTATAACTCCATAATGGGCCAAAAATTCATATTCTAGTCCTGCCATGTAGTATGTGACACAAAAGGAAAGGTACGTTTCTACTTGATGAAGGAATATATGGAATATAACCTATGCCATAGTCCCATACAGGATAATCACAAGTAACGATACTTTAGCAATGCGAAAACACATGTATTGTTCTATTTCTCCTGTTTTTGAAAATAGCTCTTATAAGCGGGAGAAATCTACATTTTGCGATAGAAATTCGAGGTGTAAGGTCAATAACATCGTGGTCTCGGATTGGGTATAGCAGATTTTTTTAAACGGGTGGGCATATGTCAGGGTGGAACAGTTTAGAATCACTGAATACGTCCAAGCTCAAGTAGCAGCTACTTGTTTCGCAGTTCACCGTAGCTGCCTGCAAGGGCAGTCACGAGGAGTCGGCAACCGGAAGTAACAGATTAGCTCAACCTTTGACGTGTGCAAATAATGCGCCAATCTGTCTGATCTTACCCATGGCATCGACGACTGCCGAAGTGATTAATGTGCTGGGTGAGCGCGACAGAAACCGACGTGTGTGTGTTACATGACAGAAGATTCAACATGGACGTTTGCGCTGGATGAGTTGTTAAAATACGAATTCCTGCCCCTCCAATCATCCCCTGATGTCTTTTATGGCATACATACGCGTCCCCGACTGCCGCTGCGTCCGTGGCAGTAATTTTCACCTATCTCTTTACACGGAGCTGGTGGTGTACATGCGGGTGAGCGCGCTGGATGTGGACCTCGGGACAACAACGAGGGGGCAGGATCGTTGTTTAAATGTGTCGTGTTTAGTGCTTCTCAATTCATCTCTACCCTGTCACACACTAGGAACTTCCTCATCCTCCTTCTATCACACACCTTCCTCCCTCCTTCCAAATTTAGTGGAGAGAACCAATGTAGGAATTCTGTGGTACTATTAAAACCCAATTGCGACGTCAAATTTCCGACTGACCAATTTGTTGTTTCCGATAGTTGTATTGCAATCATGCATGCTTTTCGGTGTGGACCTCTATCCCATCTGCTGTGCTGGTGTGGACAGAGGATATGCTGTAGACGGTATCAGACATGTTTAGTGAAACGTTGTGGTCGAAGTGGCTGTTTGTGCAGATATCTTTTGCGCTACGATCTACACTCCTGGAAATTGAAATAAGAACACCGTGAATTCATTGTCCCAGGAAGGTGAAACTTTATTGACACATTCCTGGGGTCAGATACATCACATGATCACACTGACAGAACCACAGGCACATAGACACAGGCAACAGAGCATGCACAATGTCGGCACTAGTACAGTGTATATCCACCTATCGCAGCAATGCAGGCTGCTATTCTCCCATGGAGACGATCGTAGAGATGCTGGATGTAGTCCTGTGGAACGGCTTGCCATGCCATTTCCCCCTGGCGCCTCAGTTGGACCAGCGTTCGTGCTGGACGTGCAGACCGCGTAAGACGACGCTTCATCCAGTCCCAAAGATGCTCAATGGGGGACAAATCCGGAGATCTTGCTGGCCAGGGTAGTTGACTTACACCTTCTAGAGCACGTTGGGTGGCACGGGATACATGCGGACGTGCATTGTCCTGTTGGAACAGCAAGTTCCCTTGCCGGTCTAGGAATGATAGAACGATGGGTTCGATGACGGTTTGGATGTACCGTGCACTATTCAGTGTCCCCTCGATGATCACCAGTGGTGTACGGCCAGTGTAAGAGATCGCTCCCCACACCATGATGCCGGGTGTTGGCCCTGTGTTTCTCGGTCGTATGCAGTCCTGATTGTGGCGCTCACCTGCACGGCGCCAAACACACATACGACCATCATTGGCACCAAGGCAGAAGCGACTCTCATCGCTGAAGACGACACGTCTCCATTCGTCCCTCCATTCACGCCTGTCGCGACACCACTGGAGGCGGGCTGCACGATGTTGGGGCGTGAGCGGAAGACGGCCTAACGGTGTGCGGGACCGTAGCCCAGCTTCATGGAGACGGTTGCGAATGGTCCTCGCCGATACCCCAGGAGCAACAGTGTCCCTAATTTGCTGGGAAGTGGCGGTGCGGTCCCCTACGGCACTGCGTAGGATCCTACGGTCTTGGCGTGCATCCGTGCGTCGCTGCGGTCCGGTCCCAGGTCGACGGGCACGTGCACCTTCCGCCGACCACTGGCGACAACATCGATGTACTGTGGAGACCTCACGCCCCACGTGTTGAGCAATTCGGCGGTACGTCCACCCGGCCTCCCGCATGCCCACTATACGCCCTCGCTCAAAGTCCGTCAACTGCACATACGGTTCACGTCCACGCTGTCGCGGCATGCTACCAGTGTTAAAGACTGCGATGGAGCTCCGTATGCCACGGCAAACTGGCCGACACTGACGGCGGCGGTGCACAAATGCTGCGCAGCTAGCGCCATTCGACGGCCAACACCGCGGTTCCTGGTGTGTCCGCTGTGCCGTGCGTGTGATCATTGCTTGTACAGCCCTCTCGCAGTGTCCGGAGCAAGTATGGTGGGTCTGACACACCGGTGTCAATGTGTTCTTTTTTCCATTTCCAGGAGTGTATTTGTGATGGAAATTTCCTTACTTGATTTGCATAATGTTTGTGTTAATATTCAGACGTTGAAAAATGTTTTATTACGGAGAAGAATCATCGTAAGGTGGAGGTGAGTGTTTCAAGCGATCTGTTTGACTGGTGTAAATTGTTATAGAATAAATTTGAAAGGGTATGCAAATGGCTTATTTCGCTCTACTTTTGATATCGAATTTGTAACAGCTCTCCCTTTGTCTCCAGCATCAGCCAATAGGAACACTGTATTCTGAGGAGAGATGCAGACCTCCGTCTGGATGTTTTGGGACGTTGATTGACACCATCAGGGAGCGGCCTCATGAGAAAGACACCGACAGAAGCGAGTTTGTGATTTCCAGATCAACAGAATGCCACCACTTGACGCATTGTTTGGGGGTCGCGAGAACAAAGGAGGCCAATATGTGGTCCATGGTCTGTGGTATTTACCAACGTGACCTGTAACTAGGACACTGGGCTGGTTTGACCTTCTATGCTGTGACTTGACGATACTGACACGCACGGGAGACCCCAAATGGTGGCTACTGTACCGCACTTCGTTCCATTTATGATCTGTAGACCACTTTTGCAGGGTTTAACTGTCAGTGCAATATGACTGCTGCATGTTTCCCGATCTACGCAAAATAGTTTGCCACTGAGATGTGTCAGTAATTTGTCCCTTTGCAGGAAGTGACGGTGGATTTCGAAATATCTCATGAACTTTTAGATAGGTAATTTTTCGGATTTTTACTGTATGTGCTTGGACACCAGTGTACTACGAATAGTGAGGTAAATAATAAAAGCCTTAACCTCCCTGATTCTGATAGCTCATATAAACTAAGCTTACTCAGCGTTTCCAACCGTGATAAAAATCAAAAGAACACCACAATCGTTTAAATATTCCATGCTGCAATATATTTCCTGAGAAATTCTTTAACTAAACTACATTCCATATACCATCTTTTATACTGCCAATTATTTAAATAAATAGTATTCCATGCATTGCAGTCAATTTCCTGACACATTTTTCAGCTAAATAAGTAAACTATATTCCAAACACCTCCTTGTATCGCGTAAATTGTTTATGTAAACAATATTTCACATATTGTCAAAATTGTTTTAAGCAATATTCTATACATTGCAACGGATTTGCTGAGAAATCCTAAACTAAATAAATAAACTAGATTCCATACACCGCCTTGAATCCCATAAAATGTTTACTTAAACAATACTCCACACATTGTCTAAATTGTTTACACAATATTCCATACACTGTAATCGATTTCCTTCCAAATGCCTGATCAGCTAAGTCTTTTTCGCGCCACTTACTGGAAAGAAGGGGGGGGGGAGAGTTCGGGTGGATTTTATAGAGGGTGGATTTAATTAACTGATCGATTTAATTCATTAGGCAATCAAACTGATATAAAAAGTGTGCAGCCACAAGAAACTCTCCTCATCGATACATCGGCGAGGGGAGTTTCTGAGGGATGAGGGAGAAGGAGGTGGAGGAGCAGGAGGAGGAGGGGGAGGGGTGTGGGAACAATAGGCTACAGACCTGTCGATAGATTTTCCACAGGGGGTCTTAATCCTCTTAGAAGAACAACAGGCTAAGGGCCTGTCAATCAAAGGAGAACAATAGGTTTGTCCCTCAATATATACTTGCCTGTGATGTAGGCAACTCGAAATGTGGGGCGACAATCTTTTCGGCCCCCCTACTCTCACGAGTCCCTCGGAAGCCCACACAATGAGCAGACCAGGAACTTCAACCTTCTCCATCATATGGTGTCTCCTCAAACGAGAACTACATACGAAGTCCTACAAGTTACAGTTAGTGTAAAATCTGCATCGTAGAGACTGTAACATAAAGTACGAATTTTGCATTTCAGTTCTCCAGGATATTGAACACTTTTTCCAAACGACAGGATAAGGTAAACGACCATAATGTATGAATTTAGGGGTCACAAAATCCTGACATCGTCGTTGAACACGAAAAAGACACACCGGAACTAATTGTGTTTTATGCCATTTCTGCTCACAACGTTCATACATCTGCCTTTTATTGCGAAGGAAACTGTGACATTCTGCAACACCGGTTGTTCCCTCACCTTTATGAAGAGTCTAGTGATATTAGTTTTATGCATGACAGTGCCCTACCTTACTTTAACCTTGAGGTTATCTTGAAAATGCCATCCTACAACTTTGGATTGGAGAAGTGCACAATAAGACCTTGTTCATTGTTTATGGCCTCCCAGGTCACCAGACCCACACCTTCCGACTTTTTTCTGTAGTTGTACATAACAGACAGAGTCTTTGTCCCACGCAGGGAAGATACTCTTACAGATCTGAGAAATCGAATTGTCGGAGTTATCGATCCAATGAACAGGGATCTCGTGATCAGTTGGTGGAAAGAAATGTGGTACCATTTAGAAGTTTCTCGAGCAACGCATGGTGCACATGTCAACAGTACAGTGTCTGTACTGACAAAAAACTTGAAACCTTCCTCTATCCTGTGATATGGGGAATGTGTTGCTTCGTTTCTCTCTAATAAACAACAGAAATACTTTCTTTCTTTTTGAATTACACTACGCGAAAACAGGGATAAAGACGCCCGGTCGATCATTTCGTCTTAGTATATGCAATCACTCAATGCAAGGATCATTTTACGTAACAAGTAACCAGCTCAATCTCATAGGTTAAGATTTTTCATCAGAAGTCTCTCTCTCTCTCTCTCTCTCTCTCTCCCTCTCTCTCTCTCTCTCCCCCTCTCTCTCTCATTGTCGGGTGAGCGCGCACGTGCTCTTTGACCACCAAGCCGGTGCTAGCTGAGAGGAAATACCCGATTAACGGCACGCAATGACCCTCGGTGACAGAGTGAAAGTTACTTTTATTTTGTAATGAAAGCTTTAGTCCGGTCACTGCATGTTCGCGTGCCAAGCTTTTGAAAGCTACTAGCTGGTGGTTGAGCACAAGTCTCCATTCACAGACATAGACACACACACACACACACACAATTACTCGCGGATACACGCACGCACAGCCACACTGACGTGCACATAAGCAGGGTAATGTTTCGTTAAAAGCGGCGCTGCGTTCAGCGAGTGAACTGGGAACCACGTTAATGGTGCTTGCTCACAGTCAGCAGGGGCCTAAGTAGAGGAAACATATGCTCTTCAAAAATTGCACCATTCACATCTATTTCGGTGTCCTTGGAGGAGTCCTTGCCGCTAATTTTTCATTTTTTGGATCATGAAACTACTGAGTTGTGTGGCCATCTGCTGACATCGATAAATTTTTAATTCAACGATACATTTTTTGAACAAACTGACGGCGTGGCTATTTTTTCTTTTTTTGAGGCACGTGTATGATATATTTAGCGCAAGACCAGATGCAATGGAACCTCTTAATCGGGTTTTGGATCATTTTTCACTATGTTCAGCCACGAATCAAAGTTTCGATGGAAATCGAAAAAATGGCAAATTACCTTTTTTGAATGTTTTAATACACAAAAAAGTTAGACTTTGAGACACAATGTACTCCTAGAACCTACGCATACGCACCGATACTTCCATGCTACTAGCTGGCATCCACTACATCAACGCATGGGAGTTTTATGTAGACTAGTCAAGTGAGCTTATGCTATTTCGGTTACGGTTGTTTACAGGCAAAATGGATATACTGATCGTCAAATTGTTCGTGTTTTCCACTTAGGACCACCCTGTGAACCAGCAATAGACACTTGTAAATCAGTTTCTTTTTTTTACGTCCTGCGGCGAATATTTCATCGAAAATTTCAAGGATCCTCAGAAAATACGATATTCAAAGTGTCCTTCAGCCTTTGGCGAAAACTAGAGGACTTCTTGGATCTGTTAAAACATTATCTGGGACTGAGGACTCCTGGAATACATAAATTTCGCTCTCATTGCGGAAGGGCTTATATTGGATAGACTGTTCGTACGACTCATGAGCGAAGTATGGAACAAAGTCACACATGTTAGCTCCGGGCTGAAAAATCTACCAGTGCTGAGCATGGCCTCTATGAAGGGCATAATATGTCAGTTAGAGAGACGTAAATTATTGCTCCTGCTTCCCGTTACTGGGACTGTGTAGTTAAGGAATCTATCGAAATACGATAATCCGATGGCAATATTGACAGAGATAAAAGTTTTCTTTTAGTCAAGATGTGGAATCCAACTTCATTAGATACAGGTTGAGAGTTATTGAACTAAATGAAACAATTTTTGAATGGTTTGCGTTAGGACGTTAAAACGTTTGGCCACGAAGAATTACAGGAATTACACTACTGGCCATTAAAATTTCTCCACCACGAAGATGACGTGCTACAGACGCGAAATTTAACCGACAGGAAGAAGATGCTGTGATATACAAATGATTAGCTTTTCAGATCATTCATACAAGGTTGGCGCCGATGGCGACACCTACAACGTGCTGACATGTGGAAAGTTATCAACTGATTTCTCATACACAAACAGGAGTTGACCGGCGTTGCCTGGTGAAACGTTGTTGTGATACCTTGTGTAAGGAGGAGAAATGCGTACCATCACGTTTCCGACTTTGATAAGGCGCAGATTGTAGCCTATCGCGATTACGGTTTATCATATCGCGACATAGCTGCTCGCGTTCGTCGAGATCCAAGGACTGTTAGCAGAATATGGAATCGGTGGGTTCAGGATGGTAATACGGAATGCCGTGCTGGATCCCAACGGCCTCGTATCACTAGCAGTCGAGACTGAAAGGCATCATATCCGCATGGCTGTAACGGATCGTGCAGCCACGTTTCGATCCCTGAGTCAACAGATGGGGACGTTTGCAAGACAACAACCATCTGCCCGAAAAGTTCGCTGATCTTTGCAGCAGCATGGGCTATCAGCTCGGAGACCATGGCTGCGGTTATCCTTGACGCTACATCACAGACAGGAGCGCCTGCGATGGTGTACTCAACGGCGAACCTGGGTGCACGAATGGCAAAACGTCATCTTTTCGGATGAAACCAGGTTCTGTTTACGGCATCATGATGGTCGCATCCGTGTTTGGTGATATCGCGGTGAACGCACGTTAGAACCGTGTATTCGTCATCGCCATACTGGCGTATCACCCGGCGTCATGGTATGGGTTGCTATTCGTTACACGTCTCGGTCACCTCTTGTTCGCATTGGCGGCACTTTGAACAGTGGACGTTACATTTCAGATGTGTTACGACCCGTGGCTCTACCCTTCATTCGATCCCTGCAAAACCCTATATTTCAGCAGGATAACGCAAGACTGCATGTTGCAGGTCCTGTACGGGTCTTTCTGGATACAGAAAAATGTTCGACTGCTGCCCTGGCTAGCACATTCTCTAGATCTCTCACCAATTGATAACGTCTGGTCAATGGTGGCCGAGCAACTGGCTGGTCGCAACACGCCAGTCACTACTATTCATGAACTGTGGTATCGTGTTGAAGGTGCATGGGCAGCTGTACATGTACACGCCATCCTACCTCTGTTTGACTCAATGCGCAGGCGTATCAGGAACGTTATTACGGCCAGAGGTGGTTGTTCTTGGTACTGATTTCTCAGGATCTATGCACCCTAATTGCGTGAAAATGTAATCACATGTCAGTTCTAGTATAATATATTTGTCCAATGAATACCCGTTTATCATCTGCAATTCGTATGCGCCCTATGATTTCATGAGCGACGAGGGCCACTTCCATTTGGATGGGTTTGTCAATAAGGAATACTGGTGCAATGTGGACAAAATCCACATTTTGAGATCGAGGAGTGTCTTCACGCACAAATGGTGTCTAACGAATAGTACGCTAATGTTTTGGAAGATGATTTCGTCTCCATAACCCAACGTGACCCTGATTTAGACACGATATGGCTCATGCAATACAGAGTTTGACCCCATCGAAGCAGGAGAGTAATGTCCTGGAGGAGCACTTTGGGGACCACATTCTGGCTCTGCGGTGCCCAGAGGCCACTGGCATGGGCCTCGGTTGGCCGCCATATCTCTGGATCTGAACACATGCACCTACTTTTTGTGGGGCTTCACTCAAGAAAAGGTGTACACCAATAACCCCAAAACCGATGCTGAGATGAGAATAGCAATTTAGGAGGTCATCAACACCGTCGATGTTCCGACACTACAGCGGGTCATGACGAATTCCGCTATTCGTCTGCGCTACATCATCACCAACGATGCCAGGCATATGTAACATGCCATAACGCAAGTGCAAATATCTGTAGTGACGTTTACATGATGAATAAAATGTGTACACGCTATAGTTTGTAAAACAACGGTCTGATTTTCGCGCACGTGCAGCGGCTTGTTGCCGTTGTATAAAGGAGCCGCAGTATGTGATATATTCTCAGTTCCGGCGTGATTGTGCTCCTACTATTTCGCCTGAAGATGGCGGCCAGATGGACTGTCGAAATATGTTGCGGTCAGGAACATGAAATTCGACTGTATACCCGTGATGAGCATCAATATACACAACGCCGAGAAGGTCTTCGTAATCACAAGAGTTACTTAACTTCGTGCAGTCGATTTCCAGAGAAAGTCATGAGTATTTACAACTGTCGCTCAACGTTAACGTATTGATACAGACAAAAAACAAGTCTCTCGCTTAGCCTACATTTAACTGTAACTTGCACGTTGAGTTTTGCCTAATACACTGATCACGCAGCTGTGCCACTCGAAGTCGATGCTGTCGTCTTACTCGATGGTCGCGCACATGATCGGGTGGTGCAGGGCTACGTTGTAAGTACCGCATCCGTCGCGGCGGCGGAGCGAAGCGTTTCTGACCATGCTTACGCCAGTCGACGCGACTTGCAGCGACTATCTTTTGTTGTGGATGCGTTGCGAAGTATCCATCTCGCTTTACCACCTCCCTCTTTCAACGACACCACAATCTTGAAATGGAACTTCCAGACCATTCCTTAACTCACTGTCCATAAGTGACACTAATTTACTGGTTCTCCATGAGCCGAAACGTGGAACACTTACGTATTACACGTAGGTACTTCTGAATGCTCTTCGCTGAAGCTGACACGTCGCCGTGTATTGCCTCTTGATTTGTGTACTCCGTTTGATTCATAGAACTGCAACTTGTTTTTGTTTGAAATGAAATACATGAATGGGTCTCGTAGGTAAGGGAATACGCTTCTATACAGAATACATGGTACTATTTGTAGACAACACGCTAATTCTGCATCGTGTGCTGATGGGAGTTCGGAATCAACGGTAAGTCACAGTATGAACAGAACTATCATCACTGCAACGCTAAGACGATACAATATACAGGGTGGTCTAACGACCGGGCCAAATATCTCACCAAATAAGCATCAAACGTCCGCCCCAGTAGCTGAGTGGTCCGCGTGACGGATTGCCGTCCTCCGGGCCCGGGTTCGATTCCCGGCTGGGTCGGAGATTTTCTCCGCTCAGGGACTGGGTGTTGTGTTGTGTTCATCATCATTTCATCCCCATCCGGCGTGCAGGTCGCCCAATGTGGCGCCGAATGTAATAAGACCTGCGCCAAGGCGGCCGGACCTGCCCCGCGAGGGGCCTCCCGGCCAATGACGCCAAACGCTCATTTCCATTTCCAGCATCAAACGAAAAAAATACAAAGAACGAAACTCGTCTAGCTTAAAGGGGAAACCAGATGGCGCTATGGTTGGCCCTCTAGATGGCACTGCCATAGGTCAAACGGATATCAACTGCGTTTTTTTTTTAAATAGTAGCCCCCATTTTTTAATACATAGCCGTGTAGGACGTAAGGAAATATGAATGTTTTAGTTGGACCACATTTTTCGCTTTGTGATAGATGGCGCTGTAATACACACACATGCCTCACTATTTTAGACGAACTGTTGGTAACAGGTAGGTTCTTCAGATTAAAATACAGAACGTAGGTACCTTTGAACATTTATTTCTGTTGTTCAAATGTGATACATGTACCTTTGTGAACTTATCATTTCTGAGAAAGCATGCTGTTACAGCGTGATTACCTGAAAATACCACATTAATGCAGACGCATGTTGTCAGGCGTTGTCGGTGGATCACGATAGTAAATATCCTTCAACTTTCCCCACAGAAGGAAATTCGGCTACTTCAGATCCGGTGAACGTGCAGGCCATGGGTATGGTGCTTCAACGACCAATCCACTTGTCATGATATATACTATTCAATACCACTTCAAACGCACGCGAGCTATGAGCTATGTGCCGGACATCCATCATGTTGGAAGTACATCGCAATTCTGTCATGCAGTGAAACATCTTGTAGTAACACCGGTAGAACATTACGTAGGAAATCAGCATACATTGCAGCATTTAGACTGCCATCGATAAAATCGGGGCCAATTATCCTCCCTCCCATAATGCCGCACCATACATTAACCCACCAAGGTCGCTGATGTTCCACTTGTCGCAGCCATCGTGGATTTTCCGTTGCCCAGTAGTGCATATTATGCCAGTTTACGTTACCGCTGTTGGTGAATGACGCTTCGTCGCTAAAAAGAACGCGTGCAAAAAAATCTGTCATCGTCCCGTAATTTCTCTTGTGCCCAATGGGAGAACTGTACACGACGTTCAAAGTCGTCGCCATGCAATTTATGGTGCATACGAATATGGTACGGGTGCAATCGATGTTGATGCAGCATTCTCAACACCGACGTTTTTGAGATTCCCGATTCTCGTGCAGTTTGTCTGCTACTGATGAGCGGATTAGCCGCGACAGCAGCTAAAACACCTACTTGGGCATCATCATTTGTTTCAGGTCGTAGTTGACATGTGGCTCAAAACTTCCTGTTTCCTTAAATAACGTAACTATCCGGTGAACGGTCCGGACACTTGGATGATGTCGTCCAGGATACCGAGCAGCATACACAGTGTTGTGGGTTGGCAGGAGAGCCAACACCGGTTTACTAGAGGAAGCCGAAAGGCACGCGTTTTAGCTCACGCAGGCTGGCGTGAGGTCTGGAACAGGACAAGGAAATTAGACTTTAGAAAAACGGACGTAGCTGGTGGAATACTTAACTTTAATCCATTATTGTTGAGCGTCGCTCTTGACTGTATATGATTCAGTATCAATAGTAACTGGTAATGGCGCCTGCTAGGTCGTAGCAAATGAAGTAGCTGAAGGCTATGCTAACTATCTCTCGGCAAATGAGAGCGTATTTTGTCAGTGAACCATCGCAAGCAAAGTCGGTTGTACAACTGGGGACGAGTGCTACGAAGTCTCTCTAGACCTGCCGTGTGGCGGCGCTCGGTCTGTAATCACTGATAGTGGCGACACGCGGGTCCGACGTATACTAACGGACCGCGGCCAATTTAAAGCCTACCACCTAGCAAGTGTGGTGTCTGGCGGTGACACCACATTCCTTCCCCGCAAATCGGCGCACGGTTGTGGCATAAGGCTTCCGCCCGCCGTGGGGAGGACCCCATGTTGACGTATGCGACGAGGTGGGGAGCCTAACAACAGGCGAGCCTGTCCCACCCGCACCCTGCCATTCGGACCGCGGGGAGCTAGGAAACGCCTGAAAACCTGCTCCAGGGTGCACGACAACATGCGGTGTATGTGCCCGTAGAGAGACAGTAGGGGCCGAAGGGTCGACCTCCATCGGGCCGGGGCACCCGACGGGCGAAGACGACATATGGTCCGGAGCGGGCAAGAGTTCCATGTCGGAGGACAACTGGTCACGGGAAGCGATCGGCGGCGCGTGACCCAGAGAGGCGCCCGGCGGTTGCAGCGACGCGTCCACTGCGGGCGTCGCAAGCGGGAGAACAGGCGGCGGCGGAGGCGGCGGCGGCGCGTCGCCATGGGGCAAAATGGAAGGCAGCGTCGGCAACACCTGGGGCTGAGGCGAGCCTGTAGATGGGACCCCAGGGCGCTGACCGGACGGCATCAGACGGGGAGCGGCAGATCCCGTGCGACGACAGAGGCGCAGCTGAATGAGATGCCGACGCACCTCACCAGAGGCCCCCAAAACCAGATACATCGCACGGCCGAGGCAGCGAAGAACGCGCCCTTCGAGCCAACGCCGGGAACCTCGATAGTGGCGGTAGTAGACAACGTCACCTGGGGCAAAAGCAGGTGTCTGCCGCTGCACAGGAACCTGATGCGACGGATGTAGCAAAGACATCAAGGTTCGATGAGGGCGACCGTGAAGCAACTCAGCCGGCGAGCGACCATCTCTGGGCTGAGAGCGATACGAGGACAAAAAGAGCAACAACGCGTCCTCCCGAGAATACGACTCTTTCAACTTCAACATCTGTGACTTGAAAGTCCTGACAAATCGGTCAGCGGCACCGCTTGACTGTGGCGAAAACGACGTCAGATGTTGAATACCATTGGCCTCGCAGAATGACTGAAATTCTGCGGACATGAATTGTGGGCCATTGTCGGAAACAATAGTCTGTGGAAGACCTTCGATGCAAAAGATAGCAGATAACGCATGGATGGTGGCAGAAGACGTCGTGGAAGACATCCGGACAACAAAAGGAAAATTACTGAATGAATCTACCACAACCAACCATCGAGCATTCCAGAATGGACCAGCAAAATCGATGTGTAAGCGTGGCCAAGGGGAAGTGGCTTTCGGCCATGCAAAGAATTTCCGCGGTGGTGCTGATTGTTGTTCGGCACACACCATGCAAGAAGAGCACAGATTCGTAATCGCGGCATCGATTTCGAACCAAGTACAGTGCTGACGAGCAAGTTGTTTCGTTCTAACTATACCCCAATGTCCTTGGTGGAAAAGCTGTAAGACAGAGGACTGTAACGAACGTGGGACCACGACCCTGGACTGTTCATTATCTGAACGCAACAGCAAAACACCACGTCGTACAAAAAGTCTCTTTTGGTGAGCACAAAATCGGCGAACCAACGGATCCCCGATCCGTGACTTTGACAAGGGCCATTGCGTAGCAACAAAACGCAGAACGGTAGCAAGGGCAGTGTCGGCGGCTGTGGCTGTAGCTACACGACGAAAATCAATTGGAAACGATTCGACCACGTCATCGATTTCCGAATCAATAAACATGCAAGCAAGTTCGGAGGAATCGAATGCTCTATCCTCAGCAACAGGCAAACGGGACAACGCATCGGCGTTTCCGTGCTTAGCAGTGGACCGATACAAGATATCGTAGCAGTACTGCGCGAGGAAAATAGACCAGTGAATGAATTTCTGCGCTGTACGTGGAGGTACAGGCTTGGTCGGATGAAAAAGCAATGTCAAAGGTTTGTGGTCTGTGATGATGGTAAAGTGACGACCATACAAGAAATCATGAAACTTTGTAACACCAAATACGAGAGCCAATGCTTCTTTCTCGATCTGTGAATAATTTCTTTGCGCAAACGAGAGCAATTTGTACGCAAAGGCAATAGGACGATCGTGCGAATCATCTTTGTGCGCAAGCACAGCACCGATCCCGAAATCCGATGCATCCACCATCAACAAAAGGGGCTTCCGGGGATCGAATGGAGTAAGGCAAGTATTGGAAAGCAACGCCGATTTCAACTGGCGAAAGGCGCATTCGCATTCCGTCGTCCAGACGAACGGAACACCTTTACGGCGTTAGCGATGAAGCGGAGCTGAAATGGAAGAGGCGTGGCGCACATATTTATGGTAGTTATTTATTTTTCCCAGCACACTCTGTAGCTGTTTCAAATTCTGCGGCGAAGGGAGGACTTGTATGGCACGGAGGTACTCGGGACTGGGATGTATGCCTTGGGCATTGAGTACATGTCTCAGGTAGGGTAAGTCACGAGCAAAAAACACAAATTTGTCCTTCCGCAAGAGAAGGCCATTTCGTCGCAAGACCTGAAATAATGTTCTGAGATTGGCTAAATGTTCTTCTTCTGTCTTCCCGGAGATCACAATATCGTCCAGATAGTTTGCTGCAGTAGGGTCCGACGCACAAACAGTGTGTAGATATTGCTAAAACAATGCAGTGGCGGATGCACACCCGAATGGCAGTCGTTTGAATCGATACAAACCAAGATGCGTGTTAACCACCAAAACGCGCTGGGATTCATCGTCCACCAGTATTTGCAAGTACGCATCTGCTAGGTACAACTTCGAAAATATTTACCCAGGCACAGTTTGTCAAAATGATCTTCCGGGTGGGGTAAAGGAAAAGTTGCAGTCACTAGTTGTGGATTCACTGTTGCCTTGAAGTCCACACAAAGTCTCAATTTTCCCGAAGGTTTTGGCAAAATTACTATGGTTGGTGCCCAGAGAGAAGCCTGCACACGTTCAATGACACCTTGTGATTCCAAATCGTGTAATGTTTTTGCTACCTCATCACGCTATGCGTGGGCAACATTGCGCGCTCTGAAAAATTTCGGTTGCGCGTTTACTTTCAGTTTCAAATGTGCTTTATAGTTCTTAGCGCAACCAAGGCCCGGTGCAAAAATGTCTGCAAATTCTTCACATAGACGAGAAACACTGGCTGAAGGCACAGTCTGGTTCACTAATAGGACGTGATTGACTATAGACAAGTTAAACAACTGAAATAAATCGAAACCAAACAAGTTTACTGCAGCAGAAGAACGAAGAACGTAAAAGACACAAGTTTTGTATGTACTTTGTATGTTGCAAGGAGGCTGCACTGTCCTAACAAAGGGATCACTTGTCCTGAATAACTACTTAACTTAACATATGCGGCACACAACGTAGGTGTGCCCAGCTGTTTGTACGTGTCTTGATTGATCAGTGGATCTGCAGCCCCGGTGTCGAGCTGGAACGGTATTACTTTGCCATTAATGTCCAAGTCCACAAAATGTTTATTGCCCTGCTGACGACAAGAGCGACTGTCTCGTGCAACGTGAACTGACACTGGTACAAAATCACTTGCGACTTGATGGGAGTTCCGGCGATGTCAACGCACACTATTTGTGGGACGAACACAGTCACTGTTAGAGAGAGTGGCACTAGGCGGAGTGGAATGAACTATATGAATTTCCATGGGCGAAGTTTCGCGAGCCTGAGTATCCTTGGTTCGATTCCTATTCCAGCGTGAAGCGAAGGGCGTGGAATGATTTTGAGTTGCCAATTGGAGCTTTTTCTGGCAAAAAATCTGAACATGTCCTTTTTTATTACAGAAAAAGCAAATAGGTTGGCGTGACGGGCAATTCTCACGCAAATGTCTAGTAGCACACCTCGGGCATGATTTTAGCACTGCATTTACTTGTCGGTGCGGTACACGTGGCTGAGAGCCTGGCTGCAACGGCGCGGCTGGGCGCGAGGACTGTTTACTGTTCTGTGCAGCTCGTCCGGCAGGCCGGTTAACCTGACACACGGGTGGCGAAGTTTCAAATGATTCCTGAGCAAAGTCAAGTGTGTCCTGCTGATCCAATATGTCCATCACTTGTTGAAGGGAGGGACTGACTAGTTTCCAAATCTGTTCCCGTATATGAACATCTGAAACGTTCTGTGCAATTGCATCACGTACCATAGTATCTGAATAAGGGAGTCCACTGTGGCTGCGTTAGCGGTGGAGAGGCGGCTGCCGCATCGTTTTGCATTGCACGTTGACCCTGGATGGGCTGTTCAAGGGCATCCAGTAAGGTCTGCGTCTGCTGATTCTGTAAGCGATAAAATTCGGACGTACATCTGGAGATGGTGGCGAAGCCATTACACAAGTAAACCAGGGCAGTATACTTAAGAACGCAGTGTTGCCTCGTCGCCAATGTTGTGGGTTGGCAGGAGAGCCAACACCGGTTTACTAGAAGAAGCCGAAAGGCAGCCGTTTTAGCTCACGCAGGCTGCCGTGAGGTCTGGAACAGGACAAGGAAGTTAGACTTCAGATAAATGGATGTAGCTGGTGGAATACTTAACTTTAATCCATTAATGATTAGCATCGATCTTGACTGTACATGATTCAGTATCAATAGTAACTGGTAATGGCGCCTTGCTAGGTCGTAGCAAATGACGTAGCTGAAGGCTATGCTAACTATCGTCTTGGCAAATGAGAGCGTATTTTGTCAGTGAACCATCGCTAGCCAAGTCGGTTGTACAACTGGGGACGAGTGCTAGGAAGTCTCTCTAGACCTGCCGTGTAGCGGCGCTCGATCTGCAATCACTGATAGTGGCGACACGCGGGTCCGACGTTTACTAACGGACCGCGGCCGAATTAAAGGCTACCACCTAGCAAGTGTGGTGTCTGGCAGTGACACCACACATAGCACAAGCCCGTTGGGCATTTTGATCGCAATAACCATACCCACAACACAATATCGATCTTTTCCGCATTTGATAAACGGTCCATTTTAACATGGGTAGTGTATCACGAAGCAAATACCGTCCGCACTGGCGGAATGTTACGTGATATCATGTACTTATACTTTTGTGACTATTACTGCGCCATCTATCACAAAGCGAAAAAAGTGGTCCAACTAAAACATTCATATTTCTTTACATACTACACGAATATGTAATAAATAATGGGGGTTCCTATTTAGAAAACGCAGATGAAATCCGTTTGACTTGTGGCAGAGCCATCTAGCGGCCCAAATATAGTGCCATCTGGTTTCCCCCTTCAAGCTAGACAAGTTTCGTTCTTTGTAGTTTTTTCGTTTGATGCTAATTTCATGACATATGACCCCGGTCACGATCAATGGGACACCCTGTGTATGCATACGCGCTATAGATCGAACGATCTAATGCTGAACATCTCTCTCCCTCGTATCCCATGCGAAGGACTCAGTCGAAGATAAGTAATATTATGACTTTCACCTTATTAACGGAAAAATTAGCAAATAGAAATTTCGAGAGCACATTCGTCTGCGTAATATTTATGTCATTAACAATGCCAGATCACAGGTTAATGTAAGCACGAACGCCACACTGACATTGCCGCAGCCGACAGGCGGTATCGGTTTAGTTTATGTCCATAACCGTACGCGAGCGCTCTGACTCAACACTATGCGTCGCACGTGGACCTCTGCCCACTCCACTCTGGCGGGTACCGTAAAACGTGAAGTGGCACCAGGCTAACTATCATTACAGCATCCATATCGCGTGCAGCACAAGTGAATCCATATACTGTTCTTCTTTGTGCTGTCTTTATAGGCGTCTGTAGGTAGGCACATAAATATAGGTATTTTTTCGCTTTATGAATCATAAATGCCGCATCCATCTTGCAGGTGACAAACGTGCAGTCTCTGTGTCGGCCAGAATCTCTCTGATTTCAGGTTCATGGTTTTATCGCGAGGAATATTCGGGGTAAAGAAATACACTCCTGGAAATTGAAATAAGAACACCGTGAATTCTTTGTCCCAGGAAGGGGAAACTTTATTGACACATTCCTGTGGTCAGATACATCACATGATCACACTGACAGAACCACAGGCACATAGACACAGGCAACAGAGCATGCACAATGTCGGCACTAGTACAGTGCATATCCACCTTTCGCAGCAATGCAGGCTGCTATTCTCCCATGGACACGATCGTAGAGATGCTGGATGTAGTCCTGTGGAACGGCTTGCCATGCCATTTCCACCTGGCGCCTCAGTTGGACCAGCGTTCGTGCTGGACGTGCAGACCGCGTGAGACGACGCTTCATCCAGTCCCAAACATGCTCAATGGGGGACAGATCCGGAGATCTTGCTAGCCAGGGTAGTTGACTTACACCTTCTAGAGCACGTTGGGTGGCACGGGATACATGCGGACGTGCATTGTCCTGTTGGAACAGCAAGTTCCCTTGCCGGTCTAGGAATGGTAAAACGATGGGTTCGATGACGGTTTGGATGTACCGTGCACTATTCAGTGTCCCCTCGACGATCACCAGTGGTGTACGGCCAGTGTAGGAGATCGCTCCCCACACCATGATGCCGGGTGTTGACCCTGTGTGCCTCGATCGTATGCAGTCCTGATTGTGGCGCTCACCTGCACGGCGCCAAACACGCATACGACCATCATTGGCACCAAGGCAGAAGCGACTCTCATCGCTGAAGACGACACGTCTCCATTCGTCCCTCCATTCACGCCCGTCGCGACACCACTGGAGGCGGGCTGCACGATGTTGGGGCGTGAGCGGAAGACGGCCTAACGGTGTGCGGGACCGTAGCCCAGCTTCATGGAGACGGTTGCGAATGGTCCTCGCCGATACCCCAGGAGCAACAGTGTCCCTAATTTGCTGGGAAGTGGCGGTGCGGTCCCCTACGGCACTGCGTAGGATCCTACGGTCTTGGCGTGCATCCGTGCGTCGCTGCGGTCCGGTCCCAGGTCGACGGGCACGTGCACCTTCCGCCGACCACTGGCGACAACATCGATGTACGGTGGAGACCTCACGCCCCACGTGTTGAGCAATTCGGCGGTACGTCCACCCGGCCTCCCGCGTGCCCACTATACGCCCTCGCTCAAAGTCCGTCAACTGCACATACGGTTCACGTCCACGCTGTCGCGGCATGCTACCAGTGTTAAAGACTGCGATGGAGCTCCGTATGCCACGGCAAACTGGCTGACACTGACGGCGGCGGTGCACAAATGCTGCGCAGCTAGCGCCATTCGACGGCCAACACCGCGGTTCCTGGTGTGTCCGCTGTGCCGTGCGTGTGATCATTGCTTGTACAGCCCTCTCGCAGTGTCCGGAGCAAGTATGGTGGGTCTGACACACCGGTGTCAATGTGTTCTTTTTTCCATTTCCAGGAGTGTATATTGATTCTAGGAACGGACGCACCATAACGCAGAATGCCTCTCTTGCTGCGCCTGCCAATGGAGCTCGCTGAGCATTTCCGTGACGCATTCGCACATAAGGAAATGCACTTCTCTTCTTCGGAGTTTTTTAGCGTCTTCTATCAAATCTATCAGTTACGAATCCCAAACTGAGGAACGATATTCAGTTACTGGTCGAGCGCAACTTTTTAAGGCACTTCTTTCCTGCATCCCCAAAACATGCTAAGAATTCTCCCCGTTTGTCTAAATCTGGGGTCTGCCGTACCTGCGCTTCGCTTAAGTGATCTTTCCAATATACACTACTGGCCATTAAAATTGCTACACTACGAAGATGAGGTGCCAGAGACGCAAAATTTAACCGACAGGAAGAAGATGCTGTGATACGCAAATGATTAGCTTTTCAGAGCATTCACACAAGGTTGGCGCCGGTGGCGACACCTACAACGTGCTGACATGACGAAAGTTTCCAAACGATTTCTCATACACAACAGCAGTTGACCGGCGTTGCCTGGTGAAACGTTGTTCTGATGCCTCGTATAAGGAGCAGAAATGCATACCATTACGTCTCCGACTTTGATAAAAGTCGGATTGTAGCCTATCGTGATTGCGGTTTATCGTATCGCGACATTGTTGCTCGCGTTCGTCTAGATCCAATGACTGTTAGCAGAATATGGACTCGGTGGGCTCAGGAGGGTAATACGGAACGCCAAGCTGGATCCCAACGGCCTCGTATCACTAGCAGTAGAGATGAAAGGCATCTTATCCGCATGGGTGCAACGGATCGTGCAGCCACACCTCGATCCCTGAGTCAACATATGGGGACGTTTGCAAGACAACGACAACCATCTGCACGAACAGTTCGACGACGTTTGCAGCAGCGTGGACTATCAGCTCGGAGACCATGGCTGCGGTTACCCTTGACGCTGCATCACAGTCAGGAGCGCTTGCGATGGTGTACTCAACGACGAACCTGGGTGCACGAATGGCGGAACGTCATTTTTTCGGATGAATTCAGGTTCTGTTTGCAGCATCATGATGGTCCCATCCGTGTTTGGCGGCATCGCGGTGAACGCACATTGGAAGCGTGTATTCGTCATCGCCATACTGGCGTATCACCCGGCGTGATGGTGTGGGGTGCCATTGGTTACACGTCTCGGTCACCTTTTGTTCGCATTGACGGCACTTTGAACAGTGGGCGTTACATTTCAGATGTGTTACGACCCGTGGCTCTACCATTCATTCGATCCCTGCGAAAACCTACATTTTAAGCAGGATAATGCACGACCGCATGTTGCAGGTCCTGTACGGGCCTTTCTGGATTCAGAAAATGTTCGACTGCTGCCCTGGCTAGCACATTCTCCAGATCTCTCACCAATTGAAGAAGTGTGGTCAATGGTGGCCGAGCAACTGGCTCGTCACAATACGCCAGTCACTACTCTTGATGAACTGTGGTATCGTGTTGAAGCGGCATGGGTAACCTTAACTGTACCTGTACACGCCATCCTAGTTTTGTTTGACTCAATGCCCAGGCGTATCAAGGCCGTTACTACGGCCAGAGGTGGTTATTCTGGGTACCGATTTCTCAGGATCTATGCATCCAAATTGCGTGAAAATGTAATCACATGTCAGTTCTAGTACAATATATTTGTCCAATGAATACCCGTTTATCATCTGCATTTCTTTTTGGTGTAGAAATTTTAATGGCCAGTAGTCTAAATAGATTCTTACGGATACTCGAAGACATTTAATGGCCTTAACTGCTTCCAGTGATTGTTCTACAACCATTAAGTCATGCCATAACGGATCTTTCTGTCTGGTAAAGCGCAATAGCTTACGTTTGCTTGCGTGGATAATCGACTGCCAACCACTGCAGCAAGCATAGAATCCTTACAGGCCTCCTTCATTTCGCTGCAATTTTCTAGCTTTGCAACTTCTCGGTATACAACAGCATCGTCCATAAAAACGTCATGGATCTTCCAACCTTGTCACACTAGATCATTAAAATGAGGTAATAGTCCCCACTCGTGTGCCGCCGAAGTTACATTTACGTCTGAAGTTTTGTCTCCGGTGAGAATGGTGGCTGTGGTGTGTCAAGAACTCATCAGTCCTGTCTCAAAGCTCGTCTGTGATTCCGAACGCACACAACTGTCCAAAACAGCGGACAATAACACACCGCCGAGCCTCCAAAATAAGGGGAGACATGGCGCGTCCTAGCGGCGAGAGACACAAGCGGCCTCAGGCTCGTGTGAACAAACCCACCGACAGCATGGCATGGTCAGGGGACGCAGTATACTTAGACAGAGCCCCTGGATCCGTTTGATGCTTGTGTCAACCGGGGTGCAGCGAACACGCGCGAGACTCTCAGAGGAGTAAAGCCGTCAGAAGGGAGACGGAAGAGTTTCCTTTGCTGTGTCTGGCGCCTGTGGTGGTGGAAGACGCGCGCCAGCTCTGCGAGCACGCCTCTAGCACAGCAGCGATGAGGCAGCCGGTGGTGAATTTTAGCTTCGTTACCGCTCCGGTCAGCGCTGTTACCTGCAGCGCGTATCATTCGTGGCAGCAGAAGGTGAATAGGTTCAAAATGGTTCAAATGGCTCTGAGCACTATGGGACTTAACATCTATGGTCATCAGTCCTCAAGAACTTAGAACTACTTAAACCTGACTAACGTAAGGACATCATACACATCCATGCCCGAGGCAAGATTCGAACCTGCGACCGTAGCAGTCGCGCGGCTCCGCACTGAGCGCCTAGAACCGCTAGACCACCGCGGCCGGCCGGTGGATAGGTCATTGTTCCATGTGTGAAGACCAAAACGCAAAAGATATTGCCTGGATAGTCATCCATCATTCACTTATGGAGCCACCACCAGCCTGCGATGGAATTTTTATGGATGAGAATGCGCCCATGTGACCAGTCTACAACTCTTAGCGATTGGTTTGAAGAACATTCTGGACAATTCGAGCGACTTATCTTGCCACCCAGATCCCCTGACATAAATCTCATCGAACGTCAATGGGACATAATCCAGAAAATCCTGCATCGACAAAATTTTAGCCCTTGTATTCTCATTGGTTAATTGAACTATTAATTGTATTTCTTTTATTGAACTGTATTAAAATATTTTCGTATTCAGATGTTGCGTCTTCTTTTTTCTTGACATAATTACTGAGGTCTGTTAAAATGCTTGAGTACTCAGGTTTCGTAACAAGATTTGCTAACACACTTCCTAAATATTGTTTGGTAACTGCATCATAACCATTCATGTCTTAGGTTAAAGTTTGGTTTGGGGAAAGGTAGTTGAACCTTTCGATGATAAAAATTCAAGCAATTAGCTTAGAATTATACGTGAGGCCGCCACTAACATGTGGGACAGACGCCATTTGTAGCCGCCCACTGTGGGAACAGACGCTATAGTCTGGTGCTTTTATACAAAAGCCTGCCTCTTCCGCCAGTTCAGCCGTTCTGATGATCTTCATCGCCGCCTTCACTGCCGTTGAGGTCTTCACCGTTTCCTTGGCAAGGGACCCGCGCGAGGTACTATCACCCAGGCCAGGTGAACCAAGGTTTTTTAACGAGGTGTTACTCCTCCCCCTCCTGCTTTTTCAACTGGACTTGGGACCGGCTTTAGCGGTTACCAGTGGCATACAAAATACTTTCTAAAGCACTTTTAAATAGAATAGAGGAACAAGCAGGACCTAATATAGGAGATTATCAAGCAGGATTTAGAAAAGGTAGATCATGTGCAGAACAGATTCTTAATTTAAATAAAATTTTGACAGTGAGAGCTA
The DNA here is from genome assembly GCF_023864275.1 of Schistocerca cancellata. Classification (NCBI taxonomy): domain Eukaryota; kingdom Metazoa; phylum Arthropoda; class Insecta; order Orthoptera; family Acrididae; genus Schistocerca; species Schistocerca cancellata. The sequence continues at coordinate 79,557,665 of NC_064631.1, read as the reverse complement.
TACAAAATAAAACTACAGTAGTTACTTTCGTAGACTTCAAGAAGGCCTACGACTCAGTTGACAGACGAACACTATTCCAGATACTTTATGAATCAGGGATAGATGAAAACGCCAGAAGACTTGTTGAACAAACGCTCACAGATACCACATCAAGAATTAAGTTTCAAGGCAAAATTTCTGAACCATTCAAAATCAAAACGGGAGTTCGACAAGGAGACGGACTGTCCCCAATTCTCTTTACCTTGGTTTTAGATAAAATAGTAAAAACATGGGAAAGCACATTAAAAAACAGAGGCACAAAGGGTATAAGCATGGGACAAGGAAAGAACAAATTTGAAGTGAAATGTTTAGCCTTTGCGGGTGATATGGCATTGATAAATGAAAACCGAACAGACGCAACAGTTATGCTTGATCTGTTACACGAGACTGCTGAAAAGACTGGGCTAAAAATATCCTATGAAAAAATTGAGTATATAGAACACAAAAATAATACAGAAAAGTTTATGAAAACAAAGTATGGAAACATTAAGAGAGTTGATAGATTCAGATACCTGGGGGAGTGGATCCAAGCCAATGGATTGGATAACACAACAAATAAAGATAGAATAAAAAAGTTAGAATTTGCATATAAATTAACACAAAACTACTACAATATGAAATCAATATCCATACAAGCGAAGATTAAACATATTAATTCAGTCATAAGGCCACAAGCAACGTATGGATCAGAGTGCCTAACACTGAATACGAAAGGTGAATTAAGAGAACTAGAAAAAAGAGAGAGAAAAATACTAAGAAAAATTCTAGGTCCTGAGAAAAACTAGGAAAATAGATGGATTAAAAGGAGAAATAGAGACCTATACAAAAATACAGAAAAGATCACAGATACAATGAGGAAGAGACGGCTAAAATTTTATGGACATTTAAAGAGAATGGAAGAGACACGGATTACAAAAAAAAATCTGTAATTACGTTAGTAAGCTGAAGACGCCAACAAAACAGGTGTTACAGAAGAAATAATACGTGACAGGAATCACTTTAGGCTACTTATAGAAAACGCAAACTGTGAAGAAGATGAGCCAAAACCTCGACCCAAGAGAGTGTGGACCCGATGAGCAGAGACGAGCAGTTGGCGAGAAAATGAAGAAGTACTGGGAAGAACGGAATAAAAATAAACACCATAAGTTTTAAGTTGTATGCGGTCCATAGGTGGCCAAATTCGCAAATAAAAAAAACCATTTATGGCATGTTTCATACCTACCATTGTTCTATCTTTGAAATCAATTTAACCTATAAATGCTTTAAAAATGTCACTTAATTCATTCTGAAACCACGCCTGGGAGGAAGACAGCCTTCCAGCCGGTCCCAAGCTTACATTAAGTGGGAGGGTTAATCGTTGAACTAACCATTCGACATTCTAAGAAGCTGAAGGTTTCCTATACACTCAGAACTAGCCACGGATTGGAAAGTATGTTACGGGAAATGACCCAAGCTAACTAATTAAGGACTATGAATTGGAATATGGAATGTAATAACATGTAGGTATACAAAGTTACTTGAAAAACTAACAGGGTACAAGATGGTTACTACAGTCCTGCAGAAGATAAGATGGCATGGACAAGGTATGCACAGAGAGAAAGATTATACAATTATGTACAGCGGAAATAAACATGGCCTCCATATATTTGGAACAGGATTTGCGGATCATAATAAAATTATCGTCAGTGTTATGATACTAGATCATGCCAATGAAAGAATTAGCTGCGTCAGGATCGAAGGTAAATACAGGAATATATCATTAGTAAGTCTCCAAGCCCCAACCAAGCAAAAGGAGAAAGACATAAAATATGAACTCTATGACACCTTAGACCAGAAATGCTCAAGGTTACCACAGTATCACATCAAAATTTTGCTGGGAGACTTAAATGCCAAAATAAGACAAGAAAACCAATGGCAACTATATGAGTAAATAGACATGTTCAGTTTGCTCACTGAATTAAATAATAATGGTATAAGACTCATCAACTTCGCCACAGGAAGAAACATGAAAGTAGTTAGTACATCATTTCCCCATAGAGACATAAATAAAGCAACACGGGCCTCACTCGCTGTGCTAACTAAGAACAAAATAGACGAGGTGTTGATAAAGAGAAAATATAAAATGGCAGTAACAGATGTAAAGACAATGAGACGGGCTGAGATAGGATGAGAGTAATGTTTTGTGCTAATAAAGATGAAACACCAAAATAACGAAATAAGAGCAAAAGTGACAAAGAACCCGAAGAGCAGATGTGAGTAGGCTACAAGAAGAGGAAGTGAATAAACAGTTTAGAATTGAGCTTAGAAATAGATTCGCAGTATTAGAGAACGAAAGCAATAAAAATTTACGTGAAGATATGAATAAAAAAATGGAAAAAGATAACAACAGTTATAAAGGATCAGCACATCTACTATTAGGAGAAAAAAATAATAGCAATATCTAGCGCAAACCATGGTTCAATAAAACATGTAGAAAAGCAGTTCAGGTCAGGCAGACAGCGAGACAGGCAACGATGAGCAATAACAAACAGACAGGAAAGCCAAGTAAAATGCAATACAGCCACGAGAGAAATGAAGATAATAATTAGGCGAGATAAAAGATCATTCATAAATAAACACATAGAGAACGCAGAGGAGGACTACAGCCAGAAGAATAGTCAACAGTTTTAAGGGGCAATGAGAAGCTATAGAAAGAGTACAGAGCCAAGCCTCTGATAATTAAATATGAGAATGGTAATCTGAGCACAATAACTGAAGGGAACCTAGAGAACTAGAGGAGGTACTTCAAAAGTCAAGTAAAATACAATACAGCCACGAGAGAAATGAAGATAATAATTAGGCGAGATAAAAGATCATTCATAAATAATCACATAGAGAACGCAGAGGAGGACTACAGCCAGAAGAATAGTCAACAGTTTTAAGGGGCAATGAGAAGCTATAGAAAGAGTACAGAGCCAGGCCTCTGGTAATAAAATATGAGAATGGTAAACTGATCACTATAACTGAAGGGAACCTAGAGAACTAGAGGAGGTACTTCAAAGAACTGCTTAAGAACCCGGTTGACTCCTACGACAAGGAAAGAGTAATGTCTATAGCAGTACGGAGTGAGAATGACGTCACAGAGCCCCTCACTGAACTGGGACCACAATCAGCTGACGCAGAAAGTAAGCGAGTAGACGATGATTCAGTCGCCGTAACAGGTCTACTTACAGTAAAGGAAAAGGAAGGTAGCGTTACTACGACCGAAAATGTGGCTACAAATGGCAACGAAGTGGAGGCGAAAGGTTTATTTAATAGAGCCGAGCAGAGTTTGAGAGCTGCCAATGTAAATGCATCCAAAAGCACCGCGCAAAGAGGGCGTGTAGCTGACGTTAGAGTAAATGAAATGGTCGTGAGTGGACGTGAAATGGATGATAAAAAATTACACGTTACTGGAGAGTCATTCCACGACAGCGAAACTGCGAAAATTGTTCCTGTCATTCACAAGCCTGACTTAAAATAAAATTAATTTTTGCAATTGATAGAAATCCACGAAGATTACAACGTATGTGAGGTGCAAGCTGATGACGTCAACAAAGATGAGGAACACACTTCGGATGAAGACTTATGGAAAGTAATCTGACTATGGTTCAAATGGCCCTGAGAACTAAGGGAGTTAACTTCTGAGGTCATCAGTCCCCTAGATCTTAGAACTACTTAAACCTAACTAACCTAAGGAGATCACACACATCCATGCCTGAGGCAGGATTTGAACCTGCGGCCGTAGCGGTCGCGCGGCTCCAGACTGTAGTGCGTAGAACCACTCAGCCACTCCGGCCGGTAAAATAATCTGACTGCTAATGAACGAATTAAAAAGTGCATAAACTATGAGACTAGCAATGACCTAGAATTTTCAAAGAAATTAAGAAGATCTTTCATGTTGGAACCAGACAGGCACAGTTCCATATTTTGTTAAATGTCTAGAATGTATTTCTGCCGTCCTTAATGTGGGTAGGCTTTTTATGTTCAAAGTGATTGCAGACCGAGTGCCGCCACACGGCAGGTCTAGTCCTAGAGAGACTCCCTAGCACTCGCCCCAGTTGTACAGCCGACTATGCTAGCGATGGTGCACTGTCTATACATACGCTCTCATTTGCCGAGACGACAGTTTAGCATAGCCTTCAGCTACGTCATTTGCTACGACCTAGCCATATTCAGTTACTATATATGTCTTCTGAGCAGATAATATTGTGAATCATGTACCGTCAAGAACGACGTTCCTCATTAATGGATTAAAATTAAGCATCAAACTAATTACGTCCGCTTTCTGAACTCTCATTCCCTATCATGTTCCAGACCTCACGTCAGTATAGTTCTTCCCTCCTCACGCCAGCCTGCGTGAGCTAAAACGCGTGCATTTCGGCCTCCAGTTGTAACACGGTGTTGGCTCTTCTGCCAACCCAACAAATAGCAAATACGGATTCAGAAAATGTCGCTATTTTGAAACTCCTCCATCCAGGGGACGCCAGCCTTAACGAATCGTGGTCCGTGCAGGCAGAGAGGTTTTGCGTGCTCCGCTGGAGCTGGGAGTAGGTTCAGCCTTGCCGAACCATCCCTGGTGAGGAGGCAGAAGAAATGTGACCTGCAACGGCCTGTCATTCCCTTTCCTTTCCTTATACACAAGAGCCAATGCGTGAGTTAAGTAACTCAAAGTCTCTTACTGTCCTTAGCTATTCCTTTCCCATCTTCTTCATCAAAGGATAGGGAGAACTCTGAGATATGGTGAAGCCAATATTCCTTCGGGAAGGAAACACTGATAACAGTTCTTGGTCCTCCAGGTTGGGAGATATGCGACTGAGCAGCTCCAGATCCATATAAAAAAATGCCAGCTAGAATATCCAGTACTATGCCTCCATCGGATTGTTTGAGTGGAATACAATGGAAACGAAAACAGACTTTGCATTTTGGTATCTGGAACGTGCAGGCCTCCATTATAAACAACAAGAAGCCCCTAGAGCTATAAGATAGTACAACACTCGGTTAGCTGTAATTTACAAAACAAAAAAGAAAGGTACTGGCTATGAATGGGTGCTGGAGTTCCCACGTTATTTTAGTGGAGTGGACGAAATCAGGAGGGCGAGAGCAAGAGTATCCATCATTCTAAACAAGCTGTGCTCAATGTAACTTCATGGAAAGCAACTAATGAAAGATAGATAAAGATCAGTCTGAGAGCTATAGCAATCAATATAGTGATTGTGGAAGTGTACGCCCCTACAGAAGAATCTCCGTTGAAGGTGAGAGAAGATTTTGGATGGATGCTGACATAGACTATAGAAGGCGACCCAAGTGGCCATGAACCGACACTGGCAGGAGATGTTGACAGCATAGTAGGCAAAGAGAGGAACAGTATGGCTATTAAGATGTATGACGAGTATGTTAGAGGTGAGAGTGAGAAAAGGATGGTGGATTTATTGGAGTAATATGAATTACGAGTAGAAAATATATTCTTTCTTCACAAGGGTGCACATATATGTCCATGATATAACCATACAAGACGGTTGAAATCAATTATTGATTATCTAATTTTTACGCAAAGGCCAGTTTAGAATTTCAAGATGTCAGAGTTGAAAGAGGGGCAGATTGTGGAAGTGACCATCTTTTGGTGAAATGTAAAAATTTTATCCTCCATAATTTCACGAGTAGTGGCGATTAGAGGAGAACACAACATACTGACCAGCTTCATATAGTATAATTTGGATAGTTTAAGGCAGATAGTACTACGTGCCTACACCAACAGTGGGTGACAAACATATTAGATAGTGATCAGACAACTATGCAAGAAGAATATGAGCATATAATGGAGGCCATAGATGAAGCAGGGAAGAAGTCCCTAGAGAACATGAGAAGAAGATGAAACCAACTTGGTGGGGTGCAGAAAAAGCAGAGGTGATTGAAAGAAGAAAACAAGCTTATTTGACGTTTCTGAATATGAATGACAGTCAAAATAGAGACAGTATGGGACACTAAAATGATAGAGAACTGAACAGAGAAGGGTCCATAAGGGAAAACACGGCATGAGAAGAAGAATTGACTATGTAGAGAATAATTGATGAGGCTCATAGTGTTGAGGCATGGAGAATAATCGACACAATGCGAGTGTCAGCTAGTGATAAGTTACGTCATAATAATATTACTCATGGCTAATGGACAACGAACTGTAAGGATTTATTCGAGGAAAATCGGCCTGTACTTTCGCATAGTTGTGAGGTGAGGATGCAACAGAAGGAGTTGTGGTGTTTAGAAAAAAAAGTTCTTCAATAGGCTGGAAGGAGCTGTAAGATGAATAAGGCACCAGGATATCGCTCTACATATCCACAGTAGAAGTTTCGTCCGTCTTAATTGCTAGCGATGCTAAGGAGGGCGTTTGTAAGAGTGTTAAATGGGCAAGATGTTACACTCGATTGAAACATATGTTAAATAGGACCATTGCATAAGAAAGGGGATTGGCAGTGATTCCTTTCGTTGGAAGACTGTACTCGAAGGTACTGAGAGATCTGGTAGAGAGAGAAACAAAACAGCAAGAAGAGCAAGCAAGTTTTCTGGCAGTAAGATCGGTAATTGGCAACATCTTCAGAATGAAACTATTATGTCAAAAGTACACAAAGGTTGAAAGTTTGTGAGCAGATGCATGTTGCATTGATTGACCTACAGAAAGCATATGATAATATTCCTACCAAAAAACTGTGGGAAAAGTTGAAAGAGGTAGTTAGATCAAGGATTTCTAATGGCTGCTACGAAATTATGTGGAAGGAACACAGCAATGGTAATGATTGGGAATATTTGGAGAGAGGATTTCGAGGTGACTAAGGGTCTATGGAAGGGACGTGCGCTGTCACCATACCTCTTCAAGCTGTATCTAGGAGCAATCCTGCTAACTTGGCATAGAAACTGTCGCGTTATGAGAGTGACAGTAGAGGACAGCAAGAGATAGTTAGCCTGTAGTTTGCACAATCGAAAAATTTTCAGAACACGAGATTAACGATAGAAGATTCTGGAATAGTATCGAACACAGATAGCTTTACGGCTATGACGAAGGAAGTTAGTTTTACGGGAAATGTTGGGGGCGAAGAGAATTTCGAACCAGTTAATAAGGAGCAGTTGATGAGTGCAATATTAAATTTGTAATCACAAGTAGGAACTATTAAAACTGATATGGGAACAATGAAAACACAGTTAGGATCTGAACTAAAAACAGAGATGGGAACAATGGCAACACGGTTAGACTCACGAATCGGGACATGTTTTGAAAACATGAAAGATGAATTAAAGAAAGAAAAATAGAGAATGCTCACAATAATAGATTAACTTCAATAGAAAATAGACAAAAGGAACGCGATAGAGAACAGGAAGAAAGAGATCGCGTCAGAGTACAATAATTTTCAGAGTTAAATTTACAACATGCACACGACAAGGAAGAAATATTTAAAAGATTCGAGGAATCCGTACCAAATAACAGAATAAATAACTTAATACAACAATATGAACACTTAACTACTAAATGTGTCAATACTGAAACACGAGTCGCGACGCTTACGGAAGACGTAAATAAACAGAAAGAACAAATAGGTGACTTAATAGGAAAGGTTGAGGAGATTTCAGATAAATTGACAAGTCTTAGTTTTAATGGGAACAGAGATTCAAATGATACAGCTCCATTACCATTTGCAGAAACAGAAGAGTACCAGATTATAAATAAACCTGTTGAAAATCAGGGAAAATTTAATGAACGCGTTAAAACGGAATTTGAGGCTTTACGAAAGCAAGTTAAACAAATTGAAAGCGAAATAGTAGGAAAAGACAGTAGAAGAAATTTAGAATCACCGATAGCTGGGGGTTTTGAAGAAAATAATTTATTTCATATACGATATGCAACAAGAGAGCGATAGGCAAGCGAACTTGACAATAATCGATATTCGGACTGGGACAGACGCGGTAGGTCTTTGTCGCCACGAGGCGATAACTTTGACTATAAACACTTTTTAACTGTTCGGAAATTTAAGATCTTTCCCAATTCTAATAATGACATACATCCATGTTCGTGGTCAGATCAATTTATGTACCCACTTCCGTCAAATTGGCCACTAAGTCACAAACTGGAATTTATCTGTGGATACTTCGAAAACGAACATTCGACGCGCATTCGCGCCCTTGTTAGAGATCGTAATAATTTAAATGATTTTCATCATGCACTTCTATCGGCATATTGGTCCGAAAACACGCAAGACAGAGTCAAACATAGTCTTATTTTGCAGCGTAATTTTAAACAGTCTGAGTTCCGCACGCCGGCAGAATACTTTGAAGACATGATTTGATAGAATCAATTCCTTTACAACTCTTATAGCCCGACTGAATTAATTCGTATTTGTTTAACTAAGCTACCACAATCGATAAGACACATTGCTTTAGCCAGAAGATGTAAAGACGACATTGAAACTTTTAAGACTTTGCCACAAGAACTTGAGTATGACAACGACGATGTAACTTCTTGTAATTTCTTCAGTAACGGTAATCACATTAGATTTTCAGAGAAAAGGGGTAATGATCGGAACGGACGTTATAACAGTAATTTTGGAAATGACAGACGAAACAGACAGGACAATAGATACCAGCCTTATGACAATAACAGACGTTCTAACAGAAATCACACAGACAATTATAATAACAGACATTCTTACCGGAATGACCAATCATACGGAAACAGTAATTGGTATGATCAAGACAGAAATTATTCATACAATAATAGAAATTCTTACTACAGAAATAACCAGGGTAGAAGACCTAACAATAATTTTGTGAAGTGACAGTCGAAATTACACAAGAAGTAGTCATGCACATAGCCATGAAAACAGAAATTTTAATAACAGACACAACCAACAATTTACATCTAACAAACAGGAGGGACCTAATTGGCATCCTCCGCGTGACAGAACTTCAGAGAGACAAGTGCAAATCGTAGAAATTGATCCGCTAAGTGACGCGAATAATCAAAGACGTGACGCAAACAACCGAAAATGACTTGTGGCTTCGGGTTCTGGCAGCAATATAGACGGTTCAGAAAATAATGACACTACGACTTCACACTACGTACTCTTGGAAGACATGAGAGATATTTTGCTAGACGAAAAGGAAAATGATGTAGACGCATTTTTACATCCTATTATTGAAGTATGTGTGAGTACGAATAAGCTCATTGCGGTTTTAGATTCTGGGAGCCGATTGAATGTTATTAGTGAATCAGTTTTTCGTATAAGTGTAATAACTATTGCTTGTCCTGTGTTACCTGTTTCTAAAACCACAATGCGCGGAGCTATTTCTGGAAAAAGTGTGGAAGTCAAACAACAGACCAACTTAAATTTCATTTGTCAAGGATATGAATTTTCTGCTAATTTTATTATTGTTCCATTACTCACTACACAAATTATATTAGGTATGGAGTTTCTTAACACATATAAAGCAATTTTAAACTTAAAGGAAGGAAGTGTGAACTTGACTGTTGCCGGAATGCCGAGATGTTTGAAATTTTTCGAGTGTGTAACGAAATCTGAATCAGACACAAATTGTTTAAGGTTTCCTACTTCTGATGTTTTCGCTGAGTATTATGACGACAATGTCTTCATTCATTACAACGACAATAGATACAGAGACGCGATGGATGATATGATTAATAGTGAAGAATTAATTAATGAAAAGGTTAACAAAGCTGAAGTGACAGATGACGTTGCAAAAGAAGAATTACACCAAATTTTTACTTCACATGCTACAGTATTTAGCCATCACACAGTAACTATACAACGCTTACAATATTTATTTAAAGTACAAGAACACACACCGTTTCGGGGAAAAACGTACGCTACTCCTTTGGCTTATAGAGTCAAGGTTAAGAATGAACTTCAATACATGTTAGATCAAGGCATTATTGAGCCAGCAGTCAGTCCTTATACCAGCCCATTACATGTCGTTCTTAAAAAGGATGGGTTAATTCGTTAGGTTCTGGATTCCAGACAGATAAATAATATCATCATTCCTGAAACTGACCGTCCACAAAATTTAGATGAAATTCTTCAACATTTCCATCGAATTAAAGTTTTAACCACAATTGATCTCCACGCAAGTTTTTGGCAAATTGAACTCCACCCTGTTTGTAGAAAATACACAGCTTTTTTAGCCTTTGGTAACTGTTATCTATTTCGGAAATTACCATTTGGACTTACTGTATCTTCAGCAGCATTCATTCGTGGTTTAAATGAAATTTTACCTGTTTATCTTCATAACAATATTATTTCATATGTTGACGATATTCTTATTGCTAAACGGTCATGGAGTGAGCATAAAAGAATTTTGAATCCATTATTATGTATTTTTGCAAGAGTTGGCATTACAGTGAACTTGGAGAAATCTGAATTTGGTCGTTCTCAGGTGAAATTTATTGGTCATATTGTTTCAACAGAAGGTATTCTTCCTGACCCAGAGAAACTAGCCGCTACTCGTAATTATGCTGCTCGTGCTACTAAACATGATGTTCGTAGTTTCCTTAGTGTCTGTAATTTTCTTAGACGCTTTGTTAGATTGGAAAATTTGGCCACACCTCGTTTATGTGAACTTTCTGGAAATAATTCTAAATGGTGTAGGAATGAGGAAGCTCAATTAGAATTTGATCAACTTCGTGATGCTTTAGTTGCTGGTCCACTTCTTTCACACCCGGATTTATCTAAAGATTTTTGTTTAGCGACGGACTCACGATACAAAGGCCTAGGTGCACACTTATTTCAAGGGATAGAAGAAAACGGCGTTGTAGTACAGAAAACTATTGCATTTGGAAGTCGTGTTCTCTCTAAATCAGAAAAGAATTATTCGATCACAGAACTCGAAGCTTTGGCTGTTGTATGGTCTTTCACAAAATTTCGCATCTTTTGTATGGCAGACATACTAAGGTTTACACCGATCATCGAGCTCTGGAATTTCTTACGTCAACAAAATTAACAAATGGAAGATTATCACGATGGACACTGTATCTACAAGAATTTGATTTTAGTATTGTTTACATCCAGGGTTCTTCTAATATTGTGGCTGATGCTTTATCACGTGCACCTATGGGTTAGAAACAAAGTGCTGAGGAAGACTGCAAAGAAAACAATTATTGTTTGATGTATATTCAAAGTGTTGCGTTTGAAAATTTCATTTCGTCTCCGCTCCAGAACATCGCTAAGGAGCAAAACAAGGATCCAATCTGGAAGGACAGTAAGGAGAAGTGGAGGAGGAAGGAAAGCGTAGCGGTTAACAACTCTGTTTAGGTAGTTTGCATTCCTGATGAGTGGGTTAATAAATTGATTTGGTATACACATTTCAGCTATGCACACTTTGGTCCCAGAAAATGCTTTCATAAGTTACGAGAAAATTGCTACTTCTTTAATATGGAAAAACGTATTCGATTTGTTCTTGCTACATACAAATTATGTCAACAGGCTAAGCCGCCAACTATTTCTCACAGAGCACCGTTGTTTCCTATCATTCCAGCGAGATTAAAGGAGATGGCTGCAGTCGATTTGTTCGGTCCAGTGGTTGGTTTCACTAATGGTTGTGCGTACATTATGATAGTAGTTGAATTGACATCAAAATATGTGTGTTTTACACCTTTACGCAAAGCAACAGCTCGTTCAGTAGCTAGTGCATTCATCAAACATTTTCTTAAAGAAGTGGGTCATGTTGATAAAGTTATATCAGATAATGGATCACAGTTTTGCTCTAAAATTTGGCTTCGTGCTCTACGGTGTCGTAAGATTAAACCAATTTTCAATTCACTTTATCACCCTCAATCTAATGCGTCAGAGAGATGGATGAAGGAAATTAATAAATTGTGTCGTCTTTCTTGTCATCGTAATCACAGAACTTGAGATCAGTATCTTCATATTTTTCAAAACATTCTGGACGAACTTCCTAATGATTCAACTTCTTTACCGCCTATATTGATGTTAAAAAATTAAGCACCAATAAATCGTATTTCTGAAATCGTTCCTTTTCCACCAACACGGAAACTGTGGCATTCTGAAATTGTCAACCTGGCTCTACAAAATATTACATCTGCGGCTGCTAGAGGAGAGATATCATCTAAACGTCCTGGTCGTTTATAAAAACTTTGTTAGTTGGTCAAAAAGTGTTAATTAAGTCTCATCGTTTGTCTCACAGAGAAAAAGGCTTGTGTCGCAAATTTTTTCTGCTTTATAACCGTCCGTATAGAGTTCGCAAAATTATTCATGACAACACTGTTGAAGTAGAAACTCTTAAATCACGACGCTCTAAGGGAATACATCATATGTCGAACATTAAAATTTTTATGGAATGACATAGTTTTGCGAAAATTAACAGTTACACGTAAACACGCAGAGAACACAGGGATACCGCGCCTTGTTCTAGCAGCAGCACATACACAAAGCGACAGTCAGTCTGCACGCCGCACAAGGGAGCCGTTGACCGCAAACAATTACTTCCTACGTCACGCGTACCTACAGCTAATCGAGCGCTCAGTGCAAATGCACTGACAGCAGTAGACAAATACACAGACTAATTTCTCCGGTTAAATTCAGTATAATGCTATAGTGACTTGATAACTTAAGTTATTAACGTTCAGTTTTTCCAGGATACAGTTGTATAAAATCTTTAAGAACTACAGGTAAATTCTCTGCGTGTCCGACATTAAGAAGACTTGCTGTCGAGAAAATTTCAGGAAGAATGTAATTTCGAGGAAGAAAGTAATAAACTAAAAAGGTAACTATTAATTGAGTTTATTTTTCAGGTAACATACTTCTACTTAGGTATGTACTTTACACGTAATTTGCTGCTCGCGATTACGTGATTTATACTTTGTGTTAAATTTTATGCTCTATGAATTTACTTGTGAAGCGACATGCTTGCGTACATTTGCTGATTTTGACAATGTTTTATTAATGAACAGGGTTGTTACTTGTGTCTATTATGCATCACTTGGCTGCCATGCTTTTTCACTGTTGTCATATTTTTCATTATGTGCCTGCTGTGCCTATTTATTTAAATTATATTTGTCACCTGATTAGTTGTGCTGATATGGCTATGTATGTAAGTTATACTTTGTGATTTATCTGCTTGCGCCTTTATGTTTACTTATTAAGATGACATATGAACATTTATTTGCTTATGCTTATATGATGCTAATGACTTATTTATTATGTATGATATATACTTGCTGCTTTGCGTATGGGTTGCATATTTACACATTTCTGTTTTGTTGTCATAACTATTCTTTAATTTAGTATATAGAAAAGCTTATACACAGTGTACGAACATAGACTTTAGGTTACACTATGGTATTAATTATTGTTCGCTTGGCAGAGCCTCGTTGTAAGGATTGTGCTGCATCCACTTGTTGACATTCTGTTCTCTACTGGTATATTTAGTCGCTATTGCATGTTTTACTTATGCTCAGTGCTTTACATTTTAAGATAAGAAAATGAACTGCTATAATTCTACGAACTACATGGATATAAGAACCTTCATTGAAGTCACATGAACTGGAGGTTTTATGGAAGCTGTATAAATTCATTATTAAAGAAACGAAGCTGACGACATGAAATACCAACACTGGCTTTGGACCATTGACATTTATTACACTGCATTCTTCATGAGCAATTGAAATAACAAGTGACACTTGACACAAAGTAATACTCCATAAGTCTGCTTCTGTTTTGCCGTGATTCTTGAAGTGGTGTACACACTCTGAAATATTACGATTTATTCATTCAAATTCTTATGTGATCATTAACACTGTATACTCGCACCTACTCATTGAAGTTACTCAAACTAAAGGCTGTTAGAGGTCATGTATGCATTTATTTTATTTTATGATGGACAAGGTAACTAAAATATATTTTATAATTCATAATGGGTAGAATATTTGGCTCAGGTGGATTACACAGAGGTTGTGTGTGGACGTTGTGTCTTTGGATTGTATGGGATGAGGAACTGAAGTTTCAAAAATGGTTCAAATGGCTCTGAGCACTATGATACTTAACTTCTGAGGTCATCAGTCCTCTAGAACTTAGAACTACTTAAACCTAACTAACATAAGGACATCACACACATCCATGCCCGAGGCAGGATTCGAACCTGCGACCGTAGCGGTCGCGCGGTTCCAGACTGTTGCGCTTAGAAATGCTCGACCCCCCTGGCCGGCAATTGAAGTTCGCACTAGGATTTTATCTGCACTTGTTCAAGGAGACTGACTAGAGGAAAGAGTTGTTATGGAAGTGAAATGATACTGGTGATAAGGTTTATATGTATCGACGTATGTAAGAGGTATTACTGAAGTGTTGAGATTGTTTGACGCTGATGATTATTGGACTTTTGTTGGATAAGAGGTAAGGTAAGTCAGGAGCATTTTTTGTTTTTTTGGTTATATAGAACAAGAAGGATGAAGATGGCAAACTAGAACACTCCAGTGGAAGGAAGATTGTCTACACACACACACACACACACACACACACACATTGTTAAATCAATAAGCAGTATATACTTTTTTTGGGGGGGGGGGGAAGAAGTATTTGCGTATGTTGACAAACTGACAGCTGTTCAGCAGCTGTATATTTTGATGTGGCTTGCAAACATTAGTCTTGACATGATGACTATGATTTTGACTAACTACTATTGACTATTATGCACTGCTGCCACTACTAATTGGTATACATGTTAAACATCAAATTTTGATAGAGTTGCATTAACTCAGTTAACACTATTCAATTACACAATAGTACATAGTATGTGGATGAAAGATGAGTGAGTGTGTTTTGTGTGTTTTCCTTTCCTAATCCGTAATAATTGGTACCAACCTATCTCCTAAATATTATTTTGCTTATTTGTTGTGGCTTGCACTGACATCCGTAAATGTTAAAGGTCTACTGATATTTGTGTATTTGTATAGTTAGTATGATACTTATCTGATATCATTTGTGTGTTTATTATAATTTGTATGTTTAGTGTAAGAGCATTGATAATAATTTTGTAAAAGCAATTGTGTGTGCATTCAAACTGTTGTTTGTGCTTGCACCTATTATCATTGGTGGGTGCCACTTGGAAATGTTTAATTTCTGCTGACGAAATGTGATGAACTATTTTATTTCTGCTGACGAAATGTGGTGAACTGTTCAATTTCTGCTGGTGAAATGTGAAGGACTGTTTAATTATTGCTGGTGAATATTATGGGCTGTTACTTGCACTTGTTCAACATTGCTGGGTGCCACTGTTGGAACTGCTACTATTGATGTGATGTCACTCATTCCTGCCTGCACCTGCTCGCCATTGCTGGGTGCCACTGTTGGAACTGCAACTATTGATGTAATGTCATTCATTCCTGCCTGCACCTGCTCGTCATTGCTGGGTGCCACTGTTGGAGCTGTTCAAATACTGCTGGTGAAATGTTATGGGACTGCTATTTGCACCTGTTGACCATTGCTGGGAGCTACTGTTGGAACTGTCAACTACTCTGAGGAGTGCTACTTGTTTATAGAACTATTGAAAAGATTTTATGTGAATATTTGTGTTAACCGATTTATTGTGTTTTTACTGTTTATGAAATGTTATGTGACTCTTATCTGCACCTATTCGTCGTTGCTGGTGCCATTGATTGAACTGTTTAACTACTCTGAGAAGTGATACTTGTGTAAACTGTTATGTAAAATCATATGTATGTAAGCATTTGTATTTCTAACTGCATTTTTATATATTAGGTTATTGAAGGGTCAGTGCAAAGCCAAAATTTATTTAGTTTTGTGATATTTACTTATTAATATCATATTTTATTTTTGTCTGTGTTTTTGGACGTATTTGGTGGTACTTTCATCACCAATGCTGGCAAGAATACCACCAAATTCTAGCCGGTGGAGGAGGGGCATATGAAAGGTGGCTACACTGAGTCACAGCGCCAGAGACTGCGCCAAAGATTATTATTCCGCCGCCTCCACTGGGCTGTAGTACTTCAGAGAATATCGAGGGCAGTCGTTGTTCTGTTGGGGGAGAGAGTAGATGCTGTTCCGTTGGTGTAATGTATGGATGGAAGAAGTTGCAATTGTCAGATTATATTTGAGAAACGAGATGGGCTTTTGATTTATGATGCTGGTGTAATGGAATATTATTGTCAATGTATAATGAGGTAAAAAGGTATTACAGTTTTCTTTAATGACAATCCCTCTTGCTCACAGGTACAGTCAACAAAGCATCTGGCTCGTATTCATTTATTAGACTTGTAATTCTGGTTTCTATGTGCAATTATGGTATTTCTGTTTTTTCAATTAGTTCAGTGTAAATGGTATTTACAATATTTGTCCTACTGAGAAAGAACCGAGCCAGATACATGTATGTTGAGTCACACTGCCACACACAGAACAGTTACACTTGTGCTTTGTTGTTCCGTAGCTTTTATAGTTGCAGGGGACTTAATTAATCAATTGTGTTAATGAAAATTCCTTGTCATTCTTTATTTTTATTTTATGCAGTGAGATTGCGTTCTAATACTACGTAACCGGTCACACAGCTAGTAAAATTATTGCATTTATTCATTAATATTAGTCTTTTCTTTTTAATTAAGCCCCCATACACTTTCCGACCCACATGATATTCTCGCACTCTAACCTACTAGTAAGCAACTTCCTTTCTCTTGCGGCCTGCATCTTGAATCCTGTGCAACACTTGTTCGACCAAGTTCATATGCTGACATCGTGTCCATGGTGGAAACTCTACTACTTCCCTCATTCTGTCCGTTGGCTGACGATTCTTTAAGACAGTCAAGGGTGACAGCAACCTCATAGTACGCGGAAGCTCATTTATTACACCTTGAGAGTCGTTCAAAAAATTAATAGGTAGGGCACTATGTCTTCCTTCCATAGTTCAGATCTGAATTGGGGTCCGATATTTCAGGTAATTTTGCCAACGTGGCCGACTTGCATGAGAAAATCCTTACTGAACACCTTGAATAGAGTTATCGCCATTGACTTCTGCTGTAGTATGAGTGTAACAAATTTGGTTGTTTGTTCAACAACCACCATCACTTAACAAAAAATGGTTCCAATGGCTCTGAGCACTATGGGACTTAACATCTGAGGTCATCAGTCCCCTAGAACTTAGAACTACTGAAACCTAACTAACATAAGGACATCACACACATCCATGCCGGAGGCAGGATTCGAACCTGCAACCGTAGCAGTCGCGCGATTCCGGACTGAAGCGCCTAGAACCGCTCGGCCACCACGGCCAGCCATCACTTACCAGACATTGTGTTATCTACTTGGGAGGAGTTTCTGTAAATCGATTGCCACAAATTTTCTCTATTTTTTGGGCAGAGTAGGTTAGAGTGGTGCCTGAGTCACCAGATTTGAAGCTTTTGCCTTTTGCATGCATTGTTTATTGGTAGAAGTTACCTTATCCTTCTATTCTTATTGTGAAAATGACATAATGTCTTGAATTTGAGGAAAACGTTATTTGGCCTAAAATGGGTGTCTCAAATGACTTTATTGGTTAAACTCTTGTGTGTACACAGAACCCGCAATGAATATGATACAATTCTCTGATAGCATAACATTCCTCCCATACCAAGTAGAATTGCCTGATGTCCGTCTGGTTTCTGTCTTTCCTTTTATTCTTTAACTGCAGGAGCGATGGATCCTTATTCTGTTCGTCTTCATCTCTCTCAAAGTGGTTATTTAGTTTCCTAATTTACCTTTTTTAAGGTGTTTTCCTCTATGTCCTCATTTATTTCATCTGCAAATCTTATCGATAACTGTGACAGCAATGATATGTGACGGAGAAGTTAATTCTTGAAGGTCAAATAACCATCTTGTTAACTCTCTATGACTTAATGTTGCATTCAGCAAGAAATAGAGTGTCTTGTTGTCTGCATATATACTCGTCTTCCACCTGATTAGGAAGTACGGAAATCTCTTGAAGGGTCATACAACTGCCAGAGCCCCAAGTCCTGTTTCAGGGTAATTCTTTTCACTCTTAAAGATGACATGGTTACCAAATGTCATGGTTCTGTGTAGACGCTTTCGATTCTCCAAGAATATTTGAAATATCAGTACGCCCAGTCCTGTCTTGGCATTGTCGGTGGCCATTCCAAAATATTTTATTAAATCGGGATATGATAGTATGGGTGTCATTACCAGTGCTGTCTTCTGTGCCTGGTATTTGCTATATTTCTACATCTACATACATACTCTGCAAGCCACTGTACGGTGCGTGGCGGAGGTTACTAGACTCAGATCGGAATGTATACCATAGAGGCAGGCTGGACAGTGAAGGGGGAGGCGTGTTAACAGCGATAAAAAGTGCAATATTATCGAAGGAAATTGACGGAGAACCGAAACGTGAAATAATTTTGGTGATGGTCACGGTTAAAGCCGGCTCAAACATGGTAACTGGATGTCTCTATAGGCCCCCTGGCTCAGCAGCTGATGTAGCAGAACACCTGAAGGAAAATTTGGAAAATATTTCGAGTAGATTTCCCGACCATGTTATAGTTTTAGGTGGAGATTTTAATTTATCAGATACAGACTGTGAGGGACAGGGACGAAGATTCCAATGAAATTTTTTTAAGTGCATTATCTGAAAACTACCTTGAGCAGTTAAACAGATAACTGACTCGTAGCGATAACATATTAGACCTTCTGGTGACAAACAGACCCGAACTATTTGAAACGGTTAACGCTGAACATGGAATCAGCGATCATAAATCGGTTACAGCATCGGTGTTTTCAGCCGTAAATAGAAATATTAAAAAAGGTATGGAGATTTTTTTTTTTTTTTTTTTTTAGCAAAAGTGACAAAGAGCAGATTTCAGAGTACTTGACGGCTCAACACAAAAGTTTTATCTCAAATACACATAGTGTTGAGGATCAGTGGACGAAGTTCAAAACCATTGTACACTATGCATTAGATGAGTATGTGCCAAGCAAGATCGTAAGAGATGGCAAAGAGCCACCGTGGTACAACCACCGAGTTAGAAAACTGCTACGGAAGCAAAGGGAACTTCACAGCAAACATAAACATAGCCAAAGCCTTGCAGACAGACAAAAATTACACGAAACGAAATGTATTGTGAGGAGGGCTATGCGAGAGGCGTTCAACGAATTCGAAAGCAAAGTTCTATGTACTGACTTGGCAGAAAATCCTAAGAAAATGTTTGATCTTATGTTAAAGCGGTATGTGGATCAAAACAAAATGTCCAGACACTCTGTGACCAAAATGGTACTGAAACAGAGGATGAACGTCTAAATGCCGAAACACTAAATGTCTTTTTCCAACGCTGTTTCACAGAGGAAGACTGCACTGTAGTTCCTTCTCTAGATTGTAGCACAGATGACAAGCTGGTAGATATCGAAACAGACTACAGAGGGATAGAGAAACAATTAAAATCGCTCAAAAGAGTAAATGCCGCTGGACCTGATGGGATACCAGTTCGATTTTACACAGAGTACGCGAAGGAACTTGCCCCCCTTCTTGCAGCGATGTACCGTAGGTCTCTACAAGACCGTAGCGATCCAAAATATTGGAAAACGGCAAAGATCATCCCCCGTTTTTAAGAAGGGACGTCAAACAGATGTGCAGAACTGTAAACCTATGTCTCTTAACGTCGATCAGTTGTAGAATTTTGGAACACGCATTATGTTCGAGTACAAAGACTTTTCTGGAGACAACTTGATTCAGTGGACTTGGTGCAGATCCCAAACACTTGAGTAGTACTTAAGAAAACAGGTCGCGCTACCGCCCTACATGTGGTGTCCTTTACAGATGAACCACGCTTTCTTAAAATTCTCTCAATAAACAGAAGTTGACCATTCGCCTTCGCTACGACAATCTTCACACGCATGCTCCATTTCTTATTGCTTCGCAACGTTACACCCAGGTATATAAACAACGTGACTGTGTAGAGCAGGACGCTACTAATACTGTATACGAACATTAATGGTTTGTTTTTCCTATTCATTCGCATTCACTTAGATTTTCTTACATTAAGATTCAGCTACCTTTCATCGCACTAAGAAGAAATTTTGTCTGGGCTATCTTGTATGGACTTTCAGTCACTTATGTTCGGCACCACCCCTCCCGCCCGCCCCCCCCCCCCCCCATGAACCATGGACCTTGCCGTTGGTGGGGAGGCTTGCCTGCCTAAGCGATACAGATAGTCGTACCGTAGGTGCAACCACAACGGAGGGGTATTTGTTGAGAGGCCAGACAAACGTGTGGTTCCTGAAGAGGGGCAGCAGCCTTTTCAGTAGTTGCAGGGGTAACAGTCTGGATGATTGACTGATCTGGCCTTGTAACACTAACCAAAACGGCCTTGCTGTGCTGGTATTGCGAACGGCTGAAAGCAAGGGGAAACTACAGCTGTAATTTTTCCCGAGGACATGCAGCTTTACTGTATGGTTAAATGATGATGGCGTCCTCTTGGGTAAAATATTCCGGAGGTAAAATAGTCCCCCATTCGGATCTCCTGGCGGGGACTACTCATTATCAGGACAAAGAAAACTGGTGTTCTACAGATCGGAGCGTGGAATGTCGGATCCCTTAATCGGGCAGGTAGGTTAGAAAATTTAAAAAGGGAAATAGATAAGGTAAAGTCAGATATAGTGGGAATTAGTGAAGGTCGGTGGCAGGAGGAACAAGACTTTTGGTCAGATAAATACAGGGTTATAAATACAAAATCAAATAGGGGTATTGTAGGAGTAGGTTTAATAATGAATAAAAAATAGGAGTGCGGGTAACCTACTACAAACAGCATAGTGAACGCATTATTGTGGCCAAGATAGACTACTACAGTAGTACAAGTTTATATGATAACTAGCTATGCAGATGATGAAGAAATTGATGAAATATATGATGAGATAAAAGAAATTATGCAGATAGTGAAGGGAGACGAAAATTTAATAGTCATGGGTGACTGGAATTCGAGAGTAGGAAAATGGAGAGAAGGAAACATAGTAGGTAAATATGGATTGCGGCTAAGAAATGAAACAGGAAGCCGCCTGGTAGAGTTTTGCACAGAGCATAATTTAATCATAGCTAACACTTGGTTCAAGAATCATGAAAGAAGGTTGTATACATGGAAGAATCCTGGAGATACTTTAAGGTATCAGATAGAGTATATAATGGTAAGACAGAGATTTAGGAGCCGGGTTTTAAATTGTAAGACATTTCCTGAGACAGATGTGGACAATCTATTGGTTATGAACTGTAGATTAAAACCGAAGAAACTTCAAAAAGGTAGGAATTTAAGGAGATGGGACCAGGATAAACTGACTAAACAAGAGGTTGTACAGAGTTTCAGGGAGAGCGTAAGGGAACAATTGACAGGAATGGGGGAAAGAAGTACAGTAGAAGAAGAATGGGTAGCTTTGAGGGATGAAGTAGTGAAGGCAGCAGGGGATCAAGTAGGTAAAAAGACGAGGGCTAGCAGATATCCTTGGGTAACAGATGAAATATTGAATTTAATTGATGAAAGGAGAAAATATAAAAATGCAGTAAATCAAGCAGGCAAAAAGGAATAAAAATGTCTCAAAAATGAGATCGACAGGAAATGCAAAATGGCTAAGCAGGGATGGCTAGAGGACAAATGTACGGATGTAGAGGCTTATCTCATAAGGGTTAAGATAGATACTGCCTACAGGAAAATTAAAGAGACCTTTGGAGAAAAGAGAACCACTTGTATGAATATCAAGAGCTCAGATGGAAACCCAGTTCTAAGCAAAGAAGGGAAAGCAAAAAGGTGGAAGGAGTATATAGTGGATCTATACAAGGACGATGTACTTGAGGACAATATTATGGAAATGGAAGAGGATGTAGATGAATATGAAATGGGAGATACGATACTGCGTGAAGAGTTTGACAGAGCACTGAAAGACTTGAGTCGAAACACGGCCCCTGGAGTAGACAACATTCCATCAGAACTACTGACGGCCTTGGGAGAGCCAGTCCTGACAAAACTCTACCATCTGGTCAGCAAGATGTATGAGACAGGCGAAATACCCTCTAACTTCAAGAAGAATATAATAATTCCAATCCCAAAGAAAGCAGGTGTTGACAGATGTGAAAATTTCCGAACTATGAGTTTAATAAGTCACAGCTGCAAAATACTAACACGAATTCTTTAAAACTGGTAGAAGCTTACCTCGGGGAATATCAATTTGGATTCCGTAGAAATATTGGAACACGTGAGGCAATACTGACCTTACGATTTATCCTTGAAGGAAGATTAAGGAAAGGCAAACCTACGTTTCTAGCATTTGTAGACTTACAGGAAGCTTTTGACAGACTAGAATACTCTCTTTCAAATTCTAAAGGTGGTAGGGGTAAAATACAAGCAGCGAAAGGCTATTTACAATTTGTACAGAAACCAGATGGCAGTTATAAGAGTCGAGGGGCATGAAAGGGAAGCTGTGGTTGGGAAGGGAGTGAGAGGCAGGGTTGTAACCTCTCCCCGATGTTATTCAATCTGTATATTGAGCAAGCAGTAAAGGAAACAAAAGAAAAATTCGGAGTAGGTACGGTATTAAAATCCATGGAGAAGAAATAAAGACTTTGAGGTTCGCCGATGACATTGTAATTGTGTCAGAGACAGCAAAGGACTTGGAAGAGCAGTTGAACGGAATGGACAGTGTCTTGAAAGGAGGATATAAGATGAACATCAACAAAAGCAAAACGAGGATAATGGAATGTAGTGAGAATTAAGTCGGGTGATGCTGAGGGAATTAGATTAGGATATGAGACACGTAACGTAGTAAAGGAGTTTTGCTATTTGGGGAGCAAAATAACTGATGATGGTCTAAGTAGAGAAGATATAAAATGTAGACTGGCAATGGCATGGAACGCATTTCTGAAGATGAGAAATTTGTTAACATCGAGTATAGATTTAAGTGTCAGGAAGTCGTTTCTGAAAGTATTTGTTTGGAGTGTAGGAATTTATGGAAGTGAAACATGGACGATAAATAGTTTGGACAAGAAGAGAATAGAACCTTCTGAAATGTGGTGCTACAGAAGAATGCTGAAGGTTAGATGGGTAGATCACATAACTAATAACGAAGTATTGAATAGAATTGGGGAGAAGAGGAGTTTGTGGCACAGCTTGACAAAAAGAAAAGACCGGTTATTAGGACATGTTCTTGGGCATCAAGGGATCACAAATTTAGCATTGGAGGGCAGCGTGGAGGGCAAAAATCGCAGAGGGAGACCAAGAGATGAATACACTAAGCAGATTCAGAAGTATGTAGGTTGCAGTAAGTACTGGGAGATGAAGAAGCTTGCACAGGATAGGGTAGCATGGAGAGCTGCATCAAACCAGTTTCAGGACTTAAGACCACAACAACAACAACAACAACAACAACAACAACATCTTCGACACCTTCTTATACAGCATCATCCGCGAACAACCGCCGATTGCTGACCAACCTGTCTGTCAGATCATTTATGTATACAGAAAATAGCAACGGTCCTGTCACAAATCCTTGGGGCACTCCTGATGCTACCCCAATCTCCGATGAACAGTCGCCGTCGAGGACAACGTAGTAGGTTCTATTATTTAAGAAGTCTTCGAGCCAGTCACCTGGAAGCCTATTCCGTATGCACGTACCTTCTTAGTTAGCAGTGTGTTCTATGGTACCTTGTTGAACGCTTTTAGGAAACCTAGAAATATGGAATCAGCCTGTTGCCCTTCATCCATAGTTCGCAGTATATCATGTCAGAAGAGAGCAAGCTGGGTTTCGAACGACCGATTCTTTCTGAAGCCGTGCCGATTTGTGGACATGAGCTTGTGGCAACTAAAGGCGGCCGCGCGACTGGCAGCCGTGATTAGCTTGTTACTAGGCTGTTTAGGTTTTTATGTTGGTAACGCCACGTAGCGCTCTGTATTAAAATCACTGACTGTGCTGTGCGCAGTCTGTGGCTAGTTGGACTCACTGTTGGAATGTTCGCTATTGTAGTGTTGGGCAGTTGGATTTGAACAGCGCGTAGTGTTACACAGTTGGAGATGAGCTGCAAGCAGTGGTGGATGTGGAGAGAGAGAGAGATGTCAGAATCCTGGGCGGATGATCTGGACGTATGTCCGTCAGAAAAATATATAATGACTTTTGAGCGTTATTAAGGTAAATACATTGTTTGTTCTCTATAAAAATCTGTTATTTGCTAACTATGCCTATCAGTAGTTAGTGCCTTCAGTAGTCAGTATTTAGCTGGCAGTATTGGCGCTGGCGCACGCTGTAGTGCAGTAGTTCGAGTAGCGAAGATTTTTGTGAGGTAAGTGATTCGTGAGAGGTATAGGTTATTGTTAGTCAGCACCATGCTTTTGTAGGGATTATTGAAAGTCAGATTGTGTCACTTTAGTGATGATCAGAATAAGTACAGAGAGAACTGCCTGAGTACGTTCAGTTTTACTCAGCTGTCTTTGTATCAAATAACGTAAAAGTTTACCACCAAAGTAATTCATAATTTTTCTAAGGGGACGTTTCAAGCTGCCGGAACGCAAGTGTCAAAGAGGTTCGCGTGCCGGCCGGGATGAGCGCTGACATGTACTTACTCCTTGCCGCGGCGCGCGAGCATTCCATGACTTTTAAACGATGTGCTACGTTATAATTGATCCGTTGTTGATTGCACAGATCGTTTCTGGCCAGTTCCACCCAAGTTTTCTGTAACTTCCATTGGTTATTATTGTGTAATCACTGCCTATGATATGTGTTCTTTCGTGAGTGATCTCCAATAAAAACATGATAAACATAGAAGACGTACTTCTTCCACAATAAGAACGCGATAGTTTTTCGTGAGCATAACACACAGTGGGAACGCTACAAGCTATTCGGTCTCTAGGAAATTTGTTATATTCTAACTCAGAATATGGTCTAGAACTCTGCAGAGAAACTAATATTTTGGTCCCTTTTTTACTCTTCTTAAATGCAGGAGTCATGAGCGCTTTTTTCTAGTCAATTGGCACTTTGCGCTGATCGAGAGAGCCGCGATAGATACAAATTAAGTAAGGGACAAATGACGTAGAGTACCCTTAATAAAACCGAACTGGAATTCCATCCAGACCTGGCGACTTATTTATTTTCGTCTCTTTCAGTTGTTTCTCTGCGTCAGGGATGCTTATATCATCCATATTGGTCTCTGTGCGATGGTCAAACGACGGCACGTTTGTACGATTCTCCTACGTAAACGCTATCTTAAATGCAGAATTGAAAACATCGGCCTTCCTTTTACTATCGTCAACCGCCGTATCAGGCTGGTAAAAGAGTGACTGAATGGACCCGCTTAGCTATTCTACACATAATGAGAACTTTTCGGGTTCTCTGTCAGATCTTTAGCTAAGGTATGACGGTGGTAGCTGTCGTTTGCTTCGCACATCGATCTTTTCACAGACACACGAATTTCCAATAATCTTTGACGTCGTCATTTGCTCGTCCTCTTTTGTACAGAGAGTGCAACAGCCTTTGCTTCCTCAGCATTTTCCAATTTTCGATATGAAACCACGATGGGTATTTTCCTTCCTTAATCCACTTACAAGGTACATAGATGTTCAGAGCTTCATTTATATTCTGTTTAAACTTTGCCCATAATTCCTCTATGGCGATCTTTCTGGAGCTAAGTGATTGCATTTCATTGTGTAAGTGAGATGCAACTCTGTCTGCCACGAATTTCATCTCAGATCTATTGAAGAGAAAACTTTCACCCGAAAGAACTCCTGTGGTAATTATTTTAGTTTCTCTGGTCTATCATCCTCTGGTGGAATTATTATATTTATGTGTTGAGAACCATTACAAATTAAATGGCTCCGTGTTTTACATCAAGCACCTGCAACAGACACTTATAAGTTGAAACAGCTGGTTCAGCTACTCATTCTGGAAAAATTGTACATCTGTAGGCAAGTGGAATGGCGTACATAGGTACAACAGTTTGTGATGGTCTTTTACTTTAAACGTGTATGAAAGATTTTGATAGTTTCTGGTTTCAGTGGAAAGACTTCTCCATTAGTAGGCGGTGTGCCCTGTAATTCTTCCTTTTCTTGAGAACTGAAGTTCTGAAGTTGTTCCATCCATCCATTAATCTTATAATAGGTCTCTTGTCTTAGCACCTGTTCATCATCCTGGCATTGTCTTCTTTCATCACAGTTCCTGCTTACTTTTATTTTTGCACAATCTTCATGCTCAAGAAATAGCTGCGAGCCGCTCATTAGAGTGCGTGCTCCAGTAGCCTGCTCCTCGAAATGGATTTGTACATTCATCCCTACCTGTAAAATAACCTCTAATATCCAAGCTCTAATATATCCCGATTATCACTCAGAGTCTTTGCCTCTTACCAAGTCCACTCCCAATTTAGGTTCCATCCAGGAATTTCCTGTTAGAGTGAGTCCTTGACAGACAAATTGTAGTCTAGTTTGCCAGTTTACTTTTCTGCATTTGCCCAAAATGTCTCCTATTACTCTCATCGTCTCAAGACAGGAAAACTAAATATCTTGTCACGTCTTTGAAATGCTGCCTCAACTGTTGCCAAAATTTGGCTCCCTCTGTTGAGTGCCCCTCTAAAAAACTGCACTTCTCCTGATGTAACTTTAAACACTGGATGCACATCCAGACCGTAATTACTTTTTTCTTCTGTTAGCATCTCTGATAGATTATCATACTGAAGCAAATTCATTTGGCTGATTTCAGGCTGGTTCGCGGGTTTAACGACAGCCTCTCCTGCACCTATATTTAGTTATTGTTGCAATTAGCTACCACTCTGCTGGTCAGACCTTTCATTAAGCGGTCTGATTTCAATGTCTTCTGCCTATACCCTTCCTCAGTCTGGTGTGGAGTCATTTTGCATGTATTACTGTCCATTGTTATGATACTCATAGCTGTTCCAACCTCCTCTCTACTATTGGTCATTATTGAAACATTTTCCTCCCCCTGGGGAAATGACTACCTTCCCGAAACGGTCCCTTCCTGATATTACACCTATTATTATTGTAGCCATGTAGGTGTCCACTGAAATTTCATTCTAGGCTTCTCCTTCTTTCCTCGATTGTGTCGATCAAAGCAAATCACCGTTCACAAATGGTATTTTTAAATGCTTAGATATCTTGGTTGCATTATTGCATAAGTACTTGCTGCTAATTTGGTAGCTGTTTCATGTAGCAGTATCGAATGATCTCGGCTGGAGTAGAAGCAGCATCTAGGAACTGATTCTTTTAGACAGTTGCTTCAAAGAACTTGAAACCGATTTCTAGTAAACTCTTTCACATTATTCTTATGATCACTAATTCCTGAAGAAAGCGTCTATAAGTTCTTTGAATGAGGTGCTAGTGGCAGTTATTCATCTCAACTTTTCTACTATTGGCCTCTCAAAGCATGCGCAAATGAACTTGAGGTTATATGCCAAGGACCATGAAAGTGGAAGTGACAGAATGAACTGAGCAAACCAGGTTTTGGGTGAAGTGTGTCCCCATTAGCCTTACGATTTTGGGACTTCCTGAATGAGATAAAATCTTTGAAGTCAAATGGGTCCACTTCTCTTATGCATAAAACAACTGCTGTTTCCAATGTTCTTATTATTTCTTCATGTCAGGACTCACCATGAAAGTAGTCACCGTTGCTGTGTACAAAATCCCATTTTCTTCCGCCATGGGCATGTCTTCTGCTCAGTGGTTCACAGTTGTGTGTCCCGTCCCATACTGTTTCCCGCTTAAGGCTGTTGTAATTCGATTTCACTCATCGTTACTTTTATGCTGCTGTTTATTGATTGTTTCTTGCTATTCCGAAATGTATGAGGTGACTGTACCTTCTGGGATTCTGCTACTAATACCAAATTAGTAACATCTGAGGGTACACCAGCTTTATGTATACCTTCTTCTTTTATCTACTGTTTTTCAACTTTTAAGTGACTCGTGTCATTTATCAACATTTTGACGACCTGTTCTTCGACCTTTCCAACTCATTGCTCCATCTTATGAAGATGTTTCTCACTCTTTTCTTGCCGTTCATGAAATTTCTGTTTCAAGCCCGAAGTTGTTTCTTTCCAAGTCCAGCATTTTCAGCCCCACAAGTTATTTTCTTCATGTCATTTTGGGATTCCTTAATTAGTGTTCTTGTTTTGGTGATCGATTCTTGCACTGTTTTTTTTTTTTTGTTTTTTACTTGTTGTGCTTCTTTCAGTGCTTGCCCAGCTACTTCTCACGTCACTTTTACTTCGTCTCTTACTTCCTTCCATATGTCATGTCTGTTTCTGTGCGTCCACATCAATTTTCTTTAAAAATTCTAATATTTTGTATCCAGTTACAGTCTGTCCGTCTGAAGAAGAGGTTTGTCAACTCATTTGAGTGTCTAATCCCACTGGTGTGTTCAGTCTATTGCTTTCTTCTTCCTCATAACTTTCACATGTTGTAAAGTGACTTCGTCTTCTTTCTACTTATTGTTACCACTCGCATTATTTAATACATCATCTACCTGTATGCTGTCTGACCCAATAACTTCATGAGCACCAACGTTTAGTCTCACTGTTCCTCCCCTGAATTACAAAATGCTGCGAGTAAAGTATACATATTAGTTACTTGCACTAGCATTCATACCGTAGAGTACTGCAGTTCTAAAGTGTCACCATTGCACAATAATTAGAACAAAGACAGATTATAATATCTGACTGTATCCTACAATATCCAGCTTTAATTGACCCTGGCAGTGTTTCCAATTTATGCAAAACCTCACGTTTGTATAAGAGAATTTAAATGAATGATCTTCATGCAGACACCATCCTTGAGACCCAGAGCTGAATTAATGTGCTAAAACGAATTAGTTAATGCTGTGAAGTATTGTGACCACAGCAGTGAATCTTAAAGTGGGGAATTTGCATATTAGCAAAAACATTAAATGTCACAAATAAAAACAATATTTGAATGAACTCTTTAGTTTTTTACAAATGAAAAGCGTTAGAAGCACCTGCATCAGCCTTGAAATCACCAAAGTTTGAAATAAAGAACTAGTCATAAGGTTTGTAAGAAATGGAACTCTCTGTTGGCAAACTTACTGAAAATATTCCGAATAGGTAACTGTTGTAACTGCGACCGCAACGGTCACGGGATTGCCGAGAACGAAAGAGTGGCGGGAACGAACGGGAGCGGCCCGCGAACAAACAAAACGAATGAACGGGAATGGAAGGTCGTGAACAATGACTGAGCACCGAGCAAGGCTTTACGAACAACAATACGCAAGAAGCGACGGGGTCACAAGCGAAAACATCAAAAATGAAGAACATCCACTCGTACACGGAAACAAAGAAAGTAAACACGCTGTCTGTAGGCAGATGTCGATAGACTCACGCGAGTATCACACTGCGTTGCTGATGCTGCTGCCGTATAACTCTGGCGTCATCTGCCAGGTGTGAGGGCAGGTTAAGCAGCGTAGCTGCTGTTCCTTCATGGACCTCTCTTTTGTATATTATTCCCTAACTACTTGGATTGTCCTCAGGATTGTCTCGACGGCATAATACGTCTAAGGAATCCGGATTTTGGGCCATGAATTGGTGCGTTCTCTCCTTGGTGGGGTTCTTTCCGAGCTCCAGGAATTGCTGGTATGCTGGATGCTGTTGCACTTCCGGACGCGCTTTCCCAGCCGCTGCGCCCAGTTCTGAGACCACAAAGATGTGTTCCCAGTCCGTGGGCGTGAAGACGGGGTGCTGGTTGATGATGGTCAGGTCCTTCCTCGATACCAATCCTCTCTCCAGGCACACGGGGACGGACGCACGCACGCACGACGTGGCGCGCACGCACCTCCACATGCTGACGATCGGACATGGCTGGACACAGGAAGGGCAGCAAGATTGCGGCCGCGCTGGGACTCCTGGTCGATGCGATCGGCAAGGATCGCGGACGCAGACGGCGCCACAAGAAGAAACAGCGCACTGAGCAGCAATGCTTCAAGTGCCAAAGGATGGGGCACATTGCAAAAGTGTGCAGGGGCACATTAGCGTGTCTGAAGTGTGCTGAGGCACACGACACACACAACTACACCAAGCCCCGCGACGCGGCTGCCAAGTGCGTGAATTGCGGCGGTACCCACGCCGCAAACTCGCGCAGCTGCGTTTACGTGTGGGGCTACAGAAGCAAGATGGCCGCCCCACGCCCTGCAGAGGTACCTGGCGTCGAGACCGACGCCCCACCCCCCCGTTCCCGCGGGGGAGGTGGACCGTGCCGTCGCGAAGCCGCCACGAACGACGCACTGGCCGTCTTCCACACCGCCCTTGCAGCCGAGAGGGCCGCCATGAGGGAGGAACTCGTGGCTGTTCACCGCCAACTGCAACAACTGCGTGAGGAGCTGCGGGTCCTCAGGAAGACACCTACCCCCACCGCCAGCTCCACTGCGAGTCGGCCGGCTGGGGTCGACGCCTCCACCCAGACGGAGCCACCCGCGCCGCCAATTGACGTGACGGGCGGCGTAGAGGCACCCGTGGACATCGAAGTGGAGCAGCCTGCTCTCCCCCCTGACGGGGAGGTCGAGCCGCGGGCACACGACGAGGAGACGCACACTGAGACACCCCCACTTGCTGCGGCAGAGACTGAATGCCTGCCGCTCCCTACGGAGTACAGCGTGCAGCCTGTGCTGCAGAAGGTCGCCGCGTCTCTTCGTGACGGGACATACCCGCCCTTGGACAACCCCTATCCATTTACTCCACCCGACAGGACGAAACCGGCCCTTCCGCAACAGCCTTACGGACTAGTGAGGAACAACAAGGCCCTTAGAGGACTGCGTTGCTGAGCTTTTTTTTTCCTTTATTGGGTTTCGATTCCCCTAAAGGGGGCGGGCTAGCAGCAGCTTATTACGCCGGTTGCTGAGCGAGAGGCAGGCGCTTATATACATGATAGGGTACGTCGCTATTGGCCGCTGGGACCACGTGCTCCACCGTAGCGCCCCCACATTATACGCAGGCCAGGAGCGCGCGCAGCCACAGACCTCTAGTAGTAACCGAGGTCCATGACGTCTGGCGCGGATTCGAAACCGCGGCGCTCGGTAACAGAGTAATAACAACCCATATGACATCATGAGATTAATCTCAATCTCCCATCAGTACAGTGGCTGTATCACTAAACAGAAATCTGAAGCGCCCCACATGCCTGATGATGCACTGACGAGTGTGGTACAGTAGACCCTATCACGAATCTGAATTACGAGCTGAGGATTGTCCTTACATGTTAGAGCTGCAAATTATGCTCACAATAATCTTCAATGTAAATGAGCAATTGCGTGTGACCATATCTGGCTGCCATGATGTATAACACCAGAGCTCTTCTTCTCAGAACTCAAACATGGGACCACAGTCGGCTGCTACGTTAAAAAACCGAAGAAATTAATTCCCTCCCTTCTTTCTAAAAAATTTCCCCATGCAAGTTACGTCGTAATGAACATTACATCAATGTCACTAGTCGGTGTCCTCTCATCCAGTTGCTAGCCACTCATCACAGGTGCTGGGAAGAGCTAAAACTCTGTAGCCGCCAGTTTTGCGGCAACTTATGAACTAGTAATAAGTCAGAGCAGTTTCGCCAATGCTGAATGAACTTTGCATAATATGGTCTGCTCACCAGCCTACTGCTGCCAAATTTTTGTCATTCGGAACGAATTCTTTTAGTTTGGACGTCAAGGGTTTAAATGAGCCATAAACAAAACAACAGATAGGGCATGACACTCGCCAAAGCGACTTTCCGCCGACAGTTGCTATACCTACTGTAGCTAAAGGTTTCCCTGTCCATGTGTCTCTGAAAGACCATGTTCCCTGGGCTCACTGGAAGGCGTTTTTGGCATGGCTGTGAGTTCTGTCCCGTGAACTCAGGGCCTACTGATTCTAAAGCTCACCCAGGAAAGCAATGAATGTAGCCAGCACCAGGTTAAATTAGAGAATGCTAAAATACACATAAAGTCAGCGCACACTATCACTGTAATGTAACTAATTTGTCATAACTTTTGTACGAAGGTTGCCCAGTAAGTAATGCACCACATTTTTTTCTCAGCCGAAAACAATGCTACGAATGCAGAACGTTACATACGTATTATCTGAGGTCTCTTGAGTTTCCGTCACATCCAACAGATAGCATAGCTGCAGGACAGTTTAAAATGGCGTCCGTAGGTGATGCACGTTACAAGCAACGTGCAGTTACTGAATTTCTCACTGCAGAGAATGAAACTGTGGGGAAAATTCACAAACGCTTGTGGAAAGTCCATGGAGCATCTGCTGCCGACAGAAGTACAGTTAGTCACTGGGCACGGAGGGTGAGATCATCAGAAGGCGGTTAGGCGGAGCTCCACGATTTGCAGCGATCGGGGAGACCATCCACGGCTGTCACACCTGACTTGTTGCAGCGAGCTGATGTTGGGCCATTAAAGGATGCCATTCGAGGAAGACATTTTGAGGACGATGATAAGGTGATTCACACAGTGGAGCACTGGCTCCCCCACGAGGAAAAGGATTGGTACCGACGGGGCATACACGCCCTTGTTTCGCCCTGGAGGAAAGCCATAGAACGGAATGGAGATTACATAGAATAATAGGGTGTGTAGATAAAACTCCGTCCTTACGTGTGTGTAATAATCATTATGTTCAATAAAGAACTATTGAAAAAAATGCGGTGCATTTCATTCTGGGTAATCCTCGTACTGTCAGAGCCTGCTTAACTCAAATCCCGTCCAGTCGAATTATTTCTCATAAAGCAAAAATAAAAGGATACAAGATGGATGGCTTACAACTTCTGAAGTCTAATGGTTACATTTCTTTTTAAAAGAATGTCGTTGCTAACACTGTGAATCAAACATTCCGTGAAAATTAGATTATTGCCTCGAAAGTAGGGAAGAGAGAAGAAAATTCGAGAAATAGCAGCAATCTCGACTATACTGTAAATACACTCCTGGAAATGGAAAAAAGAACACATTGACACCGGTGTGTCAGACCCACCATACTTGCTCCAGACACTGCGAGAGGGCTGTACAAGCAATGATCACACGCACGGCACAGCGGACACACCAGGAACCGCGGTGTTGGCCGTCAAATGGCGCTAGCTGCGCAGCATTTGTGCACCGCCGCCGTCAGTGTCAGCCAGTTTGCCGTGGCGTACGGAGCTCCATCGCAGTCTTTAACACTGGTAGCATGCCGCGACAGCGTGGTCGTGAACCGTATGTGCAGTTGACGGACTTTGAGCGAGGGCGTATAGTGGGCATGCGGGAGGCCGGGTGGACGTACCGCCGAATTGCTCAACACGTGGGGCGTGAGGTCTCCACAGTACATCGATCTTGTCGCCAGTGGTCGGCGGAAGGTGCACGTGCCCGTCGACCTGGGACCGGACCGCAGCGACGCACGGATGCACGCCAAGACCGTAGGATCCTACGCAGTGCCGTAGGGGACCGCACCGCCACTTCCCAGCAAATTAGGGACACTGTTGCTCCTGGGGTATCGGCGAGGACCATTCGCAACCGTCTCCATGAAGCTGGGCTACGGTCCCGCACACCGTTAGGCCGTCTTCCGCTCACGCCCCAACATCGTGCAGCCCGCCTCCAGTGGTGTCGCGACAGGCGTGAATGGAGGGACGAATGGAGACGTGTCGTCTTCAGCGATGAGAGTCGCTTCTGCCTTGGTGCCA
Source organism: Schistocerca cancellata (assembly GCF_023864275.1). Classification (NCBI taxonomy): domain Eukaryota; kingdom Metazoa; phylum Arthropoda; class Insecta; order Orthoptera; family Acrididae; genus Schistocerca; species Schistocerca cancellata. Next base: position 79,523,932 of record NC_064631.1, on the reverse strand, counting down.
ATGATGGTCGTATGCGTGTTTGGCGCCGTGCAGGTGAGCGCCACAATCAGGACTGCATACGACCGAGGCACACAGGGCCAACACCCGGCATCATGGTGTGGGGAGCGATCTCCTACTCTGGCCGTACACCACTGGTGATCGTCGAGGGGACACTGAATAGTGCACGGTACTTCCAAACCGTCGTCGAACCCATCGTTCTACCATTCCTAGACCGGCAAGGGAACTTGCTGTTCCAACAGGACAATGCACGTCCGCATGTATCCCGTGCCACCCAACGTGCTCTAGAAGGTGTAAGTCAACTACCCTGGCCAGCAAGATCTCCGGATCTGTCCCCCATTGAGCATGTTTGGGACTGGATGAAGCGTCGTCTCACGCGGTCTGCACGTCCAGCACGAACACTGGTCCAACTGAGGCGCCAGGTGGAAATGGCATGGCAAGCCGTTCCACAGGACTACATCCAGCATCTCTACGATCGTCTCCATGGGAGAATAGCAGCCTGCATTGCTGCGAAAGTTGGATATACACTGTACTAGTGCCGACATTGTGCATGCTCTGTTGCCTGTGTCTATGTGCCTGTGGTTCTGTCAGTGTGATCATGTGATGTATCTGACCCCAGGAATGTGTCAATAAAGTTTCCCCTTCCTGGGACAATGAGTTCACGGTGTTCTTATTTCAATTTCCAGGAGTGTACTTGCCGGCCGAAGTGGCCGTGCGGTTAAAGGCGCTGCAGTCTGGAACCGCAAGACCGCTACGGTCGCAGGTTCGAATCCTGCCTCTGGCATGGATGTTTGTGATGTCGTTAGGTTAGTTAGGTTTAACTAGTTCTAAGTTCTAGGGGACTAATGACCTCAGCAGTTGAGTCCCATAGTACTCAGAGCCATTTGAACCATTTGTAAATACTTAAGAAGAGTGTTTGGTTTTCACGAATAATTAACATAGGTATCCATTAATATTATAGCAACGTTTATTGGACTATACTGATACTGACAGTAGGTACCTACTACTTCTACACATTAATGATTGTCGTACTTTTTACACTAAGCTTTTCTCTCATAACTTTTGGCTTAATAAAATGTAAATGGCATGTTGTCTTGACGCATCACCAAGGATGACTCATCTGTCAACTACCTTGATCCGACAGTGTTGCCTATGCTAATATAAGAAACATTTGAGTGCTGCAGTTTCAAGTATGAAGCGAATATAAAAAAAAATTAAAATATATCTCTAGATACATATATATTCAAACAACGGTAATTTAGCAGTATTATTTCAGTCTCTTCATTCTCACGACTTTCGCGTGACATTACACAAAATAATCTTTTCATTGAGGAAAACAAAGTGTTTATTTTGTTTCCCCTAGCAACGAACCGGTTTTGCGCATGGGAAACGTGCTATATTGCGTGGCTGGGAGAATCAGTTATGAAAGGAAAAAAGCTGTTTTTCGCTGGGCTGGCTGGTCATTCTCACAGAATGCGGCCAGCGGCACGTCACGCCGCTCGCGCGCTATAGTGGGCGGCGTAGGTTAGAGAGTGCAGCAAAGGCCAGTGCTGATGAACGAGTATGACACAACTTCAGTTATGTGTGAAGTTTTATTCTAAATCTTTCGATTAGGGTTCGGTATATTTCGTTTGTGTTGCGTTACCGAGACCTTCTTAATCTGTGGGGGTGCCTATCGTAATCAAATGCAAGTTTTCCTTTATGTGGACTGACAGCATGTTTCAGGTTTGTGGACCTCCGCCACTGGCGGCCTGGCGAGACGCTATATGACGTCGTCCGTTCACTGTAACACATGGATGGAAAAAAAACGATCAGTTAAAACATAAACCGCTATTTTACTTCAGAATAACCGGTAGTTTTCGGTATAAGTCTGGTCTCGCTTGGAACACGTTTCCTTTTTCATTTTTTTATCAATAACCGAGTAAAATAAACTGACACATCGATTTGCCACAACAGCAGTGCAAATTTTTTTGGTTTTTAAACACAACTTTTTCTTTGAAGAGAAAGGTTTGATGTTTATTCGTAAAATTTCCATTGCGCTGAGATATTAGATTGTTAAACAAACTGGTAAAACCGACCAGGCCTATTTAATTACAACGCCCATGCTTAGGAACTAGCAACAAACGCATGACAAGAATCGGTACAGCACTGCAGAGACATAACGTACCCGTTACCTTGCGGCAGTAGGCATAAATATCGATATTTTCTCCAAAAACATCAATACATATATGCTATTTCTCTTATCGATATCGAAATGGCTATATCGAGTGCTGACTATTTATTTTATATTATGCCGGCCATAGTGGCCGTGAGGTTCTAGGCGCTATGGTCTGGAAACGCTTGACTGCTACGGTCGCTGGTTCGAATCCTGCCTCGGGCATGGATGTGTGTGATGTCCTTAGGTTAGTTAGGTTTAAGTAGTTCTAAGTTCTAGGGGACTAATGACCACAGCAGTTAAGTCCCATACTGATCATAGCTATTTTTTAATTTTATATTATGTTTTTTTCGGAATTTTCGACAAATATTTGAAGTTGCCCTTTTGAAATTGTAGTAGAACGTGACGTTTCTTTCACTTTGTGAAGGAGTCTTACTACTTTTTTAGCTTTCATCACGTCCAGTTTTTCTGTTTGACTGTGTGAAGGAAGTGTAGATGGTACAAAGAAGAAGTCCGAGTGCACATTGCGGTGGCGGTGTGAATAGTATAAGATATCTGATGTGAAGAAACAGCACACCAGTTGCGTTATAAAACAATTTTAACGCAGTGCTATTTCTTTACATCGGGATACTTCAAAAACAGTTTCTGAACATGATGAACAAAAATCAAAATCACGAGATCCGTCTTTGCGGTGAGCGGAGACATGTGAGGGTAAATGATGACGTAATCGGCGCCCGGCGCTACCAACAGAAACAACAACGTTTGCCCGCATCTCGTGGTCGTGCGGTAGCGTTCTCGCTTCCCACGCCAGGGTTCCTGGGTTCGATTCCCGGCGGGGTCAGGGATTTTCTCTGCCTCGTGATGGCTGGGTGTTGTGTGCTGTCCTTAGGTTAGTTAGGTTTAAGTAGTTCTAAGTTCTAGGGGACTGCTGACCATAGATGTTAAGTCCCATAGCGCTCAGAGCCATTTTTTGAACAACGTTTAACTTCAGCACGCAATTTTGACACTGCAACTGCTACGTCTCTGGGGTTTAAAGAAACGAAAAAACAGGGAAGTCGATATGAAGTGTTCCAGACAAATCCGATACATGACGAAACAGAACGACGGTCCCATCCGACACATTTCGTATTGCGCCACTTACCTGCAGTTACCATTGTTAGCGAAGTGGTTATCGCAAAGCGTGAACGTGCACCGTTTTCAATTCAAATCTTGCTCTGAGGGGGATAGGCAGGCAGCTAGCTTATCGATGTACAGAATATCTAATCATAAAGCTATACTTAAATATACAGTTCTAAAACTGAATTACAATGTGTAGGCGATTTTTTTCGCCGGTACATCGATACTTTCCCCGTCGCCGTAATTTTAAATCGAATTATCCAGGACTGATAACGGAATTTCTTTAAATATCGATATATCGGATACCCGATGTCTTCAAAAATATCAGCAGTCCCGGAGTGGTGTGTGGGACTACCACATCCAAAAACAGAAAAGCCGTACTCGGCGTTATATTTAACCGAACTTTCTTCCCTAAACGCCTGACTACCTATTTTAAACAGAACCAGTCAGCTGGGCCTTTTCAACCGTTTATCAATAATGAATTAAAGTCACTGTTTGGCGAGATAAACCATAAACGTGTTTAAACTAAAGAAAAGCTATCAGTAGACAGCCTTATAATTTGGCAAATAGGATAGCAGCTATGTATTCAGTCTTCTTAACTGCTGCTTAAGCAAAGTAAATAATTATACGTACTGCTGGGACAGAAAGTGAAGAGATATTCAAAATTACACTGAAGAGTGAAAGACACTGGTACACCTGCCTAATATTGTGTAGGGCCCCATGGGAACGCAGAAGTGCCGCGGCACGACGTGGCATGGACTCGACTAATGTGTGAAATAGTGCTGGAGGGAATTGAAACTAAGAATCCAGCAGGGCCGTCCGAAAAGGCATTCCCAATATGCTCAATAAAGTTCATGTCTGGGGAGTTTGGTGGCCAGTGGAAGTGCTTAAACTCAGAAGAGTGTTTCTGGAGCCACTCTGTAGCAGTTCTGGACGTATAGAGTGTCGCATTATCCTGCTGGAATTGCCCAAGTCCGGCGGAATGCACAACGGGCATGAATGGATGCGGGTGATCAGGTAGCATGCTTACGTATGTGTTAACTGGACTGAAGACCACAACGACAACAACACAGGTCAGCTAGACGTATCAGGAGCCCAATATAACTCCAACTGCACACGCCCCACATCATTACAGAGCTTCCACCAGCTTGAACAGTCCCCTGCTGACATGCAGGGTCAATGGAATCATGTGGTTGTCTCCGTACCCGTACAGGTGCATCCGCTCGATACAGTATGAAATGAGATTCGTCCAACCAGGCAACATGTTTCCAGTCACCAACAATACAATGCTGGTGTTGAAGGGCCCAGCTGAGGCGTAAAGCTTTGTGTCGTGTAGTCATCAAGGGTACGCGAGTGGGACTTCGGCTCTGAAAGCCCTTATCAATGATGTTTTGTTGAATGGTTCGCACGCTGACTCTTGTTGATGGGGCAGCACTGAAATCTGCACCAATTTTCGGAAGGGTTGCACTTCTGTCACGTTGAACGATTCTCTTCAGTCATCCTTGGCCCCGTTCTTGCAGGATCTTTTTCCGGCCGCAGCGATGTCAGATATCTGAAGTTTACCGGATTCCTGATATTCACGGTACACTCGTAAAAAGGTCGTATGGGAAAATCCTCACTTCGTCGGTACCTCAGAGATGCTGTGTCCCATCGCTCATGCGCAGGTTATAAGACCACTTTCAAACACAGTTAAATCTCGATAGCCTGCCATTGCAACTAGACGCTTGTTATCTTACATAGCCGTTGACGACTGCAGCGCCGTATTCTGCCTGTTTTCATATTGTGTATTTGAATACGCCTGCCTATACCACTTTCTTTGGCGCTTCAGCGTACATGCAAACACTCGAACAAGGAACTAGGGGATGCATAAATAAGACGAGTGGACCTTAAACAGGAATTTTATGGTAACCTACGACCTGGAAAGAAAGTATGTGAAAGTATTGTTGCTTTTGAAATAACTCTGCCTTTCCAACTGGAGATGGGTGGATCCCTCCAACTCATCTTCGTATAAATAAAGTTTAAAAATGCGTTAGCGGTTTATTTCTTCAAATAAAGCTTCAGTTTGCTGTATTATGTACGTAAATCTTCTCAAGGTACACTGTATTTCATGATGTGAACTACCCATTCACTGTTTTATTGTGTCCATGTTGCCGGCCGGTGTGGCCGTGCGGTTAAAGGCGCTTCAGTCTGTAACCGCGTGACCGCTATGGTCGCAGGTTCGAATCCTGCCTCGGGCATGGATGTGTGTGATGTCCTTAGGTTAGTTAGGTTTAATTAGTTCTAAGTTCTAGGCGACTGATGACCTCAGAAGTTAAGTCGCATAGTGCTCAGAGCCATTTGAACCATTTTTGTGTCCATGTTCACTACACAGTATTTAAAACCAGCTGTGAGCATCAGTTGCAGCACATTTTGCGAGATTTTGAAACCGTGATTCGTACTTACCATGTTTTACTTAAGTGCTTCGCTCAGTAGCTAAACCACTGCTCACACAGTATTCATTAAACGAAACGTTTAGTGATTCAGAGTGGGTTTCACTTTAGTGATACGTAACGTATAAAGTTCTTAGAATTCTAACACATTTACAACAGATATTCTAGCGTTACAGGACATCATACTGCTAACATGTTGTATAATGATATTTTAACAAGCAAGCATGTAAAACCTGTTTTACGCTGAAATTTCATGGGCAAAATCCTTTCATAGAGCATCTTTAAATTAAGACTTGAGGAGGCCAATGGTTGGTGGTCATTTTTCCGGTTAAATTTGGCACACCAATTTACATATCATTATCAACATAGCAACACAAAACGAATTTGACCTGATATGAAGTCTTCAGACTTATATCAGAAGAAGATGTAGCAGCGACATCGTCTAACAGTAATTCACATTCATAACTGAGATATGTTGTTGTTGTTATTATGGTCTTCAGTCCTGAGACTGGTTTGATGCAGCTCTCCATGCTACTCTATCCTGTGCAAGCTTCTTCATCTCCCAGTACCTACTGCAACCTACATCCTTCTGAATCTGCTTAGTGTATTCATCTCTTGGTCTCCCCCTACGATTTTTACCCTCCACGCTGCCCTCCAATACTAAATTGGTGATCCCTTGATGCCTCAGAACATGTCCTACCAACCGATCCCTTCTTCTGGTCAAGTTGTGCCACAAACTTCTCTTCTCCCCAATCCTATTCAATACTTCCTCATTAGTTATGTGATCTACCCATCTAATCTTCAGCATTCTTCTGTAGCACCACATTTCGAAAGCTTCTATTCTCTTCTTGTCCAAACTATTTACCGTCCATGTTTCACTTCCATACATGGCTACACTCCATACAAATACTTTCAGAAATGACTTCCTGACACTTAAATCTATACTCGATGTTAACAAATTTCTCTTCTTCAGAAACGCTTTCCTTGCCATTGCCAGTCTACATTTTATATCCTCTCTACTTCGACCATCATCAGTTATTTTGCTCCCCAAATAGCAAAACTCCTTTACTACTTTAAGTGTCAACTGAGATATACAAACATCAAAATGCTAAAAAATTATCTCTGAGGAAATGTAATATTTAGAGAAGGCATCGTTGCCGGCGACTCATCACTATATACTGGGTGTTCCAATCATAGTGACCGGGCCAAATCTCTCACGAAATAAGCATCAAACGAAAAAACTACAAAGAACGAAACTCGTCTAGCTTGAAGGGAAAACCAGATGGCGCTATGGTAGGCCCGCTAGATGGCGCTGCCATAGGTCAAACGGATATCAACTGCGTTTTTTTCTAAACAGGAACCCCCATTTTTTATTATATGTTCGTGTAGTACTTATGAACGTTTTAGTTGGACGACTTTTTTCGCTTTGTGATAAATGGCGCTGTAATAGTCCCAAACGTATAAGAGCGTGGTATCACGTAACATTCCGCCAGTGCGCACGGTATTTACTTCGTGATACATTACCCGTGTTAAAATGGACCGTTTACCAATTGCGGATAAGGTCGATGTCGTATTGATGTATGGCTATTGTGATCAAAATGCCCAGCGGGCGTGTGCTATGTAGAAAGTTACCGTTTTTACCTGAAGTGCATGCTCTATAAGATATAAGGCCTCGGAAGTTCCGCCCTCTAGAAATTTTGTACAACATTCCAGGACATTCTATAGTATTCGAGAGCATTCGACAACATTCCAAGATGTTAAGGAATGCTCCACTATGATCCGGGAAGTTCTGGAATGTTCGGGAATAGTCTAGTACATTCATTCGGGAAGATTCCATAATATTCGGGAAAATCCCAGATCATTGTGAAATGTTACAGAACACTCTAGAATGTTGTGGAATGCTCTGAAACATTGTGGACCATTCGAAGCCTTTTTCGTATATTCTGGGATTCGTCACTGGTGGGGTTACCCGTTGGTGGGGGTATATAAAATACCACCGTCGATGGCTTAAACGTCAGTTTCTTTTCAGAGACGAAGGTATGAATCGAAAAAATAGTGCAGTGAGCGTATAATAACAAGCAGACAAATGTGAGTAGTCAAAGTGATAGAGTGACTGAATATACAGAGTGATTATAATTAAACTTAAACGCTGCAGAAATAACACCACTGGCCAGAACGACGACATATTGCAAAGGAGTATTATCGGAGAAGGGGGGAAAACGTATGGCAGAAGAAAGAAATAGTGTGAAAGTTGATCAATAGATGGTGCTGTATTTGTCAGAATACGTAAACGAAAACACCTGTCATGCACACGACCCATTGAAGTTGGTATGAACACGCCGGGTACACGGCCTTTCCTCCTTTTGTATCTGCAATGTTCGCCATGACTGTCTCAATGCCGGAATGCGCTCTGCTTGTAAATCCGTATTACAATAATGATGACTGTGCACACGTCGCTCTGCAGAAGTTCCGAACTCTGAAGGGTTTGAAAAATGATGTTGGTCAGATGACTACCGTGGGTCTGGAGAAAATGATTTGGAAATTCGAAAACAAGGGTTGTTTCGATTTGCAACCTGATAGAGAGAGGAAACGAACTGATTTGACGTCAGTGTAAGCACTGACCACAGCAATGCAGGAGGGGACGCGTGGTTGTGCGCAACATGTGGTGCACGGAGAATTGACCAAACATTTGACATACCTGTGAGCACGATGCGTAATATCCTACGAAAAATCCTTCTTTGCTATCCATTCAAAACTACCCATGTGCACGAGTTGCTTCCTTTTAACCTGCCAGCAAGAGAGACTTTTGCTTTAGAATGTCTTGCTCGCATGGAAGTGGACAATGACTGGCCATGGAAGAGTTTGTGGACAGACGATGCCCACTTCCATCTGACAGGAAATGACAATACTCAGAATTGTCGAATATGGGCAACGGAAAATCTACACGCAAATCAACCAATACCACTTTGTCCTGGAAAGGTAACTGTGTGGTGCGGGTTTACAGTATCGTTTATCGTAAGGCCATATTTTTTATCGAAGAGACGGGTGCTTTCGGTCCTGTTACCTATAGCGTCACTGGTAACTGCTATAAGTGTCTTTTGCACAACCCGTCATTCCACCTCTCCAATAGCGTCGATGTGTGGAATGAGATCATTTTTGTGCAAGGTCGCGCACCTCCGCAGATGCAAATCCAGTTAAGCAGCTGCTGAAGCACCATTTCGGAAATGCTAGAATGATCAGCCCCCATTTCTCTACAGCTTGGCGGTCCCGGTCACCTGATCTTAATCCTTCTGGCTTCTGGCTGTGGGACTGTCTGAAAGATGTTATTTTCAGTGTTCCAATTGCAAACTTAGCTGCACTGAAGACACGCGTTACCCAACACATTCTGAACGTGACACCGGAAGCACTTCGATCAGTTGCGGAACATGCTGTTTCTCGATTACACCTTGTTGCAGAAAACGGTGGACAGCATATTGAAATGTTTTGCGCCCGTCACAGGGAAATTAAGTATGCGAGTTGATTTTGACTGATGCTTTTTATGCTGTTTTTGGGCTCAGGACAGTTAAAAACCTATGTGATTGATGCTTATTATGCAGTTTGTTGCCTCAGGACAATTAAAAACCGATGTGAGTCTTGCTCTTTATGCGGTTTTAGACCTCAGGACAATCAAAAACCGATTTTTCCCATCCGATGTGGTATGACCTTGCCGTGGTGGATGGGCTCACGTAACTAACAGTACCACACCTGTACACGGGTACACACTGAGTAGTACAGTTTCTGTGGAGTATGGAAGGTGGGAGACGAGGAACTGGCAGAATTGAAGCTGAGAGGACGGGTCGTGAGTCGTGCTTGCGTAGCTCACAAGGGGAGGCCGCCAATTGTGAAATTCAGATTCGATTCATACTGCGCATAATAAAAGCTCATGGCCAGAGGTGTAATGTGGCAAAGCACCAAGATGCACTTCTCAGCCGTTCTCGAGAAAATCGACAGTTAAAAGAAACCGTTGCGGTGAAATACTCTACTATTAATGATTTTCTACAGCGTCGTGGTGCAGCGGTAAGCGCTGGCGTTGGTAACCCGAAGGTCGCCGGATCGAATCTCGCGCCATGCCATTTTTTTTATTGTTATTTTTTTGTAATTCAAATATATATATATATATATATATATATATATATATATATATATATATATATATATATAAACTATTAATGATTTGCTTATGCATGTTGGTGAAGGCGGATCGCTCTCCAATTGTACCGCCTCCATTTTCCATTTGTTTAAAAGGGTGTACCAAAGCTCTCCCGTCCGCACTGATTTTCGACGATGTTATAAGTTGCGCTAGGGACCACATCTACCTTCTTCCGAAGTTTGCACGCAACTACTCTGTTATGCGGCGGCTCGTTTCGGCCCATTCAACATCTGTCCTTCAAGTGTAACGAGCGAGTAACGGAGTTTATATTTCATACCTGCCACAGCAAGCTTGTGTTCGTGGGGTCTCTATTCTAATTCGAACGTTTGACTTACGCTATACGTATTCGTTTCGGAATATCGTTTCTACGTCTTCCGTTAACTATACGTGGCTAACATTATGAAGACAATTAATAAAATTTGTGAAATACAACTTTGTTTGCGGAAAACATAATGATGTTCGAAGTCGCCAGTTTTTCCACGACAAACGACTTTCAACAACTTATTATATGCATAATTGTTGCAACTGATGGCCGGGAATTATATATATATATATATATATATATATATATATATATATATATATATATATATATATATTTTTTTTTTGAATTACAAAAAACAAATACTAAAAAAAATGGTTGAATGGTTCGGGATTCGATCCGGCGACCTTCGGATTACGAAACCGAGCGCTTAGCGCTGCACAACGACGCTGCAGAAAATTTCTACTCGTAGAGAGTATTTCACCGCGACAGTTTCTTTTAACTGTCGATTTTCTCAACAACGGCTGAGAAGTGCATCTTGGTGCTTTGGCACATTACACCTCTGGCCATGAGCTTTTATTATGCGCAGTATGAATCGAATCTGAATTTCACAATTGCCGGCCTCCCCTTGTCAGTTGGTAGAGCACTTGTCCGCGAAAGATAAAGTTCCCGAGTTGGAGTCTCGGTCCGGCAAACAGTTTGAATCTGCCAGGAAGTTTCATAGCACAATTAGTTTAACGTCAAATGTACACTTCACGCACTGTTGCATGATTCATTTGTTATTTGTAGTCGACCTCTATTAAATTATAATGTTTGCAGCGCCATCTGTTGTTACATTTTATAACTATGTATGTTTCTTCTGCCATACGTCTTCCCCCTTCTCCGATAATATTCCGTTGCAATTTTTTACGTCGTTCTGACGAGTGGTGTTATTTCTACAGATGTTAGAAAGTTTAACTTTAATCATAATCTCCATGTAAATCGAAAATAAGTGTGAAAAGTGTGTAAAGTGTGCTTGGTCTATTTGTTAATAAAAAGGTGATCTGATTCATATTTTAGACAATGCCCAAACGGAACAGAGGAGGAGATCTTGCCAGTTCTGGAGCAACACAGCGAAAACAAACAGAACTGCGAAAAAACGAAAGAGAGGAAGAGAGTCGAACACGTTTAAGTTCCCAACGAACGATAAGAGCACCGTGAGAAGCAGAGAAACATAAGAACAACGAAATGAACGGATTGAAGAATAAAGAATTACGGCACATTCTTATAACAAAAGATTACGAACGCAAGCTAGCCATAAAAACATCATTCTACGAGAAACGCGGACGAAGACACGTAAACAGTACAACCTAACCAATTAAGTACTCCACTACGAACCGACGAAGGAATATACAAACGTAAACTTTAAAATATTGCGACATCTACCTCAAAGAATTTTGACACGCTCACGATAAACTGTACGAGTACCAAATTAGAAAAATTATTAACACATTTACCCCAATTACAAAATGAAAAATGTTGTTTATAAACAAATATTGTAAATAGTTAGAACATATTTTCAATAAAAATCTTAACACGTATAATAAATAGTTGGAACATGGTATCAATAAATTTTCTTTATCTCTTGTACCATTACCTCCTACACCTTTATCCTTTTATTCCAGCTACCACACAACCTCATATCAACTCCCTGAGCGAAGCCGGATACCCCATCATTACAAAGAATGACAAATTTCTCTTACATCTCATGTATTTCACAGTTCGTTGTTGAGAACCTTGATAAATTCTCCTAAACATTACGTTAAGGAAACAAAAGTGGCCAGAATATGTGTAAAATGGAGAGGAGAGCTCCATTGAACGATTTAGTACAGTATGTCCATCGTAAAGTAATGATGATCGTATTTGTGTCCAGATATTAGCTGTCATGTATTTGCCCCAAGAACGTGAGTTAACATTTCATCTCACAAACCTGTGTAACTTCACACAATTTTCTCATGAGATTCCAGAGATACGATAAGGCTTGCTACGGGGAGCGAGTTTACAGTGTGTGTGTGCGTGTGTGTATGTTTGTTTAACTGCCTCCATCTTGAAGCTCGATGAGTCTACGCTTGTCTGCGTGCTGCAGGCTCAGATAGAGGAGAAGAAAAGGGACGAGAACAAAAGAAAAACGGAAGGTATGTGCGCCAGACAAGTCGACATATTGCCTTCATAAATTGTTGCACCCGCCCCTTGTTACATACCTGTACCCATACACGAGTTGATACATTTCTTTAGTCTGTCCTCCTGACTTACGGGTGTTCGTAAGGGCAACTGAGTGGGAGGTGGATATAACATACAGTCTCGTCAGTTGTTGCGATGACCACTGTGGAATTGACGTGAATAACGTGGATCATGAAAAATACAGGGTGATTCAAAAAAAATACCACAACTTTAGGAATTTAAAACTCTGCAACGACAAAAGGCAGAGCTAACCACTATCTGTCGGCGAATTAAGGGAGCTATAAAGTTTCATTTAGTTGTACATTTGTTCGCTTGAGGCGCTGTTGACTAGGCGTCAGCGTCAGTTCATGCTAAGATGGCGACCGCTCAACAGAAAGCTTTTTGTGTTATTGGGTACGGCAGAAGTGAATCGACGAGAATCCGCGAGAAACAACTCAGTATGAACGTGACTCGCCTAAGGTGAACGTTTTCTGTGCCATTTCAGCCCATAAAGTTTTTGGTCCCTTTTCCTTCGAAGGTGCTACTGTAACTGGACTACAGTATCTGGAGATGTTAGAGAATCGGCTGTTCCCTCAGCTCGAACAAGAAGCACAACAATTCATATTTCAGCAGGATGGAGCGCCACCACATTGGCACTTATCTGTCCGTAACTACCTGAACGTCAACTACCCGAGGCGATGGATCGGCCGCCAGGCAGCCCGTGACAGAACACTTCATCACTGGCCTCCAAGAAGCCCTGATCTTACCCCCTGCGATTTTTTCTTATGGGGGTATGTTAAGGATATGGTGTTTCGGCCACCTCTCCCAGCCACCATTGATGATTTGAAACGAGAAATAACAGCAGCTATCCAAACTGTTACGCCTGATATGCTACAGAGAGTGTGGAAGGAGTTGGAGTATCGGGTTGATATTGCTCGAGTGTCTGGAGGGGGCCATATTGATCATCTCTGAATTTGTTTTTGAGTGAAAAATACTCTTTGTAATGATGTATAACAGAAGGTTATATTATGTTTCTTTCATTAAATACACATTTTTAAAGTTGTGGTATTCTTTTTGAATCACCCTGTATTTCTCTTAGTTGTAGTGCTACTGTGGAAGGGTGGATCGATAGCTCTTCTACAGGGTGTTCGGACATTTCCGTTACAGCCGGCCGCGGTGGTCTAGCGGTTCTGGCGCTGCAGTCCGGAACCGCGGGACTGCTACGGTCGCAGGTTCGAATCCTGCCTCGGGCATTGGTGTGTGTGATGTCCTTAGGTTAGTTAGGTTTAAGTAGTTCTAAGTTCTAGGGGACTTATGACCTCAGATGTTGAGTCCCATAGTGCTCAGAGCCATTTGAACCATTTTGAACATTTCCGTTACAAACTTCTAGAACTTGTAGAGGGGAGAGAGTACATAATATTCTGAACAGGAACCATGTCCTGAAACTTACCGTTTACGTCGTACGACGGTTCAATTACTTTCTGCTTGTGGAACTGAGTTAGGCGCGACGCAGTTCAGTTATCGGGTTAGAATTCGAAAGGAAACACAGCAATACATTTATTTATCACTTAAGTACGTGTCTTTGCATTCACTCTTAAACACTACATTCTCTAGGTACAGTATGCTGGGTTGTTTTTTGTTTTGGAATGATGTAAACACATTCACGTGTGCCAACTTGATAAATCGATGTTTCATTACGATTCTTTTCGAATTATTACCTAAATCATTTTCTCGAGCAGAAGTGGATGAGTCAGATACCTGAACTAAAACCATCCTAGAAAGGAAACGGTAAATTTCATGACATAGGTTCCCAGTCAAAATCTTAGGTACTCGCTCCCCTGTACATGTCCTAGAAGTTTGTAATGGGACTTTCCGGACACCTTTTTTATCACCTGTAATTACACTGCACGAGGAGTCGTATGACAATGTTTGCTCCGATAGACCGAGAGGTAGGTACAGCCACCTAATCAGACAATAGCCCCTTTCTTCGCGGTACTTGAGGATTTTGTCTAAAGTGTATCAGCTGAGTGTAGGTGTGCGTCACTGATGAGCATATAGTGTGGTGTCACTCCTGTGTTGAGTGATGATGGGAGAATGTAGAGGGTAACAACCAGGGTCGGCAATACCGACTACTCCAGTGATAGCTAGCGTCAGCCGACTTTAACGTCCCCATCCGACGGTGGCATTCCTTCAACAATGTCACGTGGCCTCAGGCCATGAAAGACTCTGGAAACTACTAGAAATAAAGCTAGAACTTTCTACTCCTACGTTGTACTGTTGATGGTGTTCAAACAATTACTCAGAACGAAAGGTTACTTAATGTAAGGAATATGAACTTACGTCCAGGAGATAGAATACCGGGCAACACGTACATGTGGTTACGATGTCGACATAGTTATTTCCGTCCACTAATCAATCAATTATAATGGTTAAGATACGTTATTTCATTGGTTTTTGTCATTACATAGACGCTTGGCATTTTTTGCAGATATGATGACTCATTGTTTCCTGTTTTTATCTAGTGAAAGACTAGAGATGACCACTGGCTGGTCGAAATGGGTTATGCCATGTGAAATGCTCAAGTGATTGTGTCATCTAATACAGTACTATGTTCTAACCGAGTCACGCATTTACGTTTCAGATATTTTCTTATCATGTATCGTGTTACTTTTGATTTAAAAGTAATCTGCATTCGTTTGTAATTACGTTACTTGTATATGGAATTAATATTGCTTCCGATACATGTCTTCAGTCCAGAGGGTGGTTTGATGCAGCTCTGCATACTGCTCTATCCTGTGCAAGCTTCTTCATCTCCCAGTACCTACTGCAACCTACATCATTCTGAATCTGTTTAGTGTATTCATCTCCTGGCCACCCTCTATGATTTTTACCCTCCACGCTGCCCTCCAATACTGAACTGGTGATCCCTTGATGCCTCCGACCATGTCCTACCAACCCATCCCTTGTTCTAGTCAAGTTGTGCGACAAATTTCTCTTCTCCCCAATTCTATTCAATAAATCCTGATTAATTATGTGATCTACGCTAATCAGCATTCTTCTGTAGCACAACATTGCGAAAGTTTCTATTCTCTTCTTGTCTAAATTATTTATCGTCCACGTTTCACTTCCATACATGGCTACACTCCACACAAATACATTCAGAAACGCCTTTTTGACACTTAAATCTATACTCGATGTTAACAAATTTCTCTTCCTCGTAAACAATTTCCTTGCCATTGCCAGTCTATATTTTATATCCTCTACTTCGAACATCATCTGTTATTTTGCTCCCCAAATAGCAAAACTCATTTACTGCTTTTTGCGTCTCATTTCCTAATCGAATTCCCTCAGCATCACTCGATTTAATTCGACTACATTCCATTACCCTCGTTTTGCTTTTGTTGCTGTTCATCTTATATCCTCCTTTCAAGACCCTGTCCATTCTGTTCAGCGGCTCTTCCAGGTCCTTTGCTGTATCTGACAGAATTACAATTTCATCGGCGAACCTCAGAGTTTTTATTTATTCTCCATGCATTTTAATACCGTACCTACTCCGAATTTTTCTTTTCTTTCCTTTACTACCTGCTCAATATTCAGGTTGAATAACATCGGGGATAGGCTACAACCCTGTCTGACTCCTTTCCCAACCACTGCTTCCCTATCATGCCCTTCGACTCTTATAACTGCCATCTGGTTTCTGTACAAATTGTAAATAGCCTTTCAGTCCCTGTATTTTACCCCTGCCACCTTCAGAATTTGAAAGAGTATTCCAGTCAACATTGTCAAAAGCTTTCTCTAAGTCTACAAACGCTAGAAACGTATGTTTGCCTTTCCTTAATCTATTTTCTAAGATAGGTCGTAGGGTCAGTATTGCCTAATGTGTTCCAACATTTCTACGGAATCCAAACTGATCTTCCCCGATGTCGGCTTCTACCAGTTTTTCCATTCGTCTGTAAAGAATTCGCGTTAGTATTTTGCTGCTGTGACTTATTAAACTGATAGTTCGGTAATTTTCACATCTGTCAACACCTGCTTTCTTTGGGATTGGAATTATTATATTCTTCTTGAAGTCTGAGGGTATTTCGCTTGTCCCATACATCTTTCTCACCAGGTGGAAGAGTTTTGTCAGTGCTGGCTCTCCCAAGACTATAAGTCGTTCTAATGGAATGTTGTCTACTCCCGGGGCCTGAAAGACCTAAGACGAAACAAGGCCTCCTCCGATACGTAAATAACTATAAATCCAAATATGTTAATATATCTTACGTAATACTACTTGTAGGCACCGTACATATTCCTGTGATTAATTAACACTACCTCCTCTATGACAGTTTTTAGTTACAACCAGTAACACTGCGTTACAATCGATTCGCTGTAGCCTGTCCCTTGGACACACTGTCTCTCCTTGGTTTCAAACTGTAAGATCAAGATTTTCGTCCGTGGTGAATTTCTAAAAAGCACGACACTGCAAATTACTGGTCCACTCGGCGCTGGGGGACGTTGTGGGGAATCTGCCGGCTCCCTGGCTAGACTCCAGGGTTCGACTGCCATGTTCACTGTTTGCGTTATTGTTGTCGTTGAAGTTATGTCCCTGTGGCTGAGTTTACACTCCATTACTGCTGTTGCACGTGATGACTAGCGCTGCAACCTGTTTGTCTGCTCAAATTATTACTTTTTTATTTATTTAAGAAAGACTTTAGCGCTTCCACAACATCCAGCCACACCAAAATACAAAGACAACCAGCAATAAAATTCGACAGACAATGCAGAAAAATGTGTGCTATATAA
Organism: Schistocerca cancellata; assembly: GCF_023864275.1. Lineage (NCBI taxonomy): Eukaryota > Metazoa > Arthropoda > Insecta > Orthoptera > Acrididae > Schistocerca > Schistocerca cancellata. Next base: position 79,506,800 of record NC_064631.1, on the reverse strand, counting down.
AGTAGCTTTAGAAAATAAGAACAGTGCACAAATACATTAAGAAAACTTTAAAAGTGGGTCGACGGAGAAAGGAGGAAAGTACACCACTGGACACATCAAAGCTCTTCAATGGCATAAACGTATGCAGTTCACTTGCTTTCTGTCCACAAAGCTGTCTAGTAACGTTACTCACAAAGATTTCTCCCTGTTGTAACCTCCCAACAGAAATATTTTAAAAGGTTATGGAAATGGAGCCAAGTGTAACGTCCCCACACAAAAATGTTAACGAAAATGTGAGCCAAGTGTAACCTCCCAATACAATTATTAAATTCAACGAATTTTAAATATTGTAACCTCTGAACAAAATTGATTTTAATGTAACCTCTGAACAAAATTGGCTCCCATTTATAGTCTCTGTGAAAAGAATGCATTCACACTTAATATTCTCACAAAATTCTTTTCTCATTTAATGTCAAGTTCGGAATAGAAAAATTCCTAAACACCAAAAATAATAAAAAATTTAGTAACCTAATAAATTTTATGAGGACAGCAGCGCTGCCCTTCGGCCCTGTATTCTGAATAAAAAAGCAAAAATTCTTACCTCAATAAAAACCGCAATTATATCTGCTCTTAAGTTGGAATTTTTCGACACAGCTTCGTGCAATGCTGGCGTATATTTTTTTATTATTGGAAGGAATGATCATGCATTTGAAATATTCTTTAAATTGAAATGAATGCTTTTCTTTAAGAGAGTAGCTTTATATTATAAAAATTATTATTGGGGCATTTCTTTGAACAAATTAAATTACAATTAACATACATTATTAAATATGCGCAAGGCTGCTTCTTTACCTTCTACAACAATACTCATCCTCCAGAGTCCTGACCAGAGTCGCGAGCAGAGCACACAGCCGACGCATGCCGACTTCCGCCGACTAGCACGGACTAGCACGGACTGGCGACTACTGTCGACTGACTACTACTACTGTCGGCTCGTGCGGTCAAGCGCAGACTAGCAAGAGCTAACGATAAACTCTCTCCGGTCAGAGATTCTGTCATGCCTCGCCCATCGCTGGCAATGTATACGTCTTTCACTGTTCATTTCAGCTGAGTATATTTGCACCTTCTGAAAAACTAATCAATATGCCGTAGCTTTCATCGTTAAATTTCTATAATAATATAGAGTGCCACTGTTCAGGAGCGACACCCTAATTTAGAATATTTTTCAAACAACTCGCGCAACTGTTCACCCGAATGCATCACATATCAAATTTCAAAAGTGGGACTTTCCGAGACTCGTTCTCGTGACCTTCGCTTTTCTCGGGTAAGTGCTCCACATCGTGGAACATCTAAATCCATAGAAGAGTGTCCACAATTAAAAAAGGGTGGGGGGAGGCAACCCATCCAACACTTGTCGATGAAAAACAAGGTAAGGTTCAAATGGCTCTGAGCACTATGGGACTCAACATCTTAGGTCATAAGTCCCCTAGAACTTAGAACTACTTAAACCTAACTAACCTAAGGACATCACACACACCCATGCCCGAGGCAGGAGCCGAACCTGCGACCGTAGCAGTCCCGCGGTTCCGGACTGCAGCGCCAGAACCGCTAGACCACCGCGGCCGGCAACAAGGTAAGCATAATAGAACAAAATAGGAAAAGGGCACAGGTCATCCCCGTTTTCAAGAAGGGACGTCGAACAGATGTGCAGAACTATAGACCTATATCTCTAACGTCGATCAGTTGTAGAATTTTGGAACACGTATTGTGTTCGAGTATAATGGCTTTTCTGGAGACTAGAAATCTACTCTGTAGGAATCAGCATGGGTTTCGAAAAAGACGGTCATGTGAAACCCAGCTCGCGCTATTCGTCCACGAGACTCAGAGGGCCATAGACACGGGTTCACAGGTAGATGCCGTGTTTCTTGACTTCCGCAAGGCGTTCGATACAGTTCCCCACAGTCGTTTATTGAACAAAGTAAGAGCATATGGACTATCAGACCAATTGTGTGATTGGATTGAGGAGTTCCTAGATAACAGGACGCAGCATGTTATTCTCAATGGAGAGAAGTCTTCCGAAGTAAGAGTAATTTCAGGTGTGCCGCAGGGGAGTGTCATAGGACCGTTGCTATTCACAATATACATAAATGATCTGGTGGATGACATCGGAAGTTCACTGAGGCTTCTTGCAGATGATGCTGTGGTGTATCGAGAGGTTGTAACAATGGAAAATTGTACTGAAATGCAGGAGGATCTGCAGCAAATTGACGCATGGTGCAGGGAATGGCAACTGAATCTCAATGTAGACAAGTGTAATGTGCTGCGAATACACAGAAAGATAGATCCTTTATCATTTAGCTACAAAATAGCAGGTCAGCAACTGGAAGCAGTTAATACCATAAATTATCTGGGAGTACGCATTAGGAGTGATTTAAAATGGAATGATCATATAATGTTGATTGTCGGTAAAGCAGATGCCAGACTGAGATTCATTGGAAGAATCCTAAGGAAATGCAATCCGAAAACAAAGGAAGTAGGTTACAGTACGCTTGTTCGCCCACTGCTTGAATACTGCTCAGCAGTGTGGGATCCGTACCAGATAGGGTTGATACAAGACATAGAGAAGATCCAACGGAGAGCAGCGCGCTTCGTTACAGGATCATTTAGTAATCGCGAAAGCGTTACGGAGATGATAGATAAACTCCAGTGGAAGACACTGCAGGAGAGACGCTCAGTAGCTCGGTACGGGCTTTTGTCAAAGTTTCGAGAACATACCTTCACCGAAGAGTCAAGCAGTATATTGCTCCCTCCTACGTATATCTCGCGAAGAGACCATGAGGGTAAAATCAGAGAGATTAGAGCCCACACAGAGGCATACCGACAATCGTTCTTTCCACGAACAATACGAGACTGGAATAGAAGGAAGAACCGATAGAGGTACTGAAGGTACCCTCCGCCACACACCGTCAGGTGGCTTGCGGAGTATGGATGTAGATGTAGATGTAGATAACGGGGCATCCAGAGCCACGTCCAATGGGCGGTGGCCATATATTGGGAAAAGGCACACGGATCTGCATCGTATCCACTCACCATCACGTAGTGGACATAATGTCCAGCAAGCCACATGATGGCATTGTTCTTCGATTGTTGAAAGAAGAAGGCTGAATCGGGATGCAACGAGAATCTCCCCCGAGATAGCCGCCTCCGACATCCTGAGGAGAAAGCCAGTTGACAGCGAAGCCATCTCCAATGGTCATGACCACAGGAGATCAACCGATGAGATAATGTATCAGTTTCATGGCAACGATTGCAGCGATCCGTTACACTGAGGCCAATACGAAAAAGTCGCACGCTGGTAGGTACAATGTCTTGAACAACTTGGTACCATCAGGACGCCACTTCCATCGGGAAAATCGGAAGGCTGATGTTAGGTCAAATAATCTTCCAGTTCGTTTCTGGCGACAGGGCTTCCACGGAGGGAATACTATGAGGAACTGGCCAGCGGCTTAAGAGCATTTTTAGGGAGAGATTTACGTCAATGGACGCCCGAATACCAGCGATTAGAGAGCTAAACGGCCATCGTGCCACATCGTTAAAACCAACAGTCGTAAATACACCCATAAGGAATCCATGATTAACCCAATCGGAACACTTGGTGAAAATCAATGAAAAGCAGAGCGCTTGGTAAGGGAATAGTGGAAGCAATCGATATTAATTCACAACATTCAGCAACAGGATTCAGGAGAGTATGACCCGGAAGACAACTTTGATGGCTCCCGATGATGGTAGTCGACAATACCGATAGTCGGCTATTGACCACTCGCACCACTACTTTATAATCATAGTTGAAGAGGGTTATCGGGCGGACCTCATCCACATGCATACGTCCCGGCTTTTTGGGGACCAGGACAATTTAAGCAACTTTACAGCTGGGTGGGAAAAGCCCTCCGTGGAGCACTTCATTCACCATGGAAGTTATCGTTCTCCTATTAGGGGCCAAAATATAATATAAAATTCTTTGGGAAGGCCCTCACACAGATCGATGCCCAAGGCAGGATTCGAACCTGTGACCGTAGCAGTCGCGCGGTTCCGGACTGAAGCGACTAGAACCCCTCGGCCATAGCGGCTGGCTTGAAAAGTTCCAGAATGTAAGCATGTACAAATGTTCTCTGCACCCCGCCTTTTATTACACGGTACCTTGGTTGTCCTCTTGCGCAATAAACCAAGCCGCTGCATCGAACCTTAGCTCATGTTGATATGCTTCTTTTCCTTGCATGCAGGGTCTTTGGGCGACCTTGCCAATGTGCCCATAGACACACCAAGGCAAATAATCATGTATGGGTGGGGGGTTCAAAGTATCTCTCGATTCAAGTTATACTCTGTATATTGATGTGAATAACTTATATGGGCACGTCATGATGCAGCCACTGCCGGTTGATGGGTTTCCGTTAGTGCCTGAAAAAGAATTAGAAAGATTAGGAGGAAAAATAATGGGTCTGGCTGCTGATTCTGATGTGGGATATATGGTGGAGGCAGACCTCATATACCCTGTTAGTATGCATGAAATGACAAGTGACTTGCCAATATGTCCAGAGTAACAACTTCCACGAGAAAGCACTATCCCTAAACTGTGAACCACTGTTGGGCGCAAGGAGAGGTACATTATTCATTATCGTAATCGCCAGCAGTGTCTCAGCTTCGGGATCGAACTAGGTAGAATCACCCAGTCTATCTCCTTCAATCAGTCCACATTGTTGAGTTAAATACCGAAAAGAGGGCAGGCATGACTAGTGTTTTCGAAAAAGATTTTAATAAAATAATGAGTAATTCCATTTTCGGTAAAACCGTGGAGGATGTAAGAAATGAACACGGTATTTTGATTAGGACTGAACGGGAGTTGCCATGGGATATAAGGAAGTGCATCGCCAGACCAAATTTTAAGCAGGTCACTATTTATGACGAGAACTTTGTTCCCGTGGAGATGTCGAACCTTTCAGTAGAGTTTACGAAATCTATCTATTTACGTATGTATATACTGGACACATCCAAGGTCAACATGTACCGATTCTACTATGAGTTACTAAAACTCGTTTCGTGGAACCAAATTTACTTTATATGCACGCATACAAATTCACTTATTGACTTAAGAACTGTGATCCATATGAAGTAATGGGGCGTCACAGTAATGAATTCGACACATCAGGATACACAGCCGATAATCCGTGTGGTATTGTTCCTCAGAACAAGAAGGTTATTGACTTAATGAAAGATGAGGTGAATGGGTTGCTGATTTTGGAGTTTGCGGTTCTAAGACCCAAAATGTATGCATATCGTACAATAGATGGAGGCACCCAGAGATGGGTTAACGGTGTGACAAGTGCAGCACCACGTGTCCTCATGTCTGAAGACTACTTGCAGTGGCTGTACGGTGTGTTCGCAGTTTTTCGTCACAACTTGTGCATATGATACAGAAAACTAGTATCTGATCATGAGGTCACGAGGTGTACACCGTACAGCATTCTAAGGTCAGATTATCACCTCATGACGATAAAAGAGCCATTTGTGATGACAGGATCGAAACCCTCCCGTACTCACACTGTTTAGTTGAAGCACGAGAGGGGATAGAGGACTCTGATGGTGTGTCAGAGAGAGAGAGTGACTGCTGAGTGATAGTATGTGCCGAATAGTAAGGCTCCTTTATCATAGTTTAAACATTTTATGTGTGTGATGTATGCTGTGTCTGCAAGTGTGATTGCTCCAGTGTCTCTGTATATGTCTGAGTGTGTTTGAGTGTGGATGCCCATGTAAACATGTATGCCTGTGTGTAAATACATTCTGCTTGTGTTTTTCTTATAAGTAACATACTATGTATGCATGAATATATATGCACCATGTGCTGGAAAAAGTTTTAAAAACTATAAAAATTATCACGAATGTTAAAAGCGTGCAGTTTATAAACGAAAAGTATAAAAATTGGAATAAAATCATCGAAAAAGGTAAAAAGTTTGTAAATGGAGAAAAAGACGGGTTTACCGTTTCTCTCTCTTTTGCGCTCTGTGTGTGCATGTGACTGTGTGAATGGATGAGTAAATAGAATAGTCGTTAAGTTTCACCTACTGCTAGCAGACGATGTCATACTGGTTTTAAGCTTGAGTTCCACCTAGTTCATTTTAGTGCAGTTATTTAAGATGAACACTTTTGGGCCATCCAATTCATTGTATAATTCAATTATTTCAGCTGCTTGAGTTGGAAAATGTTTGGAACCACCCAGTTTAACATATAAATTAAGTATTCTGTATGGATGGAATTTCAGTAGTAATAGTGACAATATTATTGTAAGAGAAACTGTACCTATGCAATAGCTGTCATCATTAATGCAATGTAAAGCAAAATATTTTTTTCAGCCAGTACTGTCATTTGTAAAGCCAAGAACTGTGAGTAAAATAATATCAAAGAGTAACAAGAACTGTGAATTTAAAAGCAGAATTACTTCGTGTATTTAAAAAGAACAACATTTGTAAACGTAAAGTGGTATTACCAGCGTGAATATTTATGCCTGAATAAAAAAAAATCTTATTCGTTAGCACACATCTTCGTTGTTACTTCAGAAATGCCTACCCTTACAGATGTATATAAACGCTGTGCGTGATACACAAGGTATTAGTCTGAAGCATGAGGAAGGTGATGTTTAAGATGGAGTAAAACAAAATAAATGTAATGATTGCACGGGTTTTCACCTATCGAGCTGCACATACAGGTTTTTGGGAACAGACGGCGCGGAATTGTGTCCTCCTCCAAAGACATATAGCAAACGTGCCTGAAATTATATCACCTGGGCTTAAACAAAGTCACAGACTTAGAATCTGGGCACATCTACATACCAGGTAGCTAGTCCTAGGTGAAAGGAAGAAAAAAAAATACAAAATGTGAGGTAAGAAATTCATTTATTTTCGTTAATCCAACTTAAAAGTAATTTTACGTTTTCATAAGCAGACATAATATTATTTTCAGACATCATCTTCTTCTTGAGCTGATGGACAGCAGGTCATCCGTAGAATACCAGGTCTTGAATAGACGCAAACTTGGAGATTCGCTGCACGCATGTGACGTTCTCCTCGTCTTTGACGTAGAAGTTGGTATCAAGATGATCGAATACTGGAAGATACCTCATCGAGTCTTTAATAAGGTATAGCAGGATCGTCCCAGTGGAGTCCATGGAAGAAACGTGTTAACCACTTTACACTCCTCCGTGTTCTAGGACATCTTTGAGAGGCCTCGGTGATACAATAGTTGTTCAGAATGTCTCTATTATACCGGCATCTTCTGCGTAGCCTTTGAATGCAACATCGTTAAATATGAATTGTATGCCCTCATCATCACAGAGTCCTTGAATGTCGGCAACGACCTTCGGACTCCAAGATAACTTTGTGAAATGTTCAGGGTCATTTATACAGAACGCTGCATAACAACACTAAGTGAGCAATAGTTAATGACACAGTCATGTAGATATAGATCATACGCTGCAGTGTGCCCCTGGAAAATTCGAATCGTGCATCTATTGGCCCTGATTTAATTATCTCATTCTGCTTAGAATAGTCTATTACGGTGATTGGGCCTTGAATTTACGTGGACTGATTAGGCATTCTTCCTCCTCAACATCTTCATAGTAAGAAGCACAGAACCTTGCATGCATGTCAAATGCTAGACTGTACATGTTCTGGTCCCTCAGGAGTAGATTCTGTATGCATGTAGACTCTGACATTAGTTAAAATACAGTTGTCAAATACGGTGGAATCATTTGCTAAATTCCCCTTTCTATTGGTTTGAAATGCAAGTATGATGAATATCGGTGTTTCCAGTTGCACCGAGGTTTTAATAGTCCTTGTTTGTCTGCTCGCTGTTTGTGGCACTGGATGCTCAAAAACCTGCCATGAGTAGAAAGTTAATGACACATACGTACCGGTATAAAGAACTTTTAAAAGCTTCAAACGCTGCTCATCTGCCACAGTTATGTGTGACATTTTCAATATAATTTTGTTGATGATGATCTGATTCTCCTCTTGAGCTCCTATAATGTAAGATATGCTATCCAGTGCACTCAGTACCGGAATAAGTTCCTGTCTAGCATTCATAATAATTCGATACATGCCCTAAAAGTACGCTATAAGCATTTCTTAGAGGTATGCATGCAGTGAATCGGCGGTGTTCTTCTGCTTTTCTGCCCATAGGCTCGTCTGTCAACCATCCTGCATTTTCTAAACCATCCAGATCCGGGGGTGATGATGAGACGTATCTTTTAAGTGTTGATATTATGAATGGATTATGTGTACGATCAATCTCTACCCCCATTAAATTCGTACCGCACTTCCTCGAACAGGAATGCCAGAGCATTAACTGTAATCTTCGATCCCAGTGAATGACTACCATCCCTTTTCTTAAATAATCCATCCAAATATATGGAACTCTTGCATGGAAGAGTTAAGACACTATGGTGCTGGATGACAATTATAATTTCATCGCTCTGAAGCATAAGGTTTATGTGAGAAGTATTCCTCGCGTTTGATACGATTATCGTATTCCACTGGGTGAGCTATATTGATCGACGACGTCATTGCAACGTTTCAGTCCTACTGATTTAAGAAACTTGTAGTTCGCACGTGTTATCACCTTGCGGTTCTGCTGCGGAGTGGAGTGCAGCGCAATATGTGCGCTTGTTTTATATCTTACGGCCACGTTGTCTAAAAAGTCGTACAGTGATATCCTTACCATGAAATTCAACAAGTTGCTTCGTGTGGTCCACAACACGCAGCACCACGTAGTCGAGTGCCTGGACTGTCGCTGAAAGGTCTATGGCGTTATATCCTGTTCCAACTGATGGGAAGAATCCCCAAATCGAATGAATCAATCTGTCGTTGAGATATGAGTTCGCTGCAATGTTACACTCAACATGGTCTGTACCAACAGAGAAAATATCGACTGCCTTGTAAAATTTACTAGGATCTGTTTTCAAAACGTATCCCTCTGGAAACTCGGTAGTGGGAGTATTGAACCTTTCTGCTTACTATCAATCGATGTATTCACCGTCCTTATTTCAGAGCTAAGTGTACTGATGTTTTCACGGAGCTCAATCCCTTTTCCAGACTGTTTTAAAACTTCTTTTAAATCGCCAATGTCGTATGCGCCAGGTTCAATTACCACAAATTCATTTTTACCATTAATTTCCAGATTCAGTTTCTTGTTAGCTTCTATGATATTTGGGATGGTGTTGTATGTCTCCAGTCCAATCAACGCGATACTCCTATCTCCCATGCTTAAGTCAATTGGTGGGAATTAATTCGCACGTAATACAGACAATTGTTGTTTTAAAGTCAGAGTATACGACATTGCATCCAAGCATCAACTGGTGAATGGATGCTTAATGCCCGTCCTTGTACATCATTCGTAAATGTCAGCAGGAGCATGATGCCTAGATGACCAAACAGAAATGTGTTAAAGTCTCGGTAGCGTCGAAAATTGTAGAACACATGTCTTCTTCCTGGGAAGTATCGTTGTAATTCTTATGGGAGTTGCAGCTCGCCAATTGAGTCGAAATAGTAGACGTTAGTTGTATTTCTTTTTCTTTTAACAAACGCAACCCAGTGAGTTCCAGGTCCACCTCCATCTAGGTTCATAATTCCGCGTTCTCCTGATTTCCACATAGTATTCGGTATTGTATTCCGCATAAACGCACCTCTGAATCTCGGAATATTGAATTTTTTTAACAGATTTAAATAGATCCGTATTTGTAAGCGCCCTCTCTGGTAGGACTGATAGGGTATTTTTTCTCATTTGTTTTTTAGTCTTTCCTTTTCCGATGGCCGCTGCCTCTATCATGCGATTATGTCTTCGTCCTCCTGAGAGTTTTGCACATTTTTGACTGTTCTGGCTATAGCCGCAGGGTATTTTAACCGGTCTTCTTTTCCTCTCTCCTTTCTCCACCGCGGTGCTTTAGGCTCCATACGTCGTTGTTGCAATGACCCTGACGATCTTCATCTGCTGCGGTTTCCATACTCGCTAATTAAGCAGTTTCATCACTAGGTTACCGCGTGGCATTTGTTGAAATCATTTCGTTCCATGACCATAGTAGTTATACCCAGGAATGTGTAATTCGACTGGGAGTTTGTCGACAATGCGTCTCCTATTACGCATGTAATGCTGCTGAGGTGGTTTGTGGTCTGCGCACCCTGTTATACAGAAAATCCGTAGCGTAGATCCAGTTGTTTTGTGATGCGGGAAAAACAAGCCATTCAACTAATGCTCTATTCTCTGACGCCGTATGACCCTCTCTACGAAATCACAACTCGTTTCCAGCTCTTCTGTAACTCTTCTGTGTAGAAACAACCAGCAATTTCAATACCATTGCTATCCTTTGGGACTGGTTCTCTGCGCTCTGGAAACTGAATATCTCGGTGGACAAGTCCGGCATGTATGATTTCTCAAATGCTGTCTCGTGTTTTGCAATACGCGCTGTTAGCGTGGCTCTAGCATTGTAATACGACTGTATACTGTATCTAGAAGTCTATTATCACGAACATCGATTGGCCTCAGTTTCATAGTGCGCAGTATGGTTCGATTACACTCTGCAGTTATTTGTAGGAGGACATCGGTCCATTTGTGTGAGCCGCGGAGATTGGATTGCATCCACGTTTGGGTTTTCACTGTTCTGTTCAGACGTTCCACGATACTCGCTTTCAGATAACTGAATGCCGAGACGAATTTAGCATAGGTATCAATAACCATCAAAATATATTTGAAGCCGTTATTCATACGTCAACAAGATCTGCCGGTCTCAGGTCGTCCAAATCTTTCCCTGTGGTAAAGTGTTCTAGATCTGAGGTGGAATAGGTTGTTGCATTACATTTTACATGTATTAGTCAACATATGACGTCATTTTAAGAACAAAGTTTGTCCTTCACATAATAGTCTTTGTCAGCGATTGTTCCTATCATTAGTCTTGGGAGACTGTCAGGCCATGTAAGAGACTGATTTGACTTTTGATAGGGTGCGGTGGTTTTATGGCTTTCATTAGGACTGCCTATCTTGCTGTCACTGTGTAGGCTTCCGTCTTTTCTTTGACGATTCATATTTGCTACTAGGCATTATAGCAGTCCTACCGTGGTAGAGTCGGTTCTGTGAGTGAGGTATGTAGCTTGTTGGCTACCCAATATATTATTTATTCCCCTGGGGCTTTCTCTTTTATTATATTATCGATTTATCTTAGCTAGAATAACCTATGATGAGTTTGCCACAATAGTGTCTAGACACTGTATATCATTCATGGGACTTATTTTAGTAATTTTTGTATTAGTACTTTGGTGTTTTCTTTGGCTTATAGGTGTCACTTTTGTTCATCTGTATTTATATACCTCTGCATTAAGTTTTATGTCTCTGACTATTATGTTTCCGACAGTCAGCTTTTATCTTCACCTATAATTTTGTGAAACTTCCTCGCAGATTAAAACTGTGTGCCGGACCGAGACTCGAATTCGGAACCTTTGCCTTTCGCGGGCAAGTGCTCTACCAACTGAGCTACCCAAGCACGACTCACGCCCCGTCCTCACAGCTTTACTTCTGCCAGTACCTCGTCTCCTATCTTCCAAACTTTACAAAAGCTCTCCTGCGAACCTTGCAGAACTAGCACTCCTGAAAGAAAGGATATTGCGGACACATGGCTTAGCCACAGCCTGGGGGATGTTTCCAGAATGAGATTTTCACTCTGCAGCGGAGTGTGAGCCGATACGAAACTTCCTGGCAGATTAAAACTGTGTGCCGGACCGAGACTCGAACTCGGGACCTTTGCCTTCCGCGGGCAAGTGCTCTACCAACTGAGCTACCCAAGCACAACTCACGCCCTGTAGAGCACTTGCCCGCGAAAGCAAAGGTCCCGATTTCGAGTCTCGGTCCGGCACACAGTTTTATTCTGCCAGGAAGTTTCATATTAGCGCACACTCCGCTGCAGAGTGAAAATCTCATTCTATAATTTTGTTGTCTCCAATTGTTATAGTATGTAGATCATTTTGTTACCTTTACTGTAACGCATTGATTTGTTTTGCTATGACGTGCAGTAAGTCACCTTAATGTGAGTGCTGGATTATCTCGTAGATCTTGCTTGTTTGTATCTCACCTTATAGCTGTTTAAACAATTGGGTGCAGCACGTTTTAACTATTGAGCATGTTTTACATTTTTTGTTATCTTGTAAGCTTCTTTTGTACTTAGGACAGTGAAGTTCTTTACTGGTTGCTTGCGCTGTGACTTTGTGCTAACTATTCGTCAGCATACGACTTTTTAACCGGTTACGCTTTTAGACCCAAATTGACACATTGCCCAGTTCATTTTGTGGGACATTCGGCACTTCTTGACTGCATTTTGTGAGTATGGTTCGAATTCGGTTACTTTACCAGTGTTTCAGCGTTTCCTTCACTTCCCCATACAGCTTACGGGGTATAGTATGATGATCTTACCAGATACGCGTTTTGGTGTTTATGGTATTTGGTGTCGACCACAAATTAATCACAAATTTTTGAGTTTACGGGCTACCGTTGCAGGAGGGGCTTTACACTCTGTGCATATCTACAGTTGCATTAACACTACCCTTCATTGTCTTGGGCAACTCCATTACTGGCCATGCTGGAGTAGTATTGTTCAGTCCACGAGTACTTTATAATATGATTCCAGTTAACAAATTGTTTTTCGCGCACAATTGGTGCTCCTTTGGTGCGCAAGTGCGTTACTCATTTAGTGGGCTGAAACTTTGGTGTTATGTTGGTCTTCGCACACTCACTTGTTTTTTTAGCTTTTTCCATACCGTCAATACCTATCGCAACACAACTTGCTATGTGTCTGTTACTATTTAGCTGGGTTCGTCATTTTATAGACAGACGTTTAGGTTAATGCCTTATGCTCCCAGGGAAATAGTATGATATTTTCGGCTGAGACCTTGGGGGGATACCCTTACTTACGAAGGATTTGAGACCCTTATCAGTTTCTTTCACCTCTGTAGCCCCCACCTGTTAAGCGATATAAAGGATACCAATTCATTTTGTTTTAATCTATAACGTAGTCTCGCAAGCTAATTTTGAGTATTTTTCGCTTGCTCTTTATAGTCCATTTTTTCTCTTCATACGCTGTCTGCCGTTCTGTTTTGCGTCAAGTTGCTATTTTGATGACGTAATAACAAATTATATCAGCAGCTGTAATACAACCTATTCTGTAAATATGCGCATTATTGTACTTCACATATTACGGTGTAACATTTTAATTTAAATGAGGATAGGTCCCCATATATATATAAGGGGTTCCTAAGCTATATAAATTAGATAGCTTTTCATATTTAAAAAAACTGACAAGCTTTGTTTGGAGGAACTCCTGATTATACACTCTCTAGTTCTGGTTTTGCATGTTCTCGTGTATATTTGTAATGTTAAATGACTAACAAGTATGTACACATATTTGATGCTATTTTGTTGAGTTTGGTTTAACGCCGATACTTTCATTTTGTTGCTTTAAGTGCTTTGACGATTATCTGTCACTTTCTGTAAAGCCTGCTTAGTACACCTAGATATACAATACCAGTATACTCTTTTATTATACAGGAACCTGAAGATGGCATACTGGAAAAAAGCCGAAACTGGTAGTCAAAATAAAATAAAATAATATCTCAATTAAATGGCCGTTGCGGAATTTCATTGATAATTGACCAGCCGATGTCTCAAGCCCATGAAGGATCGACAAAGATAGCTTTAGAAAGCGGTTTCCTGAGCAAATGCGAATAAAAAAATATTCAGTCAGCGAGTGAGGATTACCGGCGGTCGTCTAGAGCTTCGAGAAATTCAGATTTTTATTGTATGATCGAAAAACAAAGTATACAATGACTACAAAGCGTCAGAGGTTTTTCGCACAGCAAAACTCCGAAATAAAAGTCTGGCATGATGGGTTCTCTTATTGCAAGAATTTGTTTTTAACATTGATTCACGTACTGGGGAAGAAAATCTCATTGCTGCTGCGTTGTCGCGATCTCTTATAGGATTGGAGAGAAATAGTGTGAATCCATTGCAGGAGTAGCACTTCATGCCTATACTACACTCCTGGAAATTGAAATAAGAACACCGTGAATTCATTGTTCCAGGAAGGGGAAACTTTATTGACACATTCCTGGGGTCAGATACATCACATGATCACACTGACAGAACCACAGGCACATAGACACAGGCAACAGAGCATGCACAATGTCGGCACTAGTACAGTGTATATCCACCTTTCGCAGCAATGCAGGCTGCTATTCTCCCATGGAGACGATCGTAGAGATGCTGGATGTAGTCCTGTGGAACGGCTTGCCATGCCATTTCCACCTGGCGCCTCAGTTGGACCAGCGTTCGTGCTGGACGTGCAGACCGCGTGAGACGACGCTTCATCCAGTCCCAAACATGCTCAATGGGGGACAGATCTGGAGATCTTGCTGGCCAGGGTAGTTGACTTACACCTTCTAGAGCACGTTGGGTGGCACGGGATACATGCGGACGTGCATTGTCCTGTTGGAACAGCAAGTTCCCTTGCCGGCCTAGGAATGGTAGAACGATGGGTTCGATGACGGTTTGGATGTACCGTGCACTATTCAGTGTCCCCTCGACGATCACCAGTGGTGTACGGCCAGTGTAGGAGATCGCTCCCCACACCATGATGCCGGGTGTAGGCCCTGTGTGCCTCGGTCGTATGCAGTCCTGATTGTGGCGCTCACCTGCACGGCGCCAAAAACGCATACGACCATCATTGGCACCAAGGCAGAAGCGACTCTCATCGCTGAAGACGACACGTCTCCATTCGTCCCTCCATTCACGCCTGTCGCGACACCACTGGAGGCGGGCTGTACGATGTTGGGGCGTGAGCGGAAGACGGCCTAACGGTGTGCGGGACCGTAGCCCAGCTTCATGGAAACGGTTGCGAATGGTCCTCGCCGATACCCCAGGAGCAACAGTGTCCCTAATTTGCTGGGAAGTGGCGGTGCGGTCCCCTACGGCACTGCGTAGGATCCTACGGTCTTGGCGTGCATCCGAGCGTCGCTGCGGTCCGGTCCCAGGTCGACGGGCACGTGCACCTTCCGCCGACCACTGGCGACAACATCGATGTACTGTGGAGACCTCACGCCCCACGTGTTGAGCAATTCGGCGGTACGTCCACCCGGCCTCCCGCATGCCCACTATACGCCCTCGCTCAAAGTCCGTCAACTGCACATACGGTTCACGTCCACGCTGTCGCGGCATGCTACCAGTGTTAAAGACTGCGATGGAGCTCCGTATGCCACGGCAAACTGGCTGACACTGACGGCGGCGGTGCACAAATGCTGCGCAGCTAGCGCCATTCGACGGCCAACACCGCGGTTCCTGGTGTGTCCGCTGTGCCGTGCGTGTGATCATTGCTTGTACAGCACTCTCGCAGTGTCCGGAGCAAGTATGGTGGGTCTGACACACCGGTGTCAATGTGTTCTTTTTTCCATTTCCAGGAGTGTATATAACAAACGTAGCATTTGAAAATTATGTGACCGTGAACTTGAGAGCCATGAGGAAGGAACGGGAGAGAGACCCAGCTGTGTCAACCTCGATGGGAGAGTCAAGGACCGCGCGGAAACAAAGATTGCGCAGAGCTGTTTGTTACGTAAAGGAGTGCTTTTCTACCGTGGCGAAGAGGAAGATGCGTTGTGGCGTGTCTGCATCCCTGATGAACTCATAAATACGGCTATATGGCAAACTTCGGTGCCAGAAAGTGTTATTTGAAGCTACGCACACTGTGATATTTTAAGGATACGGAAAGGGGGTAAGAGGAATACTAGCGTTGTGTAACGCATGTCATAAATCGGAACACATAACAGTCTCCATGCAGGCGCCACAATACCCTATCACCCCGACGACACTAAAGCATTTGGGCGCCACAAATCTCGTGGGACCTGTCTCATGCACGAGTAGGAGGCACTGCTACACACTAGTTGCCGTGGAGCTAACGTCGAAGCACGTCACTCTGACGCCACTGAAGAAGGCTACAGCGCAAACCATGAACAAAGCTTTTTTCAAACATTTTCTGTCTCAAGTATGACATGTGGGCACAATCATCTCCGACAATGGACCCCAGTTTAGCTCAAACAAATTGAAGGCCTTGTGGAGAGCGCACAGAGTAACACCTTTCTATGCATCTGTGGTGAGCGTACTGTAAGACCTTCGGTACACACACCATCAGATTATTTGACTTGTCACTCTAACGAAGTAGGCGAGTGTCAGCAACATGTCTCGTGGTCTTACCGTGGCGTGTTAATCTTCTGCCGTTAGGTCAGACGATAGAAATGCCACTTTCACGCTCAGAGTAGCAGATTGACGGTGACCAATTTTAAACAGACTTGATTAATTTTCACACACATTTATTAAAATAATAACAAGCATAAAAATAACTTAACTTGGTTCTGGATGCTATTTACAGTTGACGATCTGAAGTTCCTTTGGTATTGCTACGTTGATCTTATTCTCACATATATCTCTGATACTTGACAAAAGTGTCTATACATTTATCTTCATGGCTATGTACAGGAATATGGTAATCTTATTGGGCACAGACTCAAACTTGACTATAGACTGGTACAGACAAATGTAGAACTCGTACAGACTGTTGCAGACAAATGCAGCCTGAGTAATCGGAAGTCTGTACACTCGTTATAATACCTCGCGCGTTCATGTATCACTGCGCGAGTGTGATCCGCGAGGAGAAAAGGTTCTACGTTAGCAGCAATCTCATTGACTGCGTTACGTATTAATACGCGAGTCGGGGGAAGCAGAATTTGGTCCGTCTCTATGGCAATGCCATCTTGTAGTGCGAAGATGGACGAGCGCTGCGCCTGCGCTGTTGTGCTTAGCGGGGTGTGCTCTAGTGGGAAAGTTGTGTACGTGCTTACTACGCGGAACTATGTACACAACAGCATCTAAAGGCGTCCCCAATTGTCAGCGGTGGAGAGAATAACGAAAAGCCTGGAGAATCTCTGCCGCATCTACTGCTCGAAAAGGCACGCCACGTGAGATACCTTCATACATGATTTCCAGGACGTAATGAATGGGCTGCCACACGGAGTCACAAGAGTGGCGCAAGTGACCTGGTTCGCGAAATAGTTGACTTTTTGCCGCGAACCCGGAAATATTGTAGAACTGGCTCTCAGATGTTAGCGGACGGCAGGTGTGAAGGGGAACGGTGGGAAGTAGAGGAACGCTCGGCAACGAGAGTTTTAGATTGAACGAAAAGTCCTCGTTAAAAGCGTCCGGACGCGGCGTGCTGAGACACTTTCCGTCTGTCAACACGGGTGGCGCTTTGAAGTTCGCCGCCAACCACAAGCGCAGCCGTGTCAGCGACCTCTGCGCCCCCGTCAAGAGACTGACTTCTGCGTTGTGATGAGCGGCGGCCACACGCAGCGATGGACGGTTCATATACGGCACCAGCGTGCGGCAGTAGTAGCACGCAGTTCTAGGGTTGCTGTTCATAGCTAAAGCTCGTAATAGAGATCAACTTGCAATACTTACAAGGGAATCTCCCCATCGCACCCCCCTCAGATTTAGTTATAAGTTGGCACAGTGGATAGGCCTTGAAAAACTGAACACAGATCAATAGAGAAAACAGGAAGAAGTTGTGTGAAACTATGAAAAAAATAAGGAAAATATACAAACTGAGTAGTCCATGCAAAGATAAACAATATCAAGGACTGGAAGAGTGAATAAGCGCCGTGGTCCCGTGGTTAGCGAGAGCTGCTACGGAATCGAAGGTCGTAGGTTCAAGTCTTCCCTCGAGTGAAAAGTTTTATTTTTTATTTTCAGCTTATGTGACAAACTCTTATGTTTTCATTACTTTTTTGGGAGTGATTATCACTTACACAAGAAAACCTAAATCGGGCAAGGTAGAAGAATCTTTTTACCCATTCGCTAAGTGTAGTAGTTAGGTGGGTCGACAACATATTCCTGTCATGTGACGCACATGCCGTCACCAGTGTCGTATAGAATATATCAGACGTGTTTTCCTGTCGAGGAATCGGTTGACCTACGACCTTGCGATCAAATGTTTTCGGTTCCCATTGGAGAGGCACGTCCTTTCGTCTACTAATCGCACGGTTCTGCGGTGCGGTCGCAAAACACAGACACTAAACTTATTACAGTGAGCAGAGACGTCAATGGACGAACGGACAGATCATAACTTTGCGAAAATAAAGAAAGTAAAATTTTCAGTGGAGGGAAGACTTGAACCAAGGACCTCTCGCTCCCCAGCTACTCACGCTAACCACGGGACCACGGAGCTCCTGAGCTTATACTTTCCTTGATGTTACCTATCTTACGCATGGAATACTCAGTTTGTATATTTTGCTTACTTTTTTCATAGTTCCACACAACTTGTTCCTGTTTTCTCGATCGATCTGTGTTCAGTTTTTCAAGGCCTATCCACTGTGCCAACTTATAACTAAATCTGAGGGGGGTGCGATGGGGAGGTTCCCTTGTTAGTCTGCAAGTGGAGTCGTGTATAGCCTTCGCATATTGACAAGCGTTTACTATAGTGATTCATAGTGTTGCACACAGGATGGACATAGTCTTGTTGACATTGTATTCTGTAATGAATACCATGACAAAGCACTTGAACAGTGGCTGGCTCGTGCTATGCATTGGATTAAACCTTGGTTGCTATTCTGTGTTTAGTCTAGGGCTGCTATCGCGATTATGCTGTTATCCTCTCCTTCCGCGGGTGGCAGCAGCGGTGTGTATCGATATTCGCACCTCGGACTCTCTTTGGCCTGGCGCTTATAGTTTCCGCCTGGGCTGTGTACGGGCAGTTGGTCGGTTGGCGTGGAGCAACGAGGAAATGTCCACGGCACGTGGTTTGGCTGGGACCGCTGACGGCCTCTGTGCAGTGTCGGAGTGTGTGGTGCTGTTCCGAGTCTTACGAGGTTCGTGGCTCACTGACCCAGGACACGAGAGTTGAGTTTTGACTTAATCTACCAACAAGTCATGACTGTCCACATTGTGTCGTTAGGAGTTCGTTATTGGCTGTTGGGATATTCCCGTGAGCAACAAGGTATGTTTTCAAGTTGGCAAATTTTAGCCACCCTCCGATGGAACTTAGCTGTACTTGGTTATTTGAATTGAAGTGCACCAGCGGAATCTTCTGCCTTGTGGCCGTTAATGTTCCGGTTACCTATCCTGGCAATTGACGTAAATTCAGGCAGTGTATTTTCCTCATCGTGTTGTCACTGTCCAGCACGGCAGTTTGACAGATCAAGATGTAATTGGTTGTGGTCGCAAATACCTTCTACGTTGTTCCGTGGAACTCCCTGTTGTGTACTGGTCGGGTGAAGCGGAGGTTGCCTTGTCGGCGGGTCCATTGACTGTCTGTCAGTTGGGTAGTCGTCGGATCGAGAATGGTTGGGTCGACTGCCTGTCCCACCTAAGCGAGCGTTAGTGTTTGAATTCCAGGCCAACCCTCGGAACTTCTTAGCGCCCTCGGATGTACTGCCTTTTCTTGTTTGTTTTTGTTGCTTGTATTTGTATGGCTTCTAGCCGATTTTTGGATTAAGGTTGTTTTGCTCTCTAATGTGTCAGATTCTTTGGGCCTTAAGCCTGATTAAAGAACTGTCTTAACATAAGGTTTTGCCTTTTAAATTTGTGATTTTGGTTGAGTCTTAAGTGGCTTATAGCCGTTTTCTAATTAAAGTGGTCTTGCCCTTAAGGCATGAGATTGTACAGTGCATTCAGCCGCTAATTAAGTTCCAAAACTAAAGCTGTATTTTTTTAACGTTCTTGGCTCTTGTGATGTTTGATCAAATAAAACGTAGTTTGTTCGAGTGTGACAGCCGCCCATTTGGCCCCTTTCGACAACTACTTGTCCCGTCCTGCGCGTTTAGCAGGGCGTCTCACCACTGCTTAATTGTACGTATCCGCAAGGACATTCAACGAGCTGCTGTACAACTTTAGTTAAGAATCGCAGCACAATAAAGTGTACAGTTGTGTGGCACTAATTTATTTTCACTGCCACGGTTTCTCCGTCCACCTCAGGGCAATTACGTCTAATACCAAGTGTGCGAGCTATTCTACCCAGACGACCCGTACACTTCAGGAAGGTGTGACATCCGGGTTGTAGTGTGGATGAGGAAGGAGTAAATATTTTTGACCTCCTCTCGGGTGTTCAAAAATGGCTCTGAGCACTATGGGACTCAACTGCTGAGGTCATTAGCCCCCTAGAACTTAGAACTAGTTAAACCTAACTAACCTAAGGACATCACAAACATCCATGCCCGAGGCAGGATTCGAACCTGCGACCGTAGCGGTCTTGCGGTTCCAGACTGCAGCGCCTTTAACCGCACGGCCACTTCGGCCGGCCCTCTCGGGTGTACAGACTTGTGATATCTCATGGAAACGAATAAGTTCGCTTGCATTTTTGTGGCCACAAACACGTGAAGCCGTTTCTTCAGTTTCCTGAAGGTATGTGCGTCCGGCCGACTGGTGGCAGATCGGACACGTTTGCGCAACGACCGACGCCTGGCCCAACGACTCACTGTGCTTTTGTTCACTGCCAGGTCTCGGTAGGTGTTCTGCAAGCGCCTATGAATATCTGTTATGCTCTGGTTTTCCGCCAAAAGGAACGCGATGACAGCTCTCTGTTCTGAACACACCTACGTAACAGACACCATTTCGAAGGTTACGTTTTGGGCCGCCATCTATCGGAACTCCATAACACCACAGGAGCTGAAGCGAGAATATTCCACGATATGCCACAAAAATTCAGCATTTTTTTTCAACCGAGAAAAAACATGTGTTGAATTACTTATTGAATGGCCCTCGTATGATAAACATATCATGGATGAAGATATTTCAGTCAATAAATATCAACACATAAGGTAACAATAATATGAAAAGGGTAGTTGCTACTTACCATACAGCGAAGATGCTAAGTGGCAGGTAGGCACAACAAAAAGACTGTCACAAAATGGATAATTGGCCAACAAGAAGATGCTAGACTAAGAGCCCCACCGAAATTAGTCACAAGAAGCGATCCCTGAATAACCTGACTCTGCTGTTTTTACCGGGGTCTGGAACCGAACGCAAGTACAGGGTTATTACAAACGATTGAAGCGATTTCACAGCTCTATAATAACTTTATTATTTGAGATACTTTCAAAATGCTTTGCACACACATACAAAAACTCAAAAAGTTTTTTTAGGCATTCACAAATGTTCGATATGTGCCCCTTTAGTGATTCGGCAGACCTCAAGCCGATAATCAAGTTCCTCCCACACTCGGCGCAGCATGTCCCCATCAATGAGTTCGAAAGCATCATTGATGCGAGCTCGCAGTTCTGGCACGTTTCTTGGTAGAGGAGGTTTAAACACTGAATCTTTCACATAACCCCACAGAAAGAAATCGCATGGGGTTAAGTCGGGAGAGCGTGGAGGCCATGACATGAATTGCTGATCATGATCTCCACCACGACCGATGCATCGGTTTTCCAATCTCCTGTTTAAGAAATGCCGAACATCATGACGGAAGTGCGGTGGAGCACCATCCTGTTGAAAGATGAAGTCGGCGCTGTCGGTCTCCAGTTGTGGCATGAGCCAATTTTCCGCGGGCTACGCGTGAAACTTGACCGCACGCGTTCAACCGTTTCTTCGCTCACTGCAGGCCGACCCGTTGATTTCCCCTTACACAGGCATCCAGAAGCTTTAAACTGCGCATACCATCGCCGAATGGAGTTAGCAGTTGGTGGATATTTGTTGAACTTCGTCCTGAAGTGTCTTTGCATTGTTATGACTGACTGATGTGAGTGCATTTCAAGCACGACATACGCTTTCTCGGCTCCTGTCGCCATTTTGTCTCACTGCCCTCTCGAGCACTCTGACGGCAGAAACCTGAAGTGCGGCTTCAGCCGAACAAAACTTTATGCGTTCTTCTACGTATCTGTAGTGTGTTGTGACCATATGTCAATGAATGGAGCAACAGTGAATTTATGAAATCGCTTCAATCATTTGTAATAGCCCTGTATGTGTACTCCACTGTAGTGGAAACAGGCTGCAACGCCACAGTGTAAGACCCATAGTCACTACCAGTACGAAACTGCTGTCCATCGCTGCGGCATGACAAAAGCGCTAACTTGAAAACCTCCGAGGCGACGTCCGGATATTTTCGAAGAGACCCGGCGCCGTGGTGCAGACTAATATGTTGCCCCGCCTCCAACTCGGCTGACGTTGACAGCCCACACATGATGAACGGTGTTTGCCGCCGCGGTGTACATTACCACTTCTGTCTGGCGAGGGAGAAGCAGCCGTCTGCTGTAGAGCGTCTGTCGCGACGTGAACGACCTAAACTCCGGCAGGCACCAGCGCCTGACTAAAGGACGGGGCAGCCGTTGTGCGGGAGCCACCGACTGTGGGGAAAATGCCATCAGTCAGGGTCTCAGGACAGGGCACAACTCCTCAAACACGGCACCATCCGCTGTAAAAACAGGGGTAGTTCAATGCACCTGCTGCTCTCTACATATACAATTAGGCAGATGCTATTCCAACCAGTTCGGCAGTACCCGAGTGGCCAGCAGACGTCAACTGTTAATGTACTGGGTGATCAAAAAGTCAGTATAAATTAGAAAACTGAATAAATCACGGAATAATGTAGATAAAGAGACAAATTGACACACATGCTTGGAATGACGTCGGGTTTTATTAGAACCCAAAAAAATACAAACGTTAAAAAAATATCCGGCAGATATCGCTTCATCTCATCAGAATAGCAATAATTAGCATACAAAGTAAGACAAAGCAAAGATGATGTTCTTTACAGGATATGCTCAAAATGTCCACCATCATTCCTCAACAATAGCTGTAGTCGAGGGATAATATTGTGAACAGCACTGTAAAGCATGTCCGGAGTAATGGTGAGGCATTGGTGTCGGATGTTGTCTTTCAGCATCCCTAGAGATGTAGGTCGATCACGATACACTTGTCCGCCGCTCGTGGTCTCGCGGTAGCGTTCTCGCTTCCCGAGCACGGAGTCCCGGGTTCGATTCCCGGCGGGGTCAGGGATTTTCACCTGCCTCGAGATGACTGGGTGTTTGTGTTGTCCTCATCATTTCATCATCATCCAGGAAAGTGGCGAAATTGGACTGAGCAAAGGTTGGGAAATTGTACGGGCGCTGATGACCGCGCAGTTGAGCGCCCCACAAACCAAACATCATCATCACACACAAACGATACACTTGCGACTTCAGGTAACTCCAAAGCCAATAATCGCACGGACAGAGGTCTGGGGACCTGGGAGGCCAAGCATGACTAAAGTGACGGTTGAGCACACGCTCATCACCAAACGACGCACGCACGAGATCCTTCACGCGTCTAGCAATATGGGGTGCTTTTTTTTTTGGTTCTAATAAAACCCCATGTCATTCCAAGCATGTGTGTCAATTTTTACCTATGTATCTACATTATTCCGTGGTTTATTAGGTTTTAAAATTTATACTGACTTTTTGATCACCCTGTACGTTGCTTCCTGATATTCGTCATCATCACCATCATCATCATCATATCATCATCATCATCTCTTCATGTCGAGGCCCCAGTCCTATTCTCGTTTGGTGGATACTTCGCTGTCTGCATTTATTTCTACCATTGCGTTGACATGCTGCTGTTCACTTATACATTGTCCATAACCCAGCGCTTTGTACTTCCGTTCAACGTAACAGATTTGCTGATATTTGGTATCATGCATCACTTGTTCAGAAAATGACGCAATTTTTCCTTAATCTGCAAGAGTAAGTTTCTACTCTACTTTTAAATGTTACGTTTCTGTTAGTTAATGTAACCGTAGTCGTATATATATCTGTAATTTATCTTGCATTTCGGTTTCATTTGTGTGGTTTCTTGCGAAATATGAACTGGTGGTATCATATTAGAGAGCAAAATCACCGAGCGAGGAGGCGCATTGGTTAGCACACTGGACTCGCATTCGGCAGGTCGGCAGTTCAAGCCCGCATCTGGCCGTCCGGATTTAGGTTAGCAGTGATTTCGCTAAATCGTTCTAGGCAAATATCAGGATAGTCCCTTTGAAAAGGTCACGGCTGATTTATTTCCCTATCCTTTCGTAATCAGCATTTACGCTCCGTCTCTAATGACCGCTCGGTCGATACGACATTAAAATCTAATCTTCCGTTCCTCTGCTTTGATAGCGCAGAACCGTACGTGTAAACTTGAGACAGAAAGACTGTTGTATCTGCAAATACTCTCCATTTCACTCTCTTAATTTAATCCATAAGTAGGTACCTAAAAATGACCTGAGAGATTGCTTAATTTCTTTGGCATGGGTCCTTTTCTCTTTTCGACGATATTAAATCGATTTATTTACCAATTTTTTCGATATTAAGTTTTTTCTCTTAGTCGAAAGGGAAGTGACGTGGTTACCTTTTTCTGTTTTAAAATATTGACTGATGAAGAAATTATTTCGCGAAATTGATGACGAATCTGTGAGAGGATTTTCTGATTCTGAAGATGACAGTGTTAAACAAAGTGAACACGATAGTGAGTCAGACATTTCTGCTGCTTCTGATGATGAAACTGTAGCCGTGAAAAACGACTCTTTTTTTCTGGACATAGATGGTAAAACCAAATGGGAAAGCAGCCAGTCAGTCAAAGGGGCCGTGCTACAAACCAATATATTACTACGTCACATTTACGTGGATGTCACGGCACAGCTAAGTGAGTAAATGCGACAGAGTAGGCCATCTTTCTTTTAAATAATTGACAGCATTATGTACTTTATGAAAATCGCCTCAAATTTTGAGAGCAGCCACGGCTCTCAAGTTACGGACACAGCTGAAACTAAGCCATATATTAGTTTAATACTGTCTGCTCGAACCTACAGAGGTTCCCCTTCCCATATCAGTGATATGTGGGAGCAGGACGGATCTGAAATTTTTCCCTGACCATATCTTATCGGAGATTTTTGCTCTTCATTTACATCTACACCTATGTGGATACTCTACAAATCACACATTCGATTTGATAACACGAGCGACGAAGATGAGAGAAAGAAGTCTGACAAGCTGGTTGGTATTTGTAAATTTCTCCTACAAGTAGGCGAAAACTTTATGAAAGCCTATACCCCAGCAAAATATTTGACGACTGATCAGCAAATTATTCCCGCTCGGGGTTGTTGCTAATCTAGACAGTGTTTGCATAAAAAAACCTTAGAAATAAGAAATAATAGTGTTTGCCTTAGTAGATTATAGGAGATTCTACTTTCACACACTTGAGATACATGTAGGAGCAAAGAACCCCGAATGAGCCGTTGAACGGAATGGGTACTGTGTGTAAAACCTGTTACAAGATGAGCATCAACAAAAATAAAACAAGTATAATGGAGCATAGTCGAATTAAATATGGCAATACTGAGGAAATCAGATTGGGAAATAAGACACTAACGGAAAGAGAGACTATGTCACATGCTGACTGGCAATAACAAGGAAGGCATTTCAGAAAAATAGGAACTCATTAACGCTGAATTCAAGGAATGCAGTCTCATGGTTCATTCCGGCAGACTAGTAGTCCTTCAGAAGTTGTTCGGCGTCTTGTTGCTCACGTTAGAGACTCAGAAAGGGATATAGCGTTTGCTACTTGTTATACGTGTTTCACACTTGCCAGAACATTGCTGGACACGAAGCTGACCTCAGTGGGAACAGTACGAAAAGATGAGCATGAAATTCACACTGACTTCCGGCCTAGTAAACACAGGAGTCTTGGTTCAAGTTTGTTTGGTTTCACGAATGAAATGCGTATCGTTTTCCCACGAAATCTCACTCTGTAATGGTATTATCACTCAGTGATGCTAAGCTTTGTATTAATAGTGATTAGCACTGTTTTAGTGCAAGATTTCATTTCCTTTGTTTGTCACATAATACACTCCTGGAAATTGAAATAAGAACACCGTGAATTCATTGTCCCGGGAAGGGGAAACTTTATTGACACATTCCTGGGGTCAGATACATCACATGATCACACTGACAGAACCACAGGCACATAGACACAGGCAACAGAGCATGCACAATGTCGGCACTAGTACAGTGTATATCCACCTTTCGCAGCAATGCAGGCTGCTATTCTCCCATGGAGACGATCGTAGAAATGCTGGATGTAGTCCTGTGGAACAGCTTGCCATGCCATTTCCACCTGGCGCCTCAGTTGGACCAGCGTTCGTGCTGGACGTGCAGACTGCGTGAGACGACGCTTCATCCAGTCTCAAACATGCTCAATGGGGGACAGATCCGGAGATCTTGCTGGCCAGGGTAGTTGACTTACACCTTCTAGAGCACGTTGGGTGGCACGGGATACATGCGGACGTGCATTGTCCTGTTGGAACATCAAGTTCCCTTGCCGGTCTAGGAATGGTAGAACGATGGGTTCGATGACGGTTTGGATGTACCGTGCACTATTCAGCGTCTCCTCGACGATCACCAGTGGTGTACGGCCAGTGTAGGAGATCGCTCCCCACACCATGATGCCGTGTGTTGGCCCTGTGTGCCTCGGTCGTATGCAGTCCTGATTATGGCGCTCACCTGCACGGCGCCAAACACGCATACGACCATCATTGGCACCAAGGCAGAAGCGACTCTCATCGCTGAAGACACGTCTCCATTCGTCCCTCCATTCACGCCTGTCGCGACACCACTGGAGGCGGGCTGCACGATGTTGGGGCGTGAGCGGAAGACGGCCTAACGGCGTGCGGGACCGTAGCCCAGGAGCAACAGTGTCCCTAATTTGCTGGGAAGTGGCGGTGCGGTCCACTACGGCACTGCGTAGGATCCTACGGTCTTGGCGTGCATCCGTGCGTCGCTGCGGTCCGGTCGCAGGTCGACGGGCACGTGCACCTTCCGCCGACCACTGGCGACAACATCGATGTACTGTGGAGACCTCACGCCCCACGTGTTGAGCAATTCGGCGGTACGTCCACCCGGCCTCCCGCATGCCCACTATACGCCCTCGCTCAAAGTCCGTCAACTGCACATACGGTTCACGTCCACGCTGTCGCGGCATGCTACCAGTGTTAAAGACTGCGATGGAGCTCCGTATGCCACGGCAAACTGGCTGACACTGACGGCGGCGGTGCACAAATGCTGCGCAGCTAGCGCCATTCGACGGCCAACACCGCGGTTCCTGGTGTGTCCGCTGTGCCGTGCGTGTGATCATTGCTTGTACAGCCCTCTCGCAGTGTCCGGAGCAAGTATGGTGGGTCTGACACACCGGTGTCAATGTGTTCTTTTTTCCATTTCCAGGAGTGTAGATCACAGTATAATTAAATGCCGTTTTCCTTAACTTAAGTCTAAAGGTCTTTCAAAATCTTGACATTTCTCTATTTTCTAAGACAAAGACCTACATTGAGCTTGATTTGTACCTGAGTCAAATTGACCTGACACTAGTACTTTGAGGTTTGCTGTGACATTATTCTCAGCACTATGGGACTTAACATCTGAGGTCATCAGTCCTGTAGACTTAGAACTACTTAAACCTAACTAACATAAGGACATCACACACATCTATGCCCGAGGCAGGATTCTAACCTGAGACCGTAGCAGTAGCGCGGTTCCGCCAAAGCGGCCGGCTGTAGTTCTGTTACAGACAGCAAAGAACCCCGAATCAGCCGTTGAACGGAATTGGTAATGTGTGTAAAACCTGTTATAAGATGAGCATCAACAAAAATAAAACAACTATAATGGAGCATACTCGAATCCTCGAATGCTGAGGAAATCAGATTTGGATGTAAGACACTAATGGAAATAGAGACTAAGTGACATGCTGGCTCGCAATAACAAGGAAATCATTTCAGAAAAACAGTATCTCATTAACGCTGAATACAAGTTTAAGTGTTAAGAAGTCTTTTCTGATGAATATGCCAAAAATCCACCTCAGTTGCGAAATGTTACTGGTCTTTACCCAGGTTTCAGCTAGAGTAATCTAGCCTTCCGCAGAAGCATAAAAGAAACTAATACATGCCAGAATAAAGCACAGTCAAACATAAAAAGCTAAAGTACCGCGGTACCATGTTAGGCTACGTTACGTAGCTGAGGAACAGCCCCGGTCCCACTTCGTGGAAAGCGGTCGGTTAGCCGCGGACGCCACGTTAGAGGCTCGTAAAGCAGGTGTATGGTCGATAAGGCCTTAGCCACGTGTAAAGTAAAGTAAAGTAAAGTGCTTTATTCTGGCATGTATTAGTTTCTTTTATGCTTCTGCGGAAGGCTAGTTTACTCTAGCTGAAACCTGTGTAAAGACCAGTAACATTTCGCAACTGAGGCGGATTTTTGTCATATTAATTTATCACAGTTGCTGACAGGGTTGCAACATGTTAAAAATCCTTTTCTGATAGTATTTGTACGAGGCGTAGCCTTGTATGGAAGTGAAATGTGGGCGATAAGCATTCAGACAAGAAGGAAAGGAAAGCTTCTCAAATGTGATTCCACAGGATAATGTTGAAGACCAGAAAGGTGAGTCGAGTAAATAGGTAGAAAGTACTGAATACAAATGGGGAAAATGAAGAAATTTATGGTACAATTTGTCTAAAAGATCAGTTTACAGGGAAAATCGCGAGCGATCAACGATCTGTCAATCCGGCCAAGGTAGGAAGTGTAGGGATTAAATTGTAGAGGGAGACCGAAGCTTTGATTATTCAGGTTCTAAATTTCAGTAGATCGCTGTAACTATGCAGAAATGATGAGGCTTTCGCAGAACACAACAGCGTGGAGAGCTGCATCAAACCAGCCTTCTCACTGAAAACCACAACAAAGATGACGACGGCGACACAATAAGAGGGAGAACCGCTACCAGAGTACGTTACGTGAGTCGCAGTCATCTCTTGATCGAACTGAGTTATACTGTACTTGAACTCTAGATATCGCGTAAGGTGGTGATTGATGCAGAGGTAAGGCAGGGGAAACACGTTTGTGTGGAATGTGGTTACAACCCTCCTTTCCCTTGACCATCTTGATTATCATTCTTCATCATTTTCGTAAATTACATAAGGCGGATGCAAGGACCGTTGTTCTAATAAGGCCACAGAGCGCTTCCTTCCCTGGCTTTGCCCCATTCGAGCTTGCACTTCGTCTCTAGTGAAATCGTCACCGAGAGTACGTTAGGCCCCAATAATTCTTCCTTTTGGAAACCAGACCCAGAATGCGTCTTAGTTACGAGAGTTTTTTATCCAGACCTCCGATCCGTCTCAAAATTAAAGCCACAGAATAATCCAGTGAAGTGTGTACACTGCCTCTAGTATGCCCATCTATTGTTTCACGTTGGCCTTTCCATTTCTGAGCACACCATGAGTACACTAAGATGGGTAGAATGAGAGTGTCTCCCGCCAAGTGTGAAGCGCTCGGTGGGAGGTTTCGCCTGATTTCATGCAGCCCACACGACCTAACTTTCATGCATCTCCTTCTTCACGACATTTCTCTTTCTGCACACTGCAGGGGCAACGAAGAAGTTCTTGCAGCGTATCTTATGGGAACTTCCGGATGACCCATCGTTAATCAGACGTGCCTCTATCTGATTTTCATCTCTCTTCTCTCACATGAAAAGCGGGCTATGAGGACTGCATTTTGGCACAGACAACGAGCTGCAGTCTAGCGTAGGAAACTGGCGGAAATCACAGGCAGCCATGTGTGACATGAACATAGGGAAATTGGTATCACGCTCCAATGAATGTCTAAGTCGGACTGAGGACTATGTAGAAAAGTAGCTGGAAGTTGTAGATAAATGTTGGAAATAAAAAATTTGTACTTTACGCATTCGCGACAGATCGGAAGTCGAAAAAAGTACAGGATGACAGTTATTGAACGATACGAATAATGGACTTAACTTGTGAATGGTTTGCGTTAGGACGTTCGAACAACACGGGTAGCCGCGGATCATGAGGGGAATTATTGTGGTTTGGTTCAGCGACAAAGCCCACTTTCATTTGGATAGGCTCGTCAGTAAGCAAAGTTGTAGCATTTGGGGGACTGAGGCTCCGGATATCGCTATGTAGAAGTCTCTTCACGCTCGAGGGGTAACTGTGTGGTGTGCAATGTCCAGCCATGGAGTAATCGGTGAGTACCGAACGGTAAGTGAAGGTTTTGGAAGATGATTTCATGCCCATTATCCAAAGTGACCCCTGATTTCGACAAGATGTGGTTCATGCAAGACGGAGCTCGACCCCATTTAAGCAAGAGAGTTTTTGATGTCCTGGGGAGCAGTTTGGGGACCGCATTCTGTCTCTGTGGTAACCAGAGGCCACTGACATGGGTCTCGATTGGCCGCAATATCCTCCAGATCTGAACGCATGCAAACTCCTTTTTGTGCGGCTGTATTAAAGACAAAGTGAACAGCAATAACCCTAAAACCATG
Organism: Schistocerca cancellata; assembly: GCF_023864275.1. Classification (NCBI taxonomy): domain Eukaryota; kingdom Metazoa; phylum Arthropoda; class Insecta; order Orthoptera; family Acrididae; genus Schistocerca; species Schistocerca cancellata. Next base: position 79,476,368 of record NC_064631.1, on the reverse strand, counting down.
GATGATGTGAAAACAGCCATTCAAGACGTCATCGTCAGCATCGATTTTCGGACACTTCAGCGGGTCATGCAGAATTTCGCCATTCGTCTGCGCCACGTCATCGACAATGATGGGAGGCATATCGAATATGTCATAACCTAAATCCGAATATCTGTAGTGACGTTTACATATTGAATAAAGTTTGTTTACGCCGTAGTTTGTAAATAATTTACGATTTCTCATATAGTTTAATACTTGTTACCCAGTAATAGACCTTGTATATCACTACTAACATTTTCGTTGCGTGTTCATATTGATCCACTTCAGCGGGTCATGCAGAATTTCACTATTCATTTGCGCCACGTCATCGCCAATAATGGGAGGCATTTCGAATATGTCATAACCTAAATCCGAATATCTGTAGTGACGTTTACATATTGAATAAAGTTTGTTTACGCCGTAGTTTGTAAATAATTTACGATTTCTCATATAGTTTAATACTTGTTACCCAGTAATAGACCTTGTATATCACTACTAACATTTTCGTTGCGTGTTCATATTGATCCACTTCAGCGGGTCATGCAGAATTTCACTATTCATTTGCGCCACGTCATCGCCAATAATGGGAGGCATTTCGAATATGTCATAACCTAAATCCGAATATCTGTAGTGACGTTTACATATTGAATAAAGTTTGTTTACGCCGTAGTTTGTAAATAATTTACGATTTTTCATATAGTTTAATACTTGTTACCCAGTAATAGACCTTGTATATCACTACTAACATTTTCGTTGCGTGTTCATATTGATCCACTTCAGCGGGTCATGCAGAATTTCGCCATTCGTTTGCGCCACGTCATCGCCAATGATGGGAGGCATTTCGAATATGTCATAACCTAAATCCGAATATCTGTAGTGACGTTTACATATTGAATAAAGTTTGTTTACGCTGTAGTTTGTAAATAATTTACGATTTTTCATATAGTTTAATACTTGTTACCCAGTCCCAGTCCTTGTATATCACTACTAACACTTTCGTTGCGTGTTCATATTGATCCGTTCGCTAGCGAACGATATAAAGGACATCTTTAATTGTAGTAAATTTCTTGAGTGGAGATTCGCTTTACTGGTATTTCAGGGCGGGCTGACGAGCAACTTAGGGCGGTAGCGATTCATCAATGTGGAACATTGCAAAAAATACAATACATACAGGACCTCTGTTAGTATATTGTTTTCATGCGTGATATGATTGTTTTTATTGATTTTGTCGTAACGCAGCGGAAGCCGCTAGCATGTAACTAGTATATTTTCGAGAGTGAAACCAGATTTCTTTCTGAAGGTAGACAACGCCAAACGTAAACATCTCCCACAATTATGTAAGAGCAACAGATTGTAAATTATTTGTTTATCTATCAGGACCCTTGGGATCACGTGAGTCAAAGTTACTATTCGCTACACAATTCACAGAAATTATTTTAACAAGAGGATTAAAGAATTTGTAGAACACGAAACAACTGTTTGAGAGTATACAAAGACGAGCCAAAACATCGTGACCATTTTTTTATTTCATGATGGTGACTAGTTTTGGACAACTGAGTCCACTTTCAAACCATTCGTGTTGTTAAGTGTGGCCAACACAGGTGACTGCCCACGTACAGACACTACCCGGGAGTAATCTAAGCGGTATATGGCCGACTTAACAACAGAGAAATACGCCACATACTATGTTTCAGCTTGATCCATGGTAATTCTGTGAGATATTTTGCTATAAACATATTTAACTATGGTCACATTTTGTTCAAGTTTGTAGTACAGCTCGTGCCTTGAAAACGTATAGTTCTCATATCGGGTGATCAAAAAGTCAGTATAAATTTGAAAACTCAGTAAACCACGGAATAATGTAGATAGAGAGATAAAAATTGACACACATGCTTGGAATGACATGGCGTTTTATTAGAACCAGATAAATACGAAAGTTCAAAAAATTTCCAACAGATGGCGCTTCATCTGATCAGAATAGCAACAAGTAGCATAACAAAGTAAGACAAAGCAAAGATGATGTTCTTTACAGGAAATGCTCAATGTGTCCACCATCATACAGTAGCTGTAGTCGAGGAATAATGTTGTGATCAACACTGTGTTATGGAGAGGCTTTGGCGTCGGATATTGTCTTTCAGCATCCCTAGAGATGTCAGTTGATCACAATACACTTGCGACTTGAGGTAACCCCAAAGCGAATAATCGCATGGACTGAGGTCCGGAGCGCCATCCTGCATAAACATCGTACGTTCCATCAGATGTTTATCAGCCAGGCTGGGGATGATGCGATTCTGTAACATATCGGCGTACCTCTCACCCGTCACGGTAGCAGTTACAAAACTAGAATCACGCAATTCCTCGAAGAGAAAAGACCCGATAACAGTAGATGTGGTAAATCCAACACATACCGTGACTTTCTGGTCGTGCAATGGAGTTTCTACGACAGTTCTGGTATTTTCGGTAGCCCAAATTCTGCAGTTGTGGGCGTTGACAGACCCTCGGAGCGTGAAATGAGCTTCGTCGGTCCACAACACGTTACTCAACCAATCGTCACATTCCGCCATCTTTTGAAACGCCCACACCGCAAATGCCCTCCGCTTCACTAAATCGCCAGGTAACAGTTCATGATGCCGATGGATTTTGTACGGATAGCATCGAAGGGTGCGCCTCAGTGCCAACCAAACTGTAGTGTATGGAGTCGCACGTCGCTGACTTCCCCGTGCATAGACAAACCCGCTACAGTCTCCATTTCTTCCTGAACTGTCTCAGCAGCATTACACCTTGTGCTTGGTCGGCCACTACGTGGTCTATCGTCTAAATAATTCGTGGCTTCGAACTTCGAAATCATTCTCGCCACAGCTTCATTTGGCAACGGACCTTAACCCATTCGACTCCCCTTCCTATGGCGATAGGACCGTAACGCTGAACTAGCACCTTCCCCTTTCTGATAATACAGCTTCACTACAAGCGCCTTTTCAGGTAATATCAACATGCTGCGACTGCTGGTGCATCTGATTCTCTCTCTCATTACAGCTGCTTTTATGCACGATTGTGATGCGCAGTCGCTGACGTTTTGCTGTCCAGAGCCATCTGTCGGACATTTTGTGAACGTTGTTTTCTTTTCTGATTCTAATAAAACCCCATGTCATTCTAAGCATGTGTGTCAATTTTTATCTCTCTATCTACATTATTCCTTGCTTTACTAAGTTTTCAAATTTTATACCGACTTTTTGATCACCCAGTACTTCACGTTATGGGGAACGTCTCTTATGCATTAGAAAACGGAATTTAAAACGGAGTAAAGTCTGACTTTTGTGACATTTTGTTCCGTTTGTGTTTAATAAAACGAGAGGTAGCCGTCCAGGAAGAAGGGATACTGCGAAGAAATGGCTCAGCCACAGCCTGGGGTATATTTCAGAATGAAATTTTCACTCTACAGGGTAGTGTGCGCTTATATGAAACTCCCTGGCAGATTAAAACTGTGTGCCGGATCGAGACTCGAGCTCGGGACCTTTGTTTTTCGTGGAAAAGTCTCTACCGATTTTATAACGGAATGACGACAAAGAAAATGCATGCTGGCCTGGGACACGAACCCATATTTCCCGCTTCACACTACCGGTCGCCTTAACCACCTTTTTTCCCTTTTGTTCTTTTACTTTTCTTTCCTCTAGTTTGAACAATATATTTCTTTCCTTAAATCAGAACGCTTAAGAAAGAAAAACAAATAAGGCTGCAGATGCAGATCCAACAGTGAGTAAACATTTGTAAGAAAAAATTTAGAAGATAAAGAGAAAATCTGAAGTGAAAAATATTAGGAAGACTTGCTGCGCCATACTCCAAATTGTAATGCCGCCAGAAGAACGTCCGTTCTGTCGTTGGAGGAGGGACGTGGGATCACCGTGTTGTACACTCCTGGAAATTGAAATAAGAACACCGTGAATTCATTGTCCCAGGAAGGGGAAACTTTATTGACACATTCCTGGGGTCAGATACATCACAGGATCACACTGACAGAACCACAGGCACATAGACACAGGCAACAGAGCATGCACAATGTCGGCACTAGTACAGTGTATATCCACCTTTCGCAGCAATGTAGGCTGCTATTCTCCCATGGAGACGATCGTAGATATGCTGGATGTAGTCTTGTGGAACGGCTTGCCATGCCATTTCCACCTGGCGCCTCAGTTGGACCAGCGTTCGTGCTGGACGTGCAGACCGCGTGAGACGACGCTTCATCCAGTCCCAAACATGCTCAATGGGGGACAGATCCGGAGATCTTGCTGGCCAGGGTAGTTGACTTACACCTTCTAGAGCACGTTGGGTGGCACGGGATACATGCGGACGTGCATTGTCCTGTTGGAACAGCAAGTTCCCTTGCCGGTCTAGGAATGGTAGAACGATAGGTTCGATGGCGGTTTGGATGTACCGTGCACTATTCAGTGTCCCCTCGACGATCACCAGTGGTGCACGGCCAGTGTAGGAGATCGCTCCCCACACCATGATGCCGGGTGTTGGCCCTGTGTGCCTCGGTCGTATGCAGTCCTGATTGTGGCGCTCACCTGCACGGCGCCAAACACGCATACGACCATCATTGGCACCAAGGCAGAAGCGACTCTCATCGCTGAAGACGACACGTCTCCATTCGTCCCTCCATTCACGCCTGTCGCGACACCACTGGAGGCGGGCTGCACGATGTTGGGGCGTGAGCGGAAGACGGCCTAACGGTGTGCGGGACCGTAGCCCAGCTTCATGGAGACGGTTGCGAATGGTCCCCGCCGATACCCCAGGAGCAACAGTGTCCCTAATTTGCTGGGAAGTGGCGGTGCGGTCCCCTACGGCACTGCGTAGGATCCTACGGTCTTGGCGTGCATCCGTGCGTCGCTGCGGTCCGGTCCCAGGTCGACGGGCACGTGCACCTTCCGCCGACCACTGGCGACAACATCGATATACTGTGGAGACCTCACGCCCCACGTGTTGAGCAATTCGGCGGTACGTCCACCCGGCCTCCCGCATGCCCACTATACGCCCTCGCTCAAAGTCCGTCAACTGCACATACGGTTCACGTCCACGCTGTCGCGGCATGCTACCAGTGTTAAAGACTGCGATGGAGCTCCGTATGCCACGGCAAACTGGCTGACACTGACGGCGGCGGTGCACAAATGCTGCGCAGCTAGCGCCATTCGACGGCCAACACCGCGGTTCCTGGTGTGTCCGCTGTGCCGTGCGTGTGATCATTGCTTGTACAGCCCTCTCGCAGTGTCCGGAGCAAGTATGGTGGGTCTGACACACCGGTGTCAATGTGTTCTTTTTTCCATTTCCAGGAGTGTAGTTGGCGCGTTTCGTCGACATTCCAGCTCCTGGGTGGGTTGGCGAAAATGCCCTGTCTGTAGTTCGACAAAGTAGCCCGATAATCTCGATTCTGGCACAAGGCGTGACGAGTCCATAAGTTCTCCGGATCGACGATATCTTCGTGGGAGAGGTACTTGATAGCCATGTGACTGGTCCGTGTGATGGCATACCCCGTAGATGATGGAATCTAGGTCGTGTCAGGGTATATCTGCATGGTGGGAGAGACGTGTTGTGGGTGTACTTCATAAAATAGTTGGCAGACATCAGTTGTCCCGTAAATACTACTTAACGGCTGGCTTACATGACGCCTTTTGCCTTTCCTCCCTCACTCTTCATAAGTGATTGGCCGACTGTCCTGTCGCCTAGTAACTATCCTTCCCCTTTCTCTCTCTTTGGAAATAACTGGCCGTCTTTTCTTCACCTAATGTATAACTCTCCATTTATCTCCTTTCTCTCTTCGTAAATAATTGTCCGACTTTTCTGTCTTTTCATAACCATAACTCTCCATTTACCATGAAACTCTTTTCAGGACAATTCCTAGCCTTTCAGTGTATCATAGTTCATTACAGCGAAAGCGACTTTGCCGTTTCAGTTAAAGAGTAACGGTATGTCTATTTTGACACAATCTGTACATAATTTTAGCCAACATTAACTTTTTACGAGTAGTATTTCTATGATTGTGCACTCACGTATTCACTTACCTGGTTTAGCATCGTGCTATTCTTCTTGACCTTTAAGCTTATTTTTATGCGTTACTTCATCTGTATTATAAGAGTATATAATAACCCTTGTCTTGCTTTCCTATTCCTAAAATATTTACAGGCATAAAAGTACATTTATAGCAGTTGTAAAACTTTAAAAGTTGTTCCACTGCATATATTCTTGTACTGTTCTTTAATATGGTAATGGTGTCTTCTAAATATACACTGTGTTCTCTTGCTGCTGTATCTGTGACCCTATACTTCGTATAGTGTGGCCAGTCTACATACATTCCGTCAAAAGTCTGTTCTGCACCTGCGCTATGCAGCTGTTTATACTGCTGGGCTACTTTGTTTTTGTCGTAGCCTGTTTCTTTGTTGTTCCATTTAGTATAAGAAAATTTTCTCATCGTAATCTTGATAATGAAGAATGTTAAAGAAGGCAGATATAGTAGTGAATGAAAGAAATAACAGCAGGAAAAGAAAATGAAACATGCCGTCAGCTAACTCTGGCACCTGGTAATCGTCAGTTATCTAGCAATACAAAGAATGTCATTGCTATCTGAGGTTTACTAGTCATAATATTTTTCCATGTCACTGACTGACATTTCATCTAATAATGGAGGTGACAATATTTCCTTGGTAGAATGAGGCACTTCATTCACAGCTTTCTCAATTTGAACTACGTAATCTTCCCCCATATGATGCTTCTCAGAACTAAGCTGGTAACTTTGCCTCCAATAGATGAATGCAGTACACATTCGCCCATATTTTGCTAGCGGCCTCTTACGGCAACTGACTGTCAAGTCTGTGGTTATTGGTAACTTCATTCCATTGAACTGCGGTACGAGATTTTCGAGTACCTTACTCCTGTCCATTTGTGGTATAATGGCATTTTCACCAACAAACTTTCTGTTCACAACTACTTCACATCGCCCTCCTTTTTTGGGCTGCTTTGATTCAAGAATTCTTGAAACAATTCATTATGTGTTTGACATGTCTTGCTGTCCCGTGTTCCCCATGATTTTTCTTCTAGTTCTAACCTACTGGCTTCCCCAAAACAGCATGGAACCTCCACCTTGCTGCACTCGCTGGACAGTGTGTCTAAGGCATTCAGACTGACCGGGTTGCCTCCAAACGACGATTATCTGGTTGAAGGTATATGAAACATTCATCAGTGAAGAGAACGTGATGCCAATCCTGAGCGGTCCATTTGGCTTGTTGTTGGGCCCATCTTTACCGCGCTGCATGGTGTCGTGGTTGCAAAGATGGACCTCACCATGAAGCTGCGCATCATGCAGCTTTTGTGCACAGTTTGAGCCTTAACTGGACGTCCTGTGGCTGCACGAAAAGCATTATTCAACATGGTGGCGTTGCTGTCAGGGTTCTTCCGATCCATAATCCGTAGGTAGCGGACGTCTACAGCAGTAGTGGTCCTTGGGCGGCCTGAGCAAGGCTTGTCATCGACAGTTCGTGTCTCTCTGTATATCCTCCATGTCCAAACAACATCACTTTGGTTCACTCCGAGACACCTGGACACTTCCCTTGTTGAGAGCCCTTCCTGGCACAAAGTAACTATGTGGACGTGATCGAACATCGGTATTGAAGGTCTAGGCATGGTTGAACTACAGACAACACGAGCCGTGTACCTCCTTCCTGATGGAATGACTGGAACTGATCGGTTGTCGGACCCCCTCCGTCTAATAGACACTGCTCATGCATGACTGTTTACATCTTTGGACGGATTTACTGACATCTCTGAACAGTCTAAGCGACTGTGTCTGTGATACAATATCCACAGTCAACGTCTTTCTTCAGAAGTTCTGGGAACTGGGATGATGAAAAACTTTTCTTGGTGTGTGTATAAATCAATACTTAATATTACAGCTATAAAACTGGTAGTACATTTCCTATGTGCAGCAGATATTTTTTGGCTGGTACGTCGATAACCTCTCCGTGAGGCATCGATAATTTTTTACGATATACCGAGGGTCGATAATGATACGTTTTTAAATATCTGTATATGGGATTCGCGATAATTTTATAAATATCAACAGTCCTAGTTGCTACACACGAGTAATACTGAAGCTATGCCACAATTCATTAAAAGATGTGTTCACAGAGTACGATTCCAGTCCAAGTACAAGTGTTTTTGGAACACAACGTTCAGCGAACATTGTTGAGCAGTGGGGCTGAGAAGTAGAAAACTCTTACGTTTTGTCAGTGACGACGTCAGTCACAATTGCAGTAGATACGGTTTAATCGAGATTGGTTCGTTGATAAACGATAATATGTCATCTAGTCGGATGAATTACGTTTCTTTTTACACGAAGTAACTTGTCGAGTCCGGATGTGCCTTCATTCAGATCACTGACTGCTTCAAATACGTCATCGGGCAAAAAAAATTAGCCACTACTATAGTAATCATTATAAGCACCGTATACTACCTTGTAGCCGGCCGCGGTGGCCGTGCGGTTCTGGCGCTGCAGTCCGGAACCGCGGGACTGCTACGGTCGCAGGTTCGAATCCTGCCTCGGGCATGGGTGTGTGTGGTGTCCTTAGGTTAGTTAGGTTTAAGTAGTTCTAAGTTCTAGGGGACTTATGACCTAAGATGTTGAGTCCCATAGTGCTCAGAGCCATTTGAACCATTTTTTTTTGTTTACTACGTTGTAATTGGGACCCTTGAGTTGATAACCACCTGGATTTGGTTAAGAAGCGAGCCCACAAGGTTGTGGTCGCACCCAGGTTAAGCCACTCACAGAGGATTTGTTGGCGTGATTCCACAAAATTGTGTAGATGTTGATGTCGGATTTTTACCCGCTTTCGAACATATCCCACAAATTTTACTATGAAGTTCTAATGAGGTAATTTTGCAGGCCAATAGAGGTACAGTAGGGGTGGTGGAGTGTTCAGAAAACCAGTCACGTTTTCTTCCAGCACGATGAACTTTGCTGTTGTCGACTTTATATGCGTTAGTGAGTAGTGGCCAGTTGCGAGGTGATCGACGCCAAAGGTTCATTGTATGCAGCTCCCGTCGCAACATTCTCTCGCTAACAGGTTGTGTTGGACCTCCGTTCACAGGCAGCAGTTCCTGTGGGTACGATATTGTAGTGCCTGTGTTTGTAAGAAGTACTGTACAATATTCCTTCATACAAGCTCAGACACTGCAATATACCAGGCTAGCGACTTTCGATTGAAATGTTTCCCTTGTACGGGAATTACAGTAAGTGTGAGAGTGGAGGTTGATGAAACATGGACGACGAGTGGCCATGAATCATGGACAGATAGCCGAAAAGGATAGTCTGACATCGGTAATATGGCAGCAGGGATGTCTTCGTATACATCATTGCTGCACAGTTAATGCTCGGTGTTGTTTGTGTGCTTCAGCTTTTCTCGCAGACCATAATTCCTTTCAAAGAAAAACGAATTACTATTATATTAAATCGACACTGAAAAACAGTGTTTCGAACGAATGTGTAAGTTCAAAATCACATAGGACAACTTCTCAGACATGGTCTTAATATTGACTATAACAATCTTGTTGGCATACATACACCTATCCATAGTGAGCAGTGTGATATATGTGATAGGATTATAAATGACATTAAGAATGCTCTCAAATTCTGTCATTTGATAGAAATATTGGTGACATGCATGTAGATCATGTAGGACTTGGACTGCAGACGATTCATCTTTATGAACTCCTGTTTGAACTACTTTAGGAGATGGTGATTCCCATATGGGAAGGCAATAAGTTATATGGCTCAGTGGTTGTCTCACTACAAACAATACCCAGTCCTCAATGGAGTGAGGTAGATCCATACTGAATTGACCAAACACATGCAATGCTATTTATATATTTGCAGCTATGGTGGCCTGGTAAAGACGAGATCAGCCTATGACTGAGTTTGCTCGGATTGCATACTGTGAAGGATCACACAGTTCCCTCCTGGAGATGCACTGGTTTCTTCTACACCGACGACACATCCAATGATGTACGTCAAGGTTCTTCCAAACGATTCCAGCCAACTGTCTGTGCCATCTCCCACTACTGAACCTTTGCTGTCTAGCTCTGGGAGATGATGAGGGAACATTGTCTGTCTCTGTGCCACCTCCTGCTGATTGGCCGTGAGGAGATTCCTATGGAGTGGGGATGGATGTCGACTCCATGGTCGCGCCTAAGGCTGCCTTCATGCCTGACAGTAAGGACCCACTGGTGTCTCTGGACACTGAAACACACATGTGTAAAGAATGGACAGTGAAGAGAAGTAATGAATATCTACTTATTCTGTGAGACACCTGCCTATCAGTCTATGATTAATACTGATGCTCTTTCCCAAGGCCCTACTGTTGCGTGATCCCACGGCAGAGCATCATGCCCATCTCGCATCTGAAACAGAACAATCATTGCACACACTTCCAATTGATGGACAGTGATTGGGCCACCACCATTCTTCGTCTGAAGCCACATCAAGACCCTTGGTTGCTACAGAGGCTCTGCTGGACAATCTAGCCCCATGCACTATGCATGGTCTGATGATGTCGCCAATGGACCAACGTACATTAAAGTATCTGAATGACCGTTAATCAACTCAGGATTTGGATGGAGTCATGCTGCCTATTAAGAGCCACTTGTGGACACTGCTGGTCTTCTCGCTTCAGTGTACAGTCCCATGAGTACGGTACCATGGTAGGCTTATAGAATTCGCTCTATAAATAAACCTGGATAAACTGAAAGAACCAGAGGTTGTAGAGAGTTTCAGGGAGAGCATAAGGGAACAATTGACAGGAATGGGGGAAAGAAATACAGTAGAAGAAGAATGGGTAGCTCTGAGGGATGAAGTAGTGAAGGCAGCAGAGGATCAAGTGGGTAAAAAGACGAGGGCTAATAGAAATCCTTGGGTAACAGAAGAAATATTGAATTTAATTGATGAGAAAATATAAAAATGCAGTAAATGAAGCAGGCAAAAAGGAATACAAACGTCTCAAAAATGATATCGACAGGAAGTGCAAAATGGCTAAGCAGGGATGGCTAGAGGACAAATGTAAGGATGTAGAGGCTTGTCTCACTAGGGGTAAGATAGATACTGCCTACAGGAAAATTAAAGAGACCTTTGGAGATAAGAGAACCACTTCTATGAATATCAAGAGCTCAGATAGCAACCCAGATGTAAGCAAAGAAGGGGAGGCAGAAAGGTGGAAGGAGTATATAGAGGGTTTATACAAGGGCGATGTACTTGAGGACAATGGAAGAGGATGTAGATGAAGACGAAATGGGAGATAAGATACTGCGTGAAGAGTTTGACAGAGCACTGAAAGACCTGAGTAGAAACAAGGCCCTGGAAGTAGACAACATTCCATGTGAACTACTGATGGCCTCGGGAGAGCCAGTCATGACAAAACTCTACCATCTGGTGAGCACGATGTATGAGACAGGCGAAATACCCTCAGACTTCAAGAAGAATATAGTAATTCCAATCCCAAAGAAAGCAGGTGTTGACAGATGTGAAAATTACCGAACTATCAGTTTAATAAGTCACAGCTGCAAAATACTAACGCGAATTCTTTACAGACGAATGGAAAAACTGGTAGAAGCCGACCTCGGGGAAGATCAGTTTGGATTCCGTAGAAATGTTGGAACACGTGAGGCAATACTGACCTTACGACTTATCTTAGAAGAAAGATTAAGAAAAGGCAAACCTACGTTTCTAGCATTTGTAGACTTAGAGAAAGCTTTTGACAATGTTGATTGGAATACTGTCTTTCAAATTCTGAAGGTGGCAGGGGTAAAATACAGGAGCGAAAGGCTATTTACAGTTTGTACAGAAACCAGATGGCAGTTATAAGAGTCGAGGGGCATGAAAGGGAAGCAGTGGTTGGGAAAGGAGTAAGACAGGGTTGTAGCCTCTCCCCGATGTTACTCAATCTGTATATTGAGCAAGCAGTAAACGAAACAAAAGAAAAATTCGGAGTAGGTATTAAAATTCATGGAGAAGAAGTAAAAACTTTGAGGTTCGCCGATGACATTGTAATTCTGTCGGAGACAGCAAAGGACTTGGAAGAGCAGTTGAACGGAATGGACAGTGTCTTGAAAGAAGGATATAAGATGAACATCAACAAAAGCAAAACGAGGATAATGGAATGTAGTCAAATTAAGTCGGGTGATGCTGAGGGAATTAGATTAGGAAATGAGACACTTAAAGTAGTAAAGGAGTTTTGCTATTTAGGGAGTAAAATAACCGATGATAGTCGAAGTAGAGAGGATATAAAATGTAGACTGGCAATGGCAAGGAAAGCGTTTCTCAAGAAGAGGAATTTGTTAACATCGAGTATAAATTTAAGTGTCAGGAAGACGTTTCTGAAAGTATTTGTATGGAGTGTAGCCATGTATGGAAGTGAAACATGGACGATAATTAGTTTGGACAAGAAGAGAATAGAAGCTTTCGAAATGTGGTGCTACAGAAGAATGCTGAAGATAAGGTGGGTAGATCACGTAACTAATGAGGAGGTATTGAATAGGATTAGGGAGAAGATAAGTTTGTGGCACAACCTGACTAGAAGAAGGGATCGGTTGGTAGGACATGTTTTGAGGCATCAAGGGATCACAAATTTATCATTGGAGGGCAGTGTGGAGGGTAAAAATCGTAGAGGGAGACCAAGAGATGAATACACTAAGCAGATTCAGAAGGATGTAGGTTGCAGTTGATACTGGGAGATGAAGAAGCTTGCACAGGATATAGTAGCATGGAGAGCTGCATCAAACCAGTCTCAGGACTGAAGACAACAACAACAACAACAAATGTCAACACAACTGGGATGCAGGTCAATCTTCACTTGTTGTGTGAAATTCTGCGGACGACAGATATCGAAGTTGCCCTCCTGCAAGAAGTTCACCTTCGTACATTTCCAGCTTCTTAGAGATGTGACGTCTAAATTAAGCCATGTGGTGAAGGCGGAAGTGGGAAAGCAAAACGCCTGTGGGAGTGGGTTGTGAAGATGGAGAGTATCTCCTTAGGCCAAGGATCCCGTAGTGCCATATCACGTCTGGACCATCAGTATTTATGCTCCTTCTGGCTTGGAAAAGCAAAGGGAAATGTTGTGGTTCTATACGGAAGAAGTCACGCCTTTGACTGTGGGTCATTATGACCATTTTACTCTTGATGGAGACTTCTCCTGTGTGATATCCCAGAAAGATCAATTTCCCCATTATTCCCACCTGCCCAGAACTACGTAATCTGTATCTCACTGACACATCGGAATAGGTTAAATGGTGATCAAGGGGGATATATATATATATATATATGTTAGCAGCCATCCTGCGAATCACCTTGATCGTGTCTAAGCTTCTCACAGTCTCACGGCTGCAACAACTGATTCTGAGCAGTGGCCCATGTCCTTCTCTTACCACGTTGTTTACATATGCACTACCCTTCCTCATTGGCTGAGAGTGTAGTACAGTGCTGCGGCGGCACCAAGCAGCGGCCGGCGCAGTTAGCAGTAGAGGGCGCGTCTGAGGTGTCAGCTGCAGCACACCACGACAGTGGAGTTTCAGCCAGAGGCGCAGCCCAGAGGTACGAGAACCAGCGGCATTGCGTCAAGGAAGAAAAGTAGTGTGAGTGTTGCGCTTATGTATAGCAGTTTAAGATTTGTGATGGGAACTTAGTATTAGTAAAATGTCTGGGGAAAAGGAAATGAGTTCCGCTCTCAGAGGTAGAGAAGGAGTTTAGTCGCACGGTAGTAGTGATGACCCAGTGGGTGACATACAAATAAAGGTAATGACGTCAGATATGGGTTTAATGATATATCATATTTAGTCACAAATAAGCCAAGTTGAAATGTAAGTTCAAAGGTTGTGATGAATCTGAAATACCAAATTCGATAAACCAATAATCGCATTGAGGAATCTGATGTAACCATGAATGATTTCATTGGAAATGTAGAGTTCATTTATAATGAGGACAGTGAAAATGCAGATTTAGTGAGAAACAATGATAATGTAACACAGTCAAAATAAAATGACTCATAGGAAGGACGATGCCAGAGAAAATGACTGTGACGTTGATGTTATTAATGAGCGAATGGGCGAGTTAGGTACAGTAAATCATGTTACAGAATCAGCTGACACTTTGTCAACTCAGAATGATGATGAGGATTTGAAGTCTATGTTTAAATTATTTTTGCAAGAGCACAAAGTAACACGAAAGAAAATAGAGAAGGGGTTAAAAGAAGTTACTGTGGGAATAGCTCACCTTAACGTTATGTTTAGTGTTCTGGAACAGAAGATTACAAATCTTGAAGCTAAAGCTGAGGGATGTTGAAATAAAATAGGATATGAAAGAAAGGAATGGGGAAAAAATTAGAATTTTGTAAGTTAAGATTAATTCAAAAGGTAGACCATGAAATCATAAAGTTAAATAAGTATTTGCAGGAACAAAATGAGGCAATAAAACAACAATTACAACAATTGATGACATTAGTAATGTAAGACAAGAGCAAAGCAAAGCTTTCAGATCATGTATTGATAAACACAGAATACAGTGGAATAATTTACAAACTATCAAAAATGACCATGAAATATTTAGTCGTAATATTTCATATGTAGACTCCTCTTCTAAGGGCAACATATTTGAGATTGAGTGCAACTTAAGAGAAATAGAACAAAGAGTACTTCTTGAGATGCAAGACAAAATAGAAAATGAAGTTAAAAAAAATTATCAGTTCGACGTGAACACGAAAAAAAGAGAGGTATTGTTCATGTAAGTGACGTAGCAAATCAGGCTAATGCGCATAAATTCCATCATTTCTCCAGTAAGGGAACTACACATCCAGTAGTCTTCATTACTCCTTTGTGAGCGTCATTCCTAAAAACATGACACAACAACAAAAAATTAATTTCGTAGCCAGTAGGTTAGAACTAGAAGCAAAATGATGTGGGACCGGCGTAGGCCTCTGGTGGTCATGGGATGGGCCGTAACGGCTGTACGATACGTGAACGCCATCCTCAGAACGATACTACAACCATATCGGCAGCGTATTGGTGAGGCATTCGTCTTCATGGACGACAGTTAGCGTCCTCATCTTGCACATATTGTGAATGACTTCCTTCAGGATAACGACGTCGCTCTACTAGAGGGGTCAGCATATGCTCCAGACGTGAACCGTATGTAACATGCCTGGGATAGATTGAGAAGAGCTGTTTGTGGACGACGTGACCCACCAACCATTCTGAGCGATCTACGCCGAATCGCCGTTGAGGAGTGCGACAATCTGGACCAACAGGGCCTTGATGAACAAGTGGATAGTATGCCACAACGAATACAGGCATGCATCAATGCAAGAGAACGTGGTGCTGGTTATTAGAGGTACCGGTGTGTACAGCAGTCTGGAACACCACCTTGCTGTGTGGTGATACACCTTGCAATGTATGGTTTTAATGAGCAATAAAATGGGTGGGAATGATGTTTATGTTGATATCTATTCCAGTTTTCTGTACAGGTTGCGGGACTCTCGGAACCGAGGTGATGCAAAATTTTTTTTGATGTGTTAGATATTCTGTACATCAACAAACAAGCGGCCTACCAATCCCCTTAAGAGCACGAATGAGAGGGAAACGATGCACATTCGCGCTGGCCATAACTACTTGGCTAAAAATGTGAGTGGCACAAAAAAAAGATGTGCGATGGGTCCGTAGTTCGGTTTCGTAATATATCGGATTTGTCTGGGACACTTCATGTCTACTTTGTTGTTTCTTCATTTCAGCAAACACCAGCGACTTTGTAGTAGTAGTGAAGATAAATGTTGCAGTTTCTGTTGGTAGCGCTAAGACGTCAGCATTTTCTCTCACGCGTCTCCGCAGTTCACAAAGACCAATCTCGTCATTTAGAGTTTTTTTCATCAGTATTGTTTTCTAACGCAACTAGTTTGCTGTTGCTTCAGTATAATCGAACTTTTTATTTGTTCTATCTATACTTACTCCATACAGTCATAGACAAAGACTGGGTGTGACGAAAGCTCAAAAAGTAATAAGACTCCTTCATACATTCAAGGTAAAATTGTTCTACTACAGTTTCAAAAGAACAACTTCAAATATTTTTCGAAAATTGCCAAAAAGAATACAATATAAAATAAAAATACCGGCACTCGGTATTGATATTTAGATACCAATATATCGGTGGAAACAGTGCCGCCGATAGTCAGGGTGTACGTAAAATCTGGGAACACTTTCAATTGTTTATTGCAAAAGAACTAAACATTGTAAAGATTATGTACAAATTGCATTTTGAAGAGAAACTTTACAAACTTTCGATATGCGGGGTGCACGACGCACCGGTTTTTTTTTCTTTATTGTAATTTTAATCACCTTATACAAGGTGTGCTGGCAGCAGCATATTACGCTGCTCTTCAGCCTTGAGTGGTACAATAACATGACATATACAGGGTGTTTCAAAAATGACCGGTATATTTGAAACGCCAATACTAACTAAACGAGCAGCGATAGAAATACACCGTTTGTTGCAATATGCTTGGGACAACAGTACATTTTCAGGCAGACAAACTTTCGAAATTACAGTAGTTACAATTGTCAACAACAGATGGCGCTGCGGTCTGGGAAACTCTATAGTACCAAATTTTCCACATATCCACCATGCGTAGCAATAATATGGCGTAGTCTCTGAATGAAATTACCCGAAACCTTTGACAACGTGTCTGGCGGAATGGCTTCACATGCAGATGAGATGTACTGCTTCAGCTGTTCAATTGTTTCTGCATTCTGGCGGTACACCTGGTCTTTCAAGTGTCCCCACAGAAAGAAGTCACAGGGGTTCATGTCTGGCGAATAGGCAGGCCAATCCACGCCGCCTCCTGTATGTTTCGGATAGCCCAAAGCAATCACACGATCATCGAAATATTCATTCAGGAAATTAAAGACGTCGACCGTGTGATGTGGCCGGGCACCATCTTGCATAAACCACGAGGTGTTCGCAGTGTCGTCTAAGGCAGTTTGTACCGCCACAAATTCACGAAGAATGTCCAGATAGCGTGATGCAGTAATCGTTTCGGATCTGAAAAATGGGCCAATGATTCCTTTGGAAGAAATGGCGGCCCAGACCAGTACTTTTTGAGGATGCAGGGACGATGGGACTGCAACATGGGGCTTTTTGGTTCCCCATATGCGCCAGTTCTGTTTATTGACGAAGCCCTCCAGGTAAAAATAAGCTTCGTCAGTAAACCAGATGCTGCCCACATGCATATCGCCGTCATCAATCCTGTGCACTGTATCGTTAGCGAATGTCTCTCGTGCAGCAATGGTAGCGGCGCTGAGGGGTTGCCGCGTTTGAATTTTGTATGGATAGAGGTGTAAACTCTGGCGCATGAGACGATACGTGGACGTTGGCGTCATTTGGACCGCAGCTGCAACACGGCGAACGGAAACCCGAGGCCGCTGTTGGATCACCTGCTGCACTAGCTGTGCATTGCCCTCTGTGGTTGCCGTACGCGGTCGCCCTACCTTTCCAGCACGTTCATCCGTCACATTACCAGTCCGTTGAAATTTTTCAAACAGATCCTTTGTTGTATCACTTTTCGGTCCTTTGGTTACATTAAACCTCCGTTGAAAACTTCGTCTTGTTGCAACAACACTGTGTTCTAGGCGGTGGAATTCCCAACACCAGAAAAATCCTCTGTTCTAAGGAATAAACCATGTTGTCCACAGCACACTTGCACGTTGTGAACAGCACACGCTTACAGCAGAAAGACGACGTACATAATGGCGCACCCACAGACTGCGTTGTCTTCTATATCTTTCACATCACTTGCAGCGCCATCTGTTGTTGAAAATTGTAACTACTGTAATTTCGGAAGTTTGTCCGCCTGAAAATGTACTGTTGTCCCAAGCATATTGCAACAAACGGTGTATTTCTATCGCTGCTCGTTTAGTTTTTATTGCCATTTCAAATATACCGGTCATTTTTGAAACACCCTGTAGGTGGCACAGATAATACAATAAACCGGCGGGCAAAAAATGTAGATACGAAAAACAATAAACATGAAGCTGTTCACGCTGGACGGGAAAAACACTAACACTTGTTGACACGGCGCACAGAACACCGATGACGGCGACGGCTCACGTGAACAGAGGGGTGGCGTGACGGCGAAAGAACACTAAACACAAAACGAAGGCACACACACGAGACACTGATGGCGATGATCTCCGAGGCGCGAAAGTCCACTGAGCGTGTACGAGTCCAGGGACCTGCCAAGAGAGGAGGATGGTGGGGGGGGGAGAGGGAGAGGGAGATGCCACGGGCAGGGGAGATAGGGGGAAGGGAGGAAGGGTGAGGTGATGCCAGGTGGAAGATGGGTGGAGGAAAGGGGATGTGGGGAAAAGAGAGAGAAGGGAGGGAGGGAGCCTAAAGGAAAAGACACAGGAACTGGTGGGGTGGGAGGATCAAAGTTGAAAGGAGGGGTAGATGGAGGGAGGAGGATATCATCAGGGAGGGGGAGCTGGCGGAAGCCACCTTGGGAGAGGGTAAGGAGGGTGGAGAGATGGAGACCGGGTGGAACGTGGGAATACCGGCGTGGCTGTGGGCAGTGGTGGGAGAGGATGGGCGAGACAAGCAGGTGTGGAGGATCGAGTTTACAGGAGGTGTACAGGATCCATATCCTTTCAAGGAAAAGGAGGAGGTGGGGGAATGGAATGAGATCGTACAGGATCCGTGAGGGGGAGGGGAGACGGATGCGATAGGCGAGGCGGAGAGCATGGCGTTCAAGGATTTGAAGGGATTTATAAAAGGTGTGGGGGGGAGGGTGGAGATCCAGCCTGGATGGGCGTAACGAAGGATAGGGCGGATGAGGGATTTATAGGTGTGGAGGATGGTGGAGGGGTCCAGAATACATGTACGGCCAGAAAGGAGCTTGAGGAGACGGAGCCAGGAGCATGCCTTGGCTTGGATTGTCTGGAGATGGGGGGTGCAGGAGAAGCGACGGTCGAGGGTGACGCCAAGGTACTTAATAGTGGGGGTGAGGGCGATAGGACGGCCATAGATGGTGAGATAGAAATCAAGGAAGAGGAAGAAAGGGGTGGTTTTGCCTACAATGGTCGCCTGTGTTTTGGAGGGATTGACCTTGAGCAACCACTGGTTGCACCAAGCGGTGAACTGGCCAAGGTGGGACTGGAGTAGGTGTTGGGAGTGATGCAGGGTGGGGGCAAGGACTAGGAAGGCGGTGTCATCGGCAAACTGGAGAAGGTGGACAGAGGGTGACGGCGGCGGCATGTCCGCCGTATACAAAAGGTACAGAAGGGGGGAGAGGACGGAGCCTTGGGGCCCCCTGGCGGAGGGAAAAAAGGTGTAGGAATCGGTGTTATGGATGGTGATGTAGGAAGGACGGTGGGAGAGAAATGAGTCGATGAGACGGACATAGTTAATGGGAAGGGCGAAGGTTTGGAGCTTGAAGACGAGACCAGAATGCCATACGCAGTCATAAGCACGTTCGATGTCCAGGGAGAGGAAGATTGTGGAGCGACGGGAATTAAGCTTTCCGGAAAGGAGATGTGTGAGGTGAAGGAGAAGGTCATCGGAAGAGAAGCATGGCCGAAAGCCACACTGGGTAACGGGAAGGAGGCAGTGCTGTCGGAGATGCTGGTGGATGCGTCGGGTGAGGATAGATTCCAGGACCTTGCTGAAGACCAAGCTAAGGCTGATGGGATGGTAGGAGGAGACGGCAGACGGCGGTTTACCAGGTTTAAGGAACATCAGGATACAGGAGGTTTTCCACAGGTCGGGGTAGTAACTGGTGGACAGGACTACATTGTAGAACCTGGCCAGGGTGGAGAGGAAAGAGACAGGAGCTTCACGAAGGTGACGGTAGGTGACACGATCGTGACCAGGAGCAGTGTTGCGTTTTGTGCAGAGTTTAGCAATGAGATCCTGTGTAGTGATAGGGGCATTGAGTTCCATGTGTGCAATGTTGTCCAAGTACTGGAAACCGGGTTCGAGGGGAGGGACAGAGGTGTAAGTTCGATCGCAGACATCTGGGAAGAGGGAGTAATCGAATGGGGAGCATTGGGTATGGAAAAGACATCGGAAGGGGTGATCTTCATGGAGAAGAGGATAGTAGGGGGAGGGTTTAGTTCTGGTAATGCGACGGAAGGCTGACCAGAACTTGGATGAGGTGATAGGTAGGGTAGCATTTAAAGAGGTGCATGTATGTCGCCAGTCCCAGTGTTCCTTAGCCGTGAGCAAATTACGAATGTGCCGCTGGACTTGCTGGTGGCATCGTAGTGTGTTCGGCACGGTAGAGGCAGCGGGATTCATGGAGGAGGAGGACGGCCTGTGGGGGTAAGGTAGGACGGTGGCGGTGGATGGCGACTGTAGGGACGTGGGCCTCCACAACTTCAGACAAGGTCTGCTGGAGAAAGGAGGCGGCATGGGTTACATCATCAGGGTGGTGGTAGGTGAAGGGGTGGCTATTGATCTGGGTGGAGAGGGAATCCTGGTAGGCATTCCAGTTGGCACAGGAATGGTCATGGATGTACTTTGGGGAAGGGACATTACAAGGATCAGGGCGGGGGTGACAACCGTCTGAAACAGTGAGGAGGACAGGGAAATGGTCGCTACAAATAGGCTCCAGGACATCCACCGTTATGCGGCCAAGGAGGTTAGGGGAGGAAAGGATTACATCGGGAGTGGAGTTGGATTCAGGACGGGTGTGCTGGGGAATGGGGATGAGGTTGCCTTGAAGGGAGGAGAGGAACCGATGCCACCGCCGTAACTGGGCAGCGGAACGACTATGGATGTTGATGTCTGCAGCGATCATGTAGGAGGAGAAGGTACGGTCAATGTGGGAGAGGAAGTAGAAGGGAAGAGGGGCGTTAGGGCGGACATAGACGGTGGCGCAGGTGACGGTAAGGCCGGGGAAGAAGAGACTAAGGATCAGGTGTTCGGTGAGGTCGGAAAGAAGAAATTGGAGCCAAACTGGGATCGGGCAGTGGTGACCAATGGCAACTCCGCCCCGCGCAATCGGGAGGGGATTATCGGAGTGGTGAAGGAGGTATGGCGAAGTGTGGACGGTATGGTGGGGTTGGAGGAAGGTTTCATTGAGGAGGAAGGCATCCATGCGGTGGGTGGCAAGGGTGTGCAGTAAGATGTTCTTGTTGGCGGGAAGGGAGCGGATTTGTTGAAAACGATACGGCGCTGCCACGCCATGACAGGGATTTAGACAAGGGTGTCAAGACGGGAGAAGGCGAAATGGGCCTAGTTGTTAGAGTAGGTGGCATACATTTTTAAGTGGAAAACGGAAGGGGCGGCGAGGGATATCTGGTGGAGGGTGCGGGGGCGCTGGAACGGGTGAACATTTTGGAGGACGATGGGGAGGAATCTGATGATGTCCTCAGTGGTAGGGGTGGGCGAAGGGAATTGCCGGGAGGGATGGGGGCATCCAGAGGGCCGACAGGAACGGTGAGTTCAGGAGTGCTAGGAGGGGGTTGGGCCTTACATTTCTGGGAATAAGTAGGATGAGGGAGGTTACAGGTATTACAGGAGTGGGGGGGGGGGGACTGGAGATTGGGGGACTGCCGTAAAAAGTTGGCTTGCCTACAGTGCGGACAGGTGGGGGCCTCGTGGCACTCAGATGTCGGGTGTGCCTGATACTGCAAGCACCTTTGGCAATGGAGGGATTAAGGAGGGGAACGGGAAGGGTCAACTTGGTAGCGTTGGTGAAAGAGAGGGGCACCCTCCTTCAGGAGATGGTCTATGGAGGGGGCGTGTTAGGAAAAGACCCGCATAAGGCGGGTGGGACCAGCTGAGTTATGGATGCAGCAAACCGCACGCACCTCCAGATGGGGATGTGCCGTGAGCACCGTCAACACCTCCTCCGCCATGATCGCCAGACTAAGGCGAGCGATCACGGTGGTGAGAGTTGGTGGGCGACGTGGGGGTTGGGGTTCGCGGGAGGGAGGTGGGGAAGGAGCAAGGGTGACGGAGGCATTACGGCCAAATCGGGTGACAGGGATACTGGAAGGTGATCTGTGTGGATGATAGGGCTGGGGGAGGAGATGAGGACCGAATCACAGCGAGGAGTGAGGAGGGAGATGGAGGCACCAGGAAAATTCTGGCGAAGGAAGAGGGTTAGGTTCCGGGCCTCAAGAAGGGAGGGATCAGGACAGGAGAGGAGGTAGCAGTAAGAGGAGGGGTGGAGGAGGAGGAGGGGGAGGAGGCAGGGACAGGCATGAAGACATCCATGGCTGGGGAAGGGGGACGAGGCGGAGCCTTTTTGGGAGTAGAGGAGGCAGGGGTGCCACTGGGGCGCTTCACGGCGGCAGAGGTGTGGGGGATGGGAGCGACTGGAATGTGGCGGGGAGTGGCAGGTCCCAGTGCTGTTGTCGGCACTGGAGATGGTGAGGGCGATGGTGAAGGCGACGGTGATGACAATGATGATGAAGGCGAAGGGGACAGTTGAGCATGGGCCGTGGCCGTGCAGGTGACCACCCGAGCGGGGGCTGCAGAAACGGAAGGAGCAGAGGGTGGGAGTGGAGGGAAGGGATCAGAGGAGGCTCGGGAGGGATGTGCCGGGGATGGGGCGACAAATAGTTTGAGAGATGGGAGAGTTAAGGAGTGGGAGGATGGACTCAGGGGTGGGTGATGGGGTGCACCATGTGATAGTGGTGGCGGCGCCGGAGGGGGATGTGTATATGTAGGCAGTGGTCGTGGCAGTAGTGGCAGTTTTGGGTGTCGACATTACGATAGGGGGAAAGACACAGGACAGGACGCACCAGTTTCTTTGGACTTCTTATAAATGTGTCTCATACGCACTCCACATGCACTTCACTTACACTGGGACATCCTCATCTCTTTGCTGGGCACAAGCAACCCGTCGTAATGACTTTGCCGGTGGAAAATGGCCTTCCTTGTTGGTGGCTTCTTACCGTACTTGGCTCTAAACATCCGTAGAACAGCTGTGCTACACTTGTTTTGTCGAACTGCAACACACAGAAAGTTCACTCCGCACCTGAACGCGCCATGTTTGTGACTCGTGCTAACTATCGGCAAGTTACCAAACTACGCTGTGGCGGTACACATGGAAAATAAAAGTTCCAGGTTTTCTCTTCGATATGACATATGTATGATATCTGTACAATGTTTGGTTCTTGTGCAATAACTAATTAAAGTGTTCCCGGACTTTATGTAAATCCTGTATATCGGTGTTTCTCAGAAAATATATGTGGTGTCACCGCCAGACACCACACTTGCTAGGTGGTAGCCTTTAAATCGGCCGCAGTCCGGTAGTATACGTCGGACGCGCATGTCACCACTGTCAGTGATTGCAGACCGAGCGCCGCCACACGGCAGGTCTAGAGACACTTCCTAGCACTCGCCCCAGTTGTACAGCCGACTTTGCTAGAGAGGTTTCACTGACAAATTACGCTCTCATTTGCCGAGACGATAGTTAGCATAGCCTTCAGCTATGTCATTTGCTACGACCTAGCAAGGCGTCATTATCAATTGCTATTTATCTTCTGATGCATATACCATCAGACCAATGTTCACCAATTACGGATTGAAGTTAAGTATTCCAGCAGATACGTATTATTTCTACTAGACTCAACTTCCTTAAATGTTCCAGACCTCACGCCAGCCTGCGTGAGCTTAACGCGTGCCTTTCGGCTACCCATCATAGTGGCTTGGCTGTCTTGCCAAGTCATAACAAAATTGGCGCCGAGGATTGGCGATGAGCCAATTCGCGTTTGTACTACTAGTACTGCTCCTGCCCTGATTTACTTGTGTCATGGCTTCGCCACAATCTACAGGTGTACTGTCCGAATTTTATCGCTTGCAGAATCAGCAGACGCAGGCCTTATTGGATGCCCTTGGACAGCTCGTCCAGGGTCAAGGTGCACTGCAAAACGATGCGGCAGCCGCCGCTTCACCGCTACCGCAGCCACAACACACAGTTGCACCACCTTTTCGTCCTTTTGATGCGGCACTGGAAAGCTGGACGGAGTGGTCACGCCAATTTGGATTTCATCTCGCTGCCTACAGAATTCAAGGTAGTGAGCGGCAGCCTTTCTTATTATTGTGTGTAGGGGTCCAGACGTACCGTTTGATACTGAAATTATTTCCCCGACACGACGTAGCAACTCCGTCCTAAGAAGAAATTTTGTCTGCATTAGATGCTTATTTCAAATAATCAGTCAATGTAGTTGCAAAAAGGTATACCTTCTTTCGTACAAAACGTACGGCCGGTCAGACTAATAGGGAGTTGGTTGCAACCTTGCAAGACCTTACTAGGGATTGTGCTTTTGAGTGTCAATGTGGACTCCCTTATTCAGATACGATGGTGCGTGATGCAATTGCACAGAACGTTTCTGATGTTTGTATATGGGAACAGATTTCGAAACTAGTCAATCCCTCCCTTCAACAAGTGATGGACATATTGGATCGGCAGGACACACTTGACTTTTCTCAGGAATCAATTGAAACTTTGCCACCTGTGTGTCACGTTAACCGGCCCGCCAGGCGAGCTGCACGCAACAGTAAACAGCCCTCGCGCCCGTCCGCGCAGCTGCCGCCAAGCTCTCAGCCACGTGTCTCGCGTCGGCAAACAAATGCAGTGAAATCATGCCCACGGTGTGCTACTAGACATTCGCGTGAGAATTGCCCGTCACGCCAAGCTATTTGCTTTTCCTGTAATAAAAACGGCCATGTTCAGAGTGTTTGCCAGCAAAAGCTCCAATCGGAAGCTCAAACCCATTCCAGGCCCTTTGCTTCGCACTGGAATCGGAATTGAACCAAGGATACTCAGGCTCGTGACACTTCGCCCATGGAAATTCAGGTAGTTCATGCCACTCCGCCCAGTGCTACTCTCTCTAACCGTGACTGTGTTCGTCCCACACATAGTGTGCGTCGACATCGCCGGAAATCCCGTCATGTCGCAAGTTATTCTGTACCAGTGTCAGTTCATGTTGCATGAGAGAGTCGCTCTTGTCGTCAGCAGGACAATAAACTTTTTGTTGATTTGGACATAAACAGTAAAGTGATACCGTTCCAGCACAATACCAGAGCTGCAGTTTCACTACTCAGTCACGACACGTACAAACAGCTGGGCACACCTCAGTTGCGTGCCGCAAATGTTAAGCTAACTAGTTATTCCGGACAGGCGATCCCTGTGTTAGAACAGTGCAGCCTTCTTGCAACATACAAGGGACAAACAAAACTTGTTCATTCTTCTTCTGCAGTGAACTTGTTTGGTTTCGATTTATTTCAGTTGTTTAACTTGTCTATAGTCAATCAGGTCCTATCAGTGAACCAGACTGTGGCTTCAGCCAGTGTTTCTCGGCTATGTGCAGAATTTGCGAACATTTTTGCACCGGGCCTTGGTTGCGCTAAGAACTATAAAGCACATTTGGAACTGAAAGTCAACGCGCAACCGAAATTTTTCAGAGCGCGCAATGTTCCCCACGCATTGTGTGATGAGGTCGCACAAACATTACGCGATTTGGAATCTCAAGGTGTAATTGAACGTGTGCAGGCTTCCCTCTGGGCATTTTGCAAAAACCTTCCGGAAAGTTGAGACTTTGTGTGGACTTCAAGGCAACAGTGAATCCACAACTAGTGACTGCAACTTTTCCTTTATCCCTCCCGGAAGATCTTTTTGACAAACTGTGCCCGGGTAAATATTTTTCGAAGTTGGACCTAGCAGATTCGTACTTGCAAATACCGGTGGACGAAGAATCCCAGCGCGTATTGGTGGTTAACATGCATCTTGGTTTGTACCGATTCAAACGACTGCCATTCGGGTGTGCATCCGCCCCTGCATTGTTTCAGCAATATCTACAAACTGTTTGTGCGTCGGTCCCTACGGCAGCAAACTATCTGGACGATATTGTGATCTCCGGAAAGAGGGAAGAAGAACATTTAGCCAATCTCAGAACATTATTTCAGGTCTTGCGACAAAATGGTCTTCACTTGCGGAAGGACAAATGTGTGTTTTTTGCTCGTGATTTGCCATATCTGGGACATGTACTCAATGCCCAAGGCATACATCCCAGTCCCGAGAACCCGTGCCATACAAGACTTGACTTCGCCGCAGAATTTGAAACAGCTACAGAGTGTGCTGGGAAAAATAAATTACTACCATAAATATGTGCGCCACGCCTCTTCCATTTCAGCTCCGCTTCATCGCTTACGCCGTAAAGGTGTGCCGTTCGTCTGGACGACAAAATGCGAACGCGCCTTTCGCCAGTTGAAATCGGTGTTTCTTTCCAATACTTGCCTTACGCCATTCGATCCCCGGAAGCCCCTTTTGTTGATGGTGGATGCATCGGATTTCTGGATCAGACCTGTGCTTGCGCACAAAGATGGTTCGCACGATCGCAATATTGCCTTTGCGTCCAAATTTCTGTCGTCTGCGCAAAGAAATTATTCACAGATCGAGAAAGAAGCATTGGCTCTCGTATTTGGTGTTACTAAGTTTCATGATTTCTTGTATTGTCGTCGCTTTACCATCATCACAGACCACAAACCTTTGACATCGCTTTTTCATCCGACCAGGCCTGTACCTCCACGTACAGCGCAGAAATTCATTCGCTGGTCTATTTTCCTCTCGCAGTACCGCTACTATATCTTGTATCGGTCCACTGCTAAGCACGGAAACGCCGATGCGCTGTCCCATTTGCCTGTTGGTGAGAATAAAGCATTCGATTCTTCCAAAGTTGCTTGCATGTTCATTGATTCGGAAACCGATGACGTGGTCGAATCGTTTCGATTGATTTTCGTCGTGTAGCTACAACCACGGCTGCCGACCCTGTCCTTGCTACCGTTCTGCGTTTTGTTGCTACGCAATGGCCCTTGTCAAAGTCACGGATCGAGGACCCGTTGGTTTGCCGATTTTTTGCTCACAAGGAGAGACTTTTTGTACGACGTGGTGTTTTGCTGTTGCGTTCTGATAATGATCAGGCCAGGGTCGTGGTCCCACGTTCGTTACAGTCCTCTGTCTTACGGCTTTTCCACCAAGGACATTGGGGTATAGTGCGAACGAAACAACTTGCTCGTCAGCACTGTACTTGGTTCGGAATCGATGCTGCGATTACGGATATGTGCTCTTCTTTCATGGCGTGTGCCGAACAACAATCCGCACCACCGCAGATATTCTTTGCATGGCCGAAAGCCACTTCCCCTAGGCAACGCTTACACATCGATTTTGCTGGTCCATTCTGGAATGCTCCATGGTTGGTTGTGGTTGATTCATTCAGTAATTTTCCTTTTGTTGTCCGGATGTCTTCCACGACGTCTTCTGCCACCATTCAAGCGTTGTCCGCTATCTTTTGCATTGAAGGTCTTCCACAGACTATTGTTTCCGACAATGGCCCACAATTCATGTCCGCAGAATTTCAGTCATTCTGCAAGGCCAATGGTATTCAACATCTGACGTCCGCGCCGTTTTCGCCACAGTCAAACGGTGCCGCTGAACGTTTGGTCCGGACCTTCAAGTCACAGATGTTGAAAGAGTCTCATTCTCGGGAGAACGCGTTGTTTCTCGTTTTGTCCTCGTATCGCTCTCAGCCTCGAGATGGTCCCTCGCCGGCTGAGTTGCTTCACGGTCGCCCTCATCGATCCTTGATGTCTTTGCTACATCCGCCTCATCAGGTTCCTGTGCAGCGGCAGACACCTGCTTTTGCCCCAGGCGATCTTGTCTACTACCGCACTTATCGAGGTTCACGGCGTTGGCTCGAAGGGCGCATTCTTCGCTGCCTCGGCCGCGCGATGTATCTGGTTTTGGGGGCCTCTGGTGCGGTACGTCGGCATCTCAATCAGCTGCGCCTGTGTCGTCGCACGGGATCTGCCGCTCCCCGTCTGCTTTCAGCGACGGTCCCGTCCGGTCAGCGCCCTGGGGACCCATCTACTGGCTCGCCTCAGCCGCAGGTGTTACCGACGCTGCCTTCCATTTTGCCCAATGGCGACGCGCCGCCGCCGCCGCCGCCACCGCCGCCGCCTGTTCTCCCGCCGACGACTCCCGCAGTGGACGCGTCGCTGCAACCGCCGGGCGCCTCCCAGGGTCACGCGCCGCCGATCGCTTCCCGTGACCAGTTGTCCTCCGCCATGGCACCCTTGCCCGCTCCGGACCATATGTCGTCTTCGCCCGTCGGGTGCTCCGGCTCGATGGAGGTCAACCCTTCGGCCCCTCCTGTCTTTCTACGGGCGCATACACAGATGTATAACGTCATTCGTCATGAGTCAGCTGTAGCAAGGTTATGAAACAAGTAGAGTATATGTGATCACATTCATAAATGACATAGGTTTAATGAACAACTGCTTATAGCACATTAATTTCATGAATAATTTCTCCTGCAAAATATACAAAAATGGATTATTAAACTGAAAGAAGAAACGCATATTATGCTGAAAAGTAGTGAACTTCGAATTAACAGGTAGTGAAATGTGTATAAAAAATATATGTGTCCTTTAGCTGTTCTTTCCAAAACCTTCAGTCATCATACCATGCGATATAAGACATACTGTCAAAACGAACTGCAACAAATACTTAAATAACTACATAGCATAAATACATAAACTTCAACATTATTCTCATCTGTAAAGAAAAAAAAAACTTCATTATCCATATTATCACAACTCCATTATTATCATCACCTGTAAAAAAAACTTCATATCCATAGTTGCATATTCTTCATCATTATTCATCACTATTCGTTATCATCTGCAAAAAAGTCACTTCATTATTCATTATAAAACTATTCCTTATTTATAGCATATTTCCTCACTAAAACTAAGATGTGTAGTTCTGTCTGACAGCCTGCATCAATCGCCTCGTATTCTGAAAGAAAAAATTAGTTAAGATTGCTATTCTACGGTGTGTATAGTATATTCTTGTTAATGCTTGATAATTGTGATCCATTTACTCTTCGTCACGGGGTATTGCATCTTCTTTCGTCGCTTGAGCTTTGTCGTGTTTAGATATAGGTTGTTGCATTTGCTGCTGCTGTTTGCCAGGCATAGTGCTACTGAATTTCACTTTGTATTACTCTGTTAAGCCAGTTTTAATCCTGATTTATTTTTCTTGTTGCTGCACATTGCCTTATATTAGTTGTAATATTGCATTTTCTTTGCTAATTTAGATATATTGCTGCTTGCTTTGCCAATTTGAATTTTTTGTCATTGCTGTTTGTGTTAATATGTTATGTGTTGCTGCATTGCCTCGTCCCTTAGTTTATGCATCTGAGCTCAGTAGATTTAGCTGAAGAGGGGGTAGACTATATAAGAGAATGAGTTGCGATGAAATGGAGGGGGTTCATTGAGAAGTTATACGAAAAAAGTACAGAAAGCAGGTATAGATAGGGCTTTTTGGGAGTGGTGATGGACGGAGGTAGATCTCCAAGAGGAAAAATGTTTTGTTTGCAAAATACTGCAGTACCAAATGTTACACTGAAAACGAACCCTGCCCTTTCCTTTTGTGTTAGCCTCCTATGTATTTGTGTACCCTTGTGTATTTGTGTTTTTCCTGTCTTTATGTGTTTGGCTGGTGAGAGTTATGTTGTAGAATTTTCCTACTAATATGTTATTTATTTTGTAGAGATGTTTAGACTTTGTTCATTCTGTTCTGTTTCAATGCTCATATGTGAAATTAATGTTTCGAAAACTATTCTCATTATTTTATATATTTACTTACGTCATAATTCCTGTAACACTGATGTATATGTTTATTTCTGTTCTTTTGTAAAGCCTGTATTGCTACAAATGTTATCTGTATTATTATGTCTTTAAAGATGTATTTTGTACCCTTGTAATTGTATTCTTATGTTGTAAATTTATAATTGTATAGACATCAGTTCTTCAAATTAATTTACATTTCGCTGCACATGTTTCTGTTGGTCATGATATATGCACATTATGTGGGAAGTTGGGACTGTTGGTGCTTGCACGTGTGTTGATGGTTCAGCGAGGGACTGGTTAACAGCATTGCTGGTTCTAAGGACAATTTCACAAACTTTGTGAGTGCACAAGTGGTGGTTATGGACTTGCTATATTCTCTGCAAGACTGTTCGATGGTGATTGTGCACCTGCACAGTCGCAACTGGTGGCTGCTGGCCGTCTCTACAAGGACTACTGTGGGTCTGTACCTTTGATGACCCACCAGTACCATTATTTCTACAAGGAATACAATGGGTCTGCACCTCTGGTGGCCCACCAGTACCATACTCTCCACCAGGACTACAGTGGGTCTGCTCTGTGATGACCTATCTACCAATATTCTTCAAAACTTCGACTGACTCTGCTGTGGGTTTGCTCTGTTGTGGCCCATTACCTGTCTGCATGAGAAGAGTCAGCACTGTCTTTCCGTTGGAAGGACAACACTACTTCTTCAAGACTGCATGGAAACCCACTACTTCCGTGTGCATTTTCTTTTACTGCTCAGGCTTTGAGGAAAAAAACACTGCAATTTTATTATGATGAATAATCAGGACTGTGTTTATGGACTGTGAGAAAATTTTAGCTTTTAACCAACATTGTATCAATAAGTGTGTGCATTTGATACCTTTGTTATTGTAATTATAATTATGAAAAAATTTTTCAAATCTGTATTGGCCACTGCCCAAAACAATTTGTAAAATTTTTTGTGGGGAGCATGGGGGCTATGTAAGTAGGCTGTGTAGGTTTTTATATTGGTAACGCCTCGTAGCGGTCTGTGTGAAAATCGCTGGCTGTGCTGTGTGCAGTCTGTGGCTGGTTCGCATTGTTGTTGGCTATTGTAGTGTTGGGCAGTTGGCTGTTAACAGCGCGTAGCGTTGCGCAGTTGAAGGTGAGCCAGCAGTGATGGATGTGGGGCAGTGAGATGGCGGATTTTTGAGAGCGGATGATCTGGACGTGTGTCCATCAGAGACAGTACAATTGTAAGAATAGATGTCATGAACTGCTATATATATTATGACTTTTGAACACTATTAAGGTAAATACATTGTTTTCTCTCTATCAAAATCTTTCATTTGCTAACTATGCCTATCAGTAGTTAGTGCCTTCAGTAGTTTGAATCTTTTATTTAGCTGGCAGTAGTGGCACTCGCTGTATTGCAGTAGTTCGAGTAACGAAGATTTTTGTGAGGTAAGTGATTTGTGAAAGGTATAGGTTAATGTTAGTCAGGGCCATTTTTTTGTGGGGATTATTGAAAGTCAGATTGCGTTGCGCTAAAAAATATTGTGTGTCACTTTAGTGTTGATCAGAATAGGTAAAGAGCGAAATGTCTGAGTACATTCAGTTTTGCTCAGCTGTTTGAAAATCAAATAATGTAAGAGATTTATCAGCACAATAATTCAATAATTTTTTCTAAGGGAACGTTTCACCATCTGGTTTCCCCCTTCAAGCTAGACAAGTTTCGTTCTTTGTAGTTTTCTCGTTTGACGTATATTTCGTGAGATATTTGGCCCAGTCACGATCAATGGACCACCCTGTATATTGGCGTGTGATATGTCGCTATATTTCTTCATTCACGAGCTGTTCAATTTAGGTGAATAAGTACAGAGTTTTAATGAAAGATAGGAAACTGTAGCATCTGAGGACGCCAGCCCGGCGGCTTGTCCCGGGCCGGGCTTCTCTGGCTGCCCAGTTCCAGCTGCTCCGCGCGCGCCTGCCGTGGCATCGGCAGCAACCGACGGCCGCTGCCCCCACCGCTGCCACTCGCAGGCACTTCAGTCTCCCTGCCTACTTACTGCTCACCAGTAGAGATGGGCAAACTGAAACACGTAACTGTTTCGAAACAAATGAAACAGTACAATGTAATGTTTCGATACGCTGTTTCGAAACAGTGAAACAGTTTGTGATTTGTAATCTAATAAACCTACACATTTTATCATTTTGACTGTCTACTGTATACGTATGTCCACATAAACACAAATTAGGTGCAAGAGCGCTAATCATATGGCAGAAAGTATGAAATTATCACTTAGGCGTCTTGGCAGTTTCGTATTTCCTGCAGCAAATGCGCTGCTTTCGTGTCGTGTGACTTTCATACTTTTCAATTGGCTGAGGACAGCCATAGCTGAAGACAGAAAGGCCACCACGAACGGAACTGGAAGTGGGAGCAAACTGCAACGAATATGCTACTGGAATTCCCACATTCCGTTAGTATGGGTAATATACCCATCCTGCTAATTTCCATGCACACAAAGGGAATAATTGAGGATAATAGGCACAGTGACTATAGACTCACAAATAACGCCAACTAATTCGAATAAATAACAAAATATAACAGAAAAAAATTTTGTCTTTCAAGGTGTTTCGAACCGTTATTATAAATTCACCATGCTTCCTAGTCCTTCCCGTTCCCCATTACACTATCAGTGATATGTCAAACAGATAGCTTGCAATTATGCCTACATCAAATTTATGTATATGTCTAATAACTGTCACTCTACGCCTTTTTTTATTCAAAATGTTGTAGGCTTACTTACATTTCTTAATATGATTACTGTACATGAACAGAGAAGCGTATGTTATCAAAAAGTGTAATGTAACTGAATGGTTTTCACATATTTATTATTCTGAATGTGAACAGTATGCGTTGTTTTATTAGTTAGTGTTTATAAAGCAGATGTTACGCCATTTCGGAATATGACAGTCAGCTAGAAAAGAAGCTTTATTTTCGGATGTCTTAAGTTTCATGCTATTGCTTGTCAAAAAGATTTTGACACTCTTGAAAGTGTTTCATGAAGTGGTATGTTAAATGTGTTTCAGTACCTGTGCCGAGCCCGAATCTCGTCCGACACAGAGGGGAATGAAACATCACTGTTTCGATACAATTAGTCCGTTCCCAGCACTGGTGGACTGAAACAGCCTTATTCTGAAACAATGATACAGTTTCTGTGTCTGGCTCGAGACCGAATCTGGTCCAGTTATCCGAGACAGGGGTGGAATGAAGCACCACTGTTTCGAAACAGTGAATCGTAGCCGTTCCGAAACACTGAAACAGTTCCACGTATCGATACACTGTATCGAAACAGAAACAGTGGCCAAGTCTACTCACCAGGGCGCTCGCCACCTGGCAACGCGCGGCGGCCGCGCTGCCAGCAGCCGGGTAACCGCCCGTCTGTCTACCAACTTCATCCTCACACACACACACACACTGCGCGGTAGTATGTCTCACAGTAACGATGACCCAGTGATGCTCATTAACGTAATGCTCAAATTACTACTTCCTGAGTTTACGTAGTTTGAAAGAGATAGGGTGAAA